>NC_063156.1:9604772-10207045 GCF_020921035.1 Rhodamnia argentea
ATATATTTACCCTCAAAAGGTTTCGTAAGATGATTTTTCAGTCAAAATAACATTATTTTTATTTTACTAAGCCACTTGAGCGCTACATCAACATTGTTTGCTTTTCGACATCCATATAGGTAAATATTCAGTGGTCCTCATTAACAAAACCTTAACGGAGGGTCAATATGACACACATGTACAAATTTAGGGTTAAGATAAATGTGCTACAGTGAGATAGTTTGGGATTTTTTTTTTTTATGGCTTTTACCATTTTTTTAATGGATGTTAGTAGATAAAGATGGCAAGGACAAATTAATAATCATTAATAAATTTTTTTTTTTAATCCGAGCCTCCCCACAATGGCGCACCTAGGCCTGCATAGGCGCAGGCTATGTTTAGTTGGGTTCCTGCCAAATGCCTTTAGAAAATAACTTTAGGTTAAAAGGGGTTTTCGAAATAAAAAATTATATTTGATATGGAATAATTTAGAAGTACACTCGGAAGTTACTATGGTTTTAATGGTGTTTAGAATTATCACCTTCGTAAAAAAAAAATTGCTAATTTTGCTTAACTTAAACCCTTCCTAAAAAAAAAAAAACTTAAACCCTTCACTTGCACCAGTGAGCCAAATCTAATACCGGTGGTCGCGGCCCGAGGTTGCGTAGCCTCGGCAAGGGGTTGTCAAATGAACGTTGCTTTCGGTTCTGGTGCTTCTCCATAAGCACATCCCAAAGATGATTACTGCTCAACTAAATACTTTTGGATTTGGTATAAAAATAAATATAAATTGAAAGAAAGGAAACCTTAGCTTAGCCTAAGGGCCACTACTCGGGCATCGGAGGTCATGTGACCTCAGGCGAGACTCGTCGACACTAGATTTGATTGTCCACCTCGTCGGCGATGTTGTCAAAGGAATAAAAATCTCTTAGCATCTTGGAAAATAGCCGATCGTGCCACACGTAGGAAGGTTAGCACATTAGCAAAAAATTATGTAGGTCAAACGGTTATATGCTATATTGGTCAAATTCAAAAAATTTAAAATCGAACTAATGGCAGCTATACAATAGGTCTAAGACTTTTTGCACATTTTTTTCAAAATTAGTTGATGAGTTAAGGAGCCACAACCATCATCTCTTCAGCAATATAAGTAGGGGTGAACAAACTGGACTCCGATCGGATGGCTAATCCTTGAGGGGGGCGGTTTGGTCCCCGATTCCATAGTGGATGGGACCGGATCGAACCACTCAAAATATATATATAAATGTATGTATGTATGTATGTATGTATGTATGTATGCATGCATGTATGTATGTATGTACCCACAATTAGAAAAAAAAATAGAAAATTTTGAAGAACTAGTCAACTTAATTTCTCCATTTTTTGCTTAACACTCATTCCTTTCTTATCGCTCGACACTCGCGTAACCTTCCCAATGCACCCTCCGATTGTGTTTGTCGATAGCTCGATCATTCGGTTTTGTTTACTATGTTATGAAATCCATTTTTTTTTACTTGATTCATGAAGTACAGTGTACTCACTAGCTCACTATTTCCTTGTATTTCCACCTGGAATTATGATTTGTTTTGACTAAATCTATGTTTTGTCTTGACTCAATTTCTTTTATTTTTATTTTGTCTTGACCATATTATTGCAAACCCATTATTTTGTTTGACAAACCTAAAAATTTGTAGGCGTTATACACTCATTATCGACAACGTAGAATATTGTAGGAAATCTCACAAATATAAAATTTATTTCAAATGTCGTCCAAGTCGTTTTGATATGGAACTTACCTTCTTTTTGAAAGCTTAACTCTTTCCAACTTGGGGAGAATGATGCGGGAGCATAATTTGTTTTAATTGTTTTTATTCTTAATTTAGTCTTTTCTCATTATTTTAGGATTATAAGTGCTCATGTGATGGTTGTACGATGATCATGTGTATGTTTTGTTAGGTTTGATTATTAAGATTGAAAGTTGTTAGTTTAGATCTCATGGTTAGGTTTCTATAAGCAGCTGGTATTAGCGGTCTCACTGGGACTAGATCGGGACCATATCGGACCGCCGATCTCGGGCCGATTTGATCCCCGTCCCCAAAAATTTGGAGATCGGGACTACCGATCCGGTCTTGATTCCATGTCGGGATCGGCCCGGCCTGGACCATACTCACCCCTAAAAATGCAGCATCGGCCCATGATGTTTTTTGTTCCGTCCACTATGGCGTTCCCCTCTTTCCGTCGGACGACGACCTTTTTCCGTTTTGTCTATGGGCACTAATTAGTTGGGTGGATGTCCACCCACCTAACATTAGGTAGACTTCCCATTAGGAATGTGCCGCGTAGCAAATCTACATGGGGGGCAAATGAAACAATATGAAAAAAGAAAGAAAGAAAGAAATCCTCAGCCCTCGTCCCCCGTCCCTTTATCATCGCCACAGCCCAGTCGTACCGCCCGTCGCCGTTTACTCTGCAAGTAAATCGTTCTGCTCGCTCGATCTTAACACGAATCTGCACGAGGTAGAAGCCCGATTAAGGATGCGTTTGTTTGTGTAAGTGTTGTCTTCGAAAACAAATTTTTCGAATTTTCACTCATTCGGTTAGCCCAAAAGTCCATGAAAAACACATTCCGAGTCAAGCAACAATTCATGCATAAAATTAGAAAGGTGAATTCTTAAATCTAAAGAGATTAAAACACTTTTCAAAATTGTTCGTCTTGATTCTTTTTTTTTTCCTTCTTTTTCCTTCTTGCTTTGTCAGGGAAAAAAAAAAAGGGAAAAATAAATAAATTTTGTTTAAAAATTCGAATTCTCTTTTGATTTGAAATAAAGTCATAAGATTGAAATCATTTTCCAAATCAAATCTAAATACCCGAAAAAGTTTTCGGTCAAGTATCAACAAACAAACGAGAAATTAATTATTTCCTTAAAAATGATTTCTCAAAATATATTTTCCTTTTGCATAGAGTTTCACCGCACCCTGAAATTAAAATTATCCCAAAAAAAATTACTGCATAGAACGACTTGAGGAAATGCTTAGTATGTCACTGTGGTTCTACACGCATTAACGAACGAGTGCTAGCCTGCCGTCTCATATTGACCTTGACTTCTCCTTCTGAATCCTCATCCATTCTATGTTTTTTTTTTTTTCCCGATACATTCCTTCTATGATAATGTGAGAGCAGAGGCAGAGCCTAACTTCTTGACTAGATTATATTTCTTTCGTGTCCTATCGTTACACGACAATTTGTGTTCTTCTCGACGACTCGTATAATCAAAAGTTCATATTACACCTTCTCTTAAAGATCCGTTTGTTTTGCGAAAAATAGATGATTTGATAGATATTTTCTTAAAAATAATCGGTTGTATCGCTTAAAATAATTAGTCGATAAAAGATATATTCATTATTGATAACAATTTATGCCTAAATATTTTCATTGAAGGTAAGAAAAATTCGATCATTCATTTTTGTAATCGACACTAGTTATCATTTTTAGGAAAATATTTTCTAAATTATCCATTTTTCATGAAAACAAACGGCTCCATTTGTTTCGCGGAAATATTTTTCCAGACAACCATTTTCCTCTTCTTTCGGCATTTGAATCGCTTAGGAAAATGAGCCAACAAAAAATATTTTTTAGTCAACAGAATAGGTTTTCCTACCAAAACTTAAATTCTAGAAAATGATTTTCTCTTTAAAAAATCGAAAATTATTTTCTAGGTTTGCACCAAAAACTCTATGCTTGGGCACAAAAATCTCAATCCTCACTCTCCGGCTCTTGACAAACAGTCGGGTCCTCGCCACCTAGGCCCGAGTCCATCTAGGCCATGCTAGAGACCTCGATCGCTGCTCCCTGGTCTATCTAGGCAAGGCTTGGGACGCTAGGCTTGGTAATATTGAGGTCGAACCCCAGGTCACCGGTGCCCATGCCCGGATCCATCGAGGCCAAAATTTTTGAACTTTTTATGTTTTTCTTTTCTTTCTTTTTCTTTTTCCTTCTTCCCCAGGTTGCCGAGCCGGCAAGCTTGAGCCTCGGTGGATCCCGGTGAGGCTTGACCTCGCCAAATCCCAGTGAGGCTTGACCTCGCCCAATGCCGGCGAGGTCGGCCCTCGCCTATGGCCTGTCATCGATTGGCAAAGGAAGAAGGAAAATAAAAATAAAAAATTTATAAAAAATAAAAAATAATAAAAATCATTGAAAATTTCAAGTTAAAAAAAAAATACAAAAATTGTCTAACATTGGCCTTGCCACATAATACATCCAAGCACCTGTCAACAATTTCCAATCAAATAACAATGTAGAAAATTAAATGAAATTTTCCCTACTAAACAATGAAACATGTTTTCCAATTCATTTTTGGGCCTCAATCAAACACCGGAAAGCATTGTCATTTTCCTAAAAGGTGATTTTCCGAAAAACATATTCCAAAGATATTATATATTTTGAGAAACAAAGGGAGTTTAAATTGCAAACAACTTGGATCGCGAGCAACTTTCTAACACAAACCGAAACCAAATGCAAATCAATTTCGAGTTGGTCGCGTGCACCCTTTTCATCTGTGAGTTCAGCTAAAGTTGCCAAAAAAAAAAATGCATTGAAAAATTTTCAAAAATTTTAGAACTTAATTGATGGTCACACATTAAATTTAGGATTTTTTTTTTGGACGATAATCCCCCTCCTTTTTCCACGGTTTCGTCACGCTTCTAGATCGTTTCTGCCATAATTGAAAGCCTTCCCTAACCTCTTCCCCACCGAGCCCGAGTCAAACGCGACACTCGTGACTCGTGAGTAGTAGTGGAGCGGTGGTGGGGGAGCAGCGGTGCATCATCGCCCGATCGAAAGATTCCTTCCGTGTTTGACTTCGACACGACACGACGTTGAGACACACACTTTCAATCGGTAGTGTCTTAAGCCCCATTGCGCTGAAAGCGACTTGACCCACTTTGCTTTTCTTTCTGTGGGTGGTGGCGGGTTCGGATCGCTCTCAACTTCTGTCATCCTCTTACAATTTCGATTGACTCGGTCATCCATAGTCAGCCAGAGTAACAACGATAATAATAAAAAATTACGAAAGAAATTATTAAACTTAGTACAATAATTCAAATTAATCAAGACGTCACTTTCAGGGAAGACCCTTATAAGTGGGAGCATTTCCTGGGCAATCTACGTCCGTGACTTTTACTTTCTGTGTAAAACAGGTTAATCAATCCGTATTATACACTTCTTTTTAAAATGCCCAATGTGATCCTCGCGATCGAGCCGTTTTCCTAGAACCATGTTACGGATCAAAATTCTTTCGATCATAGATCACGGCTATTTTCGGCAATTGAATTAAAATTATCCGATACTTTCATTTTACGGCAAATTGATAAGATTAGGATCGGATGTGATCTCCTCCTCTCCTTCACCAAGCTGGACTAATGAAAGCATGTCCATTCGACCCAAAAAAAAAAGGTATGTCCGAACTTGGTGCAATAATTAAGGTTTCCGCCATTATTGAAGGCGGGAATTTCCTACAAGGAATTATGTCCGACTGTGATCCGGAAAGACAAGCGGAGATAAGGCTGCGTGGCCCTCAGTGGGAACACGATCAGCACACACTTATATTCCGTGGTTGACTTTGGTTGGACATCAATTTTCTCTCTCTCTCTCTATATAGAGATCGCCTGCCTGTCTTTACTTCCATTGGCGGCCTCCTCTGTTTCTCCATACGGTCTTCTCGTCAAGTAGTTGGCTCCGAAGATGGGCATGGCGTTCAAGATCTTCACGAGGCTGGCGGTGTGTTATCTGTGCTTCTCTTGGTTCCTCTTGACTGCCACCGCCGTTCCCGCCACCCGTAAGCGAGCCGGTCTTTCGTGCTCGATGCGTCCTCTTTGAGATGTCTCTTCTCGTGCCTTGTTTTCCGAATCATAGGTACCGATTTTCATTTTCCTGTTTGATAGGAAGCTTGAGGTCGAGCAACGAAATCAAATCGCTCCCGGAACAGGAATCGCCTTCTCTGGTGAGTCGCCATCTCTCTCCCTCTCCTATACTTCGTAAATGACTTCCGATGGAGCTTTGGCGTGCATCTGATCATCATTTCTGGAGATCGGTCTTCTGTCTGGGCTATGTATCCGTTGACGGGCCATGTCCTGAGCTGTTCGTATCAATCCTAGACGACATCCTCTCTCTCCAATAGAAGCGCGACTGACCATAGATTTGCAGGTTTATCACGTTTCGGGGGGAGGAGGTTAGGGTTACGTAGTGGTCTTACAAAGTGCTGTCTACAGAAGTGATCATGGGTTCTTTGTTACGTATTGTTCTCTCGTTACAAAAACCTTAAAAAAGGCTTCTGATGACGACGATGATGGTGCACAGGATGGCGTGGAGTTGATGGAACGAGGAGGGACTTACGAAGTGGAGGGAAGGATGGAGATGGAGATCAACGACTATCCAGGAGCAGGCCCTAATCCTCGTCACGAACCACCCCCATTGCCTGCAACTAAAACCCCTTGACAGTTGACACCATAATGGAACTTGTCTACCATTTGCTTGCTCCTGGAGAACGATAAGTGATGTCTTTTCGTCAATGTAAAGAGATGACTGGATGAATTTACAGGAAAAGGCTTAGGACTGGAGGGTTCTTTTTTCTTTGGGTTTGTGCCTGTACGATCCGCAATATTCACTGGAGATAAAGATTATGTTCGTGTTTACTGTCTAATACAATCACGGTTAATCACTATTAACCACATAGGACAAAGATTTCTCTCGAACCGGCTTCCGTAACCGTCCCTCGCGTCGGCAAAACACACCGACAACGAGATTAGTCCTGATCGTGGTTACCCAGATAAACAAGAGGCACGTTAAATTAGTTACGTCGTGGAGTCATTTCGGCTCAAGCAATCGTATGAAACGTCGGGATTTAATTAGGCATGACATGATGCAGTGATTTCTTCCGGCATCAGAGAAGGTAAGAGATCGATGATAGTGATGTTTCGAATGATGGATCGGGATCGAGAGAACGGGGTCATGACATTCGGATCGATATTCCGAACTCCATGAATACAAAGCAGCTGTATTTCTTGAGTTGGAATTTTCCATTTTCAGCTTGCACCTTATTGATTTTGAAATTAATGAAGCTAATAAATTAAACTTCGTTTGTTTTGAGAAAAATAAATAATTAATAAAATGTTTTTCTAAAAGTGGCCACTTAATAAAAATATTTCGGAGAGTCAACCTAAATAAACACTAATATAATCAATAGTCAACACAAAAATACAGGCTTAGTGGGCTCATTTAAAGGTCAATAATTGATGTGCATATTAATTTATTTAGTTTTTTTTTTTTTTGCAGATTTGAAATTAACTATTAAAAAGATAAAAATATATAATTTGGGGGAAAAGGAAAGGTCATGACATTCTTGGAGTACATGAAACGCACTTCCTATACAGGCCCATGAACTGTAAATTAATAAAGCCCAAGAAAGGCTAAAGAGCCAGTCCTCAGCCTTAACCAAAGATTACTATTTCCCTAAGATAGACACAAACAGAACTCTCAAAATGAGTCAATTACATCAAAATTTTAGGTCAACCGTGCCTAAAAGAGCATGTATATGCTACTCGTGATCGATTAAAGTTTATATATCGAAACCAGCAACCGTCTTTAATAAATTAAATGACATTTTTTCAATGGACGTTGTTAGATAAGCATAGCAAGAGCAAATTGATAATCATCGCCGGATGTTTTTCTTAAAAAAAAAAGTTGAACGTAAACCCTTCATTAGCTTTAGCGAGCCAGATTTGGTATTGATGGTCGCGGCCCGAGGTTGTGCGACCTCGGCGTGGGGTTGCCTTCATTGAATCTGCCGTCGCTAGCAACATCGCACGATGGAATATGGTGAGGGCATTTTCAGAACCTCAAAAATTTAGTGAGGGCGAAATTGGAAGAAAAAATGCTAAAGTGTAGAGCTCTTACCGACCTGCCTTGGGCTAAGGAATTTAGAGGATTTTGGAAATGCAATTGTAATTCTGCAAAGCTCATCGAAAAAATTTGTCAAACCGCACTTCCATTTGCCCAATGGCCTTTAGATGCCCAAAGACCTTTGGCAAATCCAAAATTATGATACCATTTTATGAGATATCATAATTTTCTAAATCATGGATGGATTTAGATGAGGAACTTTTGGGTTCATCACCCGGCGTAACTCCACTCAGGCCCACCCTTGATATCAGGTCTACTTTTGAACTCTTGTTTTTTTTTTTTGGGTAAACATAGGGTACAAACTAAAGAAATTACAATGTATAGTCGAATATCACTACTTTATCGCTAAACAAAACATGGGATAGTTCCTTAAGAGGCTGCAAGTAGAACGTAGTATCCAATCATTTTACTATACCAATATTGGCAAGTATACCAGCAAGTCGATTGCTTTCCCCAAAAATATGACGAATTTTGAACTCAAAAAGAGAGCCTATGAGTCTTCTAATATCTTTGAGTAGTGTTGATCCTGTGGTATCCGCTATACTATCCTTATTAACAAGTTCGATCATAATTTTGGAGTCCACTTAATGATGAGTTCATGGAAACCATATTCTTTCGCTATGGTAAGTCCCAACCATAGCGCCCATGATTTTGCTTGTGAAAATGAACATATTTCAAGAAATAAGGTATACCATTAACCCGGTCACCCCCTCCATTTCAAAATAATCCTTCAGCTGCTACAAGTCCAGGATTACCATTAGACGCTCCATCTTGAACTCTTACTTTTATTGCTTGTACAAAAGATCTTCAATTTCAAAAGGGTGCACATGGTAATACTCCCGGAAGTGGATTTCTACTATAGAAGTACTTCTAGAACAGAAATTCGTTTGGTAATTTAACTTTTGAAGTAGAAATCCGTTTGATAAAAAAATTTGACTACTAAAAGAAATTTCTACTTCTAAATTGAATTTTTGCTTCTCAAGTTATTTTCCCCCAAATTTGAGAAGTTAACAAAAATTGCATGTCAACTCAAGAAGTACTTCTTGCTCGACCCTCTTTTCGTGGTATTAACCCAAAAAGGAAAAGGAAAAAAAGAAAAAGAAAATGAAGAAGATAAAAAATTTAAAAATGAAAAAAAAAATTGAAAGAATAAAGAATAAAAAAATAATGTTATAAAATTTACTAATAAATGAAAAAAAAATGGCTTGAGATGGATTATTTTTCGAATGATATCCATACACCTCAAAAGGTTTTTGATTAAATATCACCAAACAAAGTAACACAATTATTTTTTCAAAAGATGATTTCTCGAAAAGTACTTCATTTTATCATGAAGTTTTTTTCCAAATAAATGCACCCTCAGGATTGAATCAGGCTCTCTGCAAAGATTTTAGGACTTTTAATATATTTATATACAACCGAATACGGAGTTTCGCATTGTCAAGCGATCCTGTCAAAATTTGCATATATTCAGGAGGGCGTTGGTTAGAGGCAGACCAACTTTCCCCCGTCCGAAAGTTCAAGAGTAAAGTTGCGTTCTTTTGAATGTTATTCTTTTTCTTTGTTACTGGCTAAAAGGCCAACTTTAAATTTTGATAACCCACTTTTTTATCCTAAATCCAACTTTAATGAGTGTAAAGCTGGAAAGAACGCGCCATTCAAAGTTTCATTGAAAAGCCAAAAAGGCAAGGAAAAAAAAAAAGAAGGCAATAAAGATAAAAGTTCTTAGTCCACGGCTCTAAACATCGTCACATACGCTGCATCCATCCACATATGATAAGAATTTTACTAATAAATGCCATCTTTCGGGATATTTGTTAAGAATTATAATGCGTTGTACTCAGGTATTACGTGTGATTAGTGTGTTAATGAGATTGTAATTTTTATGATAATATGCCTGTTTTTAGTTGATGAATGGCTTAACGTATGGCTTTCATAGATAATGATTAATAAAATTTGGCCACCTTTTGCGGTTTCAGTGCCTAACCATAAAAAAAAAAACCAAGGTTATGGTATTCGCCTACTACAAAGTCAAATCATGGCATAATCACCTTGAGCGGTATACAAAAAAGATAGAAATCATGGTAAATTAGCAAGTCATGTGTACGAAAAAATTACAATTACCCGAATGTAGTCCTAAAATAATTTTTCTTCCGACCAACCAAATATATCTTGAAATTATAAAGTTGCACGTCAAGTGGAGCTACCTACTGCTTGACTAAGCCTCTTTTCCTTGGTCGGATCACACTGAAATGCACATTTAGACGGTAAAAAAAACAATATTCCAAGTCCTCTAACAAATTACAGGGACTGAATCTGCTATTTCTCTTTAGTCCTTTTGCTTTCCAAAAATCACAAATCGCCCCTAAAAAAAAATCAAACTGGGTAGCCACGATCCTCACCCTTCTTTTGGAGGAAGAGGAGGTGTTATTGTCAAGATATCTCTCTCTCTCCATCCATTTGGTACCTGATTCTCTTAAAAAGGACTCCTAATTATTTTAAACTGTCTTCTAAGATTAGTTTATACTTAATCTTTGAGGATTATCCATTCTGGTGGTGCTGGTTCTTTGAGGTAATTGGAAACCACCAGCCCACCAACAGCTTTTGCTTTTTCTCCCCTTGTTTCTTTCGATAACTTGTTGGGGACCCTAATTTCACGTACCTCAAAAACACTCGTTAGGCATAGTTATGACTAAAATATGTACACTTTAAATAGAGGGTAATAACTTACGCGTCGTAAGAAAATTATGATGTAATTGTGAGCTTCATAAGTTTTACCTTTCAATACTTAATTATACTATCGAAAATGGCGATATAATGCTTAAGACACTCGGCTAAAACTTATTTGACGATCATACAATTAAACAGATCGATCAATTAATGCTTGAATCATGCTCTTTTCTTTTTCTTTTTTAATATGCGATTGAACTTATCCACACCATCCATCTACAATAAGCAAGTTAATGTTTTTAGGAAGTTTTAGTATCTTCACATTTTTCATTTTTTGAAAATACATCTACGATGCATGTCTCGCTTAAGGGGAACCCGAATATTCAATTAAATACTTTATTTGTAACATATACGGTGAGTAGGACGAGCATGTACCGAAAACAAGGACCGGCATATGTGTTTAACATAACTCAACTTATTTACAAGGAGATGATAATAATTAACAAAGTTCTGTTTATCTTTGGCCGTATTCGTAATGGTTAGAGTACACACCATAAAACACAAACAACATATAAGAGCCGTTGAATTTCGTCTCCAGGCTACCTCACTTGGGTGTACTCACCAAGGTGGCATGATCTATCCTGGATCGAAGTTTTCTCAAAGCCCGTAAGGCTCTTGTGTTTTGGATTGCACGATGCTCATCTGGTAACAAAAGCACCGGCACACGAGAAATAAGTGTTACCATACAATACGGATCTTGATGTCCGGTTCTTAGATAATGAAATTTGAGATGCTCAATGATCCGACGGCTATATGCATCGAGATCTCACATGAAGCCTCACAATACGAGTTCTGATGCCCAATTCTTTAAAAAAAAAAAAACCGGATCTTGAAATGCTGTTGATTCGACGGCTACATGTAATTTTGATCTGGCATGGATCAGGGTTGGCAAAGAAGATTTTTTCGAGGACATAGAAGACGGATCAAACTGGCAAAGACATCGAAGGCGGCGTAAAAAGCGAAAGACGCCCAGCTTCGCTTTTTGTCCCCCCCCTTCCCCTTTCCCTTTATCTTTTCGTCAGAACCCCTTTTTCTGGCTTTTGTCTCTCTCTTTCTCACGTCACCATCGCTCGAAGTTAGCCACTGCTCCTTGCCTTTTTCCTCCCTCCATGGAAATCAAACGAACCCCTCCTCTGAGCTGACTCGGACGCTCGCTGGCACCAGATCAAAAAATCAAAACACACACCCCTTTCGATTAAATGCGCAAAGTGGAAAGGCAGAAAAAGAAGCAAAAGGCCAAAGTTAAAGACGCGGGGAAAAAAGGAAAAGGAAGGGGGTGAAAAAGAGCTTTTTCTTGAAAACGAAAAGGGAGTGTGCAAAAAGGGACCAACTTTGTCTTTGTTCCCTCACGTTTTCTGCGCTCTTCTCTCTGGGATTTTCCTCTTTTGCGGGAGAGGGGGAGAAAGGGTTTTTGTGGAGGGGTTTTTAAAGTTTCTGGGTCTCCTCAAAAGCGCATCTTTACTTCCCTCTTTTAACAAAAAGGAATTCGGAGAGGTTTCTTGACGGGCTATGGTTTTGGCATTGAGGGTGCGCGAGAGAGTTTCTGCGGAGAAGATGAGCGGCGGAGGCTTCGGGTCTGCGAATAGAGACCCGGGCATCAAGCTCTTCGGGAGGAATATTCCGGCGCCGGAGTGTCGGGTTCCGGCGGGTTCTGCTGGCGGCTCTCGGGCTGTGTCGGCCTCTGGAGTGACGGTACAATTTATTTTCTTCCCCTTTTGCCCAGCTATAGTGAAGCTCGTGGATTGTTTCGTGTTCTTGGGTGTTGTTGGTTCGATGTGTTGGCTCTGGTTTATGAGTGTTTGAAGCTTTAGCTGAACCTCTTTGGTGTCCGAGGTTACGTGCTGTTTTGCTGATTCTTGCTTTTAAATGAAATGGAGATGTAAAACGAAAGATTGAATCGCTTGCTGAAAGGTTCAACGTTGTTGGGCTTGCCATCTTTTGAACTCTTTCTTGTAAATTAGCGTTTTCGTTGTGTCATTATGCCGAATTAGAAGATTTTTCGGGTTGTATATTGCTGTCAAATGACAATTAATCGGTGTTCTGCTGCATGTATTTCGTGAGCCTTATACTTGCACTGCACCAAAATGCAATAACGATTGGCTCGGTCTCTGTTCTTTCGTTTTCTGCACAATAGAAATGACTGGTGATTTCTTTTGTTAATATGTGGTGCCATTTGCCAACTGTTCTCACCCATTAAAACCAATTCTTCCAATATCCAAAAGTATTTAGACTTGGCTAAACAACATGGGTCGCCAAGAGAGTCAAATGGTCTTTCAGGTGAACATTTTAGTAAATATATGTAGACGATTTACTCCTAGTTCAACCAAAAGAGGGTTGATTTACTGGACATCCGAAACATGGGGTTTTGAGTGACCTGTGAACTTGCTTGGAAATTGTTCTGCTCAATCTATGAATTCTTGTGCTATCAACAAACTTGTTTTCCTGTCATTTATTTCTGCCATAGTTGAATTTCCTGCTTCAGTTGAGTTCAAGACTTGATTATAATTCGTTCTGATACTAGGAAAAATTACTGTGCTCTAAGAAAAAAGTTCATGACAAACAAAGAATTGGATGCCATTATGGTTATACGATTGTTGGAAAGTTATTGACATTTGCCGCTTTTGCTGTTATCTTCTTGAAATATTCTCTCTCGTTTCTGGTTATTTCTCTTTGACATTCTTAGTTTAGACGAGATCAATGCTTTATCTTGTTCTGATTTGGTGATTTTCAGCATGCCTGTAGTGATATTGCAAAACCAGAAACTGTCAAACATGGACATCCTCATAATTCAGCTGTTGGTGGAGATAATGCCACAGTAATGCGGAATCTTCAAAATGGTCATGCAGAGACTAAGTATGCTGACCAAGAAAAGGTTTTCAAGAAGCCTGACAAGATCCTTCCATGTCCGAGATGCAACAGTCTTGAGACAAAGTTCTGTTATTTCAACAACTACAATGTAAATCAACCTCGACACTTCTGCAGGAACTGCCAGAGATATTGGACAGCTGGGGGAACGATGCGAAATGTGCCAATCGGCGCTGGACGGCGGAAGAACAAGCACCTGGCCTCTCAATATTGTCAAGCAACTCAATCTTCCAGTAGCACACTAAACACTAGATTAGACATTCCAGAGACAGCAGTGAATCATCAGTTTATGGCACCGAAAGACATTACTTCAAGAACCCTCGGGCCTTCAGTGGGAAACGGGAGAGTATTGAAGTTTGGTCCTGAGGCATCTTTATCCGAATCTGTGGAGACTGTTCTTAGTCTCAAAGACCCAAAAATATGCATTGAGACAGGTTCTATCAATTGTGTCCAAACTAGAGAAGAAGCTTCCCCGTCTGCTTCTTCCATGACAGGTTACAGTATTTATGATTCGAGCAAAAGCACTGCTGAAAATGAAGAAATAGGGATATTGGGATCTTGTCGCAAGCAGAATTCCCTCGATCCTATGCACTTTTACCCTGTTCCTGCATGTTTTATCCCCTTGAACACAGGTTGGGAACATCTAGCTTCTTTTAGGACAACTCACTACTCTCCAGAGCAAGTTGCAGGAGTTGCGACCCCTAATTCCATTCGTTTGAGCCCCACACCCATGTTAGCGGTTCCTGGTATTTGCCCTCCCAGCATTCCCTTACAAATTGTACCTATGGCGTCGTATTTTGGTTGCATGCCTCTACACACCTCCGGTCTGAGCACCACACCATCGAGTGGAATGAACCATGGCCCATCATCTTCATCTCCATCTTCCCCAATGGTTAATGCATGTTGCTCTGCAAGTGTCTCGCCGGCCCTCGGCAAGCACTCAAGAGATGCGAATCTTGTAGATTTTGAAAGGTCAGATACGTGCGTCTTGGTTCCAAAGACACTGAGGATCGATAACCCAAGCGAAGCCTCGAAGATTCCTATATGGACGACGCTGGGTATCGGGCCAGGTAAGGCTAAAGCGGAAAATGACCTCAAGGATTCCGATGCCGCACACATAATGGAGGTTAACCCGGCGGCATTTTCTCGGTCTCAAACATTTCAAGAGAGCACTTAAGAGATTGTAATGAATTCATTGGCTGTGACTTCGTGACACTGATGTTGTGGTTCAGTCAGCTTGTCATCGAATATTGACAACGGTTAATTCTGTTCCAAAAGTTGCTGGGTATGCTCACTGCTTCCCATTTTGCGAACTTGATCTGTAAATATTCATGTGAGCCAGATTGAATGAAAGATTTTTATAACATCCAAAGCTTCTGTAGTAATTGTCAATCAGGGAAAAATGCACTTTGTGTACTTGTGTAGCATGTGCTTTGTCTTGAAACTTGAAAGCAGTGGAATTTTTCCCTGTCCTGGAGATTTGACTGTCTTTCTGCATCAGCAATGTTGCAGCTCGACATAAAGCTAGTTGATTATTTACTCAAGAAGTATGTTAGAGGCAGTGGCTGCTAGTTTATTCCCTTGGATGATGTTTGGTTTTGCTTGCTTAATCCAGATCTCAATGCTTCAGATTCTCTTTCTTGAGGTTTTCCTGCAGATCAACCACTTGACATTCTTGAGCGCTTATCGTGATGGGCCTCAACCAGATTGGCACGGAATGACTTATGCCTCTTGGGTTGCCTTCATGAATGGCCTGGTTTGCTTACTGCAGTTCCTTTAGACATGATCCTGACATCAGCAAGACGGGATCCTTCAGTGCATCGCATCTTTGTGCTGCCAACAATTATATAGTAGGTAAGCCCTTCAATTTATCGCATCTTAATCGAAATGAAGTTTCGAGAAGAACACGTTGCAGATTGGGCTCTTGCTCCGATTTCTGTCTAGTTTGAACCTCCGGACACAATGTTGTGAATCTGAATACAGTGCTAACTTAGGTTATTTTGGGTTGTCTGTCTTTCTTTTTGGTCCCGAAATCGAAACTGGCATGTCTTGTTAAGCTTTACCGGAAAAGGGAATGACCAGGTGTGACAACCGGGGGTCATTCCCTGTTTGCCTATGCTCAATTACTTGAATGCTCCGACTTGCACGATTTCGGTGTATGAGGCACTGCTAAACAGAGTGATGACTCACCAGTGGTTCGGTATTCCATCTACATAAATTTGCAGACAACGTTGCGGCTCTTGAGTTGGAGACAGAGAATCGGACAGTAACAATGTTCTGCCACTTGAGAATGCAACGGGCAGTGACGGTCTTTGAGAGCCCGTTTCGTGCATGGCCGCAGTGCATGACGGAGACCACTCGTAGAACTTGCATGGCAAAATCTTACATTACCCTGGGACACTTTCTGAAATTGGAGTGTTTCATTATTTTGCGGATGGGGAACATTGAGAGCTCTCTACTGCAAGCACTAGACAAAGAGAAACACCCAATCGACGGAAACTTTGCTGGACCAAGACCCTAGCTTTAATGATCTTCACTGGCTCGAAATCGAGGCTTTGCCAGGGCCGATTTCCAAGCCTCGGTAGATCGTCATCCGTTCGATGCTCATCGAGAGAGCTCCAATGACTCAACACCGGGTCTCGCAACCCTGAAGAGCTTCAGTCCTTGGGATTGGGGTTCGCCCGGATCAAGTCATTAGGACCTCGGGGCATCTCAAAAGGTCAAAGCTAGGTCATCATCAAGCCACTCCTTAAAAAACGCGAGCGCTTTGGGGGGTGAATACGAAGCCTGATTCATGTCGGCCTTGTCCAACGGTGGATGTGAATTAGGCTCTTGTGCTATTCTAAACACCCGGGACTTGCAATGCGACCCACTTCCCCCTATCTATCAAGGTCGTTCTCCATGTTTCAAAATCAATTTTTCCCGATGTGAGTTTTAACCAGGTACAAAGTTAAGACAGTTCTTGATGCAGGAGCTAAAAGATCAGCTAAATTTTACTCTCTTCTTAGATTGTTGCTATTAGTGATGCCAATAAGAGTAAATTTGAAAGACCCCACCACCTGTGAGCAAAGCTCAAATCCACTCAAAATAACATCACACCCAAGACACGTCGTAATTTTCTCGTCTTGGTGCTCGTAAAAATATATCTTCAATCGAACTTTTCTTTACCCTTCCTACAGTTTTGCATAATAGATTCGATAGACCATGTTTTTTTCTTTTTATTTTTTCCTCTTTATCATCCGTCGATCCCAAGTTGAATGCGAGATCGGGCCGTAAAGAACACGCACTGGATTGTAGTACATTCCCATTAAATGCAAGTGTTGACTGGTGTGTGTAAGTGTGTTAGATAGAGAGAGATAAGAGAGAAGAGAGAGAGAGAGAGAGAGAGAGAGAGAGATCACGGTCATACAGAGCGTAGCAGAGAAACCCAGCGACTGCCTTCAAAAGTCAGGAAAGATGAGCAGGTTTCACAACTAAGATGTAACAAAAGACAAACCTTTTCTACCTTTTTTTGTTGTTTTCACCTGTTCTTGTCCCTCTAGATCCTCATGACAGTACACCCTCAGGTTTAATCAAATCAACCACTCCCCCCCCGTCAGTTCTCAGCTCACTAATCTTTTCAGGCTCATTTACTCTCTCTTTCTCTCTCTGTCAACAAGTCATTGAAGTGTTTTTCCCTTCCTTCTTTTCCTTTTTTTTTTTCTGTTTATGGAAACACTAACTCTGTACGCGAAAGGGAATGGGGAAGATGGCCCTTTTGCAGCAGCATGTTGTCTCTTCACATGCTATTCGAGATTCAAACCCCAAATAAGGGGGGGCATTCATCAGTTACTATATGAAGAAACCCAACCAGACCCATCTTCCGTTGGATGCTTTTCTTGGCGGCTGCTTTTTTTCGTCTTTGGTCTCTCAGTTCAGTCACCCTCTCTACCTATTTAGATGCCAAGAGAGTGAGAGTGTGCCCTCCTCTGAGTTTCAAGTAGTTCCCACTCCCAAAAAATCAATGAAGCCTGGGGTGCTCATCTTGTTGCTATTGGCGATGGGGGTGGCGGCGGGAGCGGCAACTGATTCAGGGGCTGAGACTTCAGAGTTTGAATCTGATGAGTTGCCAGAGTTGTGATGACGGTCCAGACCCCTTAGGTTGATCACTGATCCAGGAAAATGGAAGCCATTTCGAGTTAAAAAGGACTCGTGAGAGTTCACATTATCCACCACCGCTGTCTTCTTGCCAGATGAACCTGAAAAACCGAAATGCATTTATTTACTGGAAAAGGAAAGGATCAGCTTATACTACAAAATGAGAACTTCATGATCAGAGAAGACACCACAACATTCAAAATAATATTTAAAAAACAAAAGGACACGCAAAAAATGGAAAATCATTTCGCTTCCTAATCTCACCGGAGAATAAAGCATGAGATGACATAGCCGAAGAGGGAGTGAGGGAGAGATCAGTGCAGGCGGAGTCAGATTCATCCACATTGCTCGAGAGGGTCGTCGAAGAAGAAGGATCGAGCCCCTTGGGCAAGACTTGACGATGATGGAGATGCGAAGGTGGCTTTCTCTTCCTGTACACATTGGACTGCTCTCGCTGCCTCCTGGCCGTGATCACATGCCAGTGATTCTTGACCGCATTATCGGTCCGTCCGGGAAATAACCGGGCAATCATGGCCCATTTGTTCCCGTACACCTTGTGAGCGGCCAAGAGCCTATCCTCTTCTTCCTCGCTGAAAGCTCTTCTGTTGATTCGCGGATCCAGCTGATTGAACCACCTGAGCCTGCAACTTTTTCCTGTAGAACGCAAAAAAAAAAAAAAAAAGGAGCACTATCATAATCTTGCTCATAGAGACAAGAAAACTTGGTGAAAATAGATTCCTTTGCTAAATAATTATACTGTTTCCAGGATGTACCTGATCTTCCTTGAAGGTGTTCTGCGATCAAGTTCCAATTTTGAGGTCCGAATCTTCCAACAAGATCTTTGAGCTTGACATCTTCAGCTGGTCTCCAGTGCCCTCTTGTGCAAAGCTTGGTGTGTCCTCTACTTTTGACACAAAGGGCCTGCGTCTTCTGTTCCTCTGCTCCACCTGAAAAAAACAAGACCGAACCTTTTGTCTCGAGTCCTAAAATGCAGCCATTTCTCGCGTTCGGCTTTTGGATTGTCACAAGTTTTTCAGCTCTCTCCCACGAGGTGGTCAGAATCTGAAGACCCACGTCTGGATTTTCAGGCCCCTGGCGACTCAAATGGCTCGATTCGCAAGAGAGGGAAAGGCCACCCGCACTGCCTTTCAAGTGTTGAGCGCTCATCGTGGAGTGAAATCCAGAAAGGCTCGGGAGGACAGAGCCAACAGAGAGAGAGAGAGAGAGAGGGAAGGCGATTTCCTTCCAAGGGTTGTTCCCGAGAAACCACCTCTGTTTTTCTCTCAAATACACAGCAGAGGACAGAAGGAGGGCCAGTCAAAGAGGGAAAACGAAAGACAAAAATGCAGGAACAGATTTGCACGATGAAGATCAGCTATGGCAGATATATAGAAGGAGAGCTCAGAAGAAGATGAAGAGCACCGAACTGGTTTGATAAGCATGCGTAGATGTTGTGTAAGAGAGAGAGAGAGGGGGAAGAGGAACAGAAACTGAAATGGGAGTAACAGTAAGAATGCGTGAGAGAGAGAGAGAGAGAGGGCAAAAGGGAAGAGAGAAGGAGTCACACGATTCTCTCGCACCCTCCTCCTCCGCCTCCCTCCCACTTTATTTTATGGGGGTAGAGAAATGAGGTCAGTTCAGTGTCTGTCTGCATTACAGAGCGAAAAAGAGAGAGAGAGAGAAGTGGTTTCGTTTATAAAAATCTAAACTTTTTCCTCTTTTTCAGAAATGCTTCCTTGGCAAAAGAGAAAAAGAAGGGCTTGAGCCGTTTCATGCAAAGCAGAGACTTGAGAGGAGAGAGAACCCGCTCGTGTGGATGGGTCAGGGTCGTGGGTGGGTGGGTGGGTGCGGTCTTCGGTCTACGTGCTCTCTCTCTCTCTCTCTCTGGTTCTGAGCAGAAACCAGAATTTGTTTGTCTGTTTCCCAAGCTGGCCCTTCTTTCTTTTGCTCTTTTGCTTTCCATGGAGGTGCACAGTAAAAACCACAGTCTAGTAGTTACCTCATCTTACCTAACATGCAATTTACCATCCTCTCGTTTGAAAAACTACTGAGCTCTCGCCGTAACTCATCATCATCATCTGGTTTTGGGGTCAGTTAATGGGTCATGATAAAAGGTTACCCGCATTTAATTATAGGGTCAATGACACGAACAACTTCAAATCAGTATATTTATGATAAATTTATTCTAAAAATTAATATACTCCAAATTGGTACATCTTTGATAAATTTATCATTTGCTAGTTTTTGCTAAATTTTACCATCAAATTACTAAGTTATGCTAGATGTGGCAGTTGACAAGTGCACCGATTTGAGATTTTTATCTTTTATTTATTACATGTGTAATGGCTTGGGGTTCTTGGTAAAACACAGTTTAATGAAAACTAGTAGAGTGAAAGTTTATTACGGATGTACCAATTTGAGGTTTGCCAATATCGAAACACTTTAGTAGATCATGTGATGTAGAAAAACTTCTGATTTAGATGAATTGTTGGTCTAAAAAATAATTTAGAGTAATTTAGTGATAAATGTACCGGTTTGGGGATTTATTATGGTCAAAAAAATTATTTTGGGGTAAATATATCGTATGTATACCGATTTTTAGTTTTCCGTGGTAGTAACCTTAAAGTTTTACAGCACCATCATTTGTTAAAGTACTTTTGACGGGTTATTACATGGACAAGATGCATATGCTCATAAGCGGCACGAGTAATTGAATTGGTAGATCCTTGGTTAAATCCGGTGAGATCGATTGATTTCATAAGTCCGTTATGTTTTGAGGGGACTAATGCAATCATCTCTCAAACTTTCAGTTGTTGTTATCGAATTTTTTTTTCCTTTTATGTTGATCCGAGGATTCTGTCAATTTTCTACGTATAAGAGAAGTAGAGTTTAGGCATTTTGAAGCGACGTTTAATATGAACCCTCTCATTTCTCGGCGTTTTAAAGTCTCGTGTGTTTCTTGTTTATGCAGTTTATGGAGTTCGATGTTTCCTTCCACCTAATAACTTGAATTACTCTGGACTACTTCTCAGTCCACGAGAGAACTTCACTTCTCGCAAAAAGTCAACGCACTTCTTCTCATTTTCTCACAATATTGTCAAAACATTACATGATTTCGTTTGACTGTACGAAACTATAATCGGCTCTTTAATTTCAATTATATCCTAAGTTAGCTAGATTCCTTAGATTACTTCCTTTCCTTAGTATTTTGCTCGAGTAGAAGAGACTCCTTAAATACGACAATTGTTCATACAAGTAATATACTCAATGCCTTCTTCTTTTATCTTTTGGACATCGTTATCGGATTCAAACTTTTCGAGGTGCCGATAAAAGAGATTTTAATAACTACTTGCATGGTACAAAATGCAGGATTGGAACAATTTCAAGAACTCTCGTTTTTAAACTCTCTCATCGAAACCTAACACCTAATTTTCAGGCTTTGGACTTGTTAATTTTTCTTTCTCTTCCTTTCTTTTTTTTTTTTTTTTTTTTTTTTGGGCCAAGAGCTCACTTTTTAGTTGGTTGGTCACGATTCCAGGTTCTCTTTTCCATGTCCTTCCAATGGCGATGATATCAAAAGCTTCAACAACTGAAATTGGATAGAGATACTCTACTTTTTTATCATGAATTGTTTCTCAATGATTGCCTTTTGCTTTTGTTCCATAGCCTCGTGCACGAAAATATTTAGGTGTCGGCCCGCATCTTATTATCACCGGTCGATCTCGACTATAGTCTCGGTCGATTAATAATATCGACGAACCCAATATCATATAGTTAGTCCATGTCGTTCCTCCAAAACGAAATCAAAGGCACGAGCATGCATCTTGCGCAAGAAAATCTCATACAGTCAAGATTTTCGTTTAAATAATTATATTGCCTACAGAACTTTGCTGACAAATTTCTGTAAGGGAGGGATGGATCATGGATATCTACAAAAATAGGGAAAAAATCTGGACGTGTACGTTAAAAAGAAAGAAAGCATGGGCCTGAAAATTGAAAAACAGAAAGAAATATCGAAAAATGTGAGGAATGGACAAAGACATGACATTGATTGAGGTACAAGGTGAGAATGGATAGGTTTGAGTATGGTTTTAGGGCACCAGTCAAAATAGGACAACTGATCCGGTTCCCAGTTCCGTGTGATGTAGGGCAGATTTCAAGTCTCGAAAATCGGAGAACCGTTCTGACAGTATAGGTTTCATGTTTCATGTGATGGAACCAGAAACATAGAACCTGTCTTTGTATTTGTTTTCTTCCATATTTTCGCAGAATCTTGCAATGTTTCGTGACGTCTGATGATGAGTGTGTAATCCGGAACCGTCGATCCGTGCTCTGATTTTCGGCAACATCAATAATCGAGAGTTTTATTTTGTTAATGTTTCATATTATTCGTGTGTCTGGATTTGAGCTGTGGTCGATGAATTGTAGTACCAAATTATGATCATTAAATGTGGTGATTCACTGCAATAATTCAATTAAGAATATATATATGGAATCTGAGTAGACTATGAAAGCGACTTTGAAAACCCGTAGCAAGGTAGGTTGCAAATTTCAGATTTTAAAATTTTGGAAATCGATTCCTACGGCAGGTTTCATGATTCATATGAAACCTAAATCGACCTAAGAATACCTTAGCCCCATTAAAAAAAAAACGACGACGAGGACAAACGTCATCAATTGGAGCTGGTGTTCGGTCTTCTTCACGCTGGAGATGAGGGTGACGAGATGATGGTTGCTTGTTTGACCGATGAACATCGGCTCCTGTTTTGCAGTTGCAGGTATTCCGGGAAGCAGCAAATGCGTCATTTATAATTTGTATAGGTATCGCTTTTTGTTTCTCTTCTTGCACGCCAAGGCCCAATGCTGTGCTGTGCAATTTCCCCTTTATGGCAACATTCGTTAATAAAGTTTTACCGACTCCCATGTTCATAGTTTCAGTGCCCACATGAAGGGTCGGTGCGAGCACCTGTTCTTGTCCTTTTTTTTTTTTTTTTCCTTCCCCCTCATTGTTTTCAGACCAAAATTCGTAGAGGCACATGTTAAAGTAAGCAAAACACATTAAAATTGCAAATATGTTCTTTCCTAACTAAGCGGTTAACGTAATAAGTCCGTAACGATAACCCTCGTCTTGGTCCCAAGGAAATGCGCAATCCGTAGTTCGGTGAGTTCTTATCTAATCCATTCGTAAGGACCAATGTCACTGCTTTGTTCGGAAAGATAGAGGGACGAAAAAAAATATAGGATCAGAATGAATTTTTTGACTTCGTTTGTTTCACAGAAAACAAATAATTAAATTTTTTTTTTAAATAATCTTTTGTATTGCTTGAAATAATTGATCACATGTAACTCTTTTCATTATCAACAATTATTTATATATAAAACATTTCGATGACGATGAAAATATTTTTCATCTATTCATATTTGTAAGCCACGGAAGTGATTACTTTCAAGGAAATGCATTTTTCAAAATATTTTTTCGCGAAATAAAAGAGTATTTTCATGTCCATCCAAAGCATAAAAAGCTTCATTCATGTGGGAAGAAGAAGCACATAAAAAGAAGAAAAAAATTAGGAAGTATTTCAAATAAAGGCTCGACATCATTTTCTCAAATAATTGTCTAAAGAAGTGTGGTAATTTCAAATAAGGGCTTGAATTGGCTTTGCACAGTCAAAAAAGGGGACTCGTCTCAAGGGCATTTTCGTCATTTGAATTTATTTTATTTTTGAGATTATAAAGTTATTTCAGATCTTTATTTAAAATAATATTCACTCGCATCTTCATTTAAAAAAATTAAAGCACTTCAGGTTTATTTGAAAAAAAATAAGAGCATATCGAACCACTATTTGAAATTTTACCATGCTGGGAGTTGTCTCAAAAGCGAAGGATACCGAGAGAGAGAGAGAGGTGTGTGGCACAGTGGCAGACTCGCAGAGGATTTTCGAGGGGAGGAAATATTGGGCGAGTGAGATACTCTTCTCTTCTCGGGAGGGGAGGGGGGGTTCATCATCATAACAGCAAAGATACATCAAATCACCACCGATGGCGACTGCCAAAGAAATCTCTCGTTTTCATCTGCCTGTGCTCCTCGAATCTCAGCCCCAGCAAATGCATCATAGATATAGATCTAATCCCAGAAACAGGTACAGAAACAGAAACAGAGATACCCTTCTCTCTCTCTCTCTCTCTCTCTGTACACAAGAAAACGCACCGTTCGCTTGAAGCCCGCACGAGATCCACGCACAGCACACGTCCGTCCACACAAAGCAGAAACAGAGACCCTCCATTGTCTCAGACGTACGTTACGTACCGTACGTTACGTTGTCATCACCCCCCCCCACGCGTGTGAGCCAACCTGAGCTACAGAGAGAGAAATATGGAGAGGGAGAGAGATAGAGAGAGCTTTTTTCTGGGTTCGGTTTCAACAACTCGCCCCGATTTTGGGTGGTAACGTAACTCAGTTCTGGCGTTTTGCTTCTCCCCCCGATTCCCCTTCTGTCAGCAATATCTCACGACCCCCTCCGTTCCCTCCCCTGTTTTATTTATTTATTCATCTCTGTTGTGTGGACTTTTTGCTTCCTTTTTCGTGGAGCGTGGTGGGGTCGTGGCGCCTGTGGTTTCATTTCATGCCATGCATGGGGGGAGGGAGGGAGGGAGGGCTCTCTATCTGTGTCTTTACACGTGCGGGTGGGCCTTTGCATGCGTGGGGATCCAGGCGGTGGTGTTGGAGAGAGAGAGAGAAGCAAACAAGGAGTGGTAACGGTGTTCGCGCGAAAGAGGGAAGAGAAAAGCGTAACGACTTTTGATATGGGGGACACTTGCTTTCGTGGGACCTTCCCCACTCCAAAAAAAAAAGGGGGGTTTTTCTATCTGAAATAACGAGAGAGAGAGAGAGAGAGTTTCGACCCAAAAAAAAAAAAAATCGAGCCGCTAACCCTCGCCGGCGGGAGCCGATTGAAGTTCCGAATGTGAAGTCGATGGGACGTGGATATTGCGTAAATAATACGAATAAGTCGATTACGTGACTTTGATCAAGCGGTTGACTTGTGAACCGTTTTTCTTGGTTGTTTGTTTATAAAACGCATAAATGGTGCATTTTCTTGTCCCACACAGAAAATATGGAAAAGTGCGAGACACTTTTTAAGTGAATGGTAATGAGTTAAGTCGACTGGACCCTACTATATCCGCCTGCGGATGCACGAATTTGGCGCACTTCTAAACAATGATTATTAATTTTCTTTATTACATTTCAAAATTTAATTTTCTTCATTAAATTTCAAATTTTTAATAATAAATTTATTGTTGTATCCTAACAAAACAGTACCATAATTCTTTAAAAAAAAAATTGTTATCACTCATCAATGTCCTATTCCATTTTTTCATTCCCGAAAATATTTCTAAACAATTTTCTTGTCCACGTCACACGGTCAGAATGGTCTCTCCATTTTGGTTGATCATTAGGTATCCATTGAGGTCGTTGGCTCAGTAATAAAGAGGCTGGATGTCTTTTACAATATCACCGATTCGATCTACGATGCGAAACAAACTTCTGTAAAAACTCGTGCCGCGTCATCTAACTGTGACGTGCCCCATGTGAAGAGATTTTTTTGGATGCTAGCATCTCGGTGGAATTGTAGTATCAAGCATGCCAATCTAAAATCTTTGAATCGCATGTGGTGTAGAGTAGTTATGATCAAATCCAAACATTCCATAGTAGGTGCGATCATATGGTAACTCCTGCTCGGGGTTAGTGACTCCTCCTCATCCTTGTATCGATCAAAATAAATCGGATGTTTCTTCAATATTTGCCCATGGTGTTCAAATCATTTGTGCAGAATTTTTTGAGTTCTTTCTCCATCAATGTCTAATGGAGGGGTGGGCATCAAGGTCACAACAACCTTTCACTTCACATGATTACTCACACATCACTTCACACCCCCTCCCTACACACCACAAAACATACTATGAACACGTTGTTCAAATTGAACATAGTCTTTCCCGTCATCAAACATTCATTTTACCTTTCTCGTTCTGGTCCGACACCTTTTTGACAAATCTACGTATCTTGCTAATCACTTAGGAGGTGGTGTGCACTATAGTTGTTTGGGAATAGAACTCTCCTACATTGTTGTCCCATAGTAACTTACTCAAAAAGCGATTTCAACCGCCTTTTGATGATTAGATGTCGATGAGGAAAGCCATTTCATCATTTCTCTAAAGAGATAAAGTTGGTAAAGTCCAATTTTGATTTCTAGACTTGCCCATGGTTTTACCAAGCTCTTAATTTTTTTTGTTTGTTCAATTAAGTGGGTTTAACTTGCATTACTTTTCTAATCAAATTTCTTTAACTCCAAATCCGATTTACTGGAGTTGACATGTCCATTGGTGTCGGTGATGATCTGATGTGGAAAGCCTGAGTTTAGCACTCTTATCACGAAATGTCATTGCTCAAAATCTGGTGGTTCGGAAATTTTTCCACTTCCATGCATGGGCCCTGACTCACCCTCCGTGGACGAAACTTGCAGATAGGTGATATTCTACGACGGCACAAAACTTTTTTATGTCAGACTCTTGCTAGCTCCTATAAACAAGTTGGAACAAATTAATCAAATCTAGAGCTGGACGGACTTGATTAGAAGGTCACATAAGTTTAAAGACGTGGGCAAATTAAAAGTTGAAGGACTTGCCACGAAGAAAGTGTAAATATAAAGATGAAAAGGTGGACTTTTACCGGTAGAGTTTGTATACACTCATGGCAGTTTTAATGTGTTTGTGACAATTCATAGTACAAACTCTCCACAAGCATGAATCATAATTCTTGCCACCAACCTCGTTAATAACATCGAATATAGCCGTAAAATGTCATGTCATCAGTAAACAATATTCACTACTTTTTTACTAGTACCCCGTTAATCTTATCCAAATGACATAGATAAATTGGCTATATGGAAAAATTGTTTTCTAGAAAGTCCAAATGACATAATTTGGATCCATAATCTCATCCATTAAATACCCATTAATCAATGAAAAGAGTTTTTTTTTTGTCTGTCCTATCTCTCAATCTCCTCTCTCTGACTTTTGCTCAACTTCTTTACAGAGCGCAGAATTCAAATTCCATATCTATGATACTAGCATTCTCACCTCTCTAATTCCTTGAATAGTAGGGCCACCCATATCAATGAAATAAAGTTCAACAACTTGTTCCCCGTGCTATTGTGCCACTGGACAATAAATTAACGTAAAGGGTCTAATATAAACAACAATACATGCCTAAGTTAGGCAGTTTACCATGCATTAAAAGCCAGAATATCATATACCCTCCATTACATAAGAACATATAGATATGTGTATATATATATATGTCTATGAGCTGTTAACCCCTCCATCAAGAAAAGGGTCGGTGCTAATTAGTCATCCACTCAATACATAGATACAACTCGAAAGTTTGGAGCCATGCATGACCAATAACAATCAATCAATCAATCCGCCTCCATAAAGCTAAGAAAACCCTCCATTTTTCTAATGCTTTGCAAACCCTAAAAAGAGAAAGAGAGGAGAATCTGAGGGGATGTTAGGCCTTGTTCTTTTCCCTTCTCCATGGAATCAAAAGGCCGAGAAGAAAGGACGTGAAAAGCAGCCATTGTTGAAAGGGCGCGGCCACGAGTGGAGTCCCCCCTCTTCGTTGCGGAGCCCGATTCACAAACTTTATGAATTTTTTTTTTTGACCGACCGACCGATCGATCGATCGATGGATCAATCCCCCGCCCCATCTTTAGGAAAAAGGGCAAATTGACGGAAAGAAAGGAACCCCACCCCTTCCCCCTCGAACACCCCCCACATAAATATGATGCGAGAAAGAAAACAAAGGCCTTCTCCGACATGTCAACATCGATATCATCGTGAGTGTAGAACACAGCTTTGTCCTTTGCCTTGAAGTGAACATTCAAACGGATGGGCCTGGTTGAGCCAATAATTCACGGCCATTGATGGAACCCGCGCGTACAGAAACGAGTCAGAGATTCGTAAGCTGATCAATTGGCATGTATCAAGATGTCTGACCCGTGTTCTTGCTCGTCACCGTCACGAAACGGCCTATCGCGACAATAAACGGATTGAAAAACTCGAAGGAACCGTACCAAGGGTAGGTCGAGAACGGAGACATGGTGATTAGAACTGGGTACCTTTCGGGCTAGGAGGTAAATTTGCACTCCAGGTTTACGCCAGAGAGGTCGACATCTTATTACAAGTACAATTGGACATCTCATATCTGTTCTCTCTCACTTTTTTTTTTCTTTTCAAGTTCATTTCATTCCATTCTTTATTAGATGTTCTTTCCAAATTTGCCAACCTTGGATCCGAGGTCCCCAACCTTATGTGGCCGCATATCTAGGTGGCCATTGGTCTTACTCACTGTGGTTGCAAGTTGCAACATCTCTGTTCTTTTTTACAAAGGAACAATAATGACGGGCTGCAAGTGTCCGGGATGCAACAAAGGTGGCGGCCTCAGGGATGCAACAAAGGTGGCGGCAGAGTGGTGCAACATCAGGTCAAGAAGAGTGCGGCAACGGCGGTGGCGGAGGGGAGGGAGAGAAATTTGTGTTGGGCATTTTGACGCTTTGGAGTAAATTCCTCTAGGGGCTCTTAGGTCAACTGGGGTAATTGGAATAGGTCTCGCTGCCCCTAACTTGCGGGATCCCCGATTAGAACCGGAAGTCGAAACCACATAAAATCGTGATCGGATCACGCATAACCCCATTTGATCCATCAAGTCAGCGAGATGGTTGAAACACGAGTATACACTCATCGACTCGTCTTTTAATCCACTTAAAATTGGTGTTGGGCTCTACAACACCATACTAAACTTTAACTTTTTTCTTTTCTTTTTGTTAATTTTTCGTAGTCATTCTGATTTCTTAAAGTGTTCACCAAGTGGCGGAACTGGTAGAATATTTTATATATAGGCTTTATTAATTATTATTGTAATTAATTATTGGTCCAATAATGAAAAATAAAAGATTTTATAATTCTACTTGAATATGGTACTTGATAGTATGGGCCGAGATAAACCTTATCTATAATGATGGGATAGGTTTCAATTTCTATAAATAGAGCTCAAGTCTCTCCTCTAAACCCTAATGTTCACATAACCTCACATCAAAAATCGTCAGAAGCGATATGTGAAGGGCCGTATCATTAAACCCCATAGGAGAGAAGCTCTTGAGCATTGGATCGTTGCAATTTCCGTATTAAGAACGATGTATCCGAAACAAGGTCCGTCAATTCTTTTACTTTATAAAACTGTTATTCACATATCCATACATATTATTTTTGAGTTGCTGCATAAGGATTAAAATCGCAGCTTACAAGAACTGGAATCCAAAACCCTAGCGCCAGATCCATTGAACGAAGGTTTGAAAACCAAGTCTAAGCAAAGTAAACTATAGCTTCTCCTCGTTAATTAACGGAGAACTTTCAGCCCACTTTGTCCACTTCAAGATGTTGGCGGAAAAGTTTGAAGAAGTCGCCATCTTTTTCAGGTCCCGGCCATTAAAACCCCGTTGGTGCTAAAACGGGCCACCATCGATTACAACCTTCGGCGCTTTTGCTGACTACTATTTTGTAGCATTTGAGGGGGTGAGTTTGACATTCGACGTTGGAGAGACCACTGGAAAAATCGAATGAATATTTCACATGAGACAAAACTAGAACTGGTGGGGATTGGTACGGTGATTATTAACAAACCCACCATCAGTTTGATCGAGATACTTCACTGCATTTTCCTTGACACAAATCAAAAGTCAGAAGAATTACTAAAAAATTCTTAAATCTATCGTAATGAAAATAGTGTTACAAAAATTATTAATCTATTATATTTGTATTAATTCAGTCCTAAATCTTTTTTAGTGCCAATTCAATCCTATACCTTTTATTAGTGCCAACCGCGTCTCAAACCTTTTGCGTTTATGCCAATTTAGTTCTAAGACTTTTTGCATTTGTATCAATTGAGTCAATTCGATCAATTTTGATCGAGAGATGTTTCCAATTCATCCAAATCATAAGCTTTTTCTACATCCATAATAATAGGATGGTGCATACCAAAACCGGCCCGGTTTGATTATAGGACATTGCTGCATTTCATCTCAAAAGGATCTCACTCTTTCTTTTGGGAAAGGGAAGGTTTAAATCCTATCCCTGAGCTTGATGCCACTCCTTATCCTTCAGTACTCCTTCGGTCGAGGAGATGCGGTTTTTTAGTGAACACTTTGCTGAGGAACGAAGTCTTCACACTCTCCCTTTTGGGAATAAGGAATCGTGAACGGTTTTATCTTGTATCAAAAAGTTTTCGCTTTTGCGCACTTTCGTTAACCCATGAACAGAGGATCTATGGGAAACAACATATACATAGTGGTTATCCAAGTGGCTATTACACTTTCTTTTTAAAAAAGATTTGAAGGGATGCTACAATCTTGTCTAGGCAAGAAGAGCTTAATCACTAACGCGGACGTCGATTGTCTTTCGTGGCATGGTTGGCGCCGACATTGATATTTTTAAATATTATTTTTAAAAAAATAAAAAATAAAAAAAAATCCACTTCGGCGCCACCCATCCCACATAGGACAACCGACATCCATATCATCGATTTCCCATCAAAATTGATCGAATTAACTCAATTGGTATAAATTCAAATAATTTAGGACTGAATTGGCACTAATTCTAAAGGTTTAGGACTCAATTGACCTTAATAAAAGGTTTAAGACTGAATTGGCATAAAAAAAAGATTTACAATTGAATTGGCACCAATGCAATAAGTTTATAAAATTTTTGACATTTTTCCCTTATTGGAATTGTGCCAATTCAGTTCTAAACCTTTATTTTTTCTAGTCCTAAGCCTTTTACATTTATGTCAATTCGGTCTATTTGGGTCGATAATTTTTCAATCAAAGGTCTCTATCACTAATGAAAGAGTTCTCCCTCTTTCTCTCTCTTAGGGCATGGACTAAGTTGGATGGCTTTGGAGCCGGCCATTCCGGTCAGCTTAGTGAAAATACACGCAACTGCTGATTAAAAAGCAGTTGGAAGATTAGGAAGTAATGACATGTTGTTGGTTGAAGTTTGTGGGTTACTTCCAACTGAATCACTGTCTTTTCCTTCACGAGAAAATTCTTGCTGGGAATTCTGTGGCTACCTTCAGTATGGCAATCGAGTAGAAACCTGTGGGTAGATCTGAATTAGTTTTCTTTTTGTCAATATAGTCCTTTTCGGCTAATTACCCAAATAAAAGATTTAGGACTAAATTGACAAAACTTCAAAATGTCTAGGCTTAATTGATACAACTGAAAGGTGTAAGATTAAATTGCAAATTTTCAAAAGGCTTGTGATTAAATTGGCTAATTAAAAGGTTTATGACTCAATTGACCGCCGTATAATAAGTTTATGAATTTTTGGACCATTATCCCGATTTTCTAGATAAGGCAAGTCTAGAGCAAGTTTATTGCATCCGTGCTACATACGCAACTGTCTCGTTGATGATGGGAATGTTGTGGAAATCAGCTCAGCTTACATAAGACGTTGGTTGAATGGGAAAATGACTCAAAACTCTTCCAACTTTGGATCGGAACACGTATGATCCTCGATCTCTTTTGTCACGGCCTTTAGCCCCGGATCTATTTTCTTCTGGATATGCGTCGAGTTTAGGGTAAAAAGGGTGAAAACTGAATCAAGTCAAGTTTGAGCAACTAAAAAAGGGTTCGAGCAAAAAATAAAAATAAGGAAAATATTCAGTCGAGTCGCAATTTTGAGTGTCAAAATCATGCCAACTCGATTCGACGCCATCACATCTCTAATCACGCATGCGGAGCATGGCATTCCACGGATTTTCGTCTCGTTTTTTTTTCCAAACAAACAGACGTATTTTGGCACTAGAAGTTAGTAACCCTCGAAAATCACGCATCATATGTCTTGAATTGTCACTTTCTTAGCTGATTATATAAATAGCAGCTGCGAAGTAGACACCGACGCGGAAAACTGACGAACAATTGGAAATTTTAATGGAATTTGAGCTATAGAAGCACATGAAATGGCTGTTGCATCGTTCGGACAAGATTGTTGGTATTAGCCCTGTGTTTCCTTGAAAACACCGTTATTCTCTGCCACTTCTCAAGGTCTCTTTTAGGTGGGCAAAACTTGCACGACCCACATGGCCACGAAAAACAATTTGATCAAAACCCTAGTAACCAAAAAGAATCTGCTAACGTGTCGGCTTTATTGACTTAAACGACCATAATTAGGTTTTCCGGTTTATAATATGACGATCCACGCCTTATAATATGTCATACATGTTCATTTATTTAAGACTAAGCTAACGACCCCAGGTGTTGATTCTTGAATAGTCTCCTCGTTGCTCTCAACATGGCGCTTTCAAAAAACCCAAAAAAAAAAAAAAAAAAACTAAACCCCACCGTTTAAATTAAAAAAAAATGAAGGGTATTGCCTTAAGAACCATTTTGAGCCACATGACATTAAAAAAAATTAGGTGGGAAATCTCGACTAGTGAATGAACGTTTTCCTATGTGCCAAAACGTACAGTTTGACTCTTGGAACGAGGCCCAATGTTCTTAATACAACTAATTAACTATGTGATTTGTACTAAATAAAAAGCTTCTCGGATTCCAAAACTACTATGTTCTCTTATTCTCATCGAACAAACCAAAACCCTTTTAATGTACCCATCAATCTCGACAATGTCGGCCATTTGATTCCATCTAATGCCTGTGGACTTGTCATCGCAACGTATCTTTTCGTACTACTCGTGCACGATAATTGCTTATTATAAATCGCATCGAGACCAAAAGGTCGCTCTCGGAGTGGTTATGCCGATGCCCAAGTCTAATCTCCATTAAAGAAAGACGAATGGAGGGGTGCATCGGGGTCCCTACGAATTGGACATGTATGGAAAAGATCAAGATCATCGAATTGGCATGCACGATGTTTCGTTTTCCCTTTGTTGGGTCGCCACCGGAATCTAACGAAAGTGTACTAACGAACGTCGATCGATCGGGGTAATGTGGACCCTCTTGGAGGACATGTCCAAAGAATATGATGAAGACCGAGGAGGAAAAATTTAGTCCAAGTGAGAAAGTGAAGGCCACTTTTTAAGGGGAGAGGATTCATGGTGGGGCTTGGGAAAAGGTAGTTTCGCTAGGAGACACCGAGGGGGGATATGGAAAGTCAAGGTTCGTGTCTTTGGAAATTTTAATTACCTCAAGTTAACTTAGACTAAGATGGATGTGATTCCGCTAGATTCATGTACCGTAAAGATTTTCGGGCCATGTTCGTTTAACTGACTCGCGCATATCGATTTTCTAGTTAGATGACCGAAAAGCAATTAATTGAGAGAGACAGAGACGGAGATGGACGGATGTTGGCCGGGTCGTGAGGAGGCTAGCACGATGATGGCGGTTGAGTGCGGCGGTGTGCCTTGGGTTAACAGAAGTGTGCGTGTGTGGAGAGAGAGAGAGAGACGGAGAGAGGGAATGTTGGTGCGGTGCTGTCCCATCAAGACGACCCCCCAGTGTCGATGACAGTGACGATGAAGGCGTTAATTACAATGACGGGCGATTCGACTCTCTCTCTCTCCCCTTGAATTTTTATTTCTATTAGGATATTTGACTTTTTAAACCACATTCTGACATAACTGTTTTCTTTTTCCATTACAAATATCAAAGTCGGCAATCACGCCAACTTATTTAGATACGTCCATAATCAAAGAACTTGATTGCATCAATCATGCAAAATGAAGGACCCAATTGAATAGAGTGAAACTCCTATGACTCGACCGCACGATCTAATGAGTTAAATGACAAGACGGGAGTGTTCTAAATAGAACAATACCTAGTGAATTATACGAGGACGATTTAATAATTTGCTCATATAACATTATCAAGAAGAAGAAGAAGAAGAAAGACTACATCAATCACGTCTGGAGAGATCTTATCATAAAAAGGACAGGCTCCCTATTATTTTCCACGACATAATCAATGATCTCATCTCTTAATAGTTTCATTATCTAGGTGAAAAGGGCACTAGATCTCGAGTTTGAGCACGTTTTATTTTCAACTTCCCTCGGTTGTCCTTGTAACTTTGTGAGAACTACCGACGCTGGGGCACGTTCCACTCGCCGCCCAGGCCGAAGCATGTCAAGTGTCAACTCACTTGGCCCAGTTCTAGAAAGAGTTTGGACCTAAAGCACTGTCTCTCCCCCAAACTTTTTGAAATTCTACTTTAAGCCGCACGGTTCCAAACAGATTTTCAATTACACCCTTGTCTTTTAAAAGCGCTTTTCAAAAGTAGCACTCACATAGCAATCTTACACGTGACTTTGAAGTCATAAATCATCATTATATTGACAAATAGCATCGCTATATACTGATAGGATCGGGTTATACTTTTGGATGCTTCGTCATTTAGGCAAGATTGCAATTAATAGGGATAATTATCCATAAAGTCCCGAACTTATTGTACGATAATCAATTCAATCTTAAACATTTTAATTGTGTCGATTTTTTTTTTGGTTTATTAATTGTGCCAATTGACAAATTGTCAAAAGGTTTAACTATATCAATTCAATTGTGTCATTTTAGTTCTAAACTTTTAAATTTTTTTCCAATTAAGTCCTAGACCTATAATTTGGATAATTGGCAAAAAGGACTATATTGACAAATTTTCAAAAGGTTTAGGACTAAATTGGCAAATCATTCAAATGACTAAATTGATACATCAAAAGGTTTAAGACTAAATTGGCAAATCACTAAAAGGTTTAGGATTAAATTGACATAATTAAAAGATTTAAGATTGAATTGACCGATGTATAATAGGTTCAAGATTTTTTGGACAATTTTCCCGGCATAGAATGCAAGTTGTTTTCTTTTGAATGTTTCAAGAGTGACCTACAGCTCAATACTACTTTGTAGCTTGGAGTTCCAAGAAATTCTTCTATTTCTTTTATCTTCCTTTTTATTCCAGAAAAACAAAAAGGTAATAAGACTTCATCACTATCTAGACAAAACTATGTGTATGTACAAATCGACGTTTTTACCATGCGAAACATATTTACCCTAAGTCCATACGAGACGGATGATACAATCATCCCTAACAATAGCATCACCCCGCCGTATCCGACCTGCTTAGGAACGCATTTCGTGACCGAAGGCCCGCATCGGAGAGCATACACGAGGAATTCTACTTCGCGCCACATCAATTAGTAGACGGGCTTTTTCAAGATATAAGAACGACCCGTTTTTAGCAACCTATCGGAAATCGAAACCTGTCCTCCAAGAGTAGAAATTTTACTTTGGTCCGGAAAAAAAAAGGAAGAAGCTAATTGTTAGTCTTAACACATTCAACACCTAATCAACATCGAGCGAGAAAGTGGGAAGAAAGACAGACGACAACGACGACGACGACTACGTCGGTATGGGCATTAGATTTAGGTTGCTTTCTGTCCCTTGGTCGTGGCAAAGAAGACATCAGGCGCCGCGTTTGTTGAAAAAGAAGTGATCGGGGAGCGGTTCTTCTAATCAACACGTGATTTTATAAGCTGTATTGATAAATCGAATGATTTGTTTTCTGTTTGTTTTCGACTTGTCCAAATGAGTGGCGTGCGACGGGAGACATACTTTCCTCCTCCCCCTTTTTTTTTTACTTTCCTTTTATTTATTTGATATTAATCGGGATTGTCGAAAATCGAGAGGATTGGAAAAAAGGGGGTCGGAAATTGCATATGCTTCTTTGCTATGTTTCGATTAAAAATTTCGTGATGATTTTCCTTTAACCGAATTATTCGGATGGACTGAATTTTTCTCGCAGACTGATATCGGTGTTTATTTTTTGCCGACCATTCTCGGTGAAAGCTGGTACGGCAAATTTCATGCCGATTTAAGAACGAATTTTAACATATGAGATATAAAAGCCAGTTCAAAAATTGTAATTTATAGGACATTTGAGTTGGATTTCCTTTGATTTTGTGCGTTAAGAAGAAAAGGCATGGTTAATCCAATGCTTCTTCTAAAGTAATATGTGAATTTCACCGAGATATTTACGTTGTTGCCGTGGGAAGAAAAAGAGTAGAAATTTTGGCCCATAGCGCCGTGACAGCTTTCGGCCCATGATGCTGTCATATGGACTCGAGTCGTTTTCGGCCCATTAATGAATTATTTTTAAGGCGAATAGCACCATTGGTTCTTGAAATTCGGGCCATCCGGGTCCTAAGACCCAAAGTCCGAGAACCAGCTGCCGGACTCAAGGTCCATGGATTCAAAATAAGCACGTCCGCTCGTCACACGAGATTCTTACCTGAGGTCCACATGATCAATAATTTTCATACATCCGACCCATGTGAATCTAAGTCTATTCTAATTCGAACCTTAGAATTCGTAACGAAACCAAACCTGGGCCCATTCCAGCAGCGGGACCTATCTCAAATGCTATTGGAATGTTCGGTTTATATGCGGGTACTTAATGTTTATGGAACGATGCTTCCCTGCATAAGGGATTCGATATCGGCGAAATTGAGTGAAACCAAAAGCTATATTCAAGGGTAAACAACATCAAAAACCTCGAGCTGTGCCTATTGTGACACAACCACACTATTTTTTTTTTTTCGTGTCGCCAATAATCTAAACTTATGTAATTATGACCTATATTCCTCCTATTACAGTTTTATCCAGGTAAGTTTGGCGTATTTACGTCACGGTGAGCATAGTACGTGGTGCTTTTGTGGTCTTAACCCTGTATTCGACATGCAAGAATATAAACGTGAAAGATAATTTAATATTCAAACGGCGGGCATTCACAAAGATTTTAAGCGGGATTTCTCCTTGATCTATATGCATTGAATTTGATTCGCTGGGCCTTGTCAAGGGGCAGGGGCCCGGGGGCCCGCCGCTATTTTTCTAGGCCCGTTCAGTGGGCAAGCCGGGCCTTGGCAAGGGTCTTGAGGCCCAGCCCACCCATATGCTTACATTTTTCTTTTTTCGGGCGAAATATGCTTACTTAAAAGTATGTGAAGTTATGTCTTATTAATTATTGGGAAAAAACCACCAAAAACCCTAAACTGTGCCAATTGTGACACATTTACCCTAAACTTTTGTTTGTGACATAAAAAATTCCAAACTTTTACTCATGTGACACATTTACCCCAAACTTTTTCTTGTGACATTGAAAACCCTAAACTTATACCCGTGTGACATATTTACCCCAAAATATTTTTTTGTGACATCAAAAATCCTAAACTTATATTCGTGCGACACATTTACTTCAAAAATTTGAGGTAAATGTGTCACACGAATATAAGTTTGGAGTTTTTAGTGTCATAACAAAAAGTTTGGGGTAAATGTGTCATACAAACACAAGTTTGGGGTAAATGTGTCACATGTCTACAAATTTAAGGTTTTTTGTGTCACAAATAAAAGTTTGGAGTAAATGTGTCGCAAGAGGCATAGTTTAGGATTTTTGGTGGCTTTTTCCCTTAATTATTCTACATCGATGCTTACAAATTTATAACTACTAACAAGACACAGAAAAAAATTCCTAAATTTCCATATATATACACCACTCAGAGGTAAAAGAGTAAAATAATCATTTTCTATTTAGTTTTCATATTTTTTTCTTTGTTATGCTAAAAAAAAAAATCGATAGATAAAATGGTTGGAGTGGGGCCGGCCATGTTGTTCCCTTGGCCGGTCTTGGGCACTAGCCGACGCCCGAAATTGCAGGTCTTGGCAATGCGTCTAAAGGTCTGATCCCGATCAGGGCAGGCCGTCCCAGTAAGTATCGTGGTACTAACTAGATCTATTGCACCTGAGGAAACTGTAATGCACATGAATACCACACCTTAAATTGTGGATACATCTTTCTTGAAGCTTCTTTGAACCATCGATGGCCATATTAGTTGATGCGGTTGGAGGAAGGGAGCTGGCGCCCTAAAACATGGTCGATTCTTGCGGCCGAATCAAGCATCGCCATACTCCGGTGCTAAATGAAGAACTCCTTTCGTGATCCATTTGATTCACAAACAAGCCACAACATGACGTCTAAGTTGCTAGGCAAAGCTCTTTGTGCAAGATCATGAGCATGCTCTGCAGTGAGCATGTTTCCGTCGGGATTCTTGAACCGGTAAGAGTTAAATAAGGAAACAGCAATTGCAGAACTAGCAAGTAAATCATATCTAATCTTGTCTACTGTTTTTATTCAAGGTGATATCGAAGATACCTCCTAGTGTACTCGGAACTGAACCTGGAAGCGGAAGATCGTGTGACTAGGAATTTCCTAGGAAGCCTTGGAAGATTGCCGTCCCAGCTTGCTGAGCCAAACCGTCCATGATTCCGTGCAACACATTACCCATCAGGCTACTCTCACCCGAATCATTCCTCTGACTAGTTCCATGTCCTGGAAATGGTAGAGAAATCACACCCGGATAGTGATCATATCCCTGACCAAGTGGTTGGGATCTCACGGTTGTGCATCCAAGTTGCAGATTAGGATCCAGGAAATATGCGCCCAGATGACTAATGAACCCTGGCCCTGGCACGGTTGTGATAGAGATGCTATGGCACGGCGGCCTGGCATGAGATTAATTCACTTGCTGTTGTAGCGGAGTGACCGGAATTGGTGACGGCGCAAAAATGCAGAGAGAGTGCAGATCGAGTTCGCACTGTCGACGGTGGTAAGAAAAGCCCGTGCCTAGCTTCCTGCAGGTGTTGCACACGAAAGTGCCTTCCTGGTAGACCGGGGTCGGAGTCAAAGTAAGCATGTGTTTGGGGTCGATCCCGTGGCTCAGCTTCTGCGGCATCTGTGAACAGGTCTGGTGGAGGCAGAAGTTGCAGGGGAGGCAAAAGTAGGCCCACTCGGAGATCGCTAGCTTGCATCCTGAGCACAAGACTCTGCTCACGCTGGAGTGCTGCCGGATGTTGAGAAGCCTCCAGTGATGTTGGTGGCTGAAGTGTTGCATGCTTTGGTCGGCATCGATCTTTCCCATTTCGCCCGTCCAAAAGCCTTTGCTCTTGCGAACAGGTACTGTTGTGCATAAGGCATCGGACTGCGCTGCATATATAAGCTGATGATCAATGACAGAACAAGATGTCAACGCAGATTCTTTTATTCTAATCCTTCTTTGTCCTGTTGAACATGTTTTTAGATGATTGAATACTATTCCCACACAGACTTCCGTCTACAATAATTTGGATGTATCGATAGAAGCCAATCTGCCAACATCAATTCAGAGAGACCTCGACGTGTCGACACTCCATGATATCTATCATCGCGTCTGTTCACGATGCATTGTGTTTAGAAAATACGTAGAAGATAGAGATCTTCTACTTATTTCGGTTGACTTAAGGGTCAATTTTTCTCTCTTGCAGATAGCATCAACCTCAGGTAAGTTTTGATAAGGGGTAATCTAAGATTGCTATCTGTCACATGCTATTGGCATGCTATTTATTTACTAGGAGAGCGACATCGATATTAACGTAATATTTGTTGAAGTTGCCGTCCTGCATAGATTATCTTTCGATGGAATTGCATCGTTGTGAGCTGATTAATATACCAAACGGTAGTGCTTACAATGTTTGTATACCGTCAAACGAGAGAAACAATGGAGCAAAAAGAAATTCTTTTCTGATTGTTCTCAAGCAGTAGACGGAACCAAGAGGATGGTTGCGGATTTGAAGATGCATAAAAGATAGCTCTGCAATCTGTAACATGTACATTTAATGTCCCTGTAGCAGAGGATAGTTCCCAGTAAACTGCAGACATGCATCCTCAACCTTTAGCAGTAGACCGAACTAGGAAATGCAGGTTATATGAAGAGATCCAACTTTTGAACGCACGTGGATCATAGAAATGTTAGTGCTGTTCCTTTAGATCCAGAATGCAACTCATTCTCCCAAAGACGAGGCAAATCTTCAACCAAGAGTAGTTTCAGGCTGTCTTTCCTAGGTAACATCCTGTGAATTTGACTTGTTAAACCGTGTTTGGTGTTGGAGATTATCAAGAATGAGATTGACGCCAGAGGTTGATGATTATGGAAATCGCTGTCCCATTATCCTCGTTCTCCAACTGAATCATCTTTCTGTGAGCAGATGAATATTTCAAAGGGTCATGATAGAAAATCTTCACCTGTATGCAAGCAAAGAGAGAGCATATGAAGAATAGAATACTTCCTTTTGGTGCTGCTCATCAAGTTCTCAAAAATGCAGAAAAACCTTAAGAATGCTTCAGAATCAAGATCTGTATGAGACAAGTTTCTGCGAATACAGCAATGGGGCGCCCACACGGCTTTCTCTGGAGAAGACCAGGAGTTCATGTCTCATTATCCAATCCCCAAATAGTCAGATTGCACGAGGACTACCTGATGCTTTTGAAGATGCAACGCAGAACAGTTCCTTAACACTATGTTTTGATTCTGCTGATCACTTGAGTGACGCTTACGGGAAGATTAGGACTGTTCGTGACAAAATCATCCGTAGGACAAGAATCTTTGTATGTAGGAGTTATGAACTTATGATCAATGAAAATCCAAAAGGAAAGAACAGGTAGGTTCATAAGGTAGGGTAAAGCGACGTTTTCTTTTCCTGTCTCCATCATTAGGTTTGACAACAATACAGATCCGTGTTTCTAGCTCCGCCATACTTTTCAACTGTGAAGCATGACCGTGCCCGGATACATTGCAATGCCCTCCTTGAGAATTGACACGATTCAGGCACTTTCCTCTTGAGAGCACGACAGATGCTTGCGCTTACAGCGAAGCTTCTCTCCAGCCGGCTTTTCTTCTCATTCAATTCATCTTTAATCTCTCTGTTTGGGTAATTTCCTCTTTTAACTTCATTTGCGAAGCTCTGTTCATTAGCTTAAGCAACCAAATCCTCCAGCCAAGGAAAAGGGTACTGCAAAATCTTGTTCTCTTGAACATTTATCATGAAAAGCATTCAAGGCTTGACGGATCTGTACAGATTATAGTTTTCAAGTGATAATTGTCTGCAGTGCTTGATAGGCATATGAACCAAATCGATGGATCTTCAGAGCAGGAGTTATTAACATGTTATTGTTTACCATTGAACCCATGAATGGACCTTGGATCTTTTGTTATGATAATTCTAAACAATGGGAGTCCTCGCTAGTCAGATTGCGGGTGCTCCTAACATTGAGAAATAGCAAGTTCCACATTGATCCGACCAGTCAAAGTTCGCCTGGAGCATTTGGCAATATTCCGCAGTACAGAGCACTTTTTTGTATTGATGTAAGCAAATCCGCCCACTGATTCTCTCCCGTGTCCCCTAGTTTTCCATGTTTTCGTCGTCTCTTGCTGATGGTCGAGGATGAAGACTTTAAAGTCCCTTTGTACTCGTATATTACTCGGGAGTCCATGAATAACAATAACTGTTTCTTTTCTTATTCTTGTGCAAATTTCTAGTTGCAAAATTTTGCATTATTCCAAATAAAACTATTCAAATAAAAATTGGACTCTTATGATAACGGATTGCTAATATATCGCCACATAATATTTCCAAAACCTCTTAGATATCTTAACGAAATCTACCCGTTAGAAATTATGCAGAGAAAATACGATCGTTATAGTCTCGAGCAACCCTCACGCTTGCGGGATTTTCAAATATTTTCAAAACACGAGTCTTTTAGAATGACATGTGTGAAGTTCTCGATGTTATCTTGAAAGGTAACATTCCTCTATAACAGCGTCTCGTGCCCACACATTCCAGTGCACAAAGGGATGTTTGATTTTAGTCTATCCTAGTTAACGCTTTGGATGAGTACTTCCATGATATAGTGGACATTGAGGTCCAAGAATTTTTAGGCAACAGAAAACTAAAGCAGAATGATAGCAAAACGTAAAATTTCTACCAACCCTTGTTGCATCACGAGATTTACTCATAGATTAAGACAGAATTTGGCATATTGTCATGCAATGGACCCAAGGAATCAATCATTGAATAAAAACCTTATCTTTTTTTTTTTCGTGGCATTTACATGAGCAAGAAGAAGAAGAAGAAGAAGAAGAAGAAGAACTGCAGAAACGGCCAGAGAAGTTGTGATGTGAGCGTGACGTAGTAGCGTTCCACCAATGAACAAATTCGTAGTAGGTGCAACCGTGCAACAATTTCCCTTCATACTCTCTGTCAGTCAAGGAGAGAAGGAAAACCCACAGCTTTGCTTTTCCCTTGACACTGTCTTCACCTAACCTCCTCTGCTCGGAAATCACAGACTCCCATCACACTTCGATCGAAAATCCTTTGAAAAGAAGCGTAAAGATTCAATCTTTTCTCCCACCCGTTTTTTGACTTAGCCATCTCTATTTGTTCGAGTTGTCATGGATTTCTTGCAATCCCAAGATTTCCAGATTCTCGTGGGTGTTGCGGTGGCTCTCGTCGCCATTGGAGTTGCTGCTGCCTACCTCAAATCCACCAAGAAACCAAAAGGTTTGAGCTTTTTTCATTATCATTAGGCTATTTGTCGTTGCAATTTATGGATCTAAGCCGAATGCCAGTTAGTACGAGTCGGAAGAGTGAGAGGTGGTGGTGTTGTTGTGGCATTTATCAATTTCCTGTGGCATGGCCTGATAGCTCCTCGAAGTTTGACTGTGAATTTCAATCTGATGCGTTCGTACATTTGGGATTGTGCCTCCAGTCAGAGCTGGTCATGTGGATCCAGGAAGCAAATGTCTTGTTTTTGGTTTTTCCGTATTTGACTTGTTCACTTGGTGAATTCCTTGCATTTGGCTTTTCGGGTGCTTTCGCTGGTTTTATTCTCTCAAGTTCTGTTAGGAAGAAGGAATATGAGATTTCACATGGAAAGAAAATTGGGCCTTTCCGCCGAGAAACACAGAGACTCCTACCTGATTTCACTTAGGAGGGGCTGACCTCGACTACTAAATTTCAGCTAATATTCTATTGAATGCCATATGTGTAATTTGTAATGTGAAAGTATTGGTTGTCAAGTTCCTTTGCTTGTCCGAACTATCCTCTAGATTTGTGTGGGAGCTGAAGTGAGTAGCCTGTGCTTAGGTTCCTGCTCTCCTTGTTAATTTACTCTGCCAATAGCTAGCATTATGACGTAACGTTTCATCTCCTGGTCTGTTGTGTTTCCATTTTGTTCGTAGAAGCTTGCTCTGCACTCTGCGTAAACTTGAATTACTTGCATTTGTTTGTAGGATGTTTGGATCCTGAAGAATTCAAGCAATTTAAACTTGTCAAGCGGACACAGCTAAGCCACAATGTGGCAAAGTTCACATTTGAACTTCCGACGCCTTCTTCTGTTCTGGGTCTCCCCATTGGACAGCATATAAGTTGCAGGTTAGTTGGCTTTTGTCTTTTGTCTTTTGTCCTCTGTTTCTCTTACAAACTTCTTTGCACTATGTGTCGTCGGTCTTTCATGTAACTTGCTTTTGTATGCTAGCACAATCAAATTGGTTGCGAATGACTGCATAGAGGAATGATGGACGTCTGCTAATAGTGTATAATATATGTGATGAAAAATATATATGTGATGAATCTATTGTAGAAGGCCTCTTAGAGATACTATTATTGTAATTTTTGGTAAAGAATTAGTTTGCTTGAACAAAATTGTAAGGTGTAAATAAATCATACAAATGCAACAAGCCAACATAAAAACTGGCTCTATCTTTTATTAGTTGCCATGCTTGCTCTCTAATAAGTAATGCTATTTGCAGGGGCAAGGATAGCCAAGGTGAGGAGGTTATCAAACCCTATACCCCAACTACCTTAGACTCTGATGTTGGACACTTTGAGCTGGTCATTAAGGTAGCTATCGGTGTCATTTGATTTCATCCGCAATGGTTGTTCCATTCTGAACAGCATTCTTCTTTGGCTGATTCCTGTATCAGATGTACCCCCTAGGAAGGATGTCACACCATTTCCGTGAGATGCGCGAGGGTGATTGTCTCTCTGTAAAGGGACCAAAGGTAGTCTTTTTCTTTGCTTGTCAACATAAAAAAAATGCCAGTAGCACTGTTCTTGTTACTGAACTTGGGACTTGTATGAGGCTGCATTTTTCTGATTGTCTACCACATCTTATTTAGACTTGATTATCAATCTAGACTGCTGGACCTATTATGCAAAATTAGATTCTCTATCTTTAGTGATAAGAGGAACATAAATTCAGCCTTTATGTTTGATTATTGCCTCTCTCTTATTTCTGATACATATGTTGTGTTGTAGTTTCTTTTTGACGTGGGGAGATTCTTATCTGGCGCTTTACATTGTAATTTCTTATAGGTGGTCTCTTTGTACTAAAATATGTTTGAACCTTTAAAAGATTGACATCTAATGTGGCTTTGTTAAATTAGTGATATATATGTCCCTTTGTCGGAACTCCTGGCCTGGATGTTTAAACTTTCTTCTATCTTTTCTTAATTAAGTTGTCATCTCACTAGATTACAGTTTAAATTAGGTAACACTGATTATTTATGCTAGAGAGTATACGTTCTTGAGTTTCTCTAGGCTATAGAACAATCTAACAAGTATTTGAAAAATCGACTTTGTATTAATCATACAATTATGTGTTTTCCTAATCAACTTTCATTTGTCATTTCGATTTCTTGTATAATATGTTAGGCACTTTCTTGTGTGCCACCACTTTCATGCTATGCATTTGAATACTGGAAACCGCTGCATCTGATTGCAAGTTGTGCAATAGCTGCAAAATCTCCTTTTTACTTCTCCGTGGCCTAATGCCCTGGCTGAAGCTTCGATTTTCTGATTTGTAGCTTTGTCCTTTTGTGCTTCTATAACTTTGCAAACTCCCCACTGGTCTGGCGACATTGCTGTGATTTAACTGCTCTGCTTTTCTAACTTACTGTACTGGAAGGTGGACCTGCTTGCTGCTCAATCTTGCCCAGTGAGCTGCTATCAAATTTAGCCGCTCCTGCTTATACTTCTCATGATCAATGGATTAATACATCTGTCACGCACTGAATACTGATTAATTCTGATGGTTTGACTTTGTCATCTGAAGAGAGGGTTACAATTTATCTTTGCTATTATTCAACCTCTGAAATGTCTAGCTATCTCTGTAGCAGTATTCTCCTCATAAATATTGTTCATTGTGAAATATTGAACTTTGAACTATGTGTCTGAGATTTTTATTCTTTATACCATAGATGCTTCCTCCCATTCATGTCTTTAAGATTCTCAGAACAACACATGATGTCTATGAGCCCTTCTTGGGTTTTTTCCAATCAGGGACGTTTCAAGTACCAACCTGGCCAAGTTAGAGCTTTCGGGATGCTTGCTGGAGGCTCTGGCATCACTCCAATGTTCCAGGTCATTTTTCTTGGTCGCACTGTGAACTGCTTCACTAGTTTTGCTGCATTGCCATGTAATCTTCCTCCAGTATGATATATTGCCATCGTATGAGGTGCCGTTCACTCCATTCCTCATTACAGGTTGCTCGGGCAATACTAGAAAACCCAAAAGACAAAACGAAGGTGCACCTTATCTATGCCAATGTGACTTACGAGGACATTCTCTTAAAGGTAATTGACTATCCCTTCCCGTAAAACTTTTGCTGATATTAAAGTCCCTGAGCTCTTATAAGAATGGCTATTCTGTTTCATGTCCATCGCGCTCTCTCAAGGGAAATTGTACCGCTGCTCACAAAAGCGAACTAGACTAAAAGCATCAGTGTAAATGCTTGTTCTGTGGAAGTTTGAGAATTTATACCAATGGAAAAAACTGAAGTAGAATATCTTGGTGGAGATGCGCTGTAATTTACTTCCAATCTAAAGTATATCTGCCCCTTATGATGGGGTGTCAAATATGAAATTATGTGCATAGCTTCGAACATTGATTTGTGGTAGCTTTCTGATGTCTTAATTACCCAATTCTATTTAATTGCACAATGTGTAAAATTGTGCCCTGGTCTCTTTAATCGCTAAAATAAAAGCAGTTACTATAGGATCAGTAAATCGTGCTTGGGGTGGCTGAACGAGGATAAAATAGAGACATAAGCTGTTCATATTGGCCTTGATTGAACAAGAACTAAGAATTTCTCCAAAATTAAATTCTTTGCTTGATGAAATTATCACTTTATTGCAGGAGGAGTTGGATGGCCTTGCTTCTGGCTACCCAGATAGCTTTAATGTTTACTACGTTCTGAACCAGGTACAAGTTATTTTTCTTTTATGCAATGACGAACTTCTTGAAGCATATGCCTGTGTTTCTCGTTCATGCTGTTTATGAAATTAAAATTCATCGACCTCAATCTTACTAAGTTCTATTCCTTCGTCCTCAGCCTCCTGAGGGTTGGGATGGCGGTGTCGGATTTGTGTCGAAGGAAATGATTCAAACCTACTGCCCTGCACCAGGGCCGGGAATTCAGGTTACTATCCGAAGCCTTTTCTCGTGCTTTTGTATCATTTTGGTCCCTAATCTCTTGTCTTGAGTAATGGAAACCTGCTTAGGATGTCAAAGCAAATAACCGACACTGATCTTTGTGGCCTTAATTACCATATCTGTAGATTTTGAGATGCGGTCCGCCACCAATGAATAAAGCGATGGCTGCGCACCTTGAGGATCTTGGTTATGCTCCGGAAATGGAGTTCCAGTTCTGATCCTCATCGAGCAATAAACCTTCGATCGGACCTGAATTTTCCTTTTCTTCTCCTTTCCGGGGTCGGGAAATGTGCTTTGTGCGATTGTTCTGTTGTCTAAATAAAGACTTCATTGTTCATGACTTCTGAATGGAAACATGGGTTGCAGGCATGCATGTTGTAACTCTGGAGTCAGACTTCCCCGCCATTTTATTAAGCTAACCCTGCAATCTGAGTCTTGTAGCAAGTGAAATCCCTCAATCTTGCTAGTCATAGTACATTTATTACTATCCTGTGTGGCTCTTGAGAGAGCTTGAGCCCGTCACCTCTCAAACCTACTGGCTAAGGGATGCGCCCATTCGGCCGTGGACGAAACATCCTGTGTCGCTCTCGAGAGAGCTCGAACCCGTCACCTCTGGAACCTACGGGCTAAGGGAGGCGCCTGTTCGGCCGTGGACGAAACCGAACTGACTCCATATGTTTTGACGGTCTCTTCTTTTATATGATAGAGACTGGTGTGTGATGGTTGGTGGCGTAAACAATTTCATCCACTGAACAGGGATTAAAGGCACCAATATCATAGATTTGACACATTTGAGAGCAAAATCTTCATGAAGCTTCTCCGATCTCCTTTGAAACCGGAGTTGTTCATTATTGAAACTCGTGGAGAGCGAAATCTCTAAAACATACACGCAGAAAATCTCAAATCTAAGCTAGATCGGGATAGAAATCTCCTAAAAATGAGAAAGAAAAACTTCTAGATCTAGATTAAATCGGAAGAGAAAAGCTTCCAAATGGACAGAAAGCAAGACAAAAAATAGAAGATTAGGCGCGCACCATTGAAAGGCAAAGCCGTAGCAACCGATAGAGTTCTCGGTGTATGCTCATTATTGAAGACAGATTCGGTGATCGGCCGTCAATTATGGTATGAAGAAGTTATATTCCGCTGATTATGATGTGGAGAAGTCATATTTACACTCTTTGAGTGTGTTCCTCATAATCTTGTTCTGATTATTTCTCTTGTTATCCGAAGTTTGTTTTTGTTTTGAAGTTGTTTGAGATGTATTTTGATTTGTAGTTGAACTACGATTTTTCTCTCTTATATCCGAAGAAGTGAATGAAATGAAATGTTATTTCTGAAAAAAAAAAAGAAGGGGCCGAGGGGGGGATTAAACGCATTCCAGCGGGTGAACGGGTTGCTCCGCCCGCCCAAGAGATCCGAATGGCAGATGAATGGGCTCAGGCAATGCCCTAACATGGGAAAGCGCGGGCTCGTAACTTTGGTGCGGACCCGGGCCGGCCCGAACATTTCTACATGAATTTTGGGCAGCCATAGAACAACAGGGAATGGTGCGAGCCCATCAACATGGACGACCATAGAACAACACAAAAAAAATGGAGTTGGGATTTGCTCTCTCTGACGAAAGCGGGCCTCGTTCCCGGGCCGGGCTGGCTTGCAGGCCCTCGGAGCCCGCGATACGGCCCGAATGCTGAAGAGTGCGAACGAACAGAAATATAAAAAAACGAAAACCCATCTATATCCATCGTCTTCTTCGGACTCTCGTAGAGCTCTGAAAATGGCGGCATCAGCATCCACGCTTCACCTCCTCCCTTCTCTTCCTCCATTTGGCGCTTCCACTGCACGGCCTCAGCGGCGTCATCTCGTGTCCTTCAAGACTTCGCGCGTCTCTCCAGTGAATGCATTTTCCTCCTCCTCCTCCTCCTCCTCCTCCTCCTCCGGCTCCTTCGGTGGAAGGAGACTCGGTCCCATCGTCCTCACTAGAGCTGCTACTCCACTTTGCACGAGGCACCAGCAAGAAGAAGATGAGGAGGAAGTTGAAATTAACGAGGACGAGGAAGTAGAAGAAATCGAACATGAAGACTATGAAGAAGAAGAGGACGACGAGCAAGACCTGCAAGCTGTCAACATAGCCGAAGATGTTACACAGGTTTTAGTGCTCTCCTTCGTGGCAGTGATTCTACTCCCTATCTCTCTATCTCTCTCTGTTTTTTATGATTGTTGAAATGGTGTCCATCTTGGAAAGATAAACCGTGCTGGGCGATGCTTGTTTCCCTTGTTTAGCTCCTGTTAGGTTGCTTGGAAAGTAGAAAATGGTGCTCAAGCCATGGACAAATAGGCGGAACATAGTGGAAATCAAGAAAATTTTGGTCTTTCTTTCTTGGTTTTTGTTCACAAATGTAGGAATGCTCTTGTAATACTCACCTTGACACGAATTTGGTTCTAATGCTGTGTTTGTCACATATTTCTAGTATGCTGCGCATTAATATGGGCCATATTGTCGTCAACTCCTGAATGCAGTGCACGAGGTTTGACATTTTAGGATGCGACACTCTTTTAGATCCAATTTACTGGCTGGTTCCTTGTTGTCGCAACGCAATGCCAGTTGAGAGCTGTTTTTACATGAAACTATCCATTTTCCCAAGCATTATTTTGTGGCAATGATGGCTTGTAAGCCCTTGTCCTACAAATGAGTGAGTTTTCGACTGTTTCCATGATGTTGCTTTATGGAGTATTTAGCGGTTTGTGTTTAAACCTTTTTATTTTGCCAAATGGATGTAGTTGATTGGGAGAACGCCAATGGTATATCTCAACAAGGTCACGAAAGGCTGTGTGGCTAATATTGCTGCTAAACTTGAATCTATGGAACCATGCCGAAGCGTTAAAGATAGGTAATTTTCCTTTTTAGCTCTGTACTCGGGTTGGTAATTTTATATTGCTTGGTGCTATTAAATGAATATCAACTCTTGCACTGGTAATATTTTCCCTATGAAGTGGCTGTGGGTTGATAATTTCTTTGACAGCAGCGCCCTTTAGTAGAAGCTAGTCAATTAGTTCGTTGGTTTTACATGTAACAAAAAATGTTTTTGAATTTAGTTTATTGGATTGTTCACTTATACTGTACCATCGATGTTGATGTTGCAGGATCGCTTATAGCATGATAACTGATGCAGAAGAGAGAGGATTAATCTCACCCGGAAAGGTTTGGTATCTGCTTTTGTTGCTTTAGTAAAAAAAGAGTATCACTTCGCACGTAATGCTGTCCCATAGTCTGCTTTCTAATGAAATGCTTGTTTTGAGTGTTACACATGGACATGACATGTTTGTTTCATTTTCCATTATGCAGAGCATACTGGTTGAACCGACCACTGGAAATACAGGACTTGGCATTGCTTTTGTCGCTTCTGTCAAGGGATACAAAGTAATTGTCACCATGCCTGCATCAATTAATGTTGAAAGGAGAATACTATTACGTGCTTTTGGTGCTGATATTGTTTTGACTGACCCTGAGAGAGGCCTGCAAGGTGCTGTTGACAAAGCTGAAGAAATTGCCCTTAGGATGCCAAACGCTTACATGTTTCAACAGTTTGATAATCAGGCGAATGCAAAGGTTATTGGCAGCATTTTTTTGTGAAAATTTCTGAGTCTTCTGATTTTCTTCTCTACCATTTCACTTTTGTTCCTCTTGATGTTCAAGTAAAACTAATCCATCATAAAGTGTCTTGACTTCTGTGAATTACAGATACATTTCGAAACCACAGGACCAGAAATATGGGAGGACACAATGGGTAATGTTGACATACTCGTTGCTGGAATTGGAACCGGTGGTACGGTTACGGGTACTGGGCGTTACTTGAAAATGATGAACAGAAACATTAAGGTTCGTCAACTTCAAATGTGAAATTCCTCTGTTGTTTCTTGTGGCAATTTCTTCTTCAGTCTTTGTTGGAATTATGTTCCTTGGTGAGAATGTGACATGTCATTAATACCTGCAAATATGAGGAAAACTAGTGCCGGGTGGATGGGCCAAATTGAGAGAAATGGTTGGCATGACAATTAAGTGTTTAAGTACCTTAGGAGGGTGTAAATTGTAGGCTTCAGTGCATGGTAAACAGGTGACTATTAGTGATACGATTTCTCTTTAGGCACTTATTCTGAGGCACTGTACTACTATATTGATAATTCGTCTCACCTCATTGTGTAAGTTCTTTAGGGTGCTATAGGTTTTCTTGACGACTGACTCTTCTCTGAATGTTGCAGCCTTCTCAACGGTTCTCTCTTGAATAATTATGTAAACTTCCTGTTGTACTCAATTGATAGGTAATTGGTGTGGAGCCTGCAGAGAGGAGCGTAATATCAGGGGAAAATTCAGGTCAAACCATTGTCCATGGCTTGTATTCCTCTTTGTCGAATGTCTGCTTCATTCACTTTTACAAATCTTCTTGTAGGATACGTCCCTAGCATCTTGGATGTTAAATTGCTTGACGAGGTTGTTAAGGTAATAGCTCTATCTTCAAAACATAAAGAATGGTAGAGAACACTTTTATCTTGTGACATTATCATGTGGTATTACCGCACCAGTCAAGTATTGCCATTTTGTACATTGAACGACAGTAAATGCAGATGCCCATTAAACAAGAGCGCTTAATTGGTTGGGTTACATGTTATACTTTCTCCTACTGTCACCCACAATTTGCCAGCAAAAAGCTATTCAAGAAAAGATTTACCTTCGTTTATGCTTTACATGTGCAAATGAATTTGCAGAATGGGTCTTCAGGAATTTGCAAGTACCAAATTGTTGTGATCACCCAATTGGAGTCTCAATTCTTTTTCTCTGTAGTATGTCTTTCTTCTAAGATAACTTAATTCCTCATCATCCATAAGCTTTGAACCAATCAATGAAAATGAGTAACTTTGATTGTTGCTTTTGCTTGCAACAACATCAACCAGTGATCTTTCCCATTAGGGTGGTTCATTTACATGGATATTTTTAGACCATTAGTCTCTAATTTAGCTCTGAATCCTCTGCCATGTGTCCCTTTATCATGGACTTTGACACCACACATTAGTGGGCAGCAACATTTTTGTTCGCTTCTCACTGGGTTGAAACCACATGGTTGCTTTTCAGGATGCCCTTATTTATGCTTATTTCAGCATGCCTTATTTTTGTCTTTGACACCACACCTTGGCGTGCGGCAATATTTCTGTTCATTTCTCACTGGTTGAAACCCACACATTTGCTTTTCCGGATGCCCTTATTTATGCTTATTTCAGGATCCCCTTGTTTTTGTCTGACCCTCCTGATTCATCCTGTGTGGGGACCAGTTGTGGAGAATACTCTTATATAAGTGGAGTTTGTCTTATTGCTTTCAAAACTCAAACTATTCCTGCTCATACATGTCTGATTTGTTCTTGCTTACTTGAAGTACTCTACAATTTTAACATCTAGGTGTTACATGTCATAAAAATTAAGAATAAAAATTCAAATTCAAGGGTGGTTCTAGTCCTTGGCAACAGTTTGATAGGTTTATCATATCTAATTGCCAAGTAAAGGTCCATGGTGGATCTAACCTTCCGTGTGGAGATTGACGGTTGATCAATTCATGGCACCACATTTAGATTTGGCTCTAGCTATTGGTTTTGATCAGTAGACCAAGACAAATCTAGTTGCCTGCGAACAAAGGACTAGCAATCAGAGCTATGGCCTGACTTTTGCCCCTCTCTCTCTCTCTCTCTCTCTCTCTTTCTCTCTCTCATAGCATTTTTTTTCTCTCCTTTTCCTATCAATATCGAGCTTCTTTTGGTTATGTGTACATCATGCATCCGAGATCTTATTCTTTTGGAGAAGTCAATGCCACATTGGCGCTGTATGAGGAACCACATTGGTACCCTGATGGTCACACTAATTGAGTCCTATTGGTGGAGTAGAATGGAAATGCACGTTAGATATTCATGGTAAAATTTTGACAGTTCTTAAAATTCGGGAATACTTTGAAAAATCTTCAATCGGGCTTTTAAGTAATTAGGCCATCGTATACTACTTCATCGCTATTCGCTAGTTAATTCTAGGCAGTACGAAAATCTCTAAGCTCCATCTTGTGGGTTGGTTACTGCTTTTCATTGTTGTAATGCCTCTCAGTGGGATTATTGTGTCTTGCCTGTTATTTTCTTTCTACTCTTGGTTGTAAACTTAACTTCCATGATGTTACAGGTTACCAATGATGAAGCCATCCGAATGGCAAGGAGGTTAGCTTTGGAAGACGGTTTATTGGTAATCATGGACTTCTTTCCCCTTACTTCACTGCTCATGAACCTAGACCATTATAGGGGAGTGTAATGATAACGCTGCTTGTTAACCTGCGTAATTTGGAGAAAAGAAAGAAACCAATGGCCTTATTGGCTTTTGGTCCCAGCTCAATAGGCCTTGGGAGTGAGGTTCAGATGGGTCTAGTCTTAGGCTTTCTTTTCAAAGGGGAGCGTCTGCTCCCAAAACTTGTGGCTGCAAAACTCTCTATGGTAGAAATAGAAAAACAATCCTTGTTTGCTCTGACAAAGCATTAGAAAAGGGGATGAGTACACTTCTGGTATTGGGCCCTCAAATTTGTTTTTTAGCTGTTGCAATCAAATCTATCTTACTTAATTTATGCGATTGGGTTCTCTCATCGCCTATTGGTTGTGCCACCTTAGTCGTGCCAAGCTAGCGAAAGTACAATGGAAGAAAAACAAAGAAAAGAGAGAGAGGGAGGGAGGGGGGTACACCCCTTCAACCCCCCGGCGAGGACTAGTGACCCTTGATGCTGGAGGTCTTTGGGGTGGCTACCCCTTTCCCAACCCTATCTCTTTTTAATTTTGCTGATGTTGTATGCTACATCATCTGCACCTGGCAATTTCATGGCTACATCAATTTCGCAACATCTGCAAAATTGATGGAATGTGATGTAAGGAGCAGTTGCAGGTAGAGGACTTAATTGCACCAAAAAGAAGGAAAAAACATTTTGGGGACCGAGTTACACATTTGATAAGAATTAGGAGACCAAAACTGTACCTAACCAAAATCCATGCAAATGCACTCCATTGGTGCTAAAGCTTTTCCCTGTTGCTGAACTTAAGTTCACCATTGTACAAGATATTATCCATTCTCGGGAGACATCTTAGAAAATATAGTGTTGTAAAATTTATCATGTATCTTCTAATTGGAGATTAACTTTCACACATTTTATTTTCATCTAGGTTGGCATTTCTTCTGGAGCTGCTGCAGCTGCTGCCATTAGTTTAGCAAGCAGACCCGAAAACGCAGGAAAACTTATAGCGGTAACTCTTCATTTAGCTTGGTTCTGAATGAGCTTAACTTTGTCAACTTCATATCTTTTGTAAAGATTGTATTAACAGAAGAAAGGTAGCGGGAGCACACGGTGCCTTAGTTTTATTCTTTCAAAAGAAATCATCTTCTATGGTGTAAAAGGAAATGGAAATTTTGTTCTTTTACGGCGGGGATGGTGTGGGAGCTATTGAAGTTTGTGTGGTCCCACAATGCAGGTAATTTTTCCAAGTTTTGGAGAGAGGTACATCCCTACTGTTCTGTTCAATTCTATCCACGAGGAAGTTCGAAAATTGTGACACTGTAAGAATTTGAGACGGATGAACGTCCCCCTTCAAGCCAAGGGGCGAGCTTGTCCATACGGTCTTTTGCAAATGACGAGGCCTTGTCTACATTCTGATGGAGAGAACTAAAAAGGGCTGACTTCTGGTAGTAAAGCTTCTTTTCCGCCTACTCTGCATTTGAAGTTCATGTCTTCTAATGGACTGATGTACATTTTCAGGAGCAATTTTTGCATGGAAGCACCAAAAGTAGGCATAAAAATTTGTGGACATCCTTGGACTTGCTCGCCCGAGAAAAGAGATGATAAAGACAGGTGAATTTTCCTTGAATTGTCCCATTGTTGAGTCTCTTACGGACTGATCGATATCCCATAATCAGATGGTTGTTCGTCCTAGTTTGTGTGTACACAAAGATCGAAGCAAACTTGTAGGGCAAGGTTGATCTGCTTCTTGACGAGTCCATTGATCATCCTCAATATGTTTAATCCCTTTTGCTCTCTCTGCCCTAGTTATCATAGATGTTTCATTTATTACTGGAGAAAGAGGATGTCCGTTCAAATGTATGAAATGGTCAACAGGCATATCCTCCTGTTTTTTTTTCTGCAACTGTAAATATGCAGCAGCATCAAATTGCTGACTTGGTTATCTTTGGAATCTCTTTGCAAAATGACCTGTTGTCTATATTCAGTAATGCATTCATGCTTAAATGATCTTATGGTGATCTGAGGTTGAGACCCACTATCTATGCTTGATCCTTTCAAGCAAGTGCACAGTAGATTCTCACCTAACCAGTTGATGCATCATCAATGGAGCTGCTAACTATCTGTCTGCTTAATTCTACTGTAGAGAGATTGGACAACCAATGGTTGCCGATGGAAGTATGCACGACGATTTAGAGTTGGAGCCATAATCGATGTCGTGGCACTATTTGCGTCGGTAAGAATTTCGTCGATCTCGATGGGGATCGGATGAGGTGAACATGAGCAACGCTCTAAAGAGCTGTCTATTTCCAATTTTTCCAGAATCACATGCCTGTTTGCAAACATGGGTCCTCTCTTGGTAGGCCTGATGATCTTGAGATAATCAAATCACCACTAAGTTCTTACTAGTAAGATCCTCATCGGTCAGGTCCACCTGAACGTCCAATGAGATACCCTAGCGTACAATTTCCCAAAGCCTAGCCTAACAAGTCCTGCCAATTGCAATTAAACACCATACAATAATGAGAATTCAATCCAATTTAAGACCCGTTTCTACTTTCGGGCGGGTCCTGATTCGTGACAGTGCGCATGCATTTGGCATTGATGATGTCATTAATTGACTGACACTGATATTTGGCTCAATCTAAATGCGGTCACTCAGTGAATAATGACGCCAATCCCACATTTAGCAAATTATCAATTGGCTATTTTATTTTTTTCCTGGAATTTCTTTTTCTTTTTCTTTTTTCTCCTAAAGGAAAATTTAGAGAAATTGTCATGGGATGGGGCCATCAGCCATGCCCCTCCCCCCCCCTAATTTTGAAGGCCATAAAGCAAAGCCACTTAATGCCACTGAGACTCCGTGGTTAACTTTCCCACTTTTCAATTTTATGGATGTGGACAGGTGATGGATGGGAATGGCGACACTTAATTTGCCACTCAGTGCAGGGCGAAATTGAAAAATCGCATTGATAGCAGTGGGATCAGACAGTAATTAGACAAAAATAATGCGCCTCCCTTGTTCACTTCAATCTCGAAGGAATAGGTCCTCCAGAGTTAATCCTCAATTTGGAAGTAATTTCACATGGAACCAAGCTAGATTAATAAAATTTTCATTTTGCCCCCCTGAAATTCGGTTTGATCAATGCTAGTGTTCATAGATGTATGTAATTTGGAAAAGGAAAAAAAAAAACTATTATCAATTTACGAAGACCGGATTTTTCGTTATCTTTTCACCCAAAATAAAGTAGTGTACATATTATATTACAAAAGTGAATGTTATGGAGAGCTTTACTTATAATTGTGTTGCTTTGATTTTGTTCATATTTTGAAAAAATTTGGTGCACGAAAGCTGGGAGTCGTAAATCATTCTAAAGGAAGAAGTTCTCATCCGAAGAAGGTTCGGCTCCTTTTGGGCCAAATGCTCGATCACGGAACATTTGGAGCTTCTAAATCATCTAAGTCACCTATAATTGTGCTCATTTCGGTTTTGTTAGTATTTCGGAAAGTTAGGTGCACAAGTTGAGGGCCATATTTCATTCTTAGGGAAGAACTTCTCATTCAAATAAAGCTTGGCTCCTTTTAACTCAAATGCTTGATCTCGTGATTTTTTGAGCTTACAAGGAAATTGTTGGACATGTTTATACGGGGATACTTTCATTTTCTTACAAAATATCAATTACATACATCATGAAAAAAAAAGTCAGTACATTAGAATTAAATCGCAAAGTTTTATCAGTTCGATGTTTAGTAAATGTTTTGAAGGCACTCCTCAAGAAAAAATTCTACGTAAAAACAGCATAAACGTGTTTCCATTAAGTAAATTAATTTTCACTCTTTTCGAATTGATAATCTATGGACCACAGGTTTCGATTTGATTCAATTTCAATGTACCACATTGATTTTCAGCTTTTCTCCAATTCTATATATAGAAAAAATGGCTTTATATTTCTCTGGCTGGAATTTTAGTACTTTGGAGGTTGACTTGCATTGGGTGACAACCACGAGCAGCTTCTAAGTTTGGTACGGCCCTGTTAGAATCGCCACGTGTCATCATTCCAGATTGAGTTGGAGAACAAGAGACAGGACATGGCAGGTCCCATTGAAAAAGTTGTCACTTAAATGTGCGTATACAAAGATCTATCGCCAGACGATGTCGACCGTCTAATAATCCATTTTTTTTAAAATTTTTTTTATTATCATCAATTTCTGGACGAATTGCATTTTGCACCCCCCCTAAGTTTTTCGGGTTGTTGCAAAATGCACCCCCCCCCATGTATCGATTGTTGCAATGTCCCCCCTCCTGATACTTTTTAAGCCCATTACGATCTCGAATTTTTCACAACAAAGTCGTGACGCATGCCGTTAAGCGATCTGCTCGCGACAATCCTTCTAGTTGATCCGCGTATCGTAGACATAATGGGGTATGAACAAGGTGAGGCGACTCTGCCTCTGTTCATAGTAGGTCAAGTGAGAGGATGCGCCCGAATCCCGATGCAAAATTTGGCTAGAGTCAATGGTGAGAAGGTTCAAGACACTTTACAACAATCGGGAAAATTTGAGGGTCGAAATGTGACTCGACTTAATCTATGTAATCTAATTTTGGAGCGACAACACTCAATTTAAAGGAGTGAGATTACGTCGGGATATCAAACGATATAAGAAACCGTGTAACGCGATCTCTCTCTCTCGGCCCCACGTCCGTGACAATGCTTGTTGTTTCCCTTGGACAAGGCCTATTTATGAGGATCATAACCAGAGGGGGTGGCTCTATTGTCTCACAGGCCAGCCATGCAATGTTAGGTAGAAAGATGATAGCTATTTAGGAAAGTGATGTCCGTTTCATTCATCTTTTGCTCAAATGGTCCCCTACTATCTCAAATTATTAGGGTTTCTCAACATATATGTGCATCCACACCTCTCTCTCTCTCTCTCTCTCGAACGATCGATCTCGATCTCGATCTCGAGAAAATGCGACAATCGAGCCCATCACATTTGCCGAAGAGGATAATCAAGGCACGTTACTTGGAAAAATTAAAAATAGATCAATGGTCCATATGCATTTTACCATCGGGATCATTGAATTTACATACGTATGCGTAGGGTCGGACGAAAGTCTACGAGTCTTTCTTTCGAGCCAAGTATACCACTTGAATAGGCGGTCACAATCATCGCCGTGTGAACCGCAAGCACGAGACCTATCTCTAAAACCATCATATTCCCGATGAGAATTTCTAGTCATAGATCGGTAGCACGTATTGTTCGACCGTTCTCGGACCAAACCCATGGGTTCTGAGAAATGGAACCCTAGCATACTCGTTCGAACAGCGTTATCTTTACTCAACCCATGCATGCATGGCAAGCAAAGGAACTGTCAAGAACAACCTGTCAACATTAACATTCTGCAATAATATCACAGCCCACGTAAGTTACAGTGATGTTTTTATGAATTTCGACGTCAGGCGTGTACAGTGTTTAGGATTAGTCGCACAAACACAACTAGACCGAAAGTAAATGTGAGAAAAGAAAAAAAATAGAGACGATATTTATCCTGATTTGCCCTGAAACTAAGACTATATCGTGTAGAAGGTTCTATTATAAATAGCACTGTTCGTATCGTTGTTACAACTCTCAATTACAACAGAAAGTAATCATATACGGGTCACTAAGTAGTCATTCGTGAGTCCAAGTTCAAATTACCAATGAAATACGGGCCCAAACTATAAATGCCCTTCTGGAGACTCAAGAGAGGGTGGCTCGCCCGCTTATCGGAAAGCGAGATCTTATATCTTCGTATCGATGGGAAGTATGAACGGCATTTCAATACGCGGGAGACAAGAGAATACTCGACGTGCTGAAGCATAAGCAACACCAATACCAACAAGCGATACGCGATACGACACGATACGATATGACACGTCAACACGTTATTATAAAAAAAAAATAGAGAATTTCGAACTGTTAAGACACGTTATCTATTAAATGTATATTTTTATATATACATGATAAATTATACCAATGGCAAGTTTCTTCTTATTCTTCTTCTATTATATCACGATTAATTTTTTTTTGTTGTTGCTGGCTAAGTATATTAATTTTGGGATGATTTGGTATATGACTTAAATATATGTATTTTTGATAATTTACATTTTGATCCCTAATTTATTGAAAATGATTAAAATTGACCGATGCGCGTCAAAAAAGGCATTTCGGGATACTGGACTCGCATGTCGCTGGCGTGTTTAAAGCGCCAATCATAGATCTGTCGCACGTAGAAGAGTATCGGACATAACACGTAAATCCTTAAAGAGTGTCGATGCTTCGTGGATTGAAGCTGTGATTCCTCCATATCTACCAAAGCGCGTCCCTATTCATTTTTTCTTCACATTCAAGCCGACTGGACCGATGCTTGTGTTGAGGTACGGCAAACGATCTCGCGCAGAGAATATTTACACGACTGACTAATTAATTAATCGACGGAAACCCTCATTAAGAGAAAAGACAAAAAAAAAAGAGAGAGAGAGCGGTCCAAATTCCATCACTTCCACAGCCAGTTGGCATCTCCAGAGCGTTTGGTGGATCTGCAGAGGCTGAAGTGAAGATATTACGTTTGTCCCCCCACATGGACAAAAGAAAAAAAAAACAACGTAGTCGTACGTCAGTGATTTACGAGGTTTGTCTGTCTCGTTGGCGGTGATCCCGAAGTCAAGTACGAACCACACGAGCGCAAACAGTAAAAGTTAATATAATAGCTTAATTAATGTTTACCAGAAACAGAAGCCATATAAAAAAAAAAAAAAAAAACACAGTAGGGGGGACAGAGAAAACGAAAATCTAGCGATTGCCCTTCCCTTCCCCGCACACTACTTAAAAGATGTTCATAACATTAAAAAAAAAAAAAAATCCCGAACCGGTGCTTCTACGAAGCATGCCCCAATCGATACCGGCATCCCCGTGTCATAATTACCAAGAATTGATTTCCATCCCGCGAAGAATCCCAAACCGATGCCTCTAGTTCCCAATCTATCTCAGATCAATCTTCTATTAGGAGTTTGGATCCGACGTGAAATGTAAATTCGGGCCAGCAGCGGCGTCGTTTGTTTGAAATTTTTCGTGAGATGAGGATCATTCTGGGTACATGCGTCGTGAGGTGTCGATTTATGATTTCTTGTGAGATGAAAATTGGTTTGAGATAAACATTTCATGTGGCGTCGATTTGAGATTTCTAAAGATATTTATCCTAAAGATATATAGAATTGCCACTTACATTTTTGTGGCGTGGAATTTCAAAAATTCCATTTTTCTTAGTATTACGCTATTTGAACCATAGGGCCGATGTATCTGACGTTCCTCATTTTCAGCTTTTTACCATTTATCGGAGTTGTCGCACGTTGTTTTTCTTCCATTTTATTTTTCTCGTGGGATGGTTTTTATCTTGGAATTTGACAAAACCATGTTCTACGTAAGCATTTCATGAATGGCGACAAACCAAACCGTTGTCGACCCGATCGATCTATTGATGGATCGAAACCGTGTCAAGATCTATCTATTCTAATTAAGGGTCAAACCTCCATTCACATCGTAAAAAGGGTTTTCGGAATGTCCAAAAAGTCCTAAACTTGTTGTACGATGATCAATTAAGTTTTAAATATTTTAATTATGTCAATTTAATTCTAAATTTTTTGATAATTTATCGATTTAGCCCTAAACCTTTTGATAATTCGTCCATATAGTCCATTCCGTCAATATGAATTTATGAGAACTAAATTGACACAGATTGACAAATCGTCAAAAGATCTATGACTAAATTGACATAATTAAAAGGTTTGACTAAATTGACCGCTGTACAATTTGTTCGGAACTTTCTGGACAATTTTTTTCCTATGCTACCAATGTCATTGATATGAGCCTGGATGTTTTGGGAAAAGCTGATTTAGATATGAAATAGTCGACACCAACTAGTCATAACGGTCATCGCAACTATGACAGCCACGCCCGGCCCTTATTAAGGCAAGATCTAGCAAACATTAGACCATACTTTGACACGCTCAGATCATCAGCTTTAGGATCTTAGAGGCGTGAAAATCACGAGGTCGACCGCTTCAAATTGCATTGGAACTCCGATCCGATGACAAAGTAATCGACCTAAACCTACGTTTCGAACGAGTTAAGTCGGCTTCATATGCAATAAGCTTGTAAGGGACTAGCTCTACTCATAAGCCCGCGTGGAATTTCCTTTACACTACGCAAGTACTGATCGGGAACATCTTGCACATCGGCGAAATCGTATGTCGTGTCGACGTCATATCGTCCTATCGACTCATCTGTTTGGATTTCGACGTTCGGAAAATTCGATGGTCCGTTGAGGGAAATTGCATGCCGGTAACAATTGAAGATGCAATTGACTCGATGATGCCACGACAGGATGACCCATCGCGATCGATGCCGCGAAATATTTTCATCACAGAGCTGTGTGGGGGGGACAAGAGTCAAAAGGAAAGAAAAGAAAAGAAAGAGAGGAAAGCCCTTTGATGCAACCTGTGAATACAAGCTAGTTGCATGGTAGGCATGGCATTATAAGCATTAGTTTGCCAGCTTCTCACACCGAAAGGTCAATTTGAGATCACAGGTTTCACCATCTCTCTCCCTCCTTCGTGAAATCAAAACGCCTTTCCTTCTTCTTTTTTCTTTTTCCTCAAGGAGTTTACCCCATTTGGGTGTGCAAGAAATTCGTGACACAATTGGCGATTTTACTTTAATTGGCTATTATTCCCCCCCACCCTTTTGTCATAACTTCATCTCTCTCCCTCTCCTCCTCCTCCTCCTCTGATAGCCTCAAATGAACAATCACGTACCCACTTGGGGAAAAAAGAAGAAGAAGGTTGAGTGAGAATCTCGACCTCCGTTAACCCTAGACCTCACCTCTAAATCTGACCCGGTTCCAACGCTAATCGAAGGTTTACTGGGACCATTATCTTGTCATAATTATGCGATTAGGTCACGATTAGTCTACCTAGCTAGGAAGATCATTATCTAGTGATAATTAGAGATGGTGGCCGAGGCCCGCTTCGTAGCTCCCTGGTCATGTTTGTAAGATCAGAATTCAATTTATTGTCAAAAGGTCGTAAACTTATTGTACGATGATGGCTAATTCAGTCATAAAAAACTTTTTAATTTAGCCAATTTAGTCCTAAATTTTTTGATGATTTGCTAATTTAGTCTTAAAACATCCAATTGTGCCAATTTAGTCCTAAACCTTTTGACAATTCATTAATTCAGTCCTTTCGACCAATTATCCGAATAATAGGTCTAGGACTAAATTGGCAAAACTTGAAAGGTTTAGGAAAAATTTGACAAAATTGAAAGGCTTATGACTAAATTGGTCAAATCTTCAAAAGGTTTAGAACTAAATTGACATCAGTTGAAAAGTTTATGACTAAATTGGCAAATTGCCAAAGAGTTTAGGACCTTTTTGGACTATTATCCCTCATTCTTCATCTAATTCAAAGCAAGAGTGTAAAAGAGTAAAAAAAAAAAAAAAATTGGCAAAGAGGAGCGTTCTTAGTTACAGGCGTGTATTCGGAATGAATTTTGATTCAACCATTTGTGCTTTTGCTAATATGAACTAATGGTGCTTAGAGTATATGATTAAGAAGTTGATTAGTGAGCAGAACATCACATGACCCCAAGTGAGACTTCCGAAATGACGCGAAGCGAGGATTGGCAATTCATTCAAAACAGAGCCAAATTAGATTTACAAAAGCTGCAAATTAGAGATCCTAAACCTTCTTTTAGAAACCCCCCCAACATGACCAAGTACCAAGTCCCACACACATCAAGAAAACCTCTTAAAACTATTGTCTTTTTTTTTTCCTCTAATTTTTGGCCCTTTCAATCCAAACCTAAACAAGAGAAAGAACAACAACATGGAGCAAAAGGGTTTGTTATCAGAACATTGAAGGTAACTCCATCATGTCCTCTACTTGGGCGGAAGCCGTCTCATCGAGGAGCCACTTCTCTAGAAAGGTTAGCGGCGGCGTGTGCTCGGACGACTTCGCCTTATTGTAATTCCTCTCCAGCATCGTCGTCATCCCGGGAACCTTCTCATCATCGTTCGCATTGCTAGGTCGACCGTCGCCGTAGCCCCCCTTGTGATGATGAGGATGATGAGTCGAATTGCCATTCGACTTGTCCCACGAGACGTTGCAGTGATTGTTCATGTTCTCGAACGACAGGATCGACTCGAACTCGTCGTGGGAGATCAAGTGATTGCCGGTTTCTTGATGCTCGGCCTTAGGGCGATAGCAGCTCCCACCATTGTTGTTCTCGTGGCCTGGGAAACCCTTCTCGTCAGGGAACTTCCGACCGTCGCTGTCGATGTTGCCGTTAGCTTTCGGGGAGGATCTCATCCAGCCCTCAAGGAGCCTAGAGATGTTCTCCGTGCTCGAGGCGTATGTGGAGGTGAGGCTGAGCTTGTTGAGAGTGGAAGACGATGAGGAAGGGCTGCTGGTTGCGATGAGGTCCAAGCTGCTTGACGACCTTCTCTGATGATGGGGGTCATCAATGCTTCTCGAGGGGGTGGTTGTGTCTGAGGGGGCCATGTTGTGGGGGTCCATCATGGAGGATGAGGATGGCGATTGCAACTTCTTGAGCTTCTTCTTTAAGTGGGTGTTCCAGTAGTTCTTGATGTCATTGTCTGTCCTCTGTGGGAGGTGTGAAGCTATGGCAGCCCATCTGAAGCGGGAAAGCCAAAAAAAAAATCCCAGATGATTCACAAGAAAAGATAAACGAAAAAAAGAAGATCAATGTACGCGATTATCATCGGCAAAGTCGGAATGATCGAGAACGTTTCGTGGCGATTCGAGGGTGAAAGTTATTTACTTGTTACCAAACAAGGCTTGGAGATGAATGATCATGCCTTCTTCATGGGGTGTGAAATTGCCCCTCTTGATTCCTGGTCTGAGGTAGTTCGTCCACCTGAGCCTGCAGCTCTTGCTGCACCTTAGCAACCCTTTTGCCCGCACACAAAAAGGGGAAAAGAGGGAAAAAAAAAAATTCAGACGATCAGCAAATTCCATGAATGATCAATACTTCGCGAGATTACTGTAACTCGTCCAAGATCGACCGAGGTCGAGCTCGGATCTGGGGCGAATGGGTGTACGCGCGCCATTACCTGTATTGGTCGGGACGGATCTCCAGTTCCCGGGGCCGTGTTCTTGGATGTAAGACACCAAGATGATGTCTTCTTCAGGAGTCCATGGCCCTTTCTTGATGCCGACTTGGTCACAGCATGGAGGTCTCCCCATAGCCACAATATCTCCTCCCTCCCCCCCTCTCTCTACTCTATCATCACCTATTGTTACTTATGCTCTCTCTCTCTCTCTCTAAGGTGTTTGTGTTTTTCTTTGCTTTGGGGTGAGACTATGAGTTTGTGTGTGTCTGGACCTTTATATGAATAGTTCTACAAGACCGTGAGTGTCTGTGTGTACATATATATATATATATATATATATATATATATATGAAAAATACTTCTCAGTATAGACAGTGCAATATTAGCCGTAAATCCACACACCATCGCCTCATGTTTTGCATAAAGCACTCGTTTGATTAAGATATCGTGTGGTTCGAAATAAGCGACAATCTTGTTAGACCGTAAGGTTAGCACTAGCAGCTCCCTAATTGTTTTTTTAATTCGTTTTTGTAATTTCTCTTATGTTAAATCCCACACTTTGATCTACCATGCTGAGTCAGCAGGGTCGTTTCCATCAACTAAGAAGCTTAAATGGAGTCAATCTGGAAGCAAAAAAGTCAGAAGAGGAGGTTGAATGTTGTATCTCCATCTCCTCTGCGTCACGTGCCGCTTATAATTTCTACATAAAGTTGGGGAACTTCACCACCCCTAAAAAAAAAAAAAAAAAAATAACAAAGAAACCAATTTTTTTTTTTAAAATTACACGTGATGTTCTTAATTTTCTATTTGTCTCACCCTTTTTTAATGCATGTGCTTCTTGATATTCAATTGTAAGTGATTAAAAGTATCCCGCATTGTTTATTTACGGGTTAATATGCCTTTTAAATGTAGGTGTTCTCGTTGCATCTATAAGTTTAAGGCTTTGGGTTAGACATTTAACATGGTATCCAATTTTCGTTCCAATTTATAAGGAGATTTTATTTATTTATCTATTTATTTATGTGCATGGGATCTCTCCACAATTTATAAAAATGGACTTTTATCTATTTTTTCTTTTAAAGTTGTAGGGACAAGTGTAAGAATTAAAAACAAGCGGGTTCAAAATGTAAATTCTGAAATTGAAGGATGCTACGGAAATATAAAAGAAAAGGAGGATGCAAAATATAATATGTGGTAAGTCGAGGGTGGCTTTTGCAATTTTCCCTTCTTCTTTTTTTTGGGTCCATCTTCTTTCTCATGGATCTCTTCATTGTGGTATAAAGAGTTTAGGTAGGCTAATAAATTATTGGTTAAAGCCCCCAGTGATTACACCATTGAAGGGTTTTCAATTACTTGTCCTTTGGTTTCACCAAGAAAGTTACGCTATTGTCTATTTAAGCTTTTTGTTGAATCTTGTCTTCACAAGAATTTCCCATGTGAAGCTCTTAGTCTTGCTCGGTCATTGTGACATTATAACCTAAACACATCCTTCTTTAGCATATATCAATTTGTGGCTTTAATCCACCTATGCATACAAGTTACAGCCAAAAACCCTAACTTTGAAGTGGATTCTTGAGGTCATTCTACAAGAGTATCCTCTTTTTCCAATTATTCATCTTTTGTTGTTATTGTTGTTAGGTATAGAATCTGACCTATTTGAGTTCATATCGAGAATGGGTTCCATAAGACTTTTCTTCTTACTTTTAAGAATATTTTTTGAGCTAAACAAGGGGTCACGAGCATTGAATTCGGTGGCTTGATAGGGTGAGGAATCAGTGACCGAGATTAATAACATGAGTAATATTGGGTACACTAAGGTTAACTTACCAAAATCGCTACATTAAGTGATTCGATAGATTGTAAATGGGTATTTAAATACGTTGGTCATGTTCAACACGCTATAGAAGTCTCTCGCATTGCATGTTTCTATCAATTATGTCAATCAATCTTAGCATGCTCAAAACTATCCAACATATAGGCAGATGATAGCCTTCAAACTTTGATCTTTGCCACAAGGAAAACTACAACATTAATAGCAGACACACTAGTTTTCACTTAATATAGTGAAATTATTTTTGAAGAAACATTTCAAGTACACGGTCTATACGCTCTCTCTTTCTTTTTTTATGCAACTCATGTTTATTATTATTGATATGGATAATCACCAAATTTTCAAACTATAACCACCTAATCAAGGGCGAGGAAAATGGGTTACGTAAAAATAAAACTACACATATAGCGTGCGTATAGAAATATTTACTCACTAATTAAACTATGGTGGCACTTATATTTACTATTAGTAAATTCTGCATGAATTATATTGTTTACTGGCAGTAGTCAACTCGATCACATAACTCTAAGATTATGCAGACTTTAGTAACATTTGCCTAGGGTCTTACATCAAAAAGTCGTAAAAATTACTCAATATAGTCGTAAAAATTATCAAAATTAATAGAAACAAAGTCGAGGACAGCAAGAGGAATATCACTGATCTTCGGAAATGTTTTTTTTTTTTTTTTTAGGATTTGCAGAGTAGATTGGGGGCGACCGTCCCAACAACTGAAGCGATTTGACATGCCCAGCCTCTGAATGACCCCATCTGCATCACAGAAGAACTCATACTACAACTAGAAAGTACTGCTACAAGGGCTGTTTGGATGAGAAAAAGGGAGGAGCGAAGCAGAATCCCTGCTGGGGTTGGTATATATATATATATATATATATATAGTACTCAACCGTCTTCAAAAGATCACGAGGGGTATAAGAACGGTTTTCTCCAAACATATTCTTTGCGCATACATGATAAAATTTTTTCAACATTATAAATTTTCTCAAAAAAATATTTTTTGAAAAAAAAATTGATTTTTGTTTTGCAACAGGAGGGGTTGTCGTGGACCGAATAACCACCTTGCTAGAAATATTTTTTGTTTTTAAAAGAAAAGGGGATTGGACCTCTTCCGATAGGAAAATATCTTTTCTTAAGGATTTTTGTAAATCCTTAAGGATATCCTTGGGAAGTGTCGTAGCCAGCTGGGATGTAGGTATTAATGGTGATTGATGGCCGGGATATATTGAAGGTGAAGGCAATATCAAAGGTTTTTCCGGAGTTTGGGATGCCTCAAGCCAGCTACGAATAGGGGTGAGCTTCTCCCTGAGTTATTGAAGTTTCTGGCTGGGCAACAGTTTTGCCCTTGCCTTTGTCTTTCTTTGGTAGCATGGTGTACAATGTTTTCCCTATAAAACTTCTCGTGTGAGAAAATCTGGTAATGAATTAGAAATACCATTTATAAATTTAATATCAAAATCAAATACATATAATATGGTTTGCCATCTGGCAAAAATCTGTTTTGATGCAATTTTGACTCCTCATAGATCTCCTCATAGATATACATATACATATATATATATATGTATATCATCGCATGATTCTATGTATGTACCCTGTCCACTTTAATATATCAATGTACGGGCATGTCTTTCGATGGTCAATAGTTTTTATCTCGGTTGTTTTGTGATGTTAGGTTTCTAAAGGTCTAGGCTTAAGTAGTTTCCAGAGACGCCATGTATGTACACACATGGTTTGACAACTTCTAGGGAGAGTAAATTATGCTTCGAGTGCTTGGTCGGGATTTTTTTTTTCTATCACATCACTAACTCTCGTCTCTTTAACTTTTGAGTGCGGATATCGAACCCCTCAATCTCTTTACCAGTAGAGCTGTATGCCTATTGGCTTAGTCGGGAATTGAACTTTTGAGCAAATCTACACTGGGGGGACCTCATATCCGGTTAAGCAATTCAGCTGGTCATGGTTATGGGCAAGAAGACATCTTCCTAGGTCAACCCTAGACCTGTCCAAAACAAACTCGGGCCCGGTATCCTGGCCAAAACCGCCTTGAAAAATAGGGTGGGGTTGGACCTTGTCCTTCAACCCCAAGGAAATTCAGTGGACCTGATCCTATACTTGGTTTCACTGGTAAGGCTAAGCATGGGAATGGATATTTTTATCTCCTTCTTCTTCTTTTCGCTCAAATCATAATTGAAATGTTGAAATAGTAAAAATTTACACACTGTCCAGTCTTGCTAGTCGGGATACAGGTAATATCTTGAATAAGCGTGTCTATTCTATTAGAGGTGAGCAAAAAGAACCGATCGGACCGGAAGCGCTCGGGATCGAACATCGGTATGTTCCGTCCGGCTCCCAAGGGCATCGGTCCGGTTTTCGGTTCCATAAAACTAGACTCGATAATTGTTAGTCCCGTTTCGGGGGTGGAACCACCCACTCTAATCGAACTGGCTATTTTTTCATTTTAACTTTATTAATTAAAAATATTTTTAAAAAACCATTTAAACTTTTATTTAATGAGGGAATGAGGGGTAGTTCAATACATTTAGATTGTAAATATGTGTTTCAAGCATATGCAATCGGTTTCACTGGACCGGGTCAGTCGGTCTAGGATCCTAGATTAAATGGGTTAGATCAAAATGACTTGAACATAGGAAGATTGAGTTGGACATCAAATCAACATGCTCTTGAAAAATTGAATGCAAGTGCTTTGGTCATATAAAAAGGAAGGTTGGGCATAAAGAATGATTAAAAGCAAAGACTCTGAGGGAAGTCCACTTTGACTGCGGCTCGTTATAATTTTTTTTAAAAAAAATCCTTTTTCTAGAGTTAACAAGTAAGTAATAAAAATAATTATTTTTAAAAAAATAATTTTCGAACCATTCATTTTTTACGAAATAAATATACAATCCAACTTCATGTTGAAGTATATGATCACAATCAAACAAAGAACGTATAATTTTTATTCCCATCACTCTCTTTCGACCATTTTCTTTTTGGGGTAACTCGGTAAAAAATTTCGGACCGGCGTTGCCATGTCAATTTACTCCAATTAACACATTTACCTTCGACACAAATCTACCCTCGTTTAGCAATCCCGCAAGAAATATCACCTTAAAATGCATAGGTGTTCATGCGCGCGCAAAGTCCAAGACGGATCTGACGTGGAGAATGACCGATCCAACGTGAAAAATTCTCGCTGCGGATCGTGACAGAAGGATAGATTTGGGTCCGAATTAGGCGTCTGAGAATTTTTGCGAGACGAGGGCTTAATTTGAAAGTAATTAATTTGCGTTCTCGTCCGCCCGAGGGGCAATAGGAAAGATTCTTTCTTTTCTTACGGATCGAGTGGACAACGAGATCCGCATCACCGAGGTGATGCAACAGAGCAGCAAAGTGAAAAACTTTTGCTTCGACTCCCACTCCCGGCCTCGCCCCGCATGCCGATTCCACTTTCGCTTGCCCCTTTTCCCCATCTCCCTCTCCCCGAGCCCTAAACCCGCGTACCCAATGCGGTGACCGTGCGAGGAAACCCGAGCAAAATCCCCGATCGCCCGCCACCTGCTCGACGAAAATTCGCCGGCGGAAATGGAGTCGAGCATACTCGACTCGATCGGCGGGGAGATCATCGGCGTGATGTCCCCGGTCTCAATCTGCATGTTCCTCGTGGTCCTCTTGGTCTACGCTCTTTCCCCCTCCAACCCTTTCTCGGCCCCTGCGTCCTCGGCCCCGATTCGCACCGCCGCGAACCTCGTGTACGTCGAGAACCCGTCGGACTCCGTCGGACAGAAGCTCGAAGGGGCGCTCCTCAATGCGTTGGTGTTCGTCGTCCTCATCGCGCTGGTCACTTTCCTCCTTGTGGTGCTTTACTACTACAAGTTCACCAGATTCCTCAAGTATTACATGAACTTCTCTGCCTTCTCCGTGCTGGCCACGATGGGGGGCTCGATCTTTCTGTCGATCATTCAGCATTTCTCGATCCCGGTTGATTCGATCACTTGTTTCTTGTTGCTATTGAATTTCACGGTCGTGGGTGTATTGTCTGTGTTCGGTGGGGGGATACCCATATTCTTGAGACAGTGTTATATGGTTTGTTTGGGGATTATTGTGGCTGTTTGGTTTTCGAAATTGCCTGAATGGACGACTTGGGTCTTGCTTGTGGCTTTGGCGGTGTATGATTTGGTGGCTGTTTTGGCCCCGGGTGGGCCGCTTAAGATACTGGTTGAATTGGCCTCCAGCAGGGATGAAGAACTCCCTGCTCTGATTTATGAGGCTCGTCCGATTGCACCTCAAAGTGGTGGTGACCGGGGGTCGAGTTTGGGCCTTTTGGTTGCTGGCGTATCAGATTCAGGGTCAGTGGAGATGCAATCTGTTTCTAGAGACAACCCTAGGAGGAATGAGACTGCCAGCAACCATGGTGACGATGGCATTCGTAGTTCGAGGAGCGATGAAGGTGGGAATAGTCGGGATGAAGGGGAAACCTCCCCATTGGTGAGTAATTTCCGGGATAGGGACTCGTCGAGCAGCAGATCATCGGAGTTCTCGGTGGTGAATATCACGCCTAACAGAGGGGGACAGTTTGGAAATAGGGAGTCGGAGATTGAGGAAGAAATGTCCCCGCTGGTTGAAATGCTGGCTTTAGGGAGTGGGAGAGAGCGGGAAAGGAGAGATGATGGGGAGAATGATCGCAGTTCTGGTAGAGGAATTAGACTTGGTCTTGGAGATTTCGTGTTTTACAGTGTTCTGGTGGGTAGAGCTGCAATGTATGATTTGATGACAGTCTATGCTTGTTACCTTGCAATTGTTTCGGGACTTGGGTGCACCCTTATATTGTTGTCTGTGCGCCGCCGAGCTCTGCCTGCCCTTCCCATATCCATCACATTGGGTGTCATGTTTTACTTCTTGACTCGATTATTAATGGAACCCTTTGTTGTTGGTGTAGCTACGAATTTAATGATGTTCTAATTGTCAATTTTTCATGAGAGAGAAGACGGGGAGACACTTACATTGTTTTAGGACATCACTGATTTTTGTGGTCTTGGCATCCATGTACACAGCTGTGGAATCCCCCATAGAAATATCACTCTTTTTCATGTAACTTTCTGGATGTCCAGGCCCAGTAATGAGACTTTCTCAGGAAACATGGTAATGAATCTTTTGCAATATCCTACTCCCTGCTTTTTGTTTCTCGTTGTTTGTAAATTATGTTCTAGATTTCGTTATGTTTGAGCAAATTCATAATGTCATCTTTTGATTCAACCCTGCAGTAAATCTAGTATGATTCAAAAGATGGCAGTATTATCCTTTCAGTTCACCTTTGATCTTTTGTGCCATTGAACAAGCGTTAATCATTGAATTAATGGAAGAAAATAATATGAAATATGAATTTCTAGGTTAGAAACAATTCTAAAAGTAGGATGAATAGATCATATTTCACTCCTTCCTTGGTGTGTTTGTGCTCGTAATTTTGCTTGCTCTTAAATCATAATGCTTAGGGTGTTAGTAGCAAGCATGATCCATTGTACTCTCTACTAATTGTTTATTCTTTTTGGCATGTTCTGTAATGACATGAGTTGATGTTTTAGCAGAAGATTGATATTAATCTTCCTAAACACTTTTAATATGCATTAGTTATTTATCAGTGTTTTGTTATTGATATTGTCTTCATTATGTCTTCTAGTGTTTTGATAATGGTAGCAACAGATATTTAGCAATCCAATTGCTCCTTTTATCATAGTTGTCATATTTCCATGCAAGTGAAGTATGGACTGAAACTTTTGCCATATAAGATGAATGAGTTATTGACAGTCTGTGCTCGCGAAGCGAACAAGGGACAAGCCCGTGGGTAAAAGAAGGAGATTCATGTGATAGGTTTCACGTGTATGCATGTGCATTTACCTGCCTTCTTCTCAGGTCAGTGTGCGCACTTAGTGTGTACTTTGTGCGAATGGAACCTGGTCAATGTCTTTACTTGTGCAGTAGGTCCGTCTGTGTTGATATCAACAGCCGCAACAGGCAGTAGCAGCTGCTCTACAGCTTCAGTTTTCTTGTGTCTAATGACCACCCATTCACCATCTGTGTGGTCTAGTCCAAATGAGAGATATGGGCAAAGAAGAAACCAGGACAGTGTAGATGTTGAAAATTTGCATGGCTGATGGATTTGACCATTGAATTTTAGAAGCTCTGGGAAACGTTTGTCTCCATTTCTTTCTGGTTTGGTTGTGCACAACCTGACTGCAGAAATAGGCCTCACGTTCGCGGGCAGACCTGAGTTGTCTCTGGCTGACAATTGTGTTTGTAGTGTAAAGGCAAATGGATCTGTGGAGGATGAGAACGCTTTGCTTCGCTACTCTCAGTTGTTTCACCATGAAAGCACTTTGTTCTAGTCGAAAAGTTACAGAAAACCCCAACACTGTCCGCTTGAGTGCTGGGGATATATTTGTAACGCAACCTTTTCAAATCTTTTCCGGCGCCTTAACCCCGTCTTCTTGATCAACTCATTCGATGTGATGGTGGATAGATTGAGAGAGATTGGAAAGGGGATCTTTGAGCATAGCGTTTTCTCATCCATGAAGATGACAGTTTTGAGTCTACTCTATCGAGTGGCAACACCTGCAGCATCTTTTGCTTTGCTGGCGTCCGAGTGTTTGGATCAGGTAATGCTGTCGGAGTCCCTGAGTCCCTGGAGTCTTCAACAATGTGAAAGACGTGTACTTTTGAGCTTTAGATTCATCTTTGTGGTCGAGGTTTTCCCGCTTTTGCGGCGAGAGTCATCTCGTTCATGTGACGAGCTATAGTTGGCTGGATTGCGCTCATCTTGGAAATTGGCAGCTCGCGTAGTCATGATCATGAGTTTGTCGTACTTCTCGTGGCTTGTCCTGAATTTGCACTTGTTGTAACCGTTTCTCATTCGCTAGCCAAACGCTGTCGCCGTAAGACATTAACCTCACAAATTTGTCGTCAACGATACAAGTTGACCGACATTTGGTTAAGGTTGCAATTGATGAAATTCGGGGTGAGCATAATTCTAGAATAGAATTAGAAACCGGGGCTCCAAAAATTGGAAAATCGACTCTGACGGATAGGGGTGAGCATGGTTACAGGGTAAAACCGAGAACCTAGAACCGGAATTTGTAGGATCCGATTTGGTTTTAGGTTCTAAGATATGTATGGTAGGTTTCCGGGTTCCAAAATTGTGGAACTTGTTCCAACGGGTAGGTTCCAAGTTCCACTACCTAGAACCTAGATCCTAGATTTTGAAATAATTTTTTATATTTTTCTTAGTATATATTTTTGCACGATCCTACAATGTTTTATGGCGTCCGATGATGAATGTATAATCCGGAGCCAAACAAACTTTTAGGTTTTAGGATCTAAAAAATGATAAACGTGTTCTAATGGATTGGTTTCGGGTTCTAAATATAATATGTACGAAACCTAAAACCACTCACCTCTACTTTCTCTTAGATGTTGTAGCATTCACTCTTATTTTTCTTAACTAAAAATGAAAAAAATAAATAAAATAAAAGAAATTGTTAGGTTCTCGAGTACCTTGGAATCGACCTTATCCAGGTTTCAAAGTATGACGGATACGTTCCAGGTTCCAGGTTCCAAAAAATGAGGAATCTGTGTCGTCGGGTAGGTTAGGTTCTAGGTGGAACCTGTAAGGAAGCTGAAACCGCTCACCCCTATTGCGACGACATTGAAATCGCTCATCCTAGAGGAAATGTGATGGAGCACAGTGCCGGTTATTTCTGTTCTAGAGGCCCGTTACCGGGTGAATGGAGTCGGTCCAGAGCCCAAGTCCAAGAGCTTCCTCCTCCTCCTCCTCCTCCTCCTCCTCCTCTTCTTCTTCTTCTTCTTCTTCTAGTTTCGTTCTCTGGTCGACCGCGACGGACGCTTCCGAAGGAAAAATGGCGGCTTTTCTACCGGATGAGTTGTGGAGGCACATCCTCGAGGTTGGCGTCAAAAGCCCCACGAAATCGTTGAGCTACAAAGAGCTTTGCTGCGTCTCGATCTCCTGCCGACGCCTCCGCCGACTCTCCCGGGAGGACTCTCTCTGGTCCCACCTCCTCTCCTCCGATTTCCCTCCGACCTCTCAATCATCTTCGTCCTCCGCGTCTTCTTCTTCTCCTTCGTGTAAGATCTTGTACCAAATCAGGTAGCGTTTGCGTTCTAACATGGAGGTTGCGATTCTGTTTTCCTGCTTCGGTCCGTCGGCGTTATCTTTTTCTGTTTCTTGGTGGGGGAAAGGTTCGAGAGGGACAGAGAGAAGAAGAGAGCGGCTCACAGGAGGGCCGTGATGAGGAAGGAGAGCCAAATCTCCGAGCACCTCAGGAGGCTTCGAGACATCGAGGCTTCTCTGGCGCGAGAGACCGACAAGCTCAAGGCCTCTGCTTCTGAATTGTCGAATTTGCATAAGGTCAGGTGAGGGTTTTTCTTCTTCTTCTTCTTCTTCTTGTGGTGACGCCATTAATTGATCAGTGCTTGTATGCATGTACGCATCGTTCATGATGAGGTAGATTACAGTGATCATCGCTGGTGTGATTGATCAGGCAAGCCTCGGTGGCTTTGAATGTGTGGCAGCCTGAGGTTGTTAGGGGGAAGCAAAAGCAGATAGTATCTCAATGTGCCGTGCCTGTCGAGTCTCGAATCAGTGCGGTGGACATGGAGTTTAGGCTCTGCAAGCAACAAATTGCCATGTTGCGCAAGTCTTATGTGAGTTTTTGAGTACCCATTACTTGTAATTTGATGGATTATTTGGGAGGGGGTGGGTTTGGGGGGGAGGGATGAAATGGTCCTCCTAACTAGTCTTTTGATAGGAAGAGGAGAGGAGAAGGCTTGATGCAGCAAAGCGGGAGTTGGAGTCAATTGCGTATCATCCTTTGCGGAGTTGTGAGCGAACAAGTTCCATTTTAGGCGGCTCTAGTAGTATGAGGAAGAAGATCAAGAGATGCATAGATGTGAAAGGTTCTGGCTTCCATCTTCATGTCCTTTACTACTCATTTGATCATCAGCTACCTTTTACTGATTTACTGTGCATAGCGGCATCGCCTATTTCTTGTTTACGTTCATCTATGTGCTTATCTTGCTTTCGAACTACATGCCTTATGTATGACCCTAGAGTTGGCCACAAAGGGAGCAGTACATTCGGGATATCTGCAGGTGAGGGTGCTTTTGGGGGCTGTGATATTTAAGCTTAAGCATAACTTGTGCTCAAAGTTGAAGCTGAGAGATTTTTCCATCCCAGATACACTTGGCTTTTTGGTTTTGGTACTTGCACTAAGCCTTGTCACTCCCTGAGGCCAATTTTGATGTTTTTAGATTTTATGAGGTGTGAAATCTGATTAGTGGCCAAATAAATCACCGACTGGTTGGATATTAGTTGTCCTGCGTCCGAAAAACAGTATGCAGCATGGAATGCAACCCTAATCAGCCAATCTGCTTTTTGTCATGATCACATAATGACATAGCAGTATAGGTTGTCACCCCTTTAATGTGAAGCCAATATAATAATAGTTCTAATTGGGAGTCTAGTTGGAATGGGTTTGTGATAATAACTGTTGCTGCGATGGAGAAGTTAACCTCCATGATCCTCGCACTGCTTAGATTTGAGTAGACATCCAGGTGTGTGTGTAGCCTAATGAAATCAATGCCTAACTGGTTTTATAGCATGTCGACTAGTGGAAATGATCTCACATCCATGGGTTTTATTTGGGTGCTGGAATGTTGGTATGGTGAAGACTTAGATAGTACGGTCACTTGATGGATGGTAACGGTGACCTGCGCTAGCATTGGTTCAGTAGTCTCCTAACATTGCCTTTTGGAAGGGGGCGTCTGTAATAAAGTTGATTTATACATGTTTGAATCCAAAGACAGCTCTCTTGGCAAGTGGAGAAGCTAGCTAGCCCGGCAGTGTAGTAGTCTTGTTATAATATTGTCTTGTCTTTCATGAACAGTGGATCATAAGTTGGCTTAAATGAACCAGGTCAAGTCATCTGCTCAATCACTCTGCTTTTCGGTTCCTTCTTAATCAGTACACAGTATAGATGTGTGTTATAGCAGCTTAAGCTGGATCTCAGTTATAAAGATGATCGTTTTTTGGCCTACTGATGCACAAATTCTTGTTCATGCTTGAGGTGGTATTTAAATGATGTCTCTTCTATATTAGCTCTTTTACTTCCATATGTTTCCACTTTCAGTGTTGAAGCTAGATATGTCATCCAAATCCATTTTTTTGGGTTTCTTTTCCTCATGCATGCCACTGCACTGGACATAACTCTCTTGTCATTTGGCCTAGAATGACTTGTAAACTTATTGTTCAGGTTGTGGTAAACTGGGTAAAACATCGTAAGATGATAGGGTGTTTTTAATCAGCATGCTGAGGCTCTGCAATGAGGATTTCAAGGCACTTTGGTTTGTGGCAACGACGAGGCTACCTTGAGCCAAACTGGTAAACCTGACTGTAGGAGATGTAATCAGTCATGTTTGCATTAAGGTATCCGCGGGTTGAAATGAGAACCAATTGGATCTGCGAAGTTGGTGAACTTTTTCCGAAGCCAGGATTGCCATAAGAATGTTGTTTGGCTCACAAAAGTGACGGCCACTCAATGAACTTTTCTCCGGGAGAAGCAAATTGAGGAAATGACTAATTCCGTTTAGTTTCACGAAAAATGATTGATTTGAAAAATATTTTCCTAAAAATAATCGCTTGTATTTCGTGAAATAATTAGTCAATGAGAAATATCTTCATTATCCACAGAAATTTATGTTTAAGCATTACAGAGATGATTAAGATACTTTTCGATCATTCATTGCTGTTAGCGACACAAGCGATTGTTTTTAGGAAAATATTATCAAATCATTCATTTTTCTTAAAATAAAATGCATCTAAAGATTGAGAAAAGTTGTAGGTTGGTATTGATATTGTGCTTCGTTATGTTTGGCAATTGGCGTCGTCTGTATTGGAGATGAGATGGTCACAATAATTCAGCAGCAGACATTCGTTGCAAGCTTCAGCGCAGCACGTGGTGAAATCGGTGGCTCGAGATAAAATTGGACATTGTCATCGTCCTTTTTAATTCTTGTTGTAGACCATCTCTTTATGTTTTTCCTTTTTTTTTTTTTTGGGTCGAACATCTCTTTTCAGTTCGATGATCCTATATGCATATTCGCTTTTTCGAGAAGGCTCGATGTTCTTTGTACAGACAATAGTCCCCATGCCTTCAACGTCTCTTCCTTGTCAGTCTCCTTTATCCCTGGATGGCTTGCATAAAATACATTTGATGTGCGTACAATTTACACAGATTCACCCGGAAGAGAGGTCAAGAAGAGAAGCAGACGCTTAAAAAATTGATTTTTATGGTCTGATGCTACGATCTGCCCACCTACAGCTTAGAGAAAACTAACGTAGGCGCTCAAGCTAAAAGAAAGATGCTTCAACACACTCTCTATACACGTCATTTGTTCAATGGGAGAGACTCCATATTTCACTCTAATCTTCTATTTTGCTCGCGTGTCCTTGGATTCCTTTTGACTGGATGACTTAGCCTAGCTTGATTCAAAGGGATGAAAAGAAGTTGCAGTCCATCAACTGACGTCATTCAGCCGAACCACTATTGTTCGCCATCGATTCAATTGCTACCCTGCCCACATCCCGAGGCACCACGAGCATAGCGAATTAACCTGCATCACTACTCGAAAGATGTGCCTCAAACTACGGATGGGTTGGGAGACTCCGAACAACCACTGATGGTTCCGACGACATGTTGGGGGACTAGAATGTGTGCACCGAACATTCATCACAAGTCTTTGACCAAAAGGATAAATACAAGTCAAACCAAAGGCAAAGTATACAATCCACTAGATTACCGTGACCCACAATCAACAGAATAACGAATATGGCAACAGCACTAGATTAATTTCTCGCACAAAGGATCTCATGAACCAGCAGCCAACTGTTCTAGAATCTAAAAAAGAGAAAAGAAGGCACTAATACACATTCCTGCCTACGACAAAAACAGCTAGCTACGAATACAAAGGATTGTGGAAAAAACTCGGTGCGGATTTAGTTCCACGGCATGGATGCTCACGCAAAGGGATTTCCTCCAATAGAAGCAACAGGCCCCTGTGTTGGCACATTCCTGGAAGACAATGACACGAGACTATTGAGTTGATAATAAAGAGTGTAATAAAGGAGATATTTGTCTTCACCATTAGAGAACAATCATGACCATCAAGAGTCAAATCTCTAGGCTAAATATATGAAACCTTTTTGTTCTTTTCGGTCAAAAAATTTGTCACTCCATTAAAATCATGAAAATTTGAACAATTTCAGTACTCATCTATATTGATGAAAAACTTTGGTAGCAAAGATTTGCAATGTGATGCCATGATTATGTCCTCTCATGTGATAACGAATATCAACAAGACCACTTACGGTATCTGAGAGCTTGGTGCTTGCCCTGCCATGAATGCTAGGCCACCTACAAAATTTTAGACCATAACATCAGAATTCAGAAGTAGGAACCAATCAACCCAGTATATGTTGCTCAATTTGGACATGGATCCTCTCTCACTTGTTACTCCCATTGGTGCCTAAACAAATCTCAATCATTGATTGATAAAGATGGAGCTTTAGTCGGGTGTTAAGATTTGTAGAGGCACCACAAGGACAACAGGTATGGGGTAAGCCCAAAAGTCAGCGGCATGCACAGTGAAGAGGGGTAGACATGGTGGTGAGTTTATCAAACTGAGCAAACCTTTTTTTTTTTTATTTTGGTTTGGGAAATAAAATGGTAATTTAGTAAAATATGTGTGGTTGAAAAATGCAACTTGAAATCCATTGTAAAAACTGCATATAATGATGGAAGAGTTTAAAATGTGAGGATGGTAATTATATGGGAAGTGAAGTTGAAGATTGTTTTGATAATTTAGGATTGTACATGGTTTATCACAATTATTTTATACACGACACAAATAAGATCTACAAAATGTTAAGACGCCGTGGCTTAATACAACAAAAGAATCGTGATTTTTAACAAAAATGAAAAAGAAAAAAAGTACTACAAAGTCACCTGCAGACCATTAAATAGTCATAACGGTAAGAGCATCTCCAATTTAAGGACAACAAATCAGAAATAAGTCGATTTCCCATTGTTGTACATGACTTAAGTACAGGCTAAGAATTGCTTACTCCAGGGGCAAAGTTAAGAGTAAAACAAGGACTGGGACGTGGAAAATCACTACCGTGAACAAGTATCAGCCGTGGGCATGCAGCCCATTGGTAAGTGCAGGAAGATGTTGAGAACAATTCAAAATCCCAAGCCTGGGGGCTTATAGATTACAAAGCCACAAAAGAATATTGTAGCATGCCACTTTTGAGGACTGGCTTTCCGGCCCACCTATGTCATTCTGGGCAGGCCAAAAACTCCAATTGAAAGGTAAATACAGTCTGACAAAAAAGTTTCATAAAAATTCACCTTGTGAAGCAACCGGAACATAAGGCGTCACTGGATTCTGGGGAAACCAAGATTCGTTTACACCATTAAGTAAGGTGGATGACAGATTGGCACTAGGCAGTGCAGCTTGCAATGAGCTCATGTCCAAGAACTGCATCGCACAGAACAAGCCCAAAATTAGACACCAGAGAAACATCCCTTATTAATCAAATTGATGACAGTAAAACCGTTATGTCCTTTCACTTTTATTTGTAGTATCTGTTCTTTTTTCTTTTTCCGATGTTTGCAATAGCCAGTTGACAGGATGGTTTCCCAGTTTCATCTCTTGGAAGAGCTTGCAATAGTTATTTCATGTAACAATACCTAAGAACCAACAGTGAGTTTCTGTTCTTATGGTGATAAACGTGCTCTGTTAAATTCATGAACTGCTCTTTCAAGCATCGTATCAAGTAATTTGAGGAGGATACATTTTGCTTTCAAGCTCCCAGAGATTCAGAAAACACAAAACACCCAGCTATAGTGTGCCACTAGCCTCAGATAGCGATAAAAAAGTTCAGACTTTATACAGGACTGAAAAGAGTCACAACCACCAACGTGACAAAAAATTAAGGGCGTCACCAAGTATACCACATGTGAACTCCAAAGCTAACGATGCAAAAATAAAATAAAATAAAATAAAAGAGCAAATGACAGTTGAAACCAGAAATATGCCGCATCGTGTTCAGAACTTCCATGACTCACCACATTGCTTTGTTCCAGATGAGAATCATATGGAAGATCAAATGGGTTTGTTGATTTATGACCAGTTGCATATCCATGTGCTGAGGTCTCCACCTAAGAAATTCCATAATATATAACATAAATTTGAAAGGCAAGCAAAATGGAAAAAGGAGACCGCAACATGCAACTGATATTCGATGAAAACTACAGACCATGAGAGAGAGCCTTGAAGGGTTGCATGACGTCCCCATGATTAAATTTGACTGCACACTTGGACCTGGAGGTCCAGCATCAGATGTGGACAGCGATAGCCCATAATCTTTCGAGTCCTACAGACAAAATAATTTCAGAATTTTACTGAGGACATTAAGTTTGACATAGCTACAGGAGATCGGAAACCTGTGAAGCTTTGAAGTCCAAGTACTGATGATCAACACTTGATGGAGGAGGATGGGTGACTACTTGTGTCTCCCTATTTTGCTCAACACTTTCAGAAGGAAGGTGTTCAGCAGATTCTCCAAACGCATTCCATGGCTAGTTTGAAAAATAAAAGCAAGGGTGGATCGTTACGTCACTATACATCATTGACTGCTATGTAAAATAAACGAACATGGAAATCACAGCATTTTAATAAGATAATAGAAAATAACCATGAATCACCTATTCCAAAAAATCAGCTTATGGAATAATCACGTAAGATAGTACATCTCACCTGAGTGCTGGATGTGGTGGTGGACACTTGACTATTCTCAAGACCTCCATGCCACAGATCTGGTACCGATGAAGGAAGATCTTGAGAACTAGTTTTTTGAGACATATGCCAATCCATGTTTGGATCAAAAGACAAAAAGGGAACAAATTTCTCAGAACCTCCGTCATTAGAAATTAAGGCAGGAGTTGAATTGTTATTCCCTAGAGCAGAGAGAGTGGGATTAGGAGAATCAAATGTTGCCCATCCTTCGTTTTTGGGCTCTGACAGCTCAGGTACCCTGCTATCCAAGGTCACATCTGATTGATGCTGTGGAAAATCAGCAAACAAATCCAAAGACGTCGAAAGAGGTGCTTGAGGGGTCTGATGTTGTAATGTAGATGAAGCTGCATGTGTTGGGGGTAATTGAAAAAGATCTAGAGATGGAGCCGTTGATGTGGCGGCTCCCTTGAACAAATCAACAGTTGAGGCTTCAGAATAAACTGGTTCTGGAGCCAGTTGTGGCTTGAATAGGTCTACGTTACTTGAACTTCGAGAAACAGTCGACACTGGAAAACTAGGCATTTTGTCTGGGTGATTCCCAGAAATCTCAGGCTCAGAAATCAAATCCGCTAAACTACCTGAATTAAATGACTGGAGAGACACAGAGTTGCTATCGAATGAACCAAAGCTTCCTAATGATGCAGTTCTCTGTTTATAAAGAGAGAATTTCCAGTCAGATAATTGAAAAAACAGTTCCAGATTTTTAAACAAGCAGCAAATATTGAGCAACATACAAAATATGACTTAAAATGCTGGAGGACATATTACACGACCAACATTCAAAGTAAAGACATTATGCAAACGATGTCCATCCATCTCTCTCTCTCTCTCTCTACTTATATATATATATATATATATATATATATATATATATATAATTTTAAAGGAAAAGGAATCTCTAGCATTTGCTCAGTAGAGCTTAATAAAGAACTACCTACAGAAATCAATAGATACCAACAGCTGCAGTGCCCATGTTGAGATTAAGAGTAATAGATTCCATTGTAGGAAAGGGAAAGCTTAATGCACCCATTTCCATTGAGATGGATGCATTCTAGTTATATCTTTTTCCTCTATCTGGCAAACAATATACTGGCAGATATTCTCACATAGATTTCTAGATGGCTATAGCAGAAAACAACAATAAATAATGCAAATTAGTCACATGCATTCCAATGCTACATCATCCTCGAATTTACTGTTCAGGGAACAAAAAATTCTTACAAGTTCCACCAGAGACAGGAATAAAAGTTAATTAAAAAAAGCCTCGTGTGGAATGAAATACCTAATTTATGCATTGCACAGTCAAGAAGCCTTAAATATATTGTGGGAAATTGTTTAGATACATCTTTACGTTATAAGCATATTGGTATTGTAAAAACTACACCTAAAATTCGCACAATCATAATGTTTACAGGACTCCACACAGTTAATTGAAACTTTAAGAACCCTAATCAACAAACATCGGAAGCAAGAGGTCATGCACCTATGCAATTACAAAAGCTGATTTGCCATTGTGCAAGAAATTTTCTAGAAGTCGTTTCACCAGATTCTAGAACTTTAGTTGGCCAGGAATCATCTGACTAACAATGTCACAACAAGAAAGAAGTCGAAAACAAGTCATGTCAAGCAATAGAAAGTTGACACACAGCAACTGGCAACTTTCTACAAATGCAACAAATTTATTTAGCTACAACCTGAGGATGGGGTATCCCATTGGCATCTCTTCGGACATGTGCCTCTCGAGATTTATTTGACATTTGACGACTCAGGTTATTCCCTGAAAAATCTCTCGAAAGATGTCTCTGTGGACTACCAAATTCACTGTCCTTCTGAAAATTTGGGGACTGAGCATCAGATCTGAACGGATCACCTCCGCTGGAAACAGAATAATCTGAGACCCTGGGAGCAGAACCTTCATTTGCAAATCTATCCTCATTCGTACGCTCACTTAAATGTCCTGGACTATAGATCAGACTGGAGATTTTCCCTTCGTATAGGCCTCTATCTGAACCAGGTTTTCTTGTGAGAGAAGCACCTTGCCTGCCATACCGACGTTCTTCATATTGGTAGTCATAAGGTGGACTCTGAGAGTAAGAATGATAAGAGCTGGCACGCCTCGTCTCTTCTTCACGGCTTCTCATGCTCTGTCAAAATTCAGTCAGGGATCTTGTAAGATTATCTGCTGTCCAGAAAATTAAGTAATGTAAACTCAAAGAGGTAGACTAAACATCCAGAAATATGGCTGAGTGAATTATATCACTGAAGGCAAGGGAACAAAAGAGAAAATCCTCAGCATCCTTCAATTGATTTATTCTCCTTTCTTTTTCTGACATACATGGTGATGGTTGTAACATTCTCATTCACCCTTATGAAGGCCATACCATGGAAATTTTCAGGATGTAAGGCAGAATTGAATAAAGTTCACAGTGCATTTCCAATTCATTCCTTTCAGGAAGATGAAATGGTTTTCCAATGAACAAATTCAGCTTATTAGAGGTTTAAGTTTGGGCACACAGAACCATCGACCACTCTAAATAACCACAACAAGCCAAAAACATCATAATCAGAATATTCTTGACAAGGCAACCTGCATATCTCTTGGAGGCATGTCAGACATTTTTCCTCCAGCATATCTTCGATCCACGTATACAGACTTTATGAACTCCCGAACCTTATCAACTTTGCTGCAATTTAAAAATGAGAAGTGTTAAGATGTTATCCATGATGTGGCACTCAGTGACTAGCAGACATCAGGTCAACCTGCTATCAGGCAATCTCTGTCTTTGTGAATCCCAATCCTTCAAATACGTTTCCCTTGCACGCTGCAAACACATCGAGTATCATATCCAATATCATTACTCTGATAGTGGATAATAGTGCACATAAGAGAGAGTCTCTTTACCTGATTACCACCATTTTGAAGCGCTTCAACCTCTTGGGAAGTGAACTTCGCCATGGAGACAGATTTTACGCGATGAGTAAATTCGCGGCTGTTTGACATGACAGAGCTGGAGTCAGACTACACATGTGAAACCCACAAGCTCAAAATCACACAATGCTGGTCATACAAGACAAAGATGCCAAAATCCAAGAAAAAATGCTAAGACACATGCCACAAGAAGCATAAATTAGAAAGACTAAATATGATTTCTTAGCATATATCAAATAACTGAAAAGTGCAGGGAATATGAAGTAAGCAACTAAATAGAATAGAAACATCAGCACGTGTTATAGCATGATGATCAACCCTTCTACACTTGTTCTTAAGATTTACTACAGATGAATATTTGGAGAATCTGCCTACTCTCCAGGAAAATCTTCAATTGTCAAAATCCATGGAAAAGATTGGGAAGAAAAACCATGAGCAGACGGAATAAATAGCACAGATGTCCTATTTCACTGGCCATGTAGTACAGAAACAATGTCTTTAAACAAAAACCCACCTTAAATCACCACAATCGGTAATCTGATTGAATTTCATAATCCATACAATTAAATTCGAATTGCCAAAACGCTGATTGCAGAAGCAGTTAATGCGCTCCGAGAAGCACTATCACATTGTGAAATATCTTGATCCTCAAGTTTCTAATGGCATAAAACTATAATCACCACCAGATGCATAAGTGAAGTGATCGCTGAACCGGCAACATACTTCAACATCTCCCGCAAAAAAGTAATGTGAAAATACTTAAGAGAGGACCCAACAGAGCTGAAGTTCTTTTCCAGCCAAGATTCCCACAGAAAAGGCTAAATACCAACCATCGAAGCAAAAAGTGCAGGACTGGGCTTTCAGCTTCTTTTCTGCTCTCATCCATGAAGAGAAAACTTATAAAGTTCACCACCACGAAAAGCCAACTCAGTTCACATAGTTACTTACTTCCTGGAATTGGGGAACTAACTGATGCACACAGCAAACCAGAAAATGCCAGGCGTGAAAATACAAGAGGGTTAAGAGCAATAGAACTACTCACTGTATTCCACCGCAAGTCGTGCAGACGAAAGTCCAAAAGTTTGTACAAACGTACTGAGGACCCTGCACAGAGAATACACAGATCGCGATCAGCAAAACCACTGACCTGCGCCTTTGTTTTTTCCCTATTATTAGCAAACCAAGAGCAACCTAAGATGAACAACTAGAAAAAAGGAGCAGTTATTGCACTGAAAACGCCAAGCAGAGAACTAAAAATTCACCAAGCTGTTGCAGTTGATGCATCTCCGATTTGGGGGCAGCTTCATGAGGCCTCGGATGATCTTCTCATTCCGCTCTTCTTCTCTTCTGCTCCCCATTTCTCAAGCAAATCCCTCCCGACAAGACCCCCCCACGAAAGCGAAAAAAGGAAAAATTCAAACCCTAGGCCTCACCAAATTCGAATCAAATTCCCTCGGAAACCCCGATAAAACCTAGTTAAAATCAAACCAAGAATAAGCTTATCCTCCGAGGACGAAGCGCAAGAAAGACAGACGGAGATGATTCAGCCGTTGATCCGAGGCGGAGGCCTAGGGCTCCAAGGGGGGATTTCTCGAGAGCTGCAATGGAGGAACAGGAACGAACTCGAAATCAGCTCGTGCTCGATAACGATGACAGCCCAAAGAGAGAGAGAGAGAGAGAGACAGTCCGTACGCCGTGGCTCGAGAGTTCGTTCCTTCTAATTTATTTCATGCCGCACGACAATTTCGGTCGTTTTTAAACTCGTCGTCCTACAGTTTTTATCTATTTCACGTAAGCTTTGCAGATGTGTTTACCGACTAAACTAATGATTTGATTCAAGTCAATTTGATGGACCATCGGTAGCACATGTGCCGATTTGGATTTGCCTTCTTCTAACTATGCCACCGGTACGTCATCTAAATCACGATTTTAACCTCGCCCTCGCTTGATCCGACTAGCGGACACCGAGGGCTCGAGATCGCTTAAAATCACAACCGACGTCGCATGACAAGATAGCGGTGGCCTAATGCGGTCGCGCGACGGTCGCGCTTGGGATCGTGTGATCTCAACTCCCATCGACTAGGGTTGCCCAATACTAGCGTTGTTCTACCCGGGATTGCACGACCTCGCCGAGGATTGCACGGTGGGAGCGTGGAGGAGGTGGCAATGAGGCGGCGAGAGACGAGCTTTGAGAAGATGTTGAAGCTTTTGGGAAACGTCGAAACTTTGTGAGGCCAAGCATTCATCGCCACCCAACATTGAGAAATGTTTTAAGCTTTCAAGCATCATTGATTACTGAACAATATATTAATTAAGTGAAAGGCTTTTCGAGGCCAACTTTATTTACATACAAAGTTATTTTTCCAAAGTAACTCGTCCATTTACAATAATCCCGCTACTCCCTTTCGAATGTCTTAAAGAATTATTAGTACTCAAAAGAAATTTCTTGGGAGCGAAGTTCATTACCTAAATTTTTGAATGACATTTGAATTGGGATTGAGTGCTTCCGAAAGCATTTCGAGCTTCACTTGGCGCCTCTTCTGCGTTTCAATTATTTCCAGTGGCTTTCGCAATGTTGTTCTTTCTTTGCTTATTAATTCAAGTCGTAGAAATGGGTCGGTGACATAACTACCCAGTGCGCTGTTGATTTAGCGGAAATACTCTTAGGAGCCTGCATTGCAATCATTTCGATTCTCTGATTATGTTTTATAAAACAAAAAAGGATGAAAATCATGTTTGATAAGGGAAATGATTCTAATTTTGTTCCCGAAAACAGTTTTGGAGGAAAAACAAGAAAAAAAAAGATGGTTATGGAAAAAGAATTATCTTTGAGAATCACAAAACATAATGAAGTCGCACATCTTTCACTTTTTTCTCTCATCACTTTTCAATCGATCTAAAACATAACGAGGTCTCGTTTTCTAAGAATGATATATAAGATAATAAAAAATAAAATAAAGTGTTAAAAAATTCAAAAAAAAAATCTAAAAAGTTCTAAAATATCAAAAGAATTTCAAAAAATCTCTAAAAACATAAGAAGCTTAGATTAGCTAATTTGATCTCATTTTCATAAATTTGGACACAGATTCCCTAGATTTCATAGATTTTATTCTTTTTTTAGGAAAATCATAAACACCTTTGAAATTAAATCCGAACCACAATTTTTTAAGCCCTTAGGGTTTCAGTAAGGTTTTATGATGCAATTTTATCAATATCATGATTCCTTGATTGTGCACTTGATTTCATTGATTGTGATTTGCCTAGGTTTAAGTACTTCAGATTTAGTCTAGTTTTAGAAAATTTGAAAAAAGACAAAAAATAACATGCGTGAACACTTAGCATTGGCTTACCTAATATGTTTAAAAATGAATTAAAAATTTACATGAAACACGTTTAGAAAAACACTAAATTTCGACACTAAAAGGGCATCAATAGAAACACCGACGTAGTCAAGTCCCCGGCCCTAAATTTCTCTAGTTTTGTAGAATCGAACGGTTTCTCCCGACCATTTGATAATGTTCCAAATCTACCTTCGGCAAAGACTAGTGGCAACTCCATTTGCATGTACACATATACATGTCATTGATAACACCGAGATCGAATTTAATATTCCTTCATTGCAATTTGGTATAGGCCTACAAGGGCCCGAGCTAATCTAAAAACACAAGCTAACCCAACATATCTTTTTTTAAACTTAAAATGACTTGTTATGACACGACAATTAGATGGAATAGTACCAAAAATATTATATGCAATATCCAATATGTTATATAAGTGAATCAATATGAATTAATCTTCAATTAGTTCGAAATGTATGATGAAATTTTACAAAGTAACAAATGATAAAATTTGGAAAAGAGAAATATTTTCGGGAACAAAAATTTTGTGCGGTTATCAAACGCATTTATGATCCAAGAACAAAAATTTTGTGCAATGACCAAACATGTTCTGATTCTTTAAAACTCATATAGGGAACAAAATCATAAAAAATAATTCTAGTCAAAACCACTTTTTCGAATTAGAATCGTTGTCATGCAGACATTTTCTTACGTGCTAGAAGTTCAATCACCATCCGAACAAAATCTAGTTTTGCACATTACTATGCGACTAGATTGATGACTTGACCCTTCCCATTAAAAAAAAAAAAAACCATACATTTTTCATTGAAGTAAATTAGCAGCTGTTGGCACCTAAATTTTGGTTCACGTAGACTCCTCATTCATCGCATGAGAAAATTAGGATCGAACTCGACCCTTAAACCAAATTACTAATTTTGCATAGTTTAATTTTTGCCTTCTACATTGCATTTACAGGGCATTTAGGACTACCCCATAACATCAAGTTCCTTTTGTGGAATAACCTTTGCACTCAAGTTCTACAAGAGAGACAAGCTTGAAATTGAACTTTCCAACTTCTTCGGAGCTTAAGCTTAAGTTCTAAGGCACAAGAGGAGCTCCGAACTTTAACTTTCCAACTATCTTGGAGCTCAAACTCACGTCGGACATGGGAGATGAACTCGGAATCTAACATCCAACATTCTGGGAGCTAAAAAATAGCTCAATGAGCTGGGGGATTGTGCATTCTAACGTTAGGGAAATTTCGAGGTCCAAGACTATGACAGTTTGACTTAAATGGTCATCCCGAACTTGAACGACTGTTGACTTAAAAAAATCATTAGGATATCTTGACCCGTCATTTCGAGAGTTTATCTTAATTAGGAGGCGATATTCAAGTCAGCCTTGGCCGTTTAATCGAGCTCTTAAATCTGTGCCCATGTCTTGCCGATTATGCCGACAGGGTAAGGTCAGGTGACACTTGCTTGTCCTTGGTCACTTGCCATGTCCAGGGCTTGGTGATGTTATGCACAAGATTTGGTCACACGCATGCACATGCCTCAATCACATGGCCTTTCCATCTCATTATCATTATCATGGACAAGTATGCACGAGATTATGTAGAGCCACACATACACGACCTCACTTAAATCCTTTTAAATTCGTCCATCCATTCCTATTCATCTTATCTCCACCTTCCATTTCATCTCATCATCCTCACCATCCATAGTTCCGGTAATCCGACATCCAGCATGGACGCGTTCCTTATTTTAACATGCTGGTACCCGCACGCTCTACCCTTGATTTGAGAGAAAATATTTTTTTCCCTTTATCCCAAGAAATACCCTCCAAATTTTACATCTTAGAGTTAAGATGAAGCCTTTTAAGGTCATGCTTAGGACCACTAATCATCTTATCTCCACCTTCCATTTCAGCTCACCATCCATAGTTCCATCTCAATCAACCATCTAATGGCTAAATATTAAATCAAGCCGCTATAAACCTTAATTTAATAATTCTAGGATCAACATAGCTAGAATCTAGAAATATAGTAATGATTTAAAGGAATTTGTGCATTTGATTTGAGATTCGTCGTTCTTGATGTGGAATTCTGACGATCAAATGCTCAAGCACTCCCCTTTATGACCCTCCGAAAGCCTGGCATCGATGAGATCCGCTTGCGCTCTCCTCTCTCACTTTATGAGGAGACTAAATGGCGTATGAAATCATTAGGATTAGAGGGGGGGCGCCTTAACACTATTTATAGAGTTTTAGCCGAGCTCTCTCATCACAGACCAGGCCGAACTCGGCCCACACTAGCCAAGCTCATATTTGGCCCATTACGAATCCTCACATCCATCCTTTATTAGACCAAACATGTAAAAGGGTAATTACAATCCCAATTAATATAAGCCCACATTAGAATAACTCTATCTCAATCAGCCATCTCATGGATAAATATTAAATCATAATTTAAGTCAAGCGAAGACTATCCAATTATAAATAGGACCCTTGGCTTTGGGCCATTCAAGGCTAGCTCTCTCTCATTGCGGCATCCTCTCCATGATCAAATTCAGTTCAGCCTCTTAATTGGATTCCGTATACGTTTTAATAAATTAATTGGGTTTGGAATTTATTTAATTAAATTCGGAATGAGTTAGTTTGGGTATTTTAATGGTAGCTTTGCTACATACTTAATTTTAATATTTATTTAAGTAGATTGGTTTGTTCCCCGATCTGGGGCGGAAGACTAAACATTAATTGATTGAGCCATAGTAACTTTTGAAAATGTTTTCATTTAACTAATTCATCTAGAGTTTATTAACTTCACCATGCATAGTATTGATAGGTTTAATTCCGTCATATGTCAAGAAAAAAGATGGGAAAAAAAATTAAGTTATTGCATTTAGGTTGCATCTGATTGAATATCGCATTATAAGATTAAATAATTTATGGTTAATTTTTTATATAGTATTGTATTCTTGTTTAGTTTTAATTCATTATGCCGTTATTTACTTTTGACTCATAACTCACAGGATTTATCCCAGGGCTTAAAAACAAGAGTTTGTTTTGATTTTATCCGAGCGTAATCATGTCTCCGGACTCGTGAATTTTTGATCCGTAGGAGTAATATATACTTTCACATCCTACTCAAGCTCCAATGGGGTCATATAGGTCGGTAACGGCCCCTAAATCTTATATGCATAGTTGATTGGACATATCAAGGAGCGATTGGTAGTGATTGAGCGTACTCGTGCTAAGCGAAGGGGCCATCTCGTGAGGGGAATCATTCACACTCGCTTAGTAATCCATCAACCTCGAAAGGGTTCCGATGACGCCTTAGTTGTCATTAATCAACATCAAACTCATGACTCGAGAGTGGGGCTGGACGATTACAACCACGTCCCATCATAAATGTCCCCATTCCACACCGCGGCTATTGGGCCACCTCTATCCCTAGCTCCAATGCAAGCATTTGATGGAGAGATTAAAGAGATGTATTGGACTATAATCACTTAACCATTTGAATATTTAGCGAGGTAATTATTTAATGGAAACTTAGAAATTAAATAGCAACAAAAGTTTAGTGACAACATTAAGCGTCAATCAAAGTTGATCGACCCATTAAACTAATCATGTGAGCCCTAGGCATCGTATAGCTTTTTGGTGAAAACACTTGCTTACCGTTCACTTAGCAAGAAGTCTAGCAACGCAATGTCCGGAAACTTCTTGCCGTTTCTACATAAATTAAATCCCACCTTCGACCCTACGGACCGTCCGATTTGAAGACCAAGAACGAAATCCAACGGTCACTTCGACCCTACACTGGATCCCTCGCACTATCAAGTATCAAATACAGAACCTGAGTCCCCTCTCTGGCTTCGATTGCAAAATCGTTAGCTCCACCCACAGCTTTTCACTTCGGTCGCTCCCCCTTATCTCCTCTTTTATATGGCCACCGTCGCGGCAACTCCGGCCACCGTCGCCAGACCTCCGTCGCGGCCGGCCTCCGTTTCGTTGGTGTCCTCGACGAGAGCCCGCGTCTCGTTCAGAAGACGTAGCTTCAGGCCGGCACGCGTCGCCTGTGTTACTTCCTCCGGCATTTCTCCTCTCCGGTTCGCCAGTTTCGTGCCCTTCGCCGCCGCCGCCGCTGGCGATGCAGAAGCCACCGAAACCGAGGAGGAGGTGTTAGAACCACAGGTCGAGGTACATCCTCTCCATTGATTAGTTCGATTGTATTTCATTTTCCTTATCTGAATGTGTGAGAAGCTGCGAGGGGGCAATTAGGTGACATCTTTAAGGTTGCAAGTTGTTCTTGGGATGAAATGGGAATGCAGAGAAGTTTTTAGTGGAGGAGTGAGTGATTCCAGCTGACCATATCTGTGATGTAATTCATGAAAGTTATCCGTTCTTTAGTCAGCTGAAGATTTTGATGCATTGTTTTGGAATGCTGTTCTTTTGATTGAGGAGCTTAATTTAAAAACGTTCCGTAGTTATGGGTGTTTGGACATTGAAGCTTTCTCCAGATTGATATTGAAGATCAGAAGCTGCATTAATTTTTGTTAGCCTTCGGACCCAAAAAAAAATAAAAAAGGGTGGGCAAGGGGGGAGGGCCCCCGCCCCAAGAGGGGGGGGTGAAAAAATTAAAAAAAAAAAAAAAAATCTTTCAAAGATAATGGGTGGGCCTCTCACTTTCAAAAGAATTGTGATGAGTATCTTTAAGAATTCAACTGGAACATAATCAACGAGTAGGATCATCATGTATGGTCTAACCAAAGTTGACTTAATGGTATCTGAATACGGAGTTATTAGTCAGAGATATGTCAGAATATAATAGATAGAGGTTAAATGGAAATGAGCTATCGGAGATTGGGTTTCTCATGTACTTCGTGGTGCTTTTGGAAGATGACATTATTTTGAAGAAAGTCACAGCATCTGTAGTAATGAGTTTAGCCATTCGTTACATCAGAAAAGATAAGAGCTGACTTTGTTTGAGACTGATTAATAAACTGCGGTCTCTCCATCTCGGTAAGCTTTCTCAGCTTTTGCTTATCTAGCTTTTACATGTAGAGGTTTCTTTCATTTATAATAGCCTCTAAACATTGAATGTATCAATGAATATCTACTCTACTTGGAAAGAAATTGTCCCTTTTCCTTTAATCATATATGAAACTTTTCTTTTAGTTAACTATGATTCTGAGAAAACTCTGGAATGACTCTATGAGCATTATGACTCTATGAGCATTTTATTATCATTGACACATTAGAGTATCGAGCACCATTCCTAGAAAGTATATTTACAATAAATCTCTAAATACAACATCGAAATGTATAGCAATGCCAGTGTGGTTTACCAATGTCTAGGTAAAATTGGCGAATAGCAGGAAAACGTTTTACCCAAGCCTTTAGGAATAGAAACTGGGACTAAACTTCTTTCAGTGTGACAGGAAGGAGATGATGGATTGCTTACTTAACTATTTATTATCCAATACTTGAATGCTTTTGAATTTTCATATACTTTTCACTTTTAAAAGGTCAACATTTTGTAGTCTGCGTGATCTTTTCTCAGATAATTTGACTGATATATGTTTGGTTTCGTTTGAGAGTTAAATCAGTGTGACATAGTTCCTGCTGTTGTTTGGCTTGCTTTACTTTTTTATTCCCTTCTCAACAACGGTTCTCCTTCTATCGGAAAGAGGGGGACTGAATGATAATTTTGAAGAGGCAACTCTGTTAAAAGAAGAGAAAGTGGGACATTGCTTGCCGATGTAAATGCATTTATCAGCATTGCAGGTGCTTTGGCGTGCAATTGAGTTCTTTTTGTTTCTTGAGCTTGAATTTTGTGTGGGTTGCACCTCATCCTATATTGAGTTTCTCTTTACCTATGAAAAAAAAAATAGAAAATGGAGCTGTATGATTGCATCCTAATTTGCATCATGAAAGATTTGTTGGGTTTATTGGAAATTGCTCTTTGGGAATTTTTCCAGTAGTGTAATGATTACGTGAATGGGGCTCTGAAGGACAGATGCTTGTTCAGGTCCTCCTGACTTGTATCAAGCAAAGAATCGTTTGTATAGTTGGCCACTGTTGCTCTTTGTAGTTGATGTTGGTAGAAAACTTGAGACATTGCGTCTTCCAAATTGTATATACTAACAAGGTTTCCAAAAGTTGGTTTAATAAGTCTTGTGGCTTAGTTCTAAAGAACATTTGACCAAGCCAACCCCTCTGTGTTTTTGAACTACTTCTCTAGAAACCATCTCAGTTATAGCCATCCATCATATGGTAAACAGCTTTTATATACCTTCTCTCACATACCTAGGATTACTCTTCAGAAGCATCTTGTCTATGACAATATTCTAACAGGTTAGTTAACAGGATGATGCTGATGGTGCTGTTGTCTCAGAAGATGGTGCTGCCGCTGATGAAGTTACTGATACTGAAGAAAAAGCTGCTTCAGCTGTTTTAATATCACTTAAATCCTATAAAGAAGCTCTAGCAAGTAATGATGAATCAAAGGTTGCTGAAATTGAAGCTTTCTTAAAATCCATTGAGGATGAGAAAACCACTCTTGAAAGTAAGGTGGCATGCTTGTCTGCTGAATTGTCTGTAGAGCGGGACCGCATTCTCAGGATTAGTGCAGACTTTGAAAATTTTAGAAGGAGGACTGATCGAGAACGTCTTTCCCTGGTAACAAATGCCCAAGGAGAAGTAGTAGAGAATCTGTTGCCTGTCTTGGATAACTTTGAGAGAGCTAAAGCACAGATTAAAGTGGAGACCGAGGGAGAAGAGAAGATAAACAATAGCTATCAGAGCATATATAAGCAGTTCGTAGAAATTCTCGACTCAGTTGGTGTTGTTCCTGTGGAGACAGTTGGGATTCCTTTTGATCCACTAGTAAGTTATCTTGCTTGCTTCTCACACGAAATGCCTGCTTTCTGTTCAACTTTTTAGGTTGCTGTCATGGTAAAAATATACTGCCGGCTAATTGAACTTACCTCAATGATGAACAAAATTCTATTGCCCTAAATGATAACTATATTATCATTACACAGCAAAGATATAACTTGTTCTCCATTCACCATCCGAGTTTCTATGATTGTCCCCTAGGAGTGTTATTAATGTTGCATTTTGAGGTAAAATCCTTGAACTGAAATATTTTGGTATTAAAACTATAAGAGGTTAATTCACCATTCCATGCTCAAAGGCTGCTTCAGCATCTGCAACAGTTAGTAGCTACAATAGAGATTGAGCTTGTATCTTCTTCTAATTATCCACGCCAAAAATAGTCAAGGGAGAGGGATTCCAATGATCAAAAGATGCTTGATTGAAACTGTTGCCTATTCCAATTTCTTCAAATGGTGTAATGACCAAACTTTGAGTAATTGGCTTTATGCAGGTGAACTACCGAGTTGGCTCGAAATTCAGTCGAGTACTTGATGAACTCTTTCGAGTGATTGGTGAAGTTTATTCAGGTTTCTTGAAGACCTGGATTCGCTTTTAAGTTCAACAAATCTCGATTGGTTCGGGCCAACTTGGTGAGTTCACACATGCTGTAGACATTAATGACCCTATATTCAGAAGAGGTATGAGGGGTATGGGACTCCAAGAAACTTTTGTTCCATCCCACTTGTTGACAACATTTCGGCCAAGATTCCAATCAGAATGCACTCTTTGATTCTTTTATCTGATGTTTTCGTTTTCTCGCTGCTCCTCTATAAAAGCTGCATGAGGCTATTATGCGGGAGGAGTCTACAGAATACGAAGAAGGCATCATCCTTCAAGAATTTCGCAAGGGGTTTAAACTCAGTGAAAGACTATTGCGTCCGTCAATGGTGAAGGTATCAGCTGGTCCAGGGCCTGCAAAGCCGGAAGCAACGCCGGCTTCTGAAGAAGAATCAAATGACGCGAAAGAAGTCCCTGTGGAAAGCAGTGCAGAAACAGAGTCTGGCTAAGTGTGGACAGATATATTTTGTCTTCAATTTTGACATGGAGCAGCAATTGCGATTGTTTGCTGAGCTTCAACTGTAGGAATAGCTTTATGGAATGCCAACATCTGAGTACAAGTGCTGTTGTTGTTTCTTGGTTGTACTTTTAGTGGAGGAGCTATTCTGGTACCAAGTAATGGAATTCGCCGAGAAGCAGTTTTCTTATGCATGCAATTATGAATTCTTTTTGGTCAGATCTTCTGTAACATGACCATGTATAAGTTGTTTAGAGAAGGTAAACTCCTTTATCACAATTTTCCGTTTGTCCAGGTTGATAAGGGATGACTGATCTTTGTTATAGCTCTTCTTTTCGGCTGAGTTTTTGAGAGTACATCTTTAAACTTGCTCATTCTTTTTCGCCCTTTATTTGTTTTCGTTCCTTTTTCAGGTCCATTATGTCTTGAGCTATGTGTTTCTGACAATTTTTCTGAATCCAGTCAGGCTGTCATACGACCTATAATATCGTCACTCGAGGCTGGTGGCTCTTAGGGGATGCTCTTGTGGGTTGCTTGAATGTCTAAGAAAGAGTTTCGGTCATTTCATGTGATTATTTACTCTTGTATTTCATAAAGCAACTACTGTCTCTCGTCCCACACACAACTCAGCAGACCCCCACACCACTGAGCCGCCATCTCTATCACTGCAGCAGCCCGACCTCGCCGTCAACGCCTTCACTGCCTGTCACCATCCCTGTTTGTGGCAAGCTTGCTTTCGGCGGCATGGGCACATGAGCCTCGCAATTGCTGGGAGCTGTGCTAGATCTGCCTCGTGCTCAATAGGCCCACAACAGGCCTTGCGAGCTCTGCAGCATTGCTTGGCCATGGTCGCGGGAGGTTCGTAGCAGAGCTCAGCATTTAGCGGCAGTGGCCGTGCGTGCTCTACTACAAAGCTTAGTCATTGCCGCTTTCGAGAAGAAATAGAAGAAGGATTAAGAAACGTCGAAGATAAAGGAACAAGGAGATAGATAGTCTTACCCCACCAGCTGATTCTTGCCCCGTTGATTCTTAAAACTAGCCCCCTACGCTATGACAGTACTGGAGTCTGAAGTAAATCATGAATGTCTCTTTGAATGAACAATTGCAAGCCTCTCCATCAATGTCCTTGTCAAAGATCCCACAACCATCTTCAAGGAAATTCCTCACATGGCTATTTCCAACCTCATCGGACATCTCCGAAGAGACGTTCACAGGGCTATCCCAGGTTTTCGGGCAGGTGAAAATTTAGATACTTTCGGGCAGGTGAAAATTTAGATACTGATGAATGCTGCCGAATAAAAACAAACGTGGCAAAGGTGTCACGCGGGAAGACAGGTTCAGGGATAGGCAATACAAATGTATATTTCCTAGGGGTGATCGGTTTTAGGTCTAGTCCGGTTCCCTTCAAGAATCGAGAATCGGACCGATGGTCCCGGTTTCCATTTTTCGAAACCAGGGATCGGACCGTTGGTCTTGTCCGGATTCCGGTTTGGTCCGGTTCTCAGGCAATTCCAAGGAACTAGTAACATGACGCTTTCTCTCTCCAAAACTACCTTTGTGTGAAACTATCTCTTCTGTGAGTTCATCCAACTACCAAGGTCAGATCGCTCATAAACCGATTTATATTCTCAGCTACTGATGCATCAACCATCAAAATTCCCACTTGGATGTTTGGTCAACTTCAACCTAATATGGCACCTTTCGTCATTGGTTTATGTCTTTCGATCTGCACTTCAACTTCTCAACCTCGAGCTCAGGTTTTGCTGCTTCCACTTGGTTGAGTAATACCAACTTTTCCTGTACAAGATCGACTTTTCCAAGTGATAACTTTATCCCGAGGCAAAGCCATATAACATGGATTTTGGTCTAAAGAAGAACATGGACCGGTAATGAATTAGTGGTGAAGAGCATCCAGAAGTTTCACAAGCTAGTTAATTATGTGCACAATCTCAGTCAAGTGCACAGAGCAAACAAGATCTTATCTCCCAGCAAATCTCTTAATCTATAGTATGGGAATGGTTCATTCCTACAAGACAATGTCTGCAAACTATGGACACTTTGAGAATTGATTACAGGAGTCGTCGCAAACCTCTATATGAGAAAAAAAAATGTTCAGAGGTGGATGTATAACAAAGGATAGGGAAGAAACATGAAGAAATACGCCCAGAACCGGTCTTAATCTATTTAGGATTAATTTAAAAAAGAGAGAAAAAATCACCAAAAACCCTGAACTATGTCAACTGTGACACATTTACCCCAAATTTTTTTTGTGACACCATAAATCCCAAACTTTTGCTCATGTGACGTATTTACCCTAAATTTTTTCTTGTGACATCGAAAACCCTAAACTTATATATGTGTGACATATTTACCCCAAAATATTTTTTTGTGACATCAAAAATCTTAAACTTATATCTATGTGACACATTTACCTCAAAATTTGAGATAAATGTGTCACATGCCTATAAGTTTGGAGTTTTTAGTGTCACAATAAAAAGTTTGGGGTAAATGTGTCACACGGTAAGTTTGGGTAAATGTATACATTGGTATAAGTTTAGGGTTTTTTTTTAAAAAAAAAATCTATTTGGGCAGTCCGATTTGCTCACTCCTAATATTTCCTAATTACTAGGAATTTGTTATATCCGACTATAACACATTTACTAAATTTAATTATGGTTAGACAGACAAACCCGTGCTCAAGTGAAACTTTAGCTGTTGTCGGATGAATAATATGCGTACGAGGGACGCGTAGAGGTGTCCCTCCGTGGACCTATGCATTCTGTTTCTGCTCTCATCAGTCGATGGTGGTTCGCGAGTTGTTTCACAGCTGTGAGCCTCTGATCTGACCGGTAGTTGCGGCATAATCTGTTCGCAAGAGAGGAGAGGAGAAGAAGAAGAGCTGCCGTGGCCAGCGAAGTTGCCACAAACCCCACCAACCACCTTCAACCTCCGGTTCCACAGTCTTCCTCTGTTAGAATGGAAAGTACCCAACTGAAAATTATACACTTCAAGCAAATTGCAAATGGATGACTATTGGCCGTTTATCGATGACTTGGACTTCTGCTTTTGCTGTCTGCATTCTCGCAGTGTCTTGTCAAGATGTGCTTGTATGCTTTCGAGGACCACTTGCCAGCCGCCTCCGTGGGCGAAGCGACACCCGACGTGTGCGGACACAAAGATGAATGAATAGACGAAACGAAATTCGATTAAGTAGGTGAAATAAATGAAGGTGCATAATCGATAGCAACTTATCACTTCACGGTATAGTCCAACTTCATATTTTAGTGGCATCATGCAATCACGTGTATTGGATTAGAACTGAGAAGACGAGAGATTCTTTCCCACGTAATGTTGGAGAGAGAACAACGACGTCGAGCTGCTCCTCACCGCGAAATTTATGAGACGGGAGAACTTATTGGTACACCGCACGCTTTTGACGACGACGTGCAGGCCAGCCAGAGGACTGTTTTTTTCGGACAACTCTGACGACTTTTGCTAGCTTGAAGGACCTTGGTTTAATTGCCACCTTCTTTCTTGCTCACGTGAACAACGATGAACTGAATTTATTGTCTCTTTCCAAGCAGAATTTTCTTGTTCAATGGCAATATAAAAGTGGACTAATTCATTGACTTCAAAGTCTTTGAGTAAGCTTCGTGGGCATTTTCCTTATTGCTCTTGACTGCTTAGTTTCTGAGTTTTTTTTTTACACTCCATCAGGTTCAGCTTAAGATTCAAATGCTCCTTGCCTTTGGTGAGTTGTGTAGAGAAGCAGTAGGTTGTGACTCAAGTTCTTTCAGCTCCTCAAACTGTCTTCAGATGATTTTGCTGTTCTAAATTCTATTGCTTTTCGTTTTCTTGGTGTACAACTTTCGACAATCCCACTTCATTTCCTGTTCTGGAGGTTAGTAGATGCTACTGCATAGTATTTTAATTGGGCTGCCTTGCTCTCCTTGGTTCAGTTTCTGTAGCTAGGAATCGAATCCGTGCTGAGCGGATTATTCACAAGCACGAGTTCGTTCCTTAGCCCCTAAGCAAACTCCTTGGGCTTAGTCTTTTTTCGTGATTCAGTGCACTCTGCAAACTTCACAAGCAATCAGCGCAGAGCACATTCATGTTTTTGTGGATGGTTCTGGTCAAAGCAACGAGTTAGCAGAGATTCATCAATCTACCTCCTCCACCCCTTGGCCCCTTCTCTCTCTAACATGTCTTGTTCCTCATTTGAGTCTCGATTGTATAAGGCTTGAACATGCCAGTTTTCTTCTACTGAGGGATTACATGGAGCGTTTTCTGCATCAACTAACATTCATATTTCGTACAGGAAGTCAGAGGTTGCAACCGGGACAGGCATTAGTAGTTTACTTTGTTTCAGGTCTATGTGCAGGGAGTTTTACTCATTTCAATATGTTAAGCTTTGATTCAGTTCCATTCACTTTCTCTCTAGAGCATCATGGACGACAATGTGGAGCAGAAACTTTCGGAAACAAGCAATCTGAAGGGGAGAATTTGGAGCGAGACCAAGCTCGTTTGGAGAATCATTTTTCCCTCAATGTTCGCTAGAGTATCGGCGTATGGGATCCCAGTGGTGACTCAGATATACATCGGACACATTAGCGAAGTAGATCTTGCTGCTTATGGATTGATACAGAGTGTTCTCTTGTTGTTTGTGAATGGGGTTCTGGTAAGCTCTCATCTCACTTCAATCCTCTGCTAGTTTAACATCTAGCCATCAATGTAGCCTAAACAGAATTAGTCATCAGGAAAAGGCACCCTGTCAGTTGAGGAGAGAAAGAATCTCGAATACGCGCTCGGCTTTGCATAAGTTTTCAATAACCAGCTTATCACAGGGGAGTGAGGCCAATGAACAGAATCGTTTACTACCCAAGCTCGATAACTGGTTTATTAGCTTGATAAAGTTAACTCCAACAAGCTTTGATAGAACATTCCTGTCTTACTTTCTCTTAGTGGTTTCATCTTGAAGTCATTCTAGCATGGACATTACTTACAAATCCGTTTTTCGCTGTTTTTGAAGTTGGGAATGTCGAGTGCGACTGAGACATTATGTGGGCAAGCATTTGGAGCTGGCCAATACCATATGCTGGGCATTTACTTGCAAAGATCATGGATCGTCGATATTGTGACGGCGACAATACTCCTCCCTGCGTTTATATTTGCGACTCCGCTCTTCCGGTTGCTCGGTGAGGATGATGACGTGGCGGTTGCGGCCGGAGAGATCTCTCTTTGGTTCATCCCTTTCCTCTACTACTTTGTTTTCTCGCTGACCGCCCAAATGTACTTACAAGCACAGCTGAAAAACTCCATAGTTGGATGGCTGTGTTGCGGCTCTTTTGCCCTTCATTTGTTACTCTCCTGGATCATGGTTAGCGTGCTCGAGTTGGGGGTTCCCGGTGCCATGATTGCCTTGAACATATCTGGTTGGTCTACAGTAATTGGAGCATTCATCTACATTTTTGGAGGGTGGTGTCCTCAGACATGGAAAGGATTCACCAAAGCCGCCTTTGCTGATCTCATTCCCGTCATAAAGCTGTCAATTTCTTCCGGCGTGATGCTTTGGTAATTCTGAATCTTCTAAGCTCGCTTATGTTAAGTGAAAATGGAGATAAAATGGAAACTGAAGACATCAACAAGAAAAGATCTAAAGAAAGCCACAGCACAATATGGAACTAAATCCACGGCTTCCTTCTTTGGCATGCCAATCGATCCAGAGATCCCAACTCTTTTGGCATTCTACTTTCCGAGTTGCTTCTGGAAATAATACTCTCTTCAATCTGCTTGAACATTCTCATGCATCCACTTCCATAATATAGTGTAGGATGCAAGACATGCTCACTTTTATGTTTCTTCTTTGATAGCTTGGAGCTGTGGTACAGTGCTATCCTTGTCTTGTTGGCGGGATATATGCAAAACGCGACCGTGGCAATATCCGCATTCTCGCTCTGGTAAGAAACTCCTCGGATTTTGTGTTCTCATTTTCCCTGGCTGCGTGTGACATTAATCAACTTTTATCATGCAGCATCAGCATCAACTCATGGGAATTCATGATCTGCCTCGGCTTCCTTACGGGGGCATGGTATGATTCTCTGACCTTAATGGATGTGTTTTTGAAGTGCTTGTAACTTCTTCCTGTCTCTCTCCCTCACTCTCAGACACTAGTAATGTTTACCGATCGCCATTATAGTAGGTTCATCTAATTTTCCTCATCTCGCCGTGCTTACAGTGTGCGTGTATCCAATGAACTCGGGAGAGGAAACGCCAAAGCAGCAATGTTCTCTGTCAAGGTCATCGTCTCCAATTCTTTAGCTATTGGAATATTGTTCTGGGCGCTATTTTTAGCCTTCGGAGACGAGATTTCGAAGCTTTTTACAAGTAACGAAGAAGTTGCAGAAGCTATGTCCGGTCTCTCTATTCTACTTGCGTTCTCCTTCTTGCTCAACAGTGTACAGCCAGTGCTGATAGGTAGCTGCAAATTGTCCTGCTCATACTGGTGCATGCTGCACAGTCAATTAGACCTCAGATAGACCGTTTTGGGATATTCCTGGCATTCTATTTGTGTATTAGAAGCACACTCATATTATTCCATAGTAGTGCCAACCTACGGATTTTTTCGGTTTCAGGTGTTGCCATCGGTGCTGGTTTACAGAGTGTGGTTGCGATTGTAAACGTCTGCTGCTATTATTTGATTGGCATACCGATCGGAGCATTACTTGGATATGTGGCTGGTCTGGAAATTAAGGTGACTTTGGACATGACCATATTTGTGGATGCATATTCAAAAGTTCCAACATATAGTTCTCTCTAGATAATTTTGTGAGCCGAATTGAATCCTAGTAGATTGGTGTCTGATCAAATCTTTGCAGAAATGAACTTGTCATATATATGATGACGACGGATTGATATGAACATTCATCGACTTATTTCCTTTCTTCCTCCTTTTGGCTAGGGCCTGTGGGTTGGATTGCTGTGCGGAGTGCTAGCGCAGACGTTGGTGCTTTCTTTCCTCACTTGGCGAACGAACTGGGAAGAACAGGTACTACTACTAGAAAGAGTGAAAAACATCTGAAGTGCTCAAATTTTGTTGAAAACATCTATGATCAGTGGCTCGTTTTTCATTTCGTGCAAATGATGACTGCTGAAATGCTCATTTTCCTTTCCATGAGATACTCTTATTTCTAAAGGCTGAGGAGTATGTCCGTTCCCGTTATGTAGGTCAATAAGGCATCTAAACGTCTTGATCGGTGGCTTTTGGAACCAGAGGAACCTACTGAGAGTGTTAGTCATGCTTGAGATCATCCTCCAGGACCCGATGCGGAGAGGGGCGACAAACGACTACTTTAGAAGCATCTTCTTTCCTTTTTCTTTTCTTTTTATTCTGGTTTTGGGTAGGTTCACTTTCAAGTAATCCACATGGCAAGTTTTTGTCGGCTATTTCCACGGCAGCATGGATCTAAAACATTAATTCTTTGTTTAAAACAAAACCCTAGACAGGATCCATGTGTATATTGAAATTAATAGGAGTTCAAGACGTACCTTTTGCGGATTAAAGATAAATTGACAATTGGTTGTATTTGGATTAGCGCCCCAAGTGTTGCGCATCTACCGGTATCCACACACACGAACTGAAGTTTTCAACGATACTAGTGTTAGCTTACGGATCTTGGAGCTCATCTTGCTTGATTGCCTTTGATCTTCGAGACTCTCTCAAAGATCTAAGAACAAAGAACGATTCTCTGTATTTTTCTCCTTCGGAATAAGACTCTCTTAATTCACTTCATGGTTTCTAGGGTTTTTTCCATGTCTATATATAGCTTCAATATTTACACGTAATAAAAGAAGTGAGGCCGGACGATTCGGGCCCGCCAAACCGTTTATCTCTAATCGTGCATTTAATTGTTATCTCGCATAAATATTTAGAATAGGAGAATAAATTAAAATTTACTTCTTAAGTAAATCAAGGCGCAGAGAAAATATAAACTCGGTTCGCTTTTGTGTGCGACCATGTATGTTCACTAAACATTAGCAGTGTGCTCAAAACTTTTTTGGGCCCACAAGTCATATGCGGTCTCTAACAACACATTATGACTACCTAAGTATAGTGAAGGTCGTTTTTTGACACAACCTAATCTACAACTAATATTAGAGTATCAACCTTGATTAGTTCTTAGGGTAGACTGCTAACAAATTTGCCTTCACGATTAACCAAATTTTTTATACCCGAATTGGAAGTAAATTTCACTGTTGTTTACAGCATTCACTATGGTTCTGAACCTAGCTTATATATAATATCTGTCATAAGGTCGAGTATACAATACTTTCGAGGAGAGGATTAACATATGATCCTGGAATATGTGAGCTGTGTTCGGAGGTACCTCTGCCGAGATGCTCAATGTGTCCCATTCTTGAAGATTAACTGGCTGCAGGTTTCGCTCCTGACAATCATATGCTCTACGTAACTCATCTTCACATATTGTACTTGTTAAGTACATGTGTGAAAAGGAGGAACCAATATACTCAGTCAAACCGAAATTCAATCGCTTAAGCTTAATGAACTCGAACTTTGGGTTTCCTCTTGGATCCCTGATTATGACCAGATTAAACTTCTACACGGTTCTCCTCTGTGGTGATTAAGCTAATCATGAATAATTGTGAGCCTCGGAGGTTGTAAACTTCCGCCTGTTCTGTGGTATGAGCGTCATTTTAACACTAGTAGTGCTACAGTCTGTTTGAAATTCGTTTTTAGCATATGGTAACACAGTCACTTTTGAATTCAAAGCCCGTGCATTGGCCTAGACCTTTTGCTCTCAATTCATGTCTTCTTAGCTTTGACCAGTTGTTGAAGGCTTGAAGTTGTATATATATATGTTCAGCTGAACTGGAGAAAAAGAACTTTAAAAAGAGTGGGATCAGGTCCATCCTCCCTCCGTGGCCAGTATGAAAATCGGTTCACGATGTACTAAAGTCTATTTACAAAGTGATGCTAAATCAATTGATGTATCCACAGCAACCTTTAGGGTGGCAGGTGCATTTATTATGGGTAGACAGCCCAAAACTACTTTCTCCATGCACATTACTCTTCCAATGAAACAGTGGATGATATCTCTGAAGTTGGTCTGACATGAAATGAATGAGATTTTGCATCATGACTTATGAACATTTAAATCCATGTTGTATACCTCACCTGTTATCTGGAGCACCAGCTCACAGAATGACTTTCATTCCGACAACCTTCAATAGAAGTTGGTTTTGGTTTTAGGATTCATTCCTAGCCCAGATGTTTAATTACCACCTTTATCAGAGTCTTTAAATCGAAATCAATTAGGAAAGCTTTTACTTCTTCTTCTTCAAATTCAGAAGGAAGAGTGCATCTCCGCCACACTAGTCCTGCATCGGCTTTTTTGCATAGGTCCAATTGCCTCCTGCTGCTACCTAACTACCATATACTGGCTTCCTATACTCCAATACCCTCTAGTACTAGCTTGTATAAGTCTAAAGAAGCTGACTTTCAGCTTGCATACGAAAATGCAAATTACTCTGCACCTGGCACTTTGCTTGCTTGCTTTAATGAGAGACGCGTAGTTCGAAAGGTCAGGCAGGCTCTTCGATGCAGGAAAAAGAGGATAGGAAACAAAGAACATTTTTTTAGCTCCTCTTAAGTGGCCACTGGTGTGAACTGTGAAGTTTTGTGGATTTCAATATCTTGAGTAAGTCCTGTTCCCTTCTTGTCCTCTTCTTGCCTGGCTTAGTTTCCTCAATGTACTTGTGTACTTTAGCTGTTCGGTTTAAGATTGAACCGGACATGAAAGTTTCTTCTCATCTGGCTCCTCAGGATGTTGCCGTAACCGTAACCTGAGGACATTAGACACAATGACAATTGCTCAGGGAGTATAAAGATTTGGACTTTTCACCTGCATCTATCAAACCGTGATTATTCTTGACAAACCATGTTTCCTCGAATAGCTTAAGTTGTTAAGTTGTTGAGAAACGTGCATCCAATGTATATCAAGCATGTATGTTAAAACAACCCTGAAAAACAAAAACAATGTAGAGCAAGTCTGCTTATAGTCATAAACTTTCTACCTTTCTAGATGATTGTTCCTTTCTAAAGTCATTGTTGAGTACAATTTCTCAAACGCGCTTAATTTTTTTTTTCTCTCAGAATAGAAGATGCTAATTCAGAGTCATGAAAAGGAACTGCCCTGCTCAATTTGGTTCAATATCAGTAGTAATGTTGCCTAGAGCTTCACTCACTCCACTCTACATAATTTTAGAGTAATCAGGGAAAAGCACGTCCTTTCTTAAGAGGGCTGGTCTAAGGAATTTACATTCATTTTAAGTGAAATTCACTAGTCTTTCATCTTGTGATCGTTCATCCCTTTCAACAGGAAGATGCTACAATTATGGATGAAAATATGGAGCAAAAGCTTTTGAAAACTGAAATATTTTATGGAACTACAGTCAAATGTTCTAAAAGCTTAAGAGGGCCAATCTAAGTAATTTACATTTATTTTAAGTGAAATTCACTAGTCTTTCATCTTGTGATCGTTCATCCCTTTCAATAGGAAGATGCTATAATTATGGATGAAAATATTATGGGACCATAGCCAACTGTTCTAAAAACTTAAGCTACTAGAAGAATGCGTGGTTTGATATTTATATATTCGAACACTCCCTCTCACGCTTAGATGCTATAATTATGGATGAAAATATTATGGGACCACAGCCAACCTTTCTAAAAGCTTAAGCTACTAGAAAAATGCGTGGTTTGATATTTATATATTCCAACACTCCCCCTCACGCTTAGTCTGTTTTTTTGCCGAGTACTAAGCGTGGACATATTCAATGGGGAGGCAAATAGGGGCCCGGAAAGGTTTGAACTTAGGACCTCCCGCTCCGATACCATGAAATATTTTATGAAACCACAACCAACTGCTCTAAAAGCTTAAGCTATTAGAAGAAGGCATGGTTTGATATTTATATATTCCAACAGAAACAAGTGACCTGAAGGGGAGAATCTGGAAGGAGTCTAAGCTTGTATGGAGGATCATTCTTCCGTTGGTCCTGGCTAGAGCATCCTTGTACGGAATCCTAGTGGTGACACAGATTTACATGGGACACATTAGCGAACTAGATCTTGCTTCTTATGGATTGATACAAACTGTTCTGTTATTGTTTGCAAAAGGAATTCTGGTAAGCTCAGCTCACTATCTCACTTCTTTTATGTGCCCATTTTGACATTTAGCAACAAATGTAGTCTAATCTGAAGTTGTCGTCATCAAATTACACACTCCAGAAAGGGGTTGAAGAATCTATTGTACGCGGTGAGCTGTCAACTTTATAATGTGACGCTCTATGATGTTGTCACGTAGAATCGCCGTGTTTGAAAGTTCAGCAGAAGGAATTATGTCTAGATGAGACTGGCTAAGTAAGCACCTGTATATAATGTTCGTGGACTTACTTAACAGTCCCTTTTTGCTGTTTCGAAGCTGGGAACGTCGAGTGCGACCGAGACATTATGTGGGCAAGCATTTGGAGCAGGTCAATACCACATGCTGGGTATTTACTTGCAAAGATTATGGATCGTAGATCTTGTCACGGCGACAATGCTGCTCCCTTTGTTTATATGGGTGGCTCCACTCTTGCAGTTGCTTGGCGAGGACGAAGATGTAACGGCTGCGGTTTGGACAAATTGCTCTCTGGTTCATGCCTTTCGTCTACTACTATGTTTTCCTGTATACTACCCAAATGTACTTCCAATCACAGCTAAAAAACTCGGCAGTTAGTTGGCTGTGTACCGGCTCTTTTCTCCTTCATTTGTTACTTTCTTGGATCATGGTCAGCGTACTCAATTTGGGGGTTTGTGGTGCAATGATTGCATTGAACATCTCGGGTTGGTCTGTGGTAATCGGAGCATTCGTCTACATCTTTGGAGGGTGGTGCCCCAGACATGGAAAGGATTTGATAGAGCTGCCTTTGGTGATCTCATACCGATGATAAAGCTTTCGCTTTCTTCCGGCCTGATGCTTTGTAATGCTAATTCGTAGTAGTCTTGCTTATGGTCAAGTAAAATGGAACGAGGACATTTTCTACTGTCAAATCCGGGGCGTCCTTCAAATCGACTACTGAACCATAACCAAACTCTTTTTTTTTTCATTCTACTTCACTGAAAAAGTTACTGGAACTTGATTTGCTCTCTTCTGGTCGATAATTTGCTCGTTCTCGAGTATTCATTTACGAAGTACAAACTTGTCATACATTACATGGATACTCTTCGTCTGTCTTTTTGTCGGTAGCCTGGAGCTGTGGTACAATGCCGTTCTCGTCTTGTTAGCCAGATATATGCCTGATGCGAAAGTACAAACTTGTCATACATTACACGGATACTCTTCGTATGTCTTTTTGTCGGTCGCCTGGAGCTGTGGTCCAATGCCATTCTCGTCTTGTTAGCCAGATATATGCCTGATGCAACTGTTGCTATATCTGCATGTTCAGTAAGGACCTCTTCGGGTTACCAAGAATTCTCATTCCCTGTAGCCTCATGTGACAGCAAAGAAATTTTCTCCCCGCAGCATCAGCATCAATACTTGGGAATATATGGTGTGCCTTGGCTTCTTTACTGCGGCATGGTACGAGTTTTCTAATCTTAGTAGATGTATTGCACTTGCAATTGCAAATTAAGGGTTTGTCTATTATGTTCATCTTGCTGCGTGTACAGTGTGCGTGTATCGAATGAACTAGGTGAAGGAAATGCCAGAGCAGCAGTGCTCTCTGCCAAAGTCATCGTTGCCTATTCGTTATCTATCGCAGTGTTCTTCTGGGTACTATTTCTAGCCTTTGGACACGAGATTGGGCATCTGGTTTCGAGTAATGAAGAAGTTGTGGAAGCCATGTCCGGCCTTTCCGTTCTACTTGCATTCTCATTCTTGCTCAATGGTGTACAACCGTTACTAATAGGTATGTACAGACATCTCCGGTTTGTTCTGTTCCAAAGTCGGTTCCGACATACGAGTTTTTTGGTTTCAGGTGTCGCCATCGGTGCCGGTTTACAACGTGTGGCTACTATCATAAACATCTGCTGCTATTATTTGGTTGGAGTGACGATAGGAGTACTGCTTGGATACGTGGCTCATCTGGGAATTAAGGTAACAGGGAACATAGCAAAAATTATTGAATGTTCAGATGACTGCTCCTTTTTGCCGACCTTACCCATTGCGATGCATGCTCAAATCACCATTATCTTTGCTTGCTTCTCATGAATGATGAGTTGAAAAATTAGTAGTACGTTCATACCTGCCTAACCTTTTGAAGAAACAAAGTAGGACGTTCTGATAATTGTCCGTACACACGCCGGTGGCTGAAACCTTTGTTCTGTTTTTTAGGGCATGTGGGTCGGATTGCAATGCGGAATGTTAGCGCAGACATTGGCGCTTTCGCTCCTCATGTGGAGAACAAACTAGGAAGAACAGGTGATGTGTTAAAAGAGAATGGCAAGAGCTGAAGTTATCAAGACTTACCCAAAAGATAAAAATCACTGTTTCAATCTCATTCCCCTGTTTCATTTGCAGTCATCTGATAATCACTCGATGATTCTTAGTCTTTCGAAGGCTAACCTGTACGAACCATTGTCGAGGTCAATGAAGCATCGAAACGTCTCGACCAGTGGCTTTTGGAGCCATCAGATGGACCTGCCGACGAGAGCTCGAATCATGCTTGAAGTCGTCCTCCGCGACCTAATGAAGAGAGAAATGGCTATTCGGGATTCGAAAGAACTTCTTTTGTGTCCCTTTTTGGAGTTCTAGCAGGATCTGCATTCGAGCAATCGGGTTGCTACAACTTTTGTCAGCTACTTTGCCACTAGTATGGCTCTAGATCACGTTTCTTTTGTTGAAGACGAATGAAAATTGACCTCATGCCGACATCAATCCTTTCGGAGTATCGAAATGCAATGGGAATTCTTAACTGCTGATTATGTTAAATCCACGGATCTTTTGAAGTCCTCTACAAAGTATACATACAAGGGACTGAAAGGGAGCTTTGAGACATGCAAAAGTTGGCTCGCAACATTTGATGACTTGCACACTCAAAGAAAGAAAAACAAGCAAAATCAACTCCAGAGCGAAGGGAGACGAAACATTTCCGAGATTCTTTTCCAAGGTTCGACAAGGAATTATAGCAGAACAAGTATAGCAAATCAATCAAATTTTCCGGTTAGAAGTGTCGAGGTCCCCAATCTCGATAAGCTTCAGCAAAGCTGTACTTTTCTATTTGGGTTCCTTTCCGTGACCACCTTATGGGAGGCATTTTACCAATGAACGATCTGTCTGTTTATATCGCAATCTTTAAGTAACAGGCGTAGCAAAATCACATGGTTAGCATCACTTCTCAGAGAAATAGCTAGTTATATTGGGGTGGTTACTTCCAGGCCAAGGCAAAAGGGACGTGCTTGGCACAAGGTGGCGGTTTCTAATCTTCAACATCTTCCATATTGGTTGATGCTTCTCCAAAACCAGGCTGGGTGTCTGAGATAATGCGAGAGTGGCACAATACAGTCCCAGCATCTTCTAATTCGGAAAATGAACAGGTTATAGATTTTTCTGACGACAAATGTAAATGAGGTCTTTCAGAATTCGGTTCTACTGTTGGACATTTGTCCACTGATTGAGGTGTTCGTCACCCTTGTGAGACCTATGCTGTTTTCTTTCCGCGACTACGTGGATGTAGTACAATGATGCACGATAGGCCTAATGGATGATAGAGGACAACAAAATAAATGAGTAAAACAACCATAGATACTCATGCTGGATCCTTCCGGTATACCTCTTTGGCTGCTTCTGATTGACTGTGTCCCGGGTCATTACTGACAGGTAGCGTGACCGCTGCTTTGTTCACACCCTCCTCTAAATTTAGAGAAGCCATCTCATGACTCGGTGAATGGCCTCCTTCTTCAGAGGGCTCGGAATCAGGGTCTGAAATGGATGTGTCTTCCTGGTGTATTTCAGACTCAGCTGGGGATAGATAGGTTGGTAGAGAAGAATCAGAGACGGAATCAGAGACTAAATAGGACATTTCCTTTTCTTCCTCTCTCATCTGTTGCGCATAGGTCTCATAGTTGAAACCGGCAGGGTTTTTGCCCCCAAATGCAGATTCCAGCTCATCCCTATCAAATAGCTCTTCCATTATCTTTTGGCTTTGTGGATCATCTGAGTAGACAAACTTGACCTTCTTGAATGTCTTGGTCTCGAGGAATGGTTTCACTATCTGCTATCAGGAAAGTTTCATCAATTTGACGATTTCTAACCGCCTACAACTATATAATATCATTCCAACAGAAAAAGCGAAAAAAATTGCCAATTACAGAAGTTCTCAAAAGCAAGAAAAGGAAAATTACGCAAATTCCAGGTCCCTTATTTTGTTTTCTTGTTTCTCAACTTTTATTGTGTGGGACTCCATTAAGAAGCCATCGGTGAGACAAGATTTTCCTTCAAAATAATGCAGCAACAAAACTGATGTGCCTGGGTAGGATCAACTGTATCTATCATAAGAATCAGTGCCGACAGTTGGAAGTCCCAACTTAATCAGTCCTTTAAAAGAACTAGTAAATTAACAAGTAAAGGAAATTCAGTTTGAGGCATTTATCACGTCTTTTAGAAACTAGACATGTCACTTGACAATCATCATTTTAATAGCAATCGAATAAACAAAACCACTGATTACTTGTAAAATACACTGGTACTACTTATAAGCATCTACACACTATTTATCCTCAGTCACTCGGTTAAAGCACCTCCCCATTACCGTAACACATGTATGAGTAGGCACACTGATTAAGTTCTTAGCAACTGTTCCACTTCCAACTCCACTAAATAGATATCCCTTCATTGAACTCATGAGCATTCGTGGATAGAGCGGCATCTACTTGCCTAGAATTACTTCTCAAGCACCAATCAGCGAAACTGAACACTGTATTAATGGTTCGATTAATCACACACATTAACTCAGATAGCAACATTTTGTTTCTCTAGAAACAAACACCGCTCATCCTGTATGTCACTCCCATCCATGTAGAATTTATACGTGGATACATTTCCAGATTAAAACTTGAAACTCAGGATATGGAAAGAGAAACTTGATCTTCCCAATTCTACTCTATGAGAAATCTAGAAATGGATCGATCAGAACAAGCACTAGTTTTAGCTGCTCAACGCATGATATTGTCAGTGAGAGGTACAGAAAACTGAAAAAGAACACAACACAATTACCTTCCAAAAGGACTCAAATATTTTGGGTGGATTATAGAGGATTCCAATGCCCAGTCTCTCAGGATAATAATCCTGCAATATATGTGCCGTCTCCCGAGTCACCTTCACTGATATGCTTGACATGTTCCATCCTTGAAAATCAATTAGCCACACCATTTGTTCCTGACTTGGCTTTAAATTCGTAATTGCGTTTTCCATACAATAAACCAAATACTTAATCTGCCCCTCTGTTGCGGTTGTATTCTGTGCCAGAAAACACGTAGAAAGAATTTCAACTTCTGAGAGAATGTTATATATTACAAGAAGAGAGAAAAAGCCTACCACGTATTCCTATTCTGAAATGTACGTTATTACCTGAAAACCCGGTCTCATGACAAGAACAGTCCTTCCATTCTTGTCGAAGTAATTGGCCCTGTAGATTTTACCTGTCTCAGCTTCACGAGCGATGTCTTCCTAGAAGCATCACAAACACAGAAGCTTCGTCATGTGTCAACAAAAGCCAAGATGCTCATGGAAATAACCAAGTGAAGCATTTCTAAAGTGAATTACGAAGTGATGCACATAAATACTACAGGTGAAATATGAAAGTTACAGTTCAATCTCAATGCAAAATAAACAATTTGGTTTGAACTCATTGCAATCATGCGTCCTCTCTCTGAAAACCCATAGAAAGACAATCACATCAGGGTCTAAGAAAGTTGCTTATTGTTCATCATCCCATGGCAGTCAGAAAGAGTTGACCGAAGTTTTCCAAAGGATCATAGAGCATTAACGATGTTATCTCAACAGCTGTCTTAATAGCTGTTCTAGATCAACTTGCAGGGTGTTTGACATGAACCACCGAGAACTAAAACATGCAAACAAGATGCAGGATAGTAGTAACTAAGAGATAGAGAATTTACCCATCTAATTTTTTCTGGCTTGTAAACCAGTCTCCATTTCAATGTTTCTTTCACCATCTTGGCCGCCTTCTTCGTGTTCCAGTTTCTTGCTTTGAGGTACCTTATGATTGATGCATCTGAACATAGTGTTGGAAGCTTATCAGCAATAGGCCCCAAAATCTTTCTGACTTCATTGACCTGATGGAAAGGAGACAAGTAATTATTCAAATAAAGAGTCAACTTTTAACAATCCTAAACATTTGTCAACCACATAATGGGTTCACTGTTTTTCCCATTTATACTTTTAGCAGGAATCTAGTTTGCCAAGCGAAGTTACTATCTACCAGTCCAGGGGAAAATGAAAGAGTAGTATCACAGAAGTCAAAATATAGCAGAGCTTCTCAAACACCACAAAGAACTGAGAAGAATTCTCTGAAGTGCTTTAGGAAACGGGTAGGACTGGGAACTAGAGAAGTTTTGAAAAGGTAGCTACACTGTTCAGATGTTTTCAGCATTGCATCAGCAACTCCGAATGAGCACAGTGGCCATGCTTGTTTGGCACATATTATATCAGTATCTTCCCAAGGGATAATACCATGCCATGGGTGTAGATAGTTTGAAAATGGTCATTGCAAGAGCTTCTCTATGCTTTGAAGTCACTTTTCAAAAGCTGGCAAAGATTGTCAGACATATTGATAGAAAAATCATCACTAGTCAAGTAATTGTCAGCCAGAGCAATGGACAAAACACGGCAAGGAACATAAAAACCTATTTAAACATGCAACTCTATCCTAGAATGCAATCTAATCTGAATTATTTTAAACATGCAATTATCTACTTGATTCTAATTTAAGATGCTATCTAATCTAAATATGCAAAGATTATCTACATGCAAAATCTTTTAGAATTTTAAAATAAATGAAAGACAAGATAGATTTTAAAAGATACGATATCAATCAATCAATTCAAATTAGGAAACAAATCAAAACCTGGCAGCATAACATATTTTGCAGAGCACAGAGTCCAATACATGAATCTATTTAAACATGCGAAGAACACATAAAATAACTCCTGCAGGAGAGAGGAACATAAAACTGAGCACTATCTCACAGACAGAAAAGAATTTGCGTCTTCACTAGTGCAGTTATTTTAGGTTGAGCAGATGGTGTATAACAATGACCAAGGCCACACACAGATCAGATGGGACTATAGCTTAATTGTTTTTTAGAGGAAAGACAAGTCACAGACAGAAATGTGGTAAGAACAAGAGAAGGGATAGACAGGAGTGGAGCATTTCAGCAAGAAAGAAAAAAGTTCAATCAATAATATTAGCATTAGTTTTGTACTTCATAAAGGGCCCCAATTCCCTTAAAAACCACCAACTTTCTGGGTACGAATCCTACTGAGTGGTCCACTAGAGATCTTAGCTCGGATCTCAATCATGGCCCAGACAGTTCTTTTTCTCATAAAAAACAACAACTCTCGGTCAGTATTCAAATTTAACCCCCGTCAAGTTTCCATCTAATGATGCCTTTAAAGATTGGATGTGTACTCGGCGACTCGTTGGACGGAAACTTGATGGAGGCCATATTTGGGTACTGCTAAAAGTTTGTGCTTTTTCATAATGTAGAAAAAAGTGCGGCTAGAATTGGAATCCGAGCTAAAGTTAGTTTTTTTTTTTTTATGAGGCAAAAGAAAAGTTTGGGCCAGCATTTGAACCCAAGCTAAAGTTTTTGCACTTTTTAAGAGAATTACGCCTTTCATGTAAAGAATAGTAAATATCTAACAGATGCACTGCATATACATAAAAATGTTTCAGCCCTGCACCTTGGTCTGTTGCTCCTCGAAGGACAGACTTTTCTCTGCTCCACTTGCCCGTAACTTTTTAAAAGACATACTTCAAATCCTGGCACAGGCTGAAACTTAGAAGAAAACAGAAAAACTGCATCATGAAGTAGAGAAAGTATCAGAAAAATTGGAGAAGAGAAAGAAGAACAAGTTAAAAAGGTGAAAACATGTGCACATGCTTATATTAGACATACAAGACCTTCAGGCGTTCAATTCCTTATACTTCAGAATGAAAATGCAGATCAACACATTCATTTGATCTCCAACTAGAAGAACTTGTTAGCACGAGACCTCCGAAAATTTTAAAGATCGTTTGTCAGCTTCATGACAAGATGGAAGAGAAGCAACCCAGTTGAGAATACATGTTTAAAAGTATAAGGTGAGTGAAATTATTGAGAAAGTACTGGTTTTGTACAGTTTACACAGATATATGCTGACATGGAAAATTCCTGAAAATTCCAACTCAACAACCTGTTGCCCCCAAGTCTAAGATACACTGAGAAGGTAAAATAAAAAACCATATTTCCACAAATAACTACGACTTCTAGATATGGATTTTTCTGTCAGTTTCTTTGGGAGGCAAATAGAGAGACATATCTACTCCACTGATGAATGCACTTCAAAATTAGTCTAAAAAGGACAATAGTAATGAAGACATATCTTCATGTCAGTTTTAAAGGATGTAGGAGAAGCGATATATCAAATTGCTGGCATCAAAACTATAGAAACAGAATTGGGCACTTCCGCCGCAAGATCAAGGTTGACACTGACCCAGCCATAGTTTAATCCCCTTCAATAACCCAATGATCGAGTACATATTTCCATAGCCAAAACTCTCATTTTTATCCATTTGAGGCAAAACTATATCATCATAAACACTTGAAAGCTGCACGAGCCTCGTATTTGGCCTGTAGAATTCCTCTAGCAAATTTGTCTTCTATTCTTAGGCCAAACATGTATTTCCCGAGCAATCAATTTCTGTGCAGAACATCCATCTTAAATTTCTCGAATATAATATCATATGAAGTAGGGAAGATAGGAGATGCCGGCATTCCTCCAATGGCGAACATCAACAGGGGTAAGTACAATAATCTTTGCTTGATTCAATTATGACTGGAACTAAGCTTCAAAATAGGGTCCGCCTTCTGGATGCAGTAAGGAGCGAAGTACAGCGGGGGGGAGAGGGGGGGTGGGGTTTGGTTATTGGCTTTTTATTTAAGTTTCCCTTGTTGCCCAGGCTCTAGGCAAGGCAAATGCCAACAATAGGAAAGGATGATAAGCCGCCATTACCCCACTTGGTAGTGAGAATAAGCACCTTAGTTGAGTAGATGATCGGGATTCCTACCCAAGTGTTTCACTAGTATTCTTCTGACCTTGAGTTCAGGTAGGCTTAAGGTCCAGAAGCTCTGAATCTTAAAAAAATATGAGGAAAAAAAGAAAGGCCAAAAGAGAGACATGCACTTCTAGTTTCTTTTCGCACATACTGTGAACTCCAAAAGCATTGGTTCCTTGTGAAAATGGTTGTAGACACCTGAAGAAAGATTTTATTTGTATCCAACTTAGGTACTCTCAGTGAGCATATGACTTCTAGCTTGAGACTGATGAAATAGGTAATTGCAATTAGGACAGGTTACTCTCCATATCAAGATTCTACATCTCCGTTGGTATTGCGTTTAAAGAAAAAACTGCACTCCCCTGCTCTAGCATGGCAAACTCTCTCACTTCCATCTATTTTCTGACTGCCAATAGATAGCCGGAGGTGCCACTACATGAAAGCTCAATCTGAAAAGGCACATGTAGCAGCAATTCGTTGCTTCCCCTAGATCATAAATGGGTCGTCATGCTAATTTCTCTTTCGACTGCAAACCAAGATTGCTCAGGGTTTCATCTAATGAAATTAAATTTCAGAACTGCAATTTCTGATTACTTGGCATTACTAGTAAAGAGTAAGTTACTAAGCTTTCCCAACCGCGATCACAGAATGGCCAATCATCACCCAAAAGAATTGCATAAACTTCTTTCTCCAGCTAACCTATCATCTCTAGCAGGTAAAAAGGTGAGATGATACAGTTCACCATACAGACCGAGCAATCCAACAAATAAAAATGATATAAAACACCACTATTTCCTCATCGGCTGACAAAACAGAGTTTTATCACATATATATGCAAACATATTCAGTACATCACCAAAAAATGCAATCGATGTTCAATCAACAAACCATCGAAAACCCAAAATTGTACATGTCGCGCATGTAATTGGACGTGCTTAAAGGAGATAGCTTAGTACCACAAGGATAAGCCAACCCGTCAGCAAGCAATGATGACGATGTGATGGTTATGATGAACGACCCCACTGGTCAATAATCTGGACGAAGCCGGGTCCTTTTGAATGATAGCTTCTAATACACCAGAACAACGATTTCATTCAACAGAACAATCCGAAAACCCCGAACAAGGTCGCTCAAAAGCAAGAGGACAGTGGCCCACCGTCGGTTTTCTTAGCGGAGATGAATAGCCGATCGGAATATCAAAATACCCACGAATGTGCGAATGCACATGAGGCCGCGTGAACGGCGATACCCAGCAGAAGCAATCCAACGGGGACAGAGAAAAAAAGGGAATAGAAAGAAGAAGGAGAAGGGCGAGGACGACACGCGAGGTCTTACAGAGATGCCGTGAAGAACAAGGCGGAGCACGGGAGGAGGAAGGCGCTCGTCAGATTTGAGCTGATGTGAGCCACGAATATGCCATGAATCGTCCGCTATTCGTGGGGAGCTCCGCTTGCTCTTGCTGGGTATATCGAAGACGAAGGAAGGGACAGAAAGAGAGAGAGAGAGAGAGAGTGAGGAAACGGGCGTGATCCACTGATCTGCTGCTACCTCCGGTTTTGGAGCCATACGCATGCAATCGCTACCCAAAGAAAAAACCAGACATTGACGTTGTTAGCCATGGACTAGACTTTGCCATAAAACGGGAAAGGGAATTAGGAAAATATTTTCTGAAAATGATGACTCATATTGCTAGCAAAATATAAATAAATAAAAGACATCTTCAACCTTCACAAAAATATTAGTACATAAATATATCGATAATGCAATATTCTTAAAAATTAACTGTCTCAAGTGATACAACTAATTATTTTTAAAAAAATATTTTTCCAATCATTTATTTTTCGTGAAATAAATGAGGCCAACAAATAAAAGAATTGTAGAGAGATCTACAGTCACGCTATCATAAGATGAAACTTTATTCGATACATGCAAATGGAGTGGGGAGTTCGACAAACATTAATGAAGCTTATATTCGACGCATCAACGAGTCCAGTATTTCATTTCCACATCATCTACGGAATAAATAAGAACTTCAGTGTCCAACGCCGTTTATTGATATTTGGTGATTCTCGCAAAATTGATTTGATAATGACTAATCTGAATGACCATCGGATGAAACCTTATTCGATTCACGTAAATGGGATGAAGAGTTAGGTGAGCATTAATAAATAATACAATTGACGCATTAACAAGTTCGAAATATTTCATTTAAACGTCATCCATAAAATAAATAAGAACTTCAAAGCAGCCCCCGTTTGCGATATTTGGCGGTTCTCACAAAATTAATTTGATAAGAGGTAATGCAATATCATGCAAAATCCAAAATTAGTATCACTTATACACATTTATTCCCAATATATTTCGATCCATAGAAATCCCTAAATTAGTATCACCGTCCCAATCTTATTCTCTAGTACAAATTTGTCCAATGTTTATTGCTATGTGTCCTCCTCGTCACCTAATGTGCCAAAACCTAAGTAGCACCGATTCCGACACGCGACACAATACGCCGACACGTTATTTCTCAAAAAATAGAGAATCTTGACACGTTGGGCACATTGTATTTATCATGTACTTATAAAAATATCAACGGTGAATTTCTCTTTATTCTTCTTTTATGAGAGATTCAAGATTACTTTTTGTTTTTTACTAGCTGGGTATATTAATATTGGGATGGCTAGTTATATGACTCAAGTTTATATATTTTATAAATTTACATTTTAATCCCTAATTTAATGAAAATGCTTAAAATTGACCCGTGAGTGTTAAAATGGGGTATCGGAATGCCGGACTCCGGTGTCGCTATCATGTCTTGAGCACTGACCACGTATTGGTCGCATGTCGAAAAGTGTCAGAGAGTATTGAAAATGATACAAAGACTCCCGGAGAGTGTCGATACTTTCTAAGACAAAACCCATGCTTGACGGATCCTACGTGGATTAGGTGTGATTTTTGAATTTTTTTTAGCTCTATCTATGGCGGGAGTGTGCACGGTTTAGGCTGGTTCGATCCTAACATGAAACTAGGAGCTGGACCAATAGTCTCGATACCCAAATTTTTCGAGACCATGGACCGGACCGAGACCGGATGGGATTAGGATCGGCGGTCTAGTCTGGTCTCGGTTTGGTCCCAATAGGACCGCTAATACCAGTTCTTTATAGAAGTTAACCCTTGGAATACATGCATGGCTAACGGGGAGTGAGCGGAGAGACAAAGGCAAGAGGAAGGAGCACCGAGCAGAGCTACGTTACGAAAGCGACACGCCAGCATCGAATGAGAGAAGTGAGTGTCAACTGTCGAGCGGAAGATGAAGATAGGTAAACTCATGCCAAGTGAGAGAAGTAGGTATCGATCGTGGAGCAGAGACGAAGATGGGGATTAGGTTTAGATTAATTATTTCTTAAAATATTTCTAATTTTTTTTTCTCTCCATATATATATTTATATATGTTCCGGACGGTCTGGTCCGATCCCATCCAACATGGAGTTGAGGATCGGATCGCTTGGTCATCAATCCTTTTTATTGGGACTGAGGACCAGACCAATCTGTGCGGTTCGGTCCGATCTCAATTCGGTCCGGTCAGTTTGCACACTAGGACGTAGAATAGATGGATGGAGGAAGGGACGAGACGCTGGATGAGGAAGGAAATGGATTCCAGATCTTTGACCGTTGGGTGAGGCGGGTGAGGGGTGGCAGGCAGGCGAGCGCATGGAATCCGGGCACGTAGCGTGAAGATTGGATGGACGGACGGACGAGATGGAAGGAGGCATGTCCCCGTGATGATCATGATCATGACGTCATTACATTAGGCCTTTCCGATTGTTCAACCCGGACGACTTTCTAGAATGCATTTACCGAATCGGCATCCGCTCCGCGCTCTGTTTTGCTTCCGTCACTTGCTCTGAATTTTCATTGTTCTCGATAAGAATGAAAGCACGATATAAATGCTGTCTGAACTTTGATCTCGATATGCGATGTGATGTATAAACTTTAACCCAATATGCTGTATTGCCCCTTAATATTAAATTTATCCAATACGGTCTACGAACTTTGAGTACATATTCAATTTAGTTCTTAAATTATATGAAAATATTTAATGTTATGATTCTATTGGACGTTTTCATATAAATCACGGACTAGATTGAACATAAACCAAAATTTTAGGAATTACGTTTAACAAATTAAAAATTTAAATGACATTGCACTTTTGAATAAAACTCAAGGAAACAATGAACAAATTAAAAGTTAAGAACTCACATTGCGCACTGAGTCAAAGTTTATGAATCATTTGTACCGTTATGCCTCGAGAATTCGGCCGTCATTCTTTAGTAGTTAATTCAAAATTAAAAGAAAAAAGTTTGGTCGCTCGACACGGTCCCATGTTGGTTTTATTGGTACGCTACTAAGAAAACAGTGTGCGTGTGGGGTCGAATCCAAACGCGCACAATAACGAACGGTACCTAGCTAACATTAGGCTAGGAGCGAAACTTAGCCCGCACATGGTAAGTAACGTGGTTTCCGTCCTAGGTGCTTGGCCTCGTAATGTCCGATGGACCGTGACTTGGATGGGCATTGAGTTTGAAAGGTCCTCATCTCTTTTGACGATTAAGAGGACTTTTGTAAGGAAAAATTACACACTAAATCCTGCTAAATTCAACTGATCTGACCGATTAACAACGTGACAATATAATGTGGATAATTTTTATTATTTTTAACGTGGGGATCCGCATCATACTTTTGCATCATCCATGGTCATGTCGGTTATAAACGTGATAAGATTTGATATCTAAGATGCTTCATAGACAAATTCATGAAAATAAAATGACTTTGTTAAGCAAATTGGACTTAGTTAGAGAACGTGTGAAACACATGAACGAACAGGTGGAATTTTTCTCTCTTACCACCTTCAAAACGTTATCATGTTTCGACCGACGATCCTACGCATGCTCAGATCCTCCAGTCGCCAGCATTTTACTTGGACCAAATATTTAGGACGATGACGGTTCAGATGAGAGACTCCGTTTGGAGAGGAAAGAATTCCACCGGAGTTACATTTAACATTTAAGCATTCAACCGGTGGCGTTTCGAGGAGAGGCTTGCTCGACCACGACCAGCCCCTAGCCGGGTCGATCAGTGCCCTCCGTAATTCATAAGAAAGTAGTGCGGCTTTCGAGCAAAGTGTCCTTTTTGGCCAAAGCCATGCCAAAGACAAAATGAATCTGTGGGTCTTAAAAGAGTGGCAAAGAACATTCTGCACTGTTCGGAGACAGCCTGATTACCTTCTTAACAACATTCCACAAGCGACGCCAGTTTGGTTGGTTTCTCCAACCTCCGAGATGGAATATTAGGTTGGACAAACTTTGGTATGCACGACACCGTTGGTTTGAATAGCCTCTTTCTTATTCTCCTTCTGCTATGCCTGTCATTGAGCTAGATAACAGGCATTCATCGGCAAGAGAAGCAAAATCCTAGACCGTATTCCAAATAATCACGGAGGAGAGTTTTCATCTAGCCCTTCGTGAAAAGCTAGGTTCCTGGAAGATCAAAGCATTTTGTCCAACGGATGTGAAGTACGCCTTGCTTGACATATATTACTTTCAAGCTACATTATTGCGGCAACAAGAACATACAGTGCATATTCAGCTCAAGCTCATCAAGCACTACCTCAACACCATCTCATCTCATACCAGGAAAAGTGTGAAAATGAAGCCAATCCACACCTACACCTACTTCATGTCGCGGAGGCAAACGAGAAAAATAGGATAAATAATATTAAAAATATTTCATAAAAATAATTATTTATATTACTTGAAATAATTAATTAATAAAAATACTTTGATATCGACTACAATCTATACTTGAATATTTTCGTGAATTTATTTCATAAATTTATCTTTATAGGGGATATAAGTAATTATTTTTAAGAAAATATTTAAAATTTTTTCATGATTTATATTTATAAGTCATACGAGCCACTATTTTTAAGAAAATCTTCTTCAAATCGAGCAATTTTCGAGGAACAAACGAACACAACACATGCGTATTTTTCTTCAGACAAGATGTAATTTATAGACCTAATTTTGGGTTTTCAAAGTACGTGCATGTACCCTACAAAATTATTTGGACTTTGCTAGCATAATTTTTTTTTTTTTTTTTGTGACTGTAAAAATAATAGTGTGTTGCGGGTCATGAATTCTCGAAAAAATAGACCCTATAATAATTTTTATTTTTTTTCATTTTTTTCTTCATAACATACTATCATTCTCACAATAGATAAAAAAGAAAAGCCATCACATAAGTATATTTTATTTTATTTTTTTAGGGAGGAGGGTAGCACCAGCACCGAAGACGAGGCTCGATGGCTATGCTCTACGGGGGTTGAGAAAGAGAGAGAGGTGTTTTAAAGTTTTAAAGGTAGTTTGGGTGCGTTTGGTTAGCTTTTCTAAGGGGTTCTGAGAGCTTCTTGAGAAAAATACGAGGTATTTGGCAAACGTAGCATTAGTTCGTACAAGCACAAGTCGCGGTAAAAGATGACGGGGATAAGCCCCAAGTCCAATAACTAGGCGTCCTCTCAGACGTGTTCCGTCGTATTCATTTCTCTTAACATCTTGCAAGATCAAAATACGCGTCGGACGTAGCACCTAACTACCATGCGGACTACATGATACGATAATTGTTTTTCTCTTGATATTAATGTCTGCAGAGATTGGTCAAATAGAGTATAGATATAAATGTTATATAGAACACCAAAAAACTTATAAAAAAATTCAAAGTATTATGTCCATGCAAGCGCCGACCGCCTAACGTGACATGATCGGGGCTCAAATCAGCGATTTTCGATTAAAATTGACCGGATGAGTTCAATTAGTACCAATGCAAAGAGATTTAGAATTGTATTGGTCCGATTCAAAGTGTCATGTCTATGTAATCTTATGTGCATTTTCACAACTTATAAGAATAGGCTCACCGCAAAAACGTCGAGCCATATTGAATGCGCGTGGTGACAAACAGACACACGTGTGTACAAGGAACATGGGATTCTTCCCCTTAATTGGGTACTGTAACAACGATGTACTTGGAGGTGCTTTTTGAGTGTAAGAATTTAGGGGAAAATACAAAAAAATGTAGCTCACCTTTCCCCCAATTACGCTTACATGTCTATACTTTTAAAAGCACTGGAAATGAATGCGTGAGTTTCTGCCTTTGAGATCATTTGGACCTTCACATTGATTATCCTCGGATCTTTTATGAAAATGCAATTTCCTTTTCGAAAATGTCCATTCTGAATTCTAAATTCTTACATCCGCCCAATAAAAAGCAAACCACTCAAATCCCTGGGAAAAATGATAAAATGAGTTCGCAAGCGAAGACATTTATCGAGTCATAACTACTCCTTGCCGCTGCAATCCTTTGAAAATTCGAGATTGGCTGGACATTTATCTCAATTGAGCCAAATACTTGAGAGGATGGATCTCAATCCATTTTTTTCCTACACTCTCATTGGAAACTTAACAGGAGGGGAAATAGTGTTTCTTATTTTGCACTTTTCAATCTATCGTATTGCTAATAACTCTTCATTTAACAAAGCTCCATTAGTTTTGCGGAACATGTATGATTTGGATTTTTTAAAAGATAATTGCTTGTATCGATCACTAAAATGAATGAACGAATATCATTTTCATCGTTCGCAACATATTTATGCATAAAATATTTTTAATTGATTAATTATTTTAAGTGATGAAAATCACAGGCGTACTGGGTATTTTTTATTTTTCCCAAACAGAAGTAAGTATTAATCACTTTGGAATCAGGGCCAGGCCCAAACTCTTTCCGGATTCCGAACGTTGAATCCACTTTTTCGGGTCTCGGATCTGTCGTGCTCGTCTACTGGTTTTGCCTTTACATTTTCATTTTCAGTTTTCACTTAGTTGCCTTGTTATTCTTCTGGTTCCTCTTCTGGTAGAGTAAGCTATAATTGTAGAGCGATTCGGCTTGCATCTCAACCAAAACAATCTTGCATTTACTTTTGGATCAAAGATGTCATTGGTCTGGCAAAAAAGGCAGTATGTTGTTAATGTTTTTTTCTTGAAATTCTGCTGTGTGAGGCATGGAATATGGTAGCTTGGAAGAATTCTGACATGACATTTTATTGTATAGTCACATGACATTCGTGTGTTACGCGCACAAATACATCTGAGATTTTCATTCGTTTGTGAATTGCTCCTTGACACTATGAAGATTTGGGCAGTAAATAAGGCTAGGCGGAGGGAAAAGATATTTTTTGACGAATTCTTTTAGAGTTTGTCTTGAAAATCGTATCCTGAAGAACACATCAACAAATCAACAACGTCCAACATTAAAGCTCCATTTGATTCGTGAAAAATGAGTAATTTAAAAAATATATTTTTTAAAAATTATGGTTTATATCACTTGAAATAATCAGTAAATATAAATATTTTCATTATTGATAATAATTTATGTATAAATCAATTCGTAGATGATTGTTTTTTTCCGTCATTTATTTTATAAATGATATAAGTGATTATTTTTAAGAAAGTATTTTTAAAATTTTTCGTTTTTTGCGAAACAACGTGCACTAAATTTGTGATCCGCACTCTAATTGTGAACGATATAAGGAAAAATGAACTTTATCTTCAACCAGAAAACGTACAAACTGTGGTTTGCACGATAACAGAAGTACATGTCACATATAAGTTCTCAATCCTTGTAAACTCACACCAAATACTAAGCTAATCCCAAAGAAAACATCAAATCTCGAAAGTTCTTACGAGATGCTCCCAATAATTCCGCATCTTAATTTGCAAATTGACTTGTGCAATCTAAATTGTGAGCAGAAATTAGGAATCGTAGGACCTTCGCAAGTAGGAGAAATTACAACAAATACTTCCAAACATGTCAACTTTAACTTACGGAATACGTTTGCCATCGCCGAAATCAAGTTTCATGTACACACGACCATCAATTGGGAAAATAATCCAAATACGGATATGTTGCCTTGATCATTTCATAACGTGTATCCTTCGCATTGCGAGATTACTAGGTAATATATATAAACCTTTGCATGCTTGGCATACCGAAAAGAGAAGACCTTACTAAGTTTACTAGACTAGCTTGCAAGATCGGAATGCTAGCAGACTATCGTGTTAAATATGATCCACTTGTTTCAAATGTTGTCCAATAGGCTGTCACATCACTTAGCTAACTAATTTTGCAAACTGATCATAATATGTGTGTTGCTCTACTAAGAATGGACGCGAACTCGGGGATGACGGTATTTATAGGCCTCTTAAAATGTGCTCTCTGAACTATCACTTTGACCTACCATGCTGTACAATTTACACCAATTACACTTACCATGTACCAAACTCATCATAATCTTGGATACATGATGATACCCCTTATCGTGTGAGGCGGCTTAAGTACACCCCAAGTGCCATAAGTTGTGTACGGCGCTCATTTTAGTGTCAAAACTTTCAAATCGATCACTTTAGTACTAAGTTTTTGTAACTTCGATCACTTCAGGGCCAAAACTTTCAAAACGATCACTTAAGTGTCAATTTTTTTTAAAAACGATCATTTAAGTGCCAATGTTTTTAAAAAGGGATCACTTTAGTGTCAAATTCACCGAGCCACGTCATCTCAAAAATTAATAAAAAAAAATAACACGTGTCGAATTTTCGGCAAGCCACGTCAGCTTTGGCACTAAAATGATCGTTTTTAAAAGAAGTTATCAAGTGATCGAAGTTACAAAAACTTAGCACTAAAGTGATCGATTTGAAAGTTTTGACACTAAAATGAGCGCCGTACACAACTTATGGCACTTGGGGTATACTTAAGCCATGTGACAGCTTATACTTTAAAACCGTTACCTAATAATATGGTGGCGGAGTCAGATTCTTCTCTATTTGCCCCTTTACTATTACATGACAAGGCATGGATCGTAGGTTTGTCTTATTCTAAACTTCTCATAAGGCGATGGTAATGCTTCAAATTTTCATTTTACATGAGATCTTAATCGTGTTTCCTTTTAACTCCAGTGCAATTGCTCATCCACATTTCATATAGAAAGAGGGGGTGGTTGTCTCGTATTACTTGTCAACGGGATTTCTCCGTTGCACTCTCCTCCACTAAACACCAAACTTGTGAAATTAATGGTTCATGACCTACTGAAAAGATAGCAAAATAACCGGAGAAAAGAAAATCAAAACCCCTCTAGGTTGGGGCATTTTGGTTGGGCATCAGAAGATTTCCACCTTGAAAATCGGAGTGTCTGTTCAAATATCACCAATTACATATAAACTGCTTTGGTCATTGCATTCTAGATGATCAAAAGTGATCTGGCCAAGTCTCACATTGGTCACCTAACATATATTCTAGGGTTTATAATAGATTAGGTTCTCTCTCTTAGTAAGTTAGTTTTTCGGGATGAGTTCTTCCACTCATTGTAACATATTAAAAAGGCTTATACTTAATAGGTTTATGAGGCTTGCAGAGTCTTCCATAGACCTCCCAGATAATCCGATTTCCGCACACGCGTCTCTGAAATTTAAAAAGAAGAATTCTATATATCAAGTATTTGTCAAACAAGGTGAATGGGCTAAACTTGGTGGTTTAATGAAGACAAGGTGGGTGGCTTCAGATGGGTCAAAAGAGAAGGGCTTTCCTTAGTCAACCCAACCATTATAAGGGATTTCGAGAGGCTGAAGCTCCACAATCAATTCATTTTGACTTTCAGCCCGTAATCACTTAGCCGTTAATTAATTTTATTAATTAGTGGCGTCCACTGCACTAGATTTACCTACCTTCGCACACCCGTGCAAATGGTTGACCTCTCCCGAGTGTGTTTCTTCTATTTCTTTTTAATTTTCCTTTCTCTTTTCATCTTTCCCCTTTGCCCAAAAGTAAACATAAACAAAGAAGAACAATCATATCATCTTTGTATAATGTATGCATTCTTGAAACCCTAGCTACTATTAGCTACTCTTCCTCAAATCGCACCACATATATTGGAACATTTATATTTTTAGATATGATTAGGCTTAAGCTACTCTGGCTTTCTAGAACAAGTTTTTGTGGAAATATAGCATGGCATATGCATGGTGCTACGTATTGTAATGTTGTGCATACCGGCTATCGAACAAATAAAGCTATATATGGCAGTTGCTTAGCATATCTGATAAAATTGTTTTGTTTTAAGAAAATGAACCATATTCTCGAGATAGGATGAGATTGTCGAATGAAGTACGTTACTTTTAGGCTCATTTGGTATAGAGGAACGGGGCAATAGGAATAACATAACACGATTTTGAATGGACTAATAAGACGTTGGAACAAAAAATAATAATAATAATAACTACTCATTTGGGGTCTATTTGGTAACAATTCTTTTTTCAAGAATAATTTCTTAATAGAAATGATTTTTCCAAATTGTGTTCCCGGGAACAGAGTAGTAGACTTTTTTTCTACTTTTTATTTCTGTTCCAAATATGTTCCTTAGCCACCAATTTATTCTCGAGAATAGAAAAATAAACTAACGTTACCAAATAGATTTTCGTTCATTTTCGGTTCCCGAGAACAAAGAGAAACATGAGAGTTACCAAACAAGCCCTTGGTGAATGGTGACCCATCGAAATTAGATTTGACTTTTTGTTGTTTGTATTTTATTATTCGAACAATCATCTAAAACAACAATTGGGCCACCGGATTCATCGCCATATGAATAATGTTTTTCTTTTTCATTCTACCAAAGAAAGAAGATGCCCCTGAGACAAATTTTCACAAAATCTATATATATTCAGTTAATTAAATTACCACATTTGTCGAGCAGTACCCATTAAAAATGAATTAGAAGAAATCTTATTGCATCGTTGTTACTATTTTGTCCTTTCACTTCTTCATAGATAAAAATAATGGTCATATATAGAAGAGAGAAAATTATTTGCGGATTTATTACAATCCCTCTAGATTTGGAGTGACTTGAGGAGATCAGAATTAAGGAATTTCAATGTAATAATCCTTTCAAATCTCTTAATCTCAATCTCTCCTACTAAATTCCCTCATGTCCCATTGCCAAAATGCAAAAGGTCATAAAGGTTAAGTCTAGATTTCAAAAATATTTCATATGTTTTTGTTATAGCATTGGTATTTGAAGAACAACGAAAGTAATCACTTTGTAATCCTGTCAAAATCTTATCCTTTCGATCCAATTAATTGGCTAGAAATATCGAGGATTTCCATATCAGAACTAAAGTTATTTGTCCGGATCTCACCAATTGCATATGAAACTACTCTGAATCTAGAGCCGCCCACTTGTCAAATGACTTGATCTGCTTGTGGGGTTTCTTGAGTATTGGATTTGACGAGATCCACCCAAATATGTGGCCTATCTGGTTTATTATTTAATTAAATATATTATGGGCGGATACATCCAATTTGGGCTTCTAGAACCCTTATCTTTAAACCATGATGGACGGTTGAGATTTGACAGCTTTTAGGGTTAGTCCCATCACTCTCTCTATATATAAGATCTCTATATAAGATCTCTTTTGTGTGGGGAATGGCTAACACGTTATTACGTTTTGCATTCTTATGCTTACGCTTCTACCAAACGTCATAGAGAGAAAAATACACATCCATCTCAATTGTTACAGAGGAGAGTGGTGAAGATCCATACCCATACCCATAGAAGACATCTTCTCTTTCATCGGATCAACAATGACTTCTTTTGATTTGGGTACATTTTATCTATCAATTGAATATTATGTTCGTGTGATTGAAAGATCCTATTGATCTAACATGTGGTATCGTAGTTTCAGTTTATTCAACGCACGAACATAGCTATAATGTTTATTGTGATCTTTCATCTCCTTTTATGATTGATTCATCGTATTTTATAGTTTCCAGATAGATTCGAGAGCCTAACTCGCATGTAACCCTCGAAAAGTTTATCCGAAACGAATTACTTTTCGTGGCACTTGATCTTATAGGCAATGAATCTTTTAGGGTTACTAATTTCTGGCAGTTTTGGTTTGAGGCAACACGCAAGCTCTTTCATTCCGATATTGTGAACGACAAAGAAAATAAATAATTGAGTCGATGGACTTTCCTTTGCATTGATACATTGTACAGCAAAATAGAGGCATCATAGAAACGTAGTGGAATGGGTTTTCCGTGGTGATATGAGATGAGGTAATAGCAATTAAAAGAACAGATGTCCGGGCATCTGCTTCCTTGCTATGTTCTATCTATGCGCTGCTAAACTCAGACGAGACAGTATCCCATCTGATGCATCTTAGGTTGACTTATTTGGAAAAAAGTCAAACTGATTCTTGTAAGTACGTAATACGTCTGTTGGATAAAACAAATATTGTCTTGTCGTCAATTGGTTGCGTAATTAGGAGGACATAGTTTTATCTTATCTTAGTTATGATTTTTCTATTGGACTAAAATTAACGTGTAAGCAAGTAATGCTGAATGCTGTCTTCCATGTATTGGGCTCTGAGAAGTGATGTGTTTTTACTCTTTCAAGCAAAGACTTTAAGAGATTTTCCTGAAAAGATGCACAGAGATTTGAGGGAAATTTCCGGACAACGATGATTGACAGGGACTTCTCATTAACTGATAAAATAAAATTTAGGTGGTCAGTTTAAAAAAAAAAACACACACACACACACACACACACACACAATATATATATATATATATATATAAAATCGGCTTTAGTCCTTTTTATATATAAAGAAAACTATTTGACACTTGGGAGAGTAGGTTTTGGCTAGCATAAACTCCACTTTGCCCATATTGCCAAAACAAATTTGATTGTTAATTTTGACAAGTAGGGACTAAATATCGATCGAAAAATTCGGATGAGTTTTCTATGAGCAAGAGACAAACCGTAAGAGGAATAATTTGTCCTTTTTGCATGTTGTGTTTGAATTAGTTTGCTTTTATTTTTGTCTATTTTACTCCACATATATGATATTAGCGTTTTCACCTTTTAATTTCTTTAGGAGCATGGTCACATCCCTATTTGCGTGGTTCAATTTGTTTAGGCTTTAGTTTTTAGACTCTTATTTTGATGCATAAAGAAGCGTTGTCTTAGTAAATGAGTTTTACCTTGATGACTGTTTATATATAGAAAAAAATTATTCAGCACTGAAATTGTATTTTAGATAGGTATTCTTCAAAAAAGATAGGACAATTCTAATATCTGAAACTTGGGTTAAAAAGGCATGACCATAGAGGGCCATGTTATTCGCATGTTGATCAAAGTGCATGAATGATTGAAACAAATGCATACATCCCATTGTGATCAAAGTCTAATCATGTTGTATAGTTCACACGTACCACGTTATAATCCGTTTGACTCCTTATCTTTTATTTTTATTTTTTTTTTTTTGGCCACCTAGGCACGAGACTTAAATTTCACACCGTAAATTAAGTTCATGTTCATGCTATGAAATCATGTGAAATGCCCGTTTCTTCGAAAGTCATTCTATCTTATTGCACTCGAATCTCATAGTGAAATCTTCTAATTTTGTGTTCTAAAAGACTATCATTATCAAGGAAAAAAAAAAAGGGGAGAACGGTTCTAGAGAGCAACCCCGCTCAATTGATTATTTTTTTCAGATGGAAAATTATAAACGGAAATACTGATCTAGCCGCTAAAGTCTCCATTAAAGGCAGACATGGTGTCTTACATGACATTCATAAAATAAAAAAAAAAGTGTTTAGAATCAATGAACGTAACAAAATAAATTTTACAAGATAAAACATAGAAACTTGAATAAAAAAACAAGACTCCCGTCATGTAACCCATGCTAGATTCAACCTTCGGTCAAGTGACCCCCTCTACATTTTGATAGGGTCGCGAACCCAGCGGTGACTGGTAAGGGCTCAGCAGCCCTTGGTGGAGTGGTGTCGTTGCTGGCACTGCTGCCAGCCACCTCACATCTCTCTAAGGATTTGCATTTTTTGTTGCTTTTTTTCAAACTTTTATCTAGTTAATATTAACATTTTCCTTTTTATTTTAATAGAAGCAACTCCAAAATAACTATATGCTATAAAAGTTTGATTGCATAAAGAAATAGTTCTGAAATATTATTTTGAAAAAGTTGAGCTCGCTCACCAAATCTGCAAGAGGGCCTCCCAGGCCTCGACACTACCACATCATTTTATGTGAAATTTCATGATAAAGGAAAAAAAATTTCACGTAAATCATTTTAAAGAAAAATGACTAGTTCTCTTTTGTATGGTGATATGCTAAAAAAGTGTGAATAAAAATATTTTCAATATTTGTATCTCGTTGGAATAATGGCTATTGAAGAAGGTGAAGAAGTGAATGCTTGTTAAGAGACTTGTTATGCATGGGAAAATTGTTTCCTGTGTTTTGAAATGAGAATTTGCTTTATTAATTTTAAGAGCGGGGGTTTCTCTTGACCATTTTCCGTTGACCGGATCTAAGCAAGTCAAGCATGTGAAAATCCGGAAAACTAATTAGCAGGAAGTTTTTTTCATTAGAAGTGTGTTTGTTTGAGCGAAAGAATTTACCGCACACAATTTTTCTAGATCTTCACGTGTTTGATTTGTTGAAAATGGTCACTCGAGGGATTACCATTTTCGGTCAAAGAAAACATGCATACTTTAAAGTGAGGAAAATGAATCTCCTAGTCTATAACTGAAAAAACTTTTTTTTATAGAACATGATTTCACGAAAAATATTTTCCTTTATCACGAGGTTTTTTTTTCTCAAAAACGAATGCACCTCATTTGTTCAAAGGGAAACTGTTTTTGGGGAAAACAAAATCGACATTCCAGACTTTTAGATTATCAGAAAACTAACCGATCTATGCAGAGCATTCTTCATTGACTAAAAACAACAAGCTTAAATATCAGGAGAATATAACTTCCCCCCGCTGTAGCCACCATCAACCCGTCTATGATGATGGAGGAAAAATGAATTTTATCTTCAACCAGAAAAAGTACTAGCTATAAACTGTGGTTTGCATAATAACAAAAGTACATGTCACATATAAGTTCTCAATCCTTGTAAACTCACACCAAATACTAAGCTAATACCAAATCAAACACCAACTACATGCGAAGCTGCTTCTGAAGATGCAATGCAAAATGTAAAGCAGGACTTACAATAAGGTTTATGATTAACAGTAATTATTTTGACATTATCTACTATCATGATGGAGAGAAAATGGAAAGGTTGAACTTCAAATATGCATCGTTTGACATCATGGCCTTCCTCTTCACTCTCCTCCTAGTAACTTTATCATACTGAATACGTGATATTCGCCTATGACAGCTGCTGTGGAGGAATGAAAAGGGATAATGTCCCTTTTCGATCATTACCCTATAAGAACAAATATAGAAAATTAAAAATATCAAAAACGGAATTTGATACGTACTCGATTCTTTGATGAAGTATAATTTGCATCAACTTTGGACTCTTCTCCACCAAACGATGGATTTGCTCTTCTAAGGCCATCGTTGGCTTTTCAGTTTTCAACAATTTATACAAAATTCTTTCTCCCTTTGATAATTTACGTATTTTCCGTTCGGTAATCAAAAGTTATCAAACAAGTAAACAAAGAACCTATAAAAAAAAAAAAAAAACTGTCTCTTCTCATCCAGCTCATCGCCTAGCATATAGCCGGCCCCGTATTTCATTGATTCTTCCTAAACCACCCGCATCTCGTTATTTTGTTTATGGAGGAATTGAATCCGCTGTTCACAGAGTTCCGCCATTATAACCCGAGAACTATACTTCCTCAACACACTCCGTACAAGGGTGCAAGACTCCTAAGAGAGCAACAAGATCATTCAACATCAAAAAGGAAATTTCTAGCATGAATAAGATAAAAATGAAGACAAGTATCTCACTCCTATGCCGACATTAAATAAGATAAACAGCGCACTGTCGGTAATTGTTTCCCAACAAATTGTCAGAAAGACAGTTAAAGACCAGCAAATTAAAATTAAATTTGATTTGTTCTACGATTCCATTAAGTCTGAAGTCCATATGACGGTGCCCTTGTAGATCTCTCGTGATAATGACTTCGTCAAATAATAATCCTCCGGGGTTTCCTCCAAATCTCGCTCCGAAAGTTGCTTCTTTCTTCTCCAAATGAAAATATGTGCCTCTTAAAAATAACAATAAGGATGTGCCCAAATAGGAAGATGAAAATTGATATAAGGATGTTGGTCATATTGACATCGGAAAATTTCATCTTGCTCCTCGACTCAATTCTTATTTCGGTTTACTAAAGGCCATTTTATCACCTAATAGCATTTCTCGAAGAAGCCTTCAAAGCATATGCATTTAAAATATGCATGCTACTTATGCAATGTTTTCCGGATGTGATCTCATTTCTCTTTCAAAGCTGCGGACTTAAAATTTATGTAGAGCAAAAGTTATCTGCAAAATGACATATTACTTACCTGATTTTATTACGGTATTCGCAACTTTGGGTAACATAAATAGTGAATTTATATATCTACTTCCAGTTTCATGATACAATTATAATAATCACAGATATAACATGCAAATGTAGAATTGTAGATCTTATTTTTGCATACTTTCTCTACAATTAATGATGTACACCTAATTTTGCCTCTTAAATGACCACAATTACGTGCAATCATGTTCTCTCCCTCATGTTAGTAGATAATGTTAGAACAATTACTGTTAATTATAGATGACCTTATTGTAAGTCCTTCTGCTTTGCATTTTGCATTGTCACCATCTTTAGAAGCGACTTCACATGTAGCTGATGTTTCATTTGGTATTAGCTTGGTATCGCCTTTGAAAGAGAGATGAGATCACATCACAAAAACATTACATGAGTAGCATGCATATTTTGAATGCATATGCTTTGAAGGCTTCTTCAATAAATGCTATTAGGTGATAAAATGACCTTAGTAAACTTAAATAAGAATCCGGACTCGATGAAATCTTCTAATTCAACATGACCAACATCCTCATATCAATTTCCATCTTCTTCTTTGAGCACATCTTTATTGTTATTTTTAAAAGGCACATTTTCATTTGGACCAAGAAGAAAGCAACTTTCAAAGTGAGATTTGGAGGAAAATCCGGAGGAATATTATTTGACTGAGCCTTTTGTCATAGAGATCTACAAGGGACACCGTCATATGAACTACGGACTTGAAAGAATCGTAGAATAAGCCAAACTTAATTTTAATTTGTAGGTCTTTAATTGCCCCTCCGACAATTTGTTGGGAAACAATTGCGAACAATGCACTGTTTATCTTATTGGACATGGGCATAGGAGTGAGGTACTTACTTGTTTTCATTTTTATCTTATTCATGCTAGAAATTTCCTTTTTTGATATTGAATGATTTTGTCCTTCTCTTATAAGTCTTGCACCCTTGTACGGGGTGTGTTGAGGAAGTATAGTCCTCAGGTTATAATGGCGGAACTTTGTGAACGACGGATTCAATTCCCGCACGAACAAAATAACGAGATGCGAGTAGCCCGAAAAGAATCAATGAAATACGGGGCCGGCTATAAACTAGGCGATAAGCTAGACGAAATGAGACAACTTTTTTTTTCTTTCTATAGGTTCTTTGTCTATTTGTTTGACAACTTTTAATTAACATATTATCGAACGAAAAATACGCAAACTACCAAAGGAAGAAAGAATTTTGTACAAATAGTCGAAAACCGAAAAGGCAACGATGACCTTAAAAGAGCAAATCCATCATTTGGAGGAGAAGAGTCCGAATTTGATGCAAATTCTACTTCATCAAAGAAACGAGTACGTATCAAACTCCGATTTTGATATTTTTAATTTTAATTTTGTATGTTTGTTCTTATAGGGCAATGGTTGAAAACATGAAAAGGGATAATATCCTTTTTCATTCCTTCACGGCGATTGTCGTAGGTAGACATGGCCGGTTCGGCCGAACAACCGGTTTCAATTTAAGAACCGGCCCTTGAAGGGGCCGGTTCCCGAGCCCAACGGCTCTTTCCCCCGCCCCCCCCCCCTTTTTTTTTTTTTTAAAAACGGGTCAAAATCAGGCCGGAATAGGCGGTTCCGGACCGGTTCCGACAATATAGAAACCAAAACCGGCCCTTGAGGGCCGATTCCGGGTTGGAACCGTGGGCCCGATCAACGGGCCAGGCCCGTGCCCCCGATTTCATTTGGCCATGTCTATGTGGATATCACATATTCGGTATGAGAAAGTTACTAGGAGAGTAAAGAGGAAGGATAAAGCACCGCAATCATGAAAGCAAACATAATCAACCATGTGAAGGGCGTTCAGTTATTTACTTTGCAACATCCGCATTTCTATCTTGAATATACGCAGACATAGGAAAGGCAGCTAGAAACTCAGTCCTCTTGGACGTCTATACTGGCAGAGGAAAGCAATCTTCAATTAACTATGAAGGATTCAATTATCCAAATGAGGTACTCGGAAGAGTTGCACAAATATTACCCCCCTCTTTTTTGTTCCATTAATTTGCAAAATCGCTACGCTTCTCAGGATTTCACCCAAAGATCAAACTCGTGGGAGAAACATTAGCCATATACAGGAAAATGTGACAGAACTTGCACATTTAAATAACATTCTATTTCAACATGTTCTACAAACACCATCTAAATCTTATAATTGGAACCAATTATGACAGAGCACTCTGAGTAACCTATTCTGTCAAGCATCATTAGTACGATGCATTCAAAGCGGGCGTCTCACTATAGCACAGCTAAAGCTCCGAGGTGCGAAATGAGTTCGCCTATTTAATGAGCCACACCAAGCTTTTGTAGCGACATAGGCACAACAAATAACGAGTTAAAATTTTCAGTCATATTGCCTTAGCAAGTTTTCATGTGCGCTTTAAATAACCTTCTAAAGTACTCAGGATAATGAGATGCACCAATTTTGCCAAGTGTCACAACTATCAACCTATTCACACCAGTAAAAGACGACCCTAATGGAGACACCTGATGAACTTTACCTAGCATTCACTAATAGGGATGTATAGTTGAGCAACACAACAATGAGCATAACCTACCTTAAAACAGATAAAACAACAGAATTGCTCTGAGTTCTTCAAACAAAAATCTGAAGCAGAAAATGCAACATCTTCACTCAACAGGTCATAAACAACAAAAGCAATTCGTAGGGAACTGAAAATATCAGTCTTTCAGGACAAACCTTGGCCATGTTAAAGGAAGGAAACAGGTCATAACAACAAAAGCAATTCGTAGGGAACTGAAAATATCAGTCTTTCAGAACATACCTTGGCCATGTTAAAGGAAGGAAATCGCGAAAAGGCTTTTGAAGGTACGTCATCATTCATCTCATTACCGAGATCACCACAAAACACTCGATAATCGTCTGCAGGTACCAAGAAAATGAAAAGATGTTAGTATGTCTCCAAGTGACAAAGAAGGAAATTGTAAGTCCACTATCTGACTAAATGAGAATAACAACACCAAACAAATTGAAGCTACAAGCATTTATCTACTCCTATGCTTGAAAAAATGCAGAGAACAACAAATCCAGAATAATTTGTAGGCAGACTACTTCCAGTGGATGGCATAAACCAGGAACTTTGATGCTATAAAATAATTCATGCGCTTTGCCATTGACTGTGTAAAGGGATACACTGTTACTGCATAGCCTGCAAACATATATAATCAAGCATGCAATTCAAACCTCATGTTACCAGCAGCTAATTCAAGGGGGTAAACAAGAACTTTGCCAGGTTCAGAATATTTTCAAGAGGCTACGTCACAGGAAGCAGCAGCAGCAAACTAAATTCTCCAGCTGTGATCTTTAGAAACCGAAATTACTTAAACTAGATGGAACTCAAAATGCATAAGAACAGGTCACTTTCACCAGCCAATCTTGAAGTACGAATAACCAATCATCGATTTCCAGTTTTTCAGAGGAGAAGTAAAGGATACAGCTCCTACACCTAATCAGTAAATGCTAAAACAATTCAAGCCAAAAGAAGCTTAAACTCTACTCAAGAACTTCTAAATATTCAAATTCTCCATCAAGTTCGCCATAAAAAAAGACTTGCACACAATGCGAACTTTTGAATAGATCATGCTAAGCCACTCCGACACGTCCAAGACAAATGCCAACATAAATCAAGATAAAGGGAACAATTCATACTTTCAGGCCATTCCGCAAGTGTTGGATCCTCCCACGACTGCCCAGCAGCTTTATGTGGTATTGCTTTCTTATTGGCTTCTGCTTTGTGTTCAATGTTGCTGCTGGCAAGAGCAGCTTTTACATTCTCAATTGCTTCGGGTGTAATAAACTGTGCATCCTTTTGAAACAATTGCTGTGCCTATGCATTTAAAATGAAAACTTTAGAAAAGGATTGGACATCTATATAGGCGCCCCACATTTCGTTATTTGGTATCCACTATCAACAACATGAAGAAATTGCTTAAAAATCCTTCGAGTTCAATAATTCTCAACAAAATCAAAACTTTCCCCGCAGAAGAAACTACAATTACGCCTCTCTATCACAAACAATCTCCATCCACTCTCTACCAGAGAAAAAACACATTTACAAAAGACTCTCTCTCTATAGCTCATACCAAACAAACGAGACTACCGGAATCCTTCAATTAACCGGCACTTGAGCTCTGGAACAACAAAATGATGGATAAACTTACCTGCTGAAACTGAAGGAGAGTATAGACGCCGACCATCGGTGCTGGCGGGGGAGCAGGGTAGACAGGGCCGGCATAGGAGGTGAGCATAAACTATTTACACAGTTATACACTAGTTCTTTAACATCCTAAAATCCAGTAAGAAGGTGATCTATCCCCCAATCAACAATGCACAATCTGCTCACATAAAGAAGAACAAAGAAATTGTCCAGACGCTCTATTTCACATCTTAGGCCGCAACTGCCCCGCTCATGTATGTCTATTCATCGTTGTCTAGCTATGCATCACCAAGTTTAAGGCCTTCCATGGAGGAAGATCTGTGCCAGCAGCATGAAATCACCCCATTACAATTCTATGCAGGTTTTTGTTTTTCTGTTCTCTCTCCTAGGTCAAAAAGAGATCTAGCGTCGATGGATCAATGTGGCGGAAATCAATAATCGGCAAATCTATGAGAGAGAGAGAGCTCCCCAAGTGGTCAGAGTCGGGGTTTCGGGCTGCGGGTCTCCGGGTTCACGGCGACGTCGGGGTTCGCGGGTCGGGACGGCGGCGGCTGGTCGGGCAGAGGTGGCTGAAGCCGATTGGGGGGCTGGTAGTCTGCGGTAGGGCAAGCTCGACGGTGGCTGGACAAAGACGGCTCAGGCGACGGGGCTGGGATTTTTGGAGGCGGAGCACGGCGGCTCAGCCGCGTTGGCTCGCGGATCCGTCGGGTACAAGAGCGACGGGGTAGAGGCGAGCTAGCTGGTGCGGCGCGGCGGCCGGGACGAGCTCGGATGGGGGTTTCGGGTGGCTGGGGTGGAGGAGCTGACGTCGGGCTCGCGGCTGCCGGAGCTTGGCGACGGCTGGAGGTGAAGGCGTCGGTAGTGGCCGGCGGGATGCGAGCCGGTGCGACGGGCCGCGGCGGCTGGGTGGTGCAGGTGGCGGTGGTGGTCGGGCGAAGCTTGGGGGGAGGCTCGCACACACAGAAGGGAAAAAAAAAAGAAAGAAGATGAAGAAAGAAGAAGACTGGAGGAGGGGGTCTGGTCCCGGCCTCTGGATTCCCTGTCATAAAGGCAGGTGACATACACCATTCCCACCCTCCAAAATATTTTCCCAATTTTTTTCCCCCCTATAAACAAGGACGGAGGGTGGGGATGCAATGTTTCCCCTGCCATTATGGCAGGGGATCCTGGTCGCGTGGTCCACAGGCAGAAAGAGAGAGAGAGAGAAAGATGGGGAGGGGGCTTCACGTGGGTGGGGGTGGGGTGGGGTGAGAGAACATAGGGAAGAGAGAGAGAAGTGCGGCTGATGGGATGAAAAGAAGAAAAAAAAAAAGGGATGGGGCCACAATTTCAAATCTCACTTAATATTTTTGTCATATATGAATAAAATTTAGGAATAAATTGGTAATTTGAAAAAAAAAATGAATATCAATAATCATTTGACTCAATCGACTGAGGGCAAAATTAGAATTTTGGCATTTAGGGTTCGGACAAGACTGAATTTACAAGCGAAGGGTCTCGATACTATGAGTCAATATTTGACTATTCAAACTTGACTTTCTCCGACGGATGTCCTGGAATGACCAATCATCATCTCTTAAATCCTCAAAATTCAAATTTTATTTTCCGCACTGGAATTTATAATTTTTTTCTTACAAACACCAAATTTCCAGGACGTCGGAGGACCAGTAGCCCAATCCTCAAATTTTCGGGACCGGGGAGCGAACCTAACCCGAATTGGCCGAGATCGGCAATCCAATCCGGTCCTAGTGGACCATCCATGCGATAGCCATAAAGGACATTGCTCTGAGGCACACCCTCTGCATGTAATGTTAGCAATTTGAAATTTTTTTTTTTTTGGTAAGATAAGTGTAGCAATTTGAAATTGTTCAACATGGATAAAATGGAAAAAGCCTAATAGGTTCTTGTTTATGCAGCAAAACCTGAATAATCATGCCTGTAAATTATATAATATATGAACACATCATTTATTCACCAAAGGAACAAAATTTTTTGCAAAGTTCGTAGTTGTGCGGATACCCCCTCCATTCATTTTCAGTTAGAAACCCCAAAGGAAGATGAGGCAACGTAATTAGAGATAACGACATGATAGTTCCATTATAAAATATTGACGTCTACAAATGAATTTGGATACAAATACAAATGACACGAAGGGATGCTATATAAGTATAACAATACCATGGTTATATATATATATGTGTATATATATATATATGTGTGTGTGTGTGTGTGTGTGTGTGTTATATATTCCGGGCGGTCCAGTTTGGTCCCATCCACATGGAACCGAGGACCGGACCGCCCTGTCACCTATCCCATTTATTTGGACCGGGGACCGGACAATCCCCCTCAAGAATTGGACCAACTCGGCCAATCCGAGCCGGTCTCGGTCTGGTCCGGGTTGGTCCGGTCCAATTTGCTTACCCTTATTCACAAAAAACCATGTCGCTGATTTCTAGTCGTGGGTAGAATATAGGCTCTTATGTAATTCAAAATTAAGTACTTGTCTCAATAAACTTCTAATTTGTTCCATGTTGTCGCTCAACTTTAGTCAAATGTATAATAACGTCCCTATTATACGTATGTCAATCCGGTGCTAAACTTTTTAATTTGATCAACTTATTCCATGAACTTTTGATAATTTGCCAATGTGGTTATTCTTGCTTATTTTAGCCGAAAATCACTAATGTAGATGTCGGCCTTCCTATGTGGCGCAATCGAGTCTAACGTGGATAAATTTTGCAATTTTAGAAATAAAATTTGATCTTTTTTGGTTTCTCTTTTTTCATTGGGGTTGGCGAGGGTCAATGCGGCCGCCAGCCATAATAAAAGAATAAAATAATAGATATATACATAATACAAAATAAAGAAAAATTACAAAAATCGTTAACACGGCATCGATCATGCCACGCAAGATAATGGTATTCACGTGATTTTCAGCTAAAGTTGGTTGGAAGAACTACATTAAAAAATCATCAAAACGTTTATGACTAAATTGACCAAATTAAAAGTTTTATAAATTGAATTGGTAACTGTACAATATGTTTAAAATTTTTTTGATAATATATCATTATCATGGTTTGGGGTCCAATATAAAACCCTCAACACGAGCAACCATTGCGCATTAGATCTCCATACAGAACCCACGAAAGTAGAGTCCCTCAAATTGACCCACCACAAATCTCCATAGTCAACCTCCAAGTACTTACCAAAACCAGGTTCTCTGAGAAAAAGATCAACGATGCGGGTCATTGGAACATGGGTGTTGGCATTGATCATCGATCGCCTGGCTCAGCCACTGGGTTTACAGATGGAGGAACCCTAAATGCAATGGGGTTCTTCCTCCTGGCTCTTTAGGGCTTCCTCTCATTGGTGAGACCCTCCAGTTGATGGTCCCTGGCGACTCTTTGGACCTCGTTCCTTTCTTCAAGAATAGAATTCGAAGGTACTTGATAATACCAAGGTCATCCACATGCAAAATTCTGATTTTGGGTAATCACATATCATTACTTTCACTCAATTTCTGTAGATTTGGAAGGCATAAGCCACAAGGTTGTCAACTCTTGAGTTGCATTTGCATTTTAGGGTGTATGCCGTCAATAAATGAAAGTCAATGGTTAAATTAAGGGAGGCGCTATTTCCACCTCCCATTTGAATAAATCCACTCAATTTTCATCAAAAAGATAAAATTGTCCACTATCATTAAATTACAATTTAAGTTGGTGATTCCAAATTTATTTACGATCCTTTTTATTAATTTTCTTATATCTATGTAGGATCTACCTACCCTTGTTCAGTTTTTGTTTATTGACGATTTATCTTATATATTAAAGGCTATATTGTTTTTGTTTATTTAAGATATTACTTCCATAAGAATTTGTTTTGTCTTAAAGAGAAATTTCCAAAAAATCTAGTTCTCTTCTACATTATCGATCAAATTTATTGATATATTATTAAGTAGATGAAATTTAATTAAATCATGACATTGCATAAAGTAAATTTTTTTTTGGTAAATGCCATTTTAGATTAACAAACACGAATATCCTCTATGAACTATTTATGCAAAAAATAAAAATCGTCATGCATAATAAGTTTAGTGTTTTCCTAGATATTTCTCTAATGCCTCAAATGCTTTGATAAAAAGTATCTCACTAATATAGTAAGAAAAAAAAAATCTTTGATAGAGTAAATAAAGAGACTTGACATATATTTTAATTAATGAAATTAATAAAAAGTTCACCAACAAAGCGAGCTCTTAAGATAAGAGGGACAAAACATAAAATATGATGAAGAAGATACTTTTCGGTTTTATACTATATCAAAGAATGTCTTTTTTCGTTCTACTAACAAGATAATTTTACACGGTGCATGTACAACGTTATAGGAATACCTGAAAATGCATTCTTCTTTAATATGCTAAAAAGCAAAACATGTGAAATGGTTAATTATGGTAACTATCCTAAAGAAAAAAAGGAGGAGTGTGACCATAACTTTATATTATAATAGAAAAATTAATGGCAGTTTTGTCTTTTTAGCGTAAAAGGGGTAGATATAGTCATTTATAGGGTGGAAAAAGCGTCGCCGTAAATTAAATTTTTTTTAAAGAGTTTTTAGATCCCTTTGAGTGTCAAGTGCAGCATTGTGCCATTGTTCCATAGGGGACTATGTGCAATTTACCTTAATGACATGAGTATCATATCAACGAGCGCCCATGATGCGCTTTTTAAGTATATTTAATTTGGAATGATTCAATTTTTAAAGCATTGGTTGTGCATAACACAAGAAGAATCGATGCATTGGACTTAACTAGTTGCGGCCCTCTTTATTGGTTCTTTGGGTGCAGGTATGGGACGACGTTGGCCGGCCGGGTGATAATAGTATCCGCCGTCCGAGAGTCTGCCATATATTTTTTTCGGCAACATGGCTAGCTGTTCGGGTAGTTGGCTCCGGACGCATTTGCGACGCTCTTCGCACAAGAAAGCGAGGCCAGCCCCAACATCGCCAACGTTCAAAAATACATCCGGGCCTTGAAGGAGAGGTTGCTTCCTTTGATGGAAGAAGCGTCCAAAGCAACTATAAAGAGCTGGTTAGGCAGAGAATCCATTGACGTGAAATATGCTACAGGAACCGTAAACGCCAAAACCACAGGACGAAAGGCAATTGAACGATCTTTCCTTGCCTCTAAGCAAGCTAATATGTCGAATGTAACATTTTGTTTTTATATGTTCTTGATAGATGGTGATCGAATTTAGCGCAAAGCTAGTGTTCAGTCATGATCCTAAGCAATCATCGAACAAATTGGGCGATTTGTTCTTTTCATTTGTCCGAGGTCTCTTGTTCGTTCCTTTGAACATACCGGGTACGATATATCCCAAATGCCTCAAGGTAAAATGTCAGTTTCCTGGTTAAGTAGATTTTTTATCGTACGAAATCTAGGTACAAATCTTTGATCTATGAACTACTGCAGGATCGAAGGAAGGCGCTGTCGATCATTCGAAGAACTGTAAAAGATCGCCTTTCTTCCCACGGGAGATGGAGACTTCACGACGACTTCCTCTCCCACGTCATGCAAGAGATGAATAAAGAGAAATTCTTAACGGAGGATTTCATGATCCAACTTATATTTGGCCTTCTTTTTGTCAGCTTTGATTCTGTTTCGATGGCGCTAACTTTGGCTCTGATGTTCCTCGAAGAGAATCCTAGAGCATTGCAAGAACTCGCGGTATGAACTGCCAATTCTACATTACATGTGCATGGCGTCTTACCAAAATCGTTTCCGGTTATTCATCCCTGCTCTTTTCCAGGACGAGCACGAGTCAATAATAAAGCAAAGAGCGATTTCGAACTCCCCGATCACGTGGAAGGAATACAAATCGATGCCTTTTACCCTTCAAGTATGCCCCCTAGATCAATTGTCAAAGTTCTTTAGTGCAATCAGTAAACAATACAGTCTTGTTGAGCCATTGCTGTTCAAAAAACAGGTGATCCATGAATCCTTAAGGTTGGGAAACATCTCGCCCGAATTGTTTCGGAGAACGAAAACTGAAGTGGAATGAAACGGTAATTTATTTCCATACGATGATAGCCGATTGATGTTTGTTTGTACTTGAATTGGATGAAAATGAAAATATCCACGAATAGTCAAACTGCAAAATCAGATCTAGGCCTTCATCTGATGATTATAATTCTCGCAAGATCCACAATTTCCGCGTGCTGGGGAATACTGATAGCTACTTCCGCTCTTCACTTGAATCCTGAGATGTACAAAGACCTCTTACGTTCAACTTGTGGCACTGGAAGGTGAACCGTAAATAGAAAAAGCTCGTAAATTGCCATCATGATCGAGTTTTATTTCGGCTCCATCGAAGTTGGTACACTAACTGTAGTTCTGACTTCTAAATTCCGGGAATTCGATTCCGATGTGATGCTGCAGAATTTCATGCCTTTCGGGTCATGGACGAACCAGTGTGCCGGAGCGGCATATTCGTGGGCCTTCTTGTCGACGTTTCTCCATATTCTGGTGACGAAATATAGGTACCCGCCTGACCCTTCTCGATCCCAAGGGCACGCAAGGATCTCTTAGGTTTCGGTACGAGAGTTCAGCAATCGCCTCGAGTATTACCATTTAGGAAATATTTTTACCATTTGTATTTTAATTGTTAAGGGAAGAAAATATTTAGGGAATATTTGTTATTCTATTACCTTTGTATCTTATCTCTTAGAGTCCTTTATATATATATATTGTATTTGCAACACAATCATGCACTGAAAAAGAGGAACAAAATTTTCTTCCTTAAATCTTAATTCTTCACCGAGCCTCACAGCTCCCTCATGTATCTACTGCTATTGCAGTAGCTTCCTCTACATACATTGACATTAAATATTTTTTTTTTCAAGTTAGTATCTGAGCATCTTTGGCAAAAGCCTCACCGATCCATGTCTAAAGAAACATCACCTTCTACACCAGCGTCGTCATCAACCGCCTCGAGTAACCCCACTGTCATGTCACTACCAAGTTTTGGGGAGAAGCTAACCGGGATGAACTTTCAAATCTAGAAAACAAAGATCTCACCGTATTTACGTGCACTACCCACTTGCTGTCCATTCTAGATGGCACGGAACCTCAGTCGGAGGAGACCAGTCCAGCATTTGAAAACCGAAAATTTCAGGAGTCCTTTGCCTTGGCTTGAACTCTCAATTCATCGACAGCACCAATAGTCACCCAATTGACAAGTCACACATCCGCGGCAGGTGCTTGGAAGTATCTTACGGACTCGTATGCTGCTCAATCAACTGCTTGCGCGTTTGCTTTACAGATCCAACTGCAATCACTCTCAAAAGGTCACTAATTCGTCACAGAATTCCTATAAGAAGCCACTAGCGTCACGATAGTTAGCCGCTATTGGTGAATCTTTATCTATTAATGAATACCATACTCAATTGTTTCATGGTTTGGGTGTCGCGAACCATCCTTGATCCAATTGCTCTGATACCAACAATGTCGGGAGCCGTCCTTAATCTCATTTGCTTTGATGCCACGTTGTCCGGCCCTCGACCTTGATCCATTCTCTAATCGCATTTTTTTGTTTTAATCTTTTACTATATATAATAGGGGATAAGCAAAACACTGAACTAAAATACAAGTGCATGCAAAACAAAATGATAGACACGATACCTTAGGGTATGACCTTAATTGTAGGGTTCCCTAACATGTAGTAAGCATGCAGTAACATTATTCAATAAAATTTATAAAAAAAAATACGTACTTTATATATTTAATAAGGAGTTCAAGTGTACATCTGTTAGAGCAAAAATAAAGAAAGAAAATGAAGGGAAAGAAGACATCTAGGAACCCCATCAGAAGGTAAGTGCTCCCATATAGCTGGCATTACCTGGGTGCTATAACACCACCATCTACGTCTCAAAAAGTAGGTGCCATGACACACAAATTGTCAAAAGCCCACTGCACATCCAAACCTCCATTCTACCTCTTCTATTAAATAAAATTTGAAGATCATATTAAATAAATTAAAAGTTTAAAAATCACATCACACACTGGGCCAAAACTCACGAATCATTTGTGTCGCCGTGCCTTGAGAATTCGGTCATCATTCTTTAGTAGTTAATTCAAAATTAAATGCAAAAAAGTTTGGTCGGTCGACAGGGTCTCATGTTGGTTTTATTGGTACGCTACCAAGAAAGCAGAGAGGGTGCGCTCGAGTCCAAATGCTTACAATAACGAACGACACCTATAGCTACTGCTAGGCCAGGAGCGAAACTTAGCCCGCACATGGTAAGTGACGCGGTTTCCATCCTAGGTGCTTGGCCTCGTAATGTCTGATGGATTGTGACTTGGATGGGCATTGAGTTTGAAAGGTCCTCAGCTCTTTTGACGAATAAGAGGACTTTTGTAAGGAAAAATTACACTTTTCATGTGATCAAATCCCCATATTTCCTTGAAAACAAAAATCCCTATATTCCATCCCACATTAAATCCTGCTAAATTCAACTGACGTGACCGTCTAACGATGTGGCATTATAACGTGGATAACTTTTATTATGTTTAACGTGGGCATCCACATCATACTTTGATATCATCCACAATCATGTCGGTTAAACTTAATTAGATCTGATGTCAAAGAAACTTCATAAAAAATATCGTGAAAATAAAATGATTTTGTTAAACAAATTGGACTTAATTAGAGATCGCGTGAAGTACATGAACGAAAAGGTGGAATTTTTCTCTCTTACAACCTTCAGAACATCATCATGTTTAGACCGACGGTCATACGCATGCTCGGATCCTCCGGTTGCCATTTTATTTGGACCAAATATTGAGGACAATGACGGATCAGATGAGAAACTCTGTTTCAAGAGGAAAGAATTCCACCAGAGTTACATTTAAGCATTCACCGGAGGCTGCTCGACCACGACCGACCCGGCTCGATAAGTGCCCTCCAAAATTCATAAGTAAGTGGTGCGGCTCCCAAGCAAAGTGTCCTTTTTGGTCAAAGCCATGCCAAAGACAAAAGGAATCTGCGGCTCTTAAAAGAGTGGCAAAGAAGAGTGGCAAAGAACCATCTGCACTGTTCGGAGACAGCCTCTTTACCTTCTTAACAACATTCCACAAGAGACGCCAGTTTGGTTGGTTTTCTCCAACATCCGAGATGGAACATTAGGTTGGACAAACTTTAGTTTGCACGACACCCTTGGTTTTTCTTACTCTCCTCCTGCTATGCCTGTCATTGAGCTAGATAACAGGCATTCATCAGCACGAGAAGCAAAATCCAAGATCGTGCTCCAAACAGTCACAGCGGCGAATGTTCATCTAGCCCTTCGTGAAAAGCTAATAGAAGCGGCTACGATTCATTGAAGACCAAAGGCATTTTGTCCAACTGATATGAAGTACGCCTTGCTTGACATAAATTACTTTCAAGCTACATTATTGTGGCAACAATTACATACAGTACATATTCAGCTCAAGCTCATCAAGGAATACCTCAACATCATCTCATCTCATACCAGGAATAAGTGTGAAAATGAAGCGAGCTCACATCTACATCCAGGGATTCACTTTCTATTCTGCTTCTCGGTTTCCATCCTTTTTTTTTTCCTTAGCTCTCACTGACTTTTGTCCCTGACATCAGTTCTTGTTCCATCAGGAACAATTTGCCCAACTTTCACATACTTCTCCATGAACTTGTATTCCCAATCCTGCAAAACTTCAAGCTCAGACTCACTCAGGCCTTCAATGTTCCCTGTAAGATCTCTTGGATCAAACGACATTAATGCTAATGCCCTGCTCGCATCTCTTCCAGCAAACAAGGCATATGGTCCCCCTGGACCATAAAACATCCTGCACCAAATTATCGAGAGAGAGAGAGAGAGAGAGAGAGAGAGAGAGAATCAGATTCTCACTGAGAATAAATTCAACAAACACTTGCATGTTGCACAACATCTAATGTAACCATTTAGTCTCCCAATGGATCGTATGCCAACAACTATAGGGTCCCGTCTCATTTCCGTATCCTTGGCTACGGACGGGGGAGTTGGAGCCGCCAGCCTTAATCTTAGTGTTTCTCCAGTATTATGACAATGAATGCGGAGTCCAAATCCAAGTAACTTAAACCCTCTACTTCAGTTCAGCTGGGATTTAACACTGCTTTTACTTGACCTTAAATTTATCACCACTCAGGAGGATTCTTCTCAGTGAGCTTATTACACAGAGTAAGCATTCAAATGCCAAATCAAACAGACGAATGAAATTCAAGCCACACTGTATTATGGAATTCGAGTACTGTAGAGAATAATTGATTCCATAACCAACTACACGAAGGAAATTCAATCTCGGTTGAATGTCCAAACCACGTATACAACACCTTAGGGTTTCAAAGTCCAACCGGAAATTCCTACTACTGACATCCGATTCTCGTCATAACTCAACTTGTTTCGAGAATGTTAAACTAAGGTTTCAGTGCTATCAGAATCACAAGCCTATCACTTCATCGCATGTAATTAAGCATCCATAGAGCTTCACTGGTCATCTACTACCGAACAGAGCATTCGACACACACATGCGATCGGCAATCAGAAAGCCGTATCAGTGGTTCAATCGTCGCAAAAACCAAGCTCAACCAAAATCCAACAAGTAGATACCCAATCAGCACGCACAAAATACCATCATATACGAGGAACAAGGCAACGAATGCTCACCTAGAGCGAGAGACATCGTAGATCTGGCCCTTGATCGCCATGAGAAGCGGCTTGCTCGGATCGGAGCCGTCGTAAGCTCGCAGCTGCTCCTCCGTCACGTCTCCAAGCTGGACCGGCTCGGCGGGAACGAGCGGCGTGGCATTCACCGCGGCCTTCTTGTCGAGATCGTCGGGGTCAACGAACATGCCGCACACCGCTTTGTAGACCACGACCATCAGGGCGAGGATCGTGAAGAATGCCGCCGGCGAGAGCCCCGTGTACGCCGTTATCGCCTCCATCGCCGTCGCGTGAAGCCCCATTTCGAGAGAATCTCGGGAGCCGAAACATGAAATTGTGATTAATCAGCGCGCCGACGTCCATTCGCTCGATTACCTACCACGCCTCCGGCTCACCTACTTCGCCCGAGGCAAATGAGAAAAATAAAATGCTGGAGGCAAATTTTTTTCTTCTACTAATCCGTATATTTCGTGACAAATAAATAATTTAAAAAAAATATTTTCGTAAAAATAATCACTTATCTTACTTAAAATAACCGATTAATGAAAAAATATTTTGTTAGCAGCATTAATTTTTATTTAAATATTTTCATGAATGATAAACTTTTTTTCACTAATTTATTTTATAAGCGATACAATCAATTACTTTTAAAAAAATAATTTTTCAAATTATGAATTTTTCTACTATATATGTATTGAAATTGCTTTGTCGTATTCATATATGCATGTCAGTTACATTAGATAAGTCCCACATCAAAAAATTGGTGTGTTGTTGAGTAGTTGATATATTCAAATTGATCCATAACTCAGTAGCTTAAGCTTTTGAGTGAAAATAAATCTAATTGGATATGCCGATAAGCTTGAAATTTATTGAGATACCCATGTGAGTGCTCTTAGAGAAGTCGCATATTAACTGAGTTTTAACCGGTTTGTCAAAAATTATATAAATAAATCAATTTGTGTAGGTTGCTTGTATGTTTGATTATGTGAAAAAAAATTGAGATTTCCCTTTCATTGTCCTACCGTAAAACATGGCAATAAGATTACAAGTTTTCGAATGGCCTCGAATTCAAAGAGACATAAATTACAAAAATGAAAAAATATAGGTTTAATATAACGGAAAACTCCAAACTGATACATATATCACAAATTTATCCCAATTTACTTTTTTGACTATAAAAAAAATTTTCAAACTGATACATTTGTGACAAAATTTATCCTAAACTATTTTTTTGACAACGAAAAATCCCAAACCGGTATATCTGTGATAAATTTACTTTAATTTAATTATTTTGACTAACAAAAAAATTCAAATTGGTATACATGTGATAAATTTTTCCTCCATTAGTTTTCATTAAATTAGAATACCATGAAAAATTCGTAAATTGATACACATGTGACAAAAGCGGGTAAAAGTCCCAAACATGTACATCTGGTAATTGTACATCCGGCAATTACCACATGTCATCCAAATCAATAATTTGACGATAAAATTTAGCGAAAATTAACGGAGAGTAAATTTGTTACAGGTGCACCAATTTGGGGTAGACTTATCAAAGGTGTGCCAATATATGGTTTTTTATGGTTAAAAATATAATTTCGAGTAAATTTATAACAGGTATACCAGTTTGAGATTTTTCGTAATATTAACCTAAAAGATTGTGGGATGCAAATTGAAGATTTGGATTTCAACCCCTAATTCAAAGAGGTATAAATTATAAAGATGAAAAGGATCGACCACAGAAGTTGTCAAGAGCGGTCATTCTTAATTTTAGCTAATGAGATGTGATCTTTGAGGCAAAGGGAGCTTTTGTTAGCACACTATGCACCATATACCACCAGCAAATGAATTTGCACTATGTCTGTTCTTCTCCTAATGCAAAAAGCCAAATCTGTAGACCACTTCCGATCAATCCTTTCCTCCTCTTTGCTCCCTCTTTGTCATTGCCAATCGTCCGTCGTCCCCGTCGCGATCCTCAACACCGATCCACCGAGAGCTCGTGCGCGTTCGATGGATCTTGTGCGGAGAGAGAGAGAGAGAGAGAGATGTTTTAGAGTCTAAAGGTAATTTATAACTATCGACTCAATATGGGCACAGGACATGTGTATAATAAAATGTTTAAAAGATAGGGGGATGAGCATAAGCCCCAGTAGTTGGGCATCCTCTTAGACGTATTTCGTCTAATTCATTTCTCTTAATTTCTTGCAATCTTAAGAATCATGCAATCTCTCATGTCACGAGGAACCAAGATCAAAATGCGCGTCTTACATAGCGTAAAATTGCCTTGTGGACTATACGGTACCATTTTTTCTAGACATGAACATGTGGAGATCAGTCAAATATGAAAAAATTATCAAAAAAGTCTCAAACTTATTATAATTGTGTCAATTCAGTCCTAAATCTTTTGTATTTATTCCAATTTAGTACATCCAAGTAATTTTGGACAGAAACCGCTGACGTGACGCAACCGGGGATGGTAGGGACAATTTCCAATTTTAATTTTTATGAATTTTTTTATAATTTTTTCGTTTTTATTTTTCTTTTAATTTCTTTTTTCTCTAAACTTACGGTCGGCAAGGGTTGCAAGCCAATCCTCGTCAGCCACAGGCAAGGGCCGAGACGCACTCTGGCCATCAATCTGCGCGATGCCCTCGTGAAGGGACTACAATGAACATTTTTTTTTTTGCAAGTGGTGGTTCCAATTTCGAACGTATCTCCTGGTTTTGCTTTATGCAACTAATAGGGTGCAACCCATCCAAGAATCAAGACATCGACAAGTACCGACCATCATCATGCATAAAACATGTGCCCTTATCTTATTCAAGTAGTAGTAAAGTGCATCGTACTTTTCACCAAGGTCAATATGTCAACGGTCATCCGCCATATGAAATCCGGTGTTCACATATTTTATCCTATCCAGTTTCATCACATCTCGGTGCTGCCCCATCTTCTCGTTATCGAGCGATCGCCTCACATGACGGCGCACGCGTGGACGTTGTCGTCGCTGAACATGAAGACGGTGTCGTCGTCGACGGTGGAGTAGGCCTGGTTGGGGAAGTAGCCGTGGATGCTCTCGTTGAAGCCATGGCGGTAGTAGTTGTAGGTGGAGGAGAAGGTGGACTCGTCGAGGTACTGGGCGGCGTAGGGGTAGTACTCGCTGTCGTACGGGTAGGGCCAAAACTCGGCCTTCCGCCCCGCCCTCCTCACCGCCTTCAACACCTTCCTCTGGTCGACGTACCCGGTCACCGTCACCTTCTGCGAGTCCATGTCCACCTCCACACTGTCCACCCCTACATTGAGTGCAATCGCACAAGCAGAGAGAGTTACTTGTATATGCATACCATAACTTAATAAATCTTAATCAATTAATTATAAAGATTCAAAGTATATCATTTGAAGTGAGTGACTTTATTAAAAATATGATTTTTTTTTTTTGTTTTCAGATTGTCGAGAAAAATATTATTTTCACGTTTACTCGACTTAACTAATGCCCCGGGAACACTTATTAACATAACCCTTTATTCTTTTTGTGTCGAGGAAATCTACATAATTATTAGCTTAAATTAATCAATGATGTGGATTTCCTCGCGAGTAGGTAATTTCCCTAAACTTATAGGAATTTTTGGATAAGGGGAATATCATCAAGATGATCAAGAGAACCATAAATTGTCTAAGGAAATGACTTACTAAACTATAGATGCTCTGGATCAGATCAAGTTCTATCGTTTATTCCTTTATAATCAAGGAGTGGCACACGCAATGATGTGATTACCTTGAGACTCAAGGAATAAGCTAATCAGATTAAATTTTAGATTCGTGTGTAACTTTACGAAAGCAAATACAGTCGACAGGATCATTCGAACTAGGTAGAATTAAGTTCATTTTAAAATTAAGCAGCAATCAATTTGGGAGATTGCATGCTTGTGACAAGGAACTTTATACTGAAACATGCAGAAAAATGTTTTATACGCAGTAAATATCCGTATATAGAATGCATGCATGGTTGGATGGTATTAATCTGATTGTGCATAAACACTGGCCGTGATATATATATATGCATGAATGATAAAAAAGAAGAAGAAGAAGACATATATGCATGAAAAGTCATGCAAATGATGGAGAAGATGAAAACCTGTTGCTTAGGCTCGGTTTGATTCATGAAAAACGAACTATTTTAAAAATATTTTCTCAAAAATGATGCTTGTATCAATTACAAAAATGAATGAACGGAAACTATTTTCATTGTGTACAGGAATTTCGAGAGATTAATTGTTATTGGTAATGAAAACATTCTCATTAACCGATTATTTTAAGCGATACAATCGATCATTCTTAAGAAAAAAAAATTCAAAAGTATTCATTTTCCGCGAATTAAATGAAACCTAAATGCATCATAATACTACGCCGTTTTGGATGGGTTTTCTCAAGAGCAGAATCTTGCCGGCTATTTTCGATACCGCCCTTCGCACCCTCTTCTCGCACCCTTCGCAGTCCATGTGCACCAGAAGTTCCACAATCTGTAAAACCCCAGGAGCAACGACAATGATGATCGCAAGCTGTTCCGATGAGTCATTCAAGATCGAAGAGAGATCACTTACGGACAAGGCATTTGATATCTCTTTCTTACTGGAGCCCCAACCAAGCATGAGTCCGACCCGAAATGTTCTTCCCTTGCCAGATCTGAGGACGATGGTTGCCCCCTCAAACGCGCCGTTCACTGTGGGATTTGGCTCTCCTCTTTCTGTTTTCCTTCTCTCTCTCTTTCAAGAAGATGAAGATGAAGATGGGAAAGGTGGTCTGATCTGGAGGAGGAGCTCGCGCGTTCCCTTCTTCAAGATGATGACAGGACGTACTTAATCCAACTTGCCGGATCGAAACGCATCCGACCCAATTTGCCAACACTTTCCGCACGGTTGGAATCTCCAGTTGGAGACCGAGAGATTCATGCCGCAGAATATCGTCCAAGAGAACACGAGAGAATATGGAATGACCAATGTGAATTCATCGTGGTTGTGCTTGTCGATTATATGCCGGAATCTGTGTCCTCCTCGGTCGAGATCATGTACACAGAGAATAATGGAAAAAGTTGAGTTCCTTAGAAAGTAAGATGGTGGCCTTATTCACCGGAAAAAAAACACAGAATAAGAAGGGGAAAAAAACAGAGACAGCAGACGTCAAGCATTGGTTAATGTTAAGAGAACGATGACTTTGTCGACTTTGGAATTGTGGGATCAAACGGTACGTAGTTTTACAGCTTGTTGGTGTGTTCCTAGGGTTTTCTGTAGGCTTGCACGCAAGAAGGAATTAGCTTGCGATGGCTCATACACGGTGTCGTAGAGCCAAGCGAACCTCGTTTTACGTTAATGAGACATGTTCCTCACTCCGATTGACGAACATTAATGGTGGTGCTATGCTTCGATTCTACGTCCAGGTCGTCTGAGTTTGCATCCTCTCCGCCGGGTTGTTACGAGTCGCGACTAGCTCGGGGAAGCACGGGATTGCGCAGGTCTTTCTCCATTGGTCATCGGTAAGGAAAAGGAGAGTCTCCAGTGCTATATAATGCATACTCTGTGTTAGAATAATGAAATTTTAAAATACATCTCTATCTAAGAGTTTAAACTTTTAGAATAGTTACCAGTGGGGGTAGACTTTGTGGCTAGCAAGGGTTGCCAGTGATTGTTGCCGCCCTGAAAAAAAAAAACCAAAGAAAAAAAGAGGAATGTAAAAAAAAAATAATAATAAGACTAATAATAAAGAATTAGAAAATTATCAAGAAATTATTAAAAATTATCCATGTCCCTACTAGCCGTGTCACATAGAATAATCGACATCCATGTCGGTGACTTACGGCCAAAATTGGCCAAATGGACTCAACCGGCAAAATGCGAAAGGGTTTATGACTCAATTGACAAAACTAAAATGTTCAAGACTGAATTAGTAAAAGTGTAATATATTTAGGACATTTTGGACAGTTTTTCCTCTTGTAGTCTGTCACGTCATTTTAGGGTATCAATTCTAAGTAGATCAATTTTCGTATATCTAGCATTGCTCTCGTTTCCGTCGCTAGTAACTATCATATCTAATGTGTTCCACAGGCAATCTTTGCATGATCTATTTTTCTTAGGTAGAAAAAGACGTTTTTTTTTGTCGAAAAAAGACATTTTATTTAAGTGGATATATATATTTTTACAATTAAATGTGTTCATTTTTCCTATGCTTATCGACTTCATTCCAACCATCGATGTTCCTTATTCGCATTACTTTCTGTGCTCGCCATTCAAGTTGATGGTAGGGGCTTCTTTCAATAGAGGAATAGCATAAATGGATAGAAAGCAACCCTTGCACATAATTCTTATGTAGCACATGTTGGTGTGGTGGCTCCTCACAACACAAAGAGAGTGTCTCTAGCTATCATCAAGAGTCAAGACCATCTCTTTAGCATATGCCCTTGTCAAGTGTAGCCCTTTCATAAGCGATTGCTTGCTCTCATAAGCTGAGGCACGTCTCTACAAATCTGATCTTTCTCTAAGTTGCAACGTGGTGTGGAATTGATACCCTCCCCTTTGGTCCATTGATAACGGAGAAAAGTATGAAAAAGGTCATAAACCTATTACATTGGGACCAATTCCGTAATAAACCTTTTAATTGAACCAATTGAGTCCTATATTTTTTTGCATTAGTACCAATTGAGTCCATCCGACCAATTTTGATAGAAGATCGTTGACGTGGGGGTCGCCGTTTTATGTGGCACGGTCGATACTTACGTGGACTTTTTTTTTAATGATATTTTAATACATTTTTTAATTTTATTATTATTTTTCCTTTCTTTTATATTCTTGTTTTTTCCTCATAGCCGAGGGTTGGAGAGGGCCGCAAGCCCTCGCCCGATCTGGGCAAGGCCACCCGATCTAGAGGTCATGCCCTCGCCTAGATTGAGCAAGGGGTCGTGCGACGCCCTCGCGCTAATGGTCGACAAGAGTCGAGAAAAGGAAAAAGAAAACATAGGCAAAAAAAAAATCATATAAATTAAAAGCATTATGTCCATGTAAGTGCCAACCATTTAATGTGACACGGCTGGCATTCACATAAGCGAATTCCGATCAAAATTGATCGGATAGACTTGATTGACACAAATGCGAAAAAATTTAGGATTCAATTGGTCCAATTAAAATGTTTAAGACTGAATTGATACATGTGCAATCGATTTAGGACTGTCTTGACACTTTTCTCATTGATAATCTTATGTGTGTGTGTGTTTTTTTTACAACTTATAAGAACAGTCTCACCACAAAAACATCGTGCCATATTGAATGCGCGTGGCGACAGACACATGTGTATACAAGAAACGTGGGGTTCTTCCCCTAATTTAGTTACTACCACAATGATGTACTTGGAGGTGCTCTTTGAGTGTTAAAATTCAGGGGAAAATAGGAAGAAAAAAAATGGACGAGACATGGATCTCATGGACCGTTCTAAAGTTTGAAATTTCAAATGTAAGAGAGAGGGAATGGGCGTGGAGTCGTGGACTCTTGTCTGCTGAGGCACCACAAATTCGTGAATTGGAACGGGGTAAAAGCCAGATTTTCAAACGATGCATCAATTAATGACGATGACTTCCGAAAGGAAAAAGACACTTGCGGACACCCCGATCAAGGCAAAAATTCCTTCGGGGACTCGGCCAAGACTTCGCTATCGCCCGGCAACAGCCACTTGGTGCCCCCCATCACGGCCCTTTGTCCCTCCCTATTCACCGGTGTTGATTGATGTTGGCAAATGACTCTTTTTCTACGGACCGCGAAGCTTTGATAGATCAATTCTGGATTTGTTAGATGTCATGTTAACCTCGCGAATTATGTAAGATGAGAGTTAAAATTTAAAAGAATCATATATGTATCGAACAGTGACAATTAAGTAATCGAGTTGGGCGTGCGTTGGGTTCAATTTCTCGATCGATAGAGGGTCGTACAAAAGTCAAATAACCTATATCCTAGAAAAGAGGTCTCTTTTCTGGAGTAGCCATAGATTTATCGGTTGGGGCACCTTCGGATAAGGGTAAGCAATTCCGGGTTCCGTATAGGTTTTATCGGGAACCCGGATACTTCCATGTCACGGATTCCGGAGTCGGTTTTAGGATATATCCAAGTTTCACATATATTCTTAATCTAACAATTGTAGTAAACCGTAGCTTTTAATGACCACCATTTGCTATTACAATCCACCGATCACAACTTATATTTAGACACGTGAATAAACATAAAGTATTAACAAAATAAAAATTTCAATCATAAATATTGTCGGAAATGAAAATTCAATCTAGTGATTCCAAATTGGGCACTCATTATTGGACTCCATGGAATACCGCATGATCGCACAAAGATATATATTAAGAAAAACACAAAAACTTGTTCCAAGTTCTAGAAACCTATCCATAAGAACGGTTTTCATAATTTTTAGAATATGAAACCTACCATGCATACCCTAAAATCTGAAATCGGATCGGTTCCCAACCGGTTTGATTCCAGGTTCCAAGTTCTACCATGCTCACCCCTATTCGTAGACCCAACTATGGAGTCAACGAGAGAAAGAAGTGAGAGAGAAAGCTTCTTGGGTAAACACCAAAACCACAAACCTTCAACTCCAAAACCAAACCCTAAAGCTGAAAAAAGTGAAAAAAAAATCTTAAGTATATTGCATTAATGCAAATTTAGTCATAAACTCTTTAATCGTGTCAATTTAGCCTCAAACTTTGTGCATTTGCGCCAATTCAATCCATTTAGTTAATTTTGGCCGAAAATGGCTTACATAGACACCGATCGTACTACGTGTTACATCCGATGCTCACGTGAACATCTTTATACATATATATATATATATATACATATATTATTTTTGACATTTTTTTTCTTTTATTCTTTTTACTCATCTTTTTTAAGATTGAGGGCCTGCAAGGGTCGTCGGCTAACCCCTACCGGCCGCTAGGCGAGGGCTTACCAACTCTAATTGTGATCGTTTTTTCTTCAATTTGGCACTTAAGTGAGCCGATGAAAGTTTTTGGCACTAAAGTGTGTGCCATACGTAATTTTTGGCACTTCTAGTGTTCCTTTACCATTATAAGACTCTTACATATTATTTTATGTGGAAATGTCAAGAGTCCATAGCACTCACATGTGGATAAAAATCATTGAATTGTGATTTGTAAATCAAGGTTCCATTTCTTTACCCAACTAAAAATAAAAAATCAAGGCTCCATTTCTTTTGCAGAAAATGCATGATTCAAATTTTCTAAAAGATGTTCGCTTGTATTTCTTGCAAAAATGAATGAACAAATATTATTTTCATCGTCCGTGGAAGTATTTAGACATAAAATATTTTTAATTGACTAATTTCTTCGAGCGAAACATATGTCTTCAGTGATTATTGAAATATTATATCTTTTCTGTCCCTATTCCTGTTAGCATTGTAAACTGTGAAACATAACACTTCTGGTAAATATTTTTAATCACATGAGAAGAACTTTGTTACGACGGCTTCAAATGGAAAATCAACAGGTCAACTGGGCTTTTTTTTTCCCAAATAAAAGAAAGTATTATTCAGTTTGGACTCAGGCCCAGGCCCAGGCCCAAATATTTCCGGATTCCGAACGTTGCACCCGCTGTTTCGGGTCTCGGATCTCTCGTGCCCATCTACTGGTTTTGCCTTTACAATCTTCATTTTCAGTTTCCAGTTTCACCTTTTGCCTTCTTCTTCTGGTTCCTCCTCTGATCGCCACGGAGAAAGAAATTTCAGCAGCAGGAGGTACGGGTTTTTGCTCGCTTCTGTTAATTTCTTCGTTCGTTCTTGTCATTGTCATTGTTGAAGTCAGTGATGTCCCCTTACGCCTCGGATTTGGTGCGAGTTCTCGCGTTTGTGGTTTCGATCGTGCTTCCGCGAAGTTGTTCTGAATTTGCTGCTGAAACGAATTCTCTAAAGAAATTTACAGCTGACGATCGCTTGGGGAGCTCTCTCTTATGCATTTTCCGGTTGTTGATTTCCGCGACTTTGATCTGCTGACGATAGATTTCCGTTCGACCTGAGAGAGAAAAAATAAAAATAAAAACCTGCATGAAATTGTAATGGGGTGATTTCATGCTGCTTGAAGAGATCTTCCTCCATGGATGGCCTTAAACTTGGTGATGTGTAGCTAGACAACGGTGAGTAGGCACACATGAGTGGGGCAGTTGCGTCCTAAGACGAGAAATAGAGCTTCTGGACAATTTCCCTTTTCTTCTTTATGTGGGCAGATTGTGCATTTGCTGAATAGTTTTTGCTTACCTGTATTGTACTGGATGCATGAAAAGTGTTTTAGAAACTTATTAAGTGTAAACTCAGCAAACCATGCACTTATTTGGATGTTAGAGATCAAGTATTGATATGACCGTATATGCTCCTGTAAGTACGATGTAGGAGCATATAGGGATTGCCAGATAGATCAACCTATTTCTGGAACTTAGGTTGTTTCAGAATAAGTATATATGATAATATATGCTCCTGGTACTTTATGGAGGAAAGGTGTTTTAGTAGCTTTATTAAGTGTAAACTCAGCAACCCAAGAACCTTTCTGGGAGAATGATTCTACTCTAATTCCATATGAAGTTTTGTGGTCAGGGAAGCTTGTGATAGAGTTTGAACTTGTCGAGTTGCTTTTGTGTCTATTTGAAGTCACTGAAATGTGACTTTTCCTGTGGAGGTGAAGTTTTTTATTGCTAAGCTCTAGTGTATGGCTGATTTCTAAAGGATGCCCTCTTTTCTAGTGATCGAGTTTGCTATATCAAACATGTATCGTCAGTCTTTCCTCCAGATGCTTCGTTCTACGATTTTATTCTGATTCTGTCTACCACCGTTTTCTAAATTCATGCTTAGCAATTTGATCTTGTTATTTTTTCTTTATTGGTGTAGTAGCACAGCAACTGAGCTCTTGGTTCTCATGCTTCGTGTTGCTGCATGAACGTTTTGTGTGTACTCATGTCAATTGATTCTTTTTACTGGTTTACCTGTAGGTGTCGAGCAGACGAGAGAATGAAAAGCCAAAGCAGTTACGTGCCGCCTTCTTATATTCCATTAGATCAGTCTGAACCAGAAATAGAGACTCTTCCAAGCAGTGGTGACCCAGCTATTCGTCAGCCCATAAGTGCTGGGCCAACACACTGGTCTTCTGGAATCTGTGCTTGCTTTGATGACCTGCAGAGCTGTATGCTACTTTCTGTCCTGAGACCTTGATTTATCTGGAGGAAAAGTTATGAAGGTGCATCTTGAGTTAAGAAGATTCGATTGTGTTTTCTACAGAATTATGATTATATTGGGTTGCTCAAGACTTTGAAATATATTGAAAAGATAAAATGCTTCGTGTGCTTCTAACTGGATTTAGTATAAATGGCTTTAAGAGGACTAGTTTTTTGACTAGTTGGTGTCAGAGGTCTTCAGTCATCTTTGCATAACACCTCAGTTTTGCTAACAAAACTACCAGCTATTGGAGAATCACATTGGTATTACTTCAATGAGCTTGAAAGATGTGCTGGCATGTTTGGTTGTAAGTTAAATTGAAAATGTGATCACCAGAATAATATTTGGAGACCCAAATGGCGATCACTTGAGCATGATGATATGTATGCTCTTTTATCTATCCATAAACTAGTGAAATTGTATTTGTGCGCAGAGAGACAAATTCTTATAGATATTACTTTTCTCTTGTCTTGTCAGTTCAATAATTGTTATATGATTAAAAGTTTCTCCTTTGTTTAAGCAAACCTTATATGGTTGCAAGGAGCATTCTATTCTCTTGTTCAGGAACAAAATTATCTGTCGGCTTTTTATTCTACCTCTGCAGTCATTTAGTGCTACAAGAAGTTCATTTTGCATTCCTGCATTCGATTTTAGTTAGTGTCTGTAGAATTTGATTATCCAAAATCTTGGGTTTGTACTCTGGTTAACATGGTAAAAGGTCGGTGTGTAATGTCTTTGCCATTCTTATCGCTCCTATGAAAAACATGTATGTAAGTTCGTAAACATAGATTCAAGTAATCTCAGAAACCGTATGCTGTATCAGAAATTTGAAGTCCTTGCAAGTTAATACATTCGATTCCAGTCAGTGGCCTGGATATCTTGTATTAAGCCTCTGAGAGTTATAGTTCTCTTTATATGAAAGGTCCAATTAAACTACAAATTGTTTGATATTGGTGGAATAATTTTGATTAAAATTGTACTAGTAATACTTTTCTAGTTTTCGATAGTTTGCCCCTAAAACTAAGTGCGTTGTTCATAGAAATTACTGTATTCCTGTCTGGCTCTCCTTTCATTAGCTTGGCAATAAATATAATCGCTTGGTATTGTTGTATAGGTTGTGTTGGTCTTTTCTGTCCTTGCTATCTGTTTGGAAAGAACGCAGAGTTTCTTGGTTCTGGAACTTTAATGGGTTCATGCACAACCCATTTCTTGCTGTGGGCTCTTGTCAACACCTTATGTTGTTTGTTGACTGATGGCATCTTATTGGGGCTACCTGGATGCTTCGTCGCATGTTATGCTTGTGGCTATCGAAGGGCCCTAAGATCAAAGTACAATTTGGAGGTATGATTTAATTATTTTGTCAAGAATAATAATAACAGCTACTGTTTCCTGCTAGCATCCTCCTGTTTTGATTGATCTCTCTCCTGATTCTTATATATGGCTCCTATTAACTTAGCTGATCTGTTATTACTGTATCTGTACGGTTGATGATATGAAGAATACATGTATTCCTAACTAGTTGATGCTTATGGTTATACATGCACATGGCTATCCCATCCAGTGGGACAAAGGCACTGTATGCTTGTGCTATACAAATAAATGTACCTTTGAGGAAGCTCTTAAGTACTGGTGGATATGCCTTGGCTACATGTGCATGCCTCTGGCCAAATTGCACATAATAGCCAGTTGAAAGGGATAAATTCTAGAGTACGGGGCCTCGTCATTTATTTGAATTGAGAGGCGTGTATACTGTTGCCATATGCTGTACAGATTCTGTAGCTTGAATATAAGATTCTAGAGATTGTATTTTTCTCATTTGAAAATTTCTTTATTGGAGCAAAATCTTTAGGCAGCTAGATACTAGATTAAATCTCATCCATCCCTGCACTAGAATGTGATAATGGTTAGTTGTAGGTTTTAGAATTGGTAGTCCCTGATCTTTAGAAACACTTGCCATAAAAACAAACATTAATCTGGAGTATGGTTAGTATCCTAAAGGAATTGCACTTTACATGCACTAATATTATACCACTTGGTTTTATTCATGTTGTTTGCATGTGTGGAAATTCCTAGTGTAAAAGGTTTACTTACTTATGTATATGTAACTATCATTGTCTGCTAGTTGATGAAAACGTTTTTTTGAAGCAGCTGATGAATTTTCATTAATTTGATTGTTTTGACCAGGTTCCCATCCTTTAGGCTATTATGAATCACTGTACACAAGCAATCTCATAAATTAATAATGTTTGCAATCCTACCTATCTAGGCTATCTGAAAACCTGGAATGAGCTAGCCAATGTAGATAGCGCAGGCTGATCAGCAGCCAACATGACTTCCCTTCTTTTCATGCCTTTTTTTTTCCCATTTTCGTTCTCGGTCTCTGTTTTTGCAACTAGTCTCCCTTCATAGACTCGATCACTGTACTGTACACAAGCAATCTCATAACTTATAATGTTTTTAATCCTACCTGTCTAGGCTATCTGAAAACCCCGAATGAGCTAGCTACTATTCATAGCACAGGCTGATCAGCAACTGACATGACATCCCTTCTTTTCATGCTTTTTTACATTTTCGTTCTTGATCTCTGTTTCTGCGACTAGATCTCCCTTCATAGAATAGAAGTTTTGAACCTTCATGGATGAAAAATTGGCTATTGGAATCATATCACCAAGAGCTTTATAAAGCACTTGAAAACTTTTACTCAGTCGGGGCTGCACTACCTTCGCATTTTACGAAAAGGTTATGTCGATGCAACTGTTTGTGTTCCTCTAAATTAGTCCCTATCTTCATTACATGGTCCCAACTCGACAAACTTTTATCCCTGCTATTTGGAACTCACTGGCAGGGACTAGATGGAAAGATGCATGGAATAGGAGCATCTATCAGCATTTGCTGTAGTCTCTTTCTCTAAATGTCTCTTAGCAAACTAGCCGAACTCAACATAGTTTCTGTCCAATCCTTGTCTCATTACCTACGAACCCTGTCATTTCCGTCCCACTTGTATTGTATTTTCGTTCCATCTTTTTTCGGATCATATTGTTCTATGTACTAGGTCTCGTTTAAGCTGTTTGTGGTTAATTGAGCTTGTTCGACTTAGTCCTTTATAAATCTCCTTCAGTTAAAGCAAGCCCTTCCGTTCCTGTATCCATAACTCGTGGTTTGAGCCAGGAGTTACAAAAGTCGGAACTTGAATCCCTTTTCATAATTTTCTTGCTTTCCTATTAACATTGAAAATATTGTTCAAATTTCAAAAATTATTCAAAAAAGTTACATATATGGATCTAAGTGTTAACATTACATTTTGCGAAAATTGTAAGTGTTTTGGATTTAAAAACTAAAAAGGTCAATCCACGTGAACCGCAAGATTTTGATTAGACAAAAAATAAAGAGTAAAAGCCTGTCTAGATTGACCCTGAAACTTCTAGAACAGTTTCAAGGTTCCTTTCAACAAATAAGTAGTTTTGTGCTTTTAGCTATCAAATGGCCCGTTTGATCAATCGTTCATCTCATGCAGGAAGCACCTTGTGGGGACTTTGTCACTCATTTTTTCTGCCATCTCTGTGCAATTTGTCAAGAATATAGGGAAATCCGTGAGCGATCTGGTGATGCAAACCCTCCTGATCTTACATTAGCAGTGGTCACAGCTCCGCCAGTGCAGACGATGGACTCTCCTCCAAAACAGTAGGGGCTATCTCTTAAAACCAGTCCTGCAGCATGCCACTTCCTCCTGAATTGACTTCACTTTTGGGGTCTCTCTTGATACATCTGTATGGTGGCTCTTGTGATTGTATCCTTAGGTTAGAACTAACATGATGAACAAGCCACCCTTCATGGATCCTTATTTTCTTTGAAGGCTTCGCTTTCTTGGGGCATTATTGTGGAGTTGTCTTGAGTCCTTTGCCAGGAGAGAAAGAAACAGAACCATCAGTGCTCTTGAATTCTATTCGATCATTTGTACATGATGATTTGGTTTGACTTGTGTCATGGTGTTGTTTGGTTTTACTGGGAGCTTCAAATCAAAGTATCGTTGATCTGCGAAGCAAGCGTAAGCTATAATTGTAGAGTGATTGGGCTTGCATCTCAACCTTGAAAACAATCTTGCAATTACGTTTGGATCAAAGATGTCATTGGTCTGGCAAAAAATGTAGTATCTTGTTAGTGTTTTTTTCTTGAAATTCAGCTGTATGAGGCATAGTAGTTGATTGTAACTTGGAAAATTTTTTATATAACATCTTATTGTGTGGTCCCGACATTCGTGTGTTGCGCGCACAAATACATATGGGATTTTCACTCGTTTGTGAATTGCTCCTTTTTTTTTTCTTTCCTTTTTTGAGTTGCTCCTTGAAATTATGAAGGTTTGGATGGTAAATAGGGCTAGAAGAGCCAGATTTTTTTTTTTTTGGAAATGTTAAACCTTTTTTCGACCAAAAAAAATTAAATTTTTTCACATTGATATCAATTCAATCTATCCAACTAATTTTAGTCATAAATTGCTAACATGGACTTTCTCTATCATATGTGACATGGCGTGCTAACGTTGACATTTTCTAATATTTTTATTTTTTACTTATTTTTTCCTTTCCCTTTTTTGTTTGCTGGCGACCGGCTAAAGGGTGAGGGTTGGCCTCTCCTAGGCGAGCACGACGAGGGCAACCGCTGGTGAGGGCAACCCTTGCCCGGGCCAAGGCGGCCTCGCGGAGCGTCGCCTTGGCGAGGGCAAGGTTCGGCGAGCCTCGCCTAGCCGAGGGGGGGGCTTGCCGAGCGCTTACCCTTGCCCAAGCATGGCCCGACGAGGCCGACCCCCGGCCTTTGGCCCGATTTGGCGACCCTCGCCGACCACTGTCAAACAAAAAAGTGAAGAAAATAGAAAAAGAAATAAAAGGACAATAAATTGAAAAATAAATATTCAAAAATGCCCACATCACTAGCCGTGCCACATAGGATGGAGGGCGTTTACGTTAGCAAAATTTTCGGCCAAAAAAGATTTAGGATTAAATTGATCAATTGAAATGTTTAGAACTAAATTGGTAAGAGACTAATTTAGAATTTTTTTGATACTTTTTCCATATAAATTGTGGTTTGCACAATGACAAAAGTACATGTCACATATAAGTTGTTAAATCCTTGTAAACTCACACCAAAATTTAAAATATTGTATCGTGCAATCCTCTTACATGGTAGACAAATTTTATGAAAGAATTATATCGACATGAGAGCCGTGGATAGAATTTACAACTTTCCTTCTCTCCTTATAAAATTTATTTTGTGGTTCATAGAGTCGAAATTTTGGACTAGTGCCAAAAGTCAAATTACGAAAAGAACTCGTTGGATGTGGATCACCTACAAATACCAAACTATTACTAATCAAACATCAAATCTTCGAAAGATCTTAGGAGATGCTCCCAATAATTGCTTTCTGTGATTAGTTAGACCTCTTGTGTTATGAATAGGATTGTACACAAAAGGTCCTTTTATGAGAAAGTAATATGCGGTTTCCGATTCCCAATTCTCTGTTACTTTCCATCGTCTCATATTTTGACAAAATGATGATTCCCTCTTTCATACGACGGCTTGAACATCAAAACTGATGCCTATTAATATGGTGGCGGAATCGGATTCTTCTCTACTTGCCCCTTTACTACTACATGATGATCCACGGATCGTTTGTTTGTCTTCCTCTAAACTTCTCATAAGGCGATGGTAAAGCTTTATTTTGTCATTTTACATGTGATCTAAATTCTGTTCTCTTTTAATCCGTGCAATTACTCATCCACATTTCATATTGAAAGGAGGGGGTAGTTGTCTCGCATTACTTGTTAATGGGATTTCTCCTATGCAGTCTTCTCCACTAAACACCAAGCCCATGAAACTAGTGGTTCAACATGACCTGCTGAAAAGACCAACCGTAGACGTAGCAAAATAACTGAATAGAAAAGTAAATCAAAACCCCACTAGGTTGGGGCGGTTGGTTGGGCATCAGAAAGATTTCCACCTTGAAAATCAGAACCATTCGCTCAGATCTCACCAATTACGTCCAAACCGCTTTGATCGTCGCATGCTATATGATTGAAAGTGATGTGGGCAAAGTCTCACGTCGGGCAACTGATGAAATATTCTGGAGTTTATAGTGAGTTAGGTTCCCTCTCCTGGCACGCTAGTTTTTCAGGATTAGTTCTTCCGTCTGATGTAACGATTAAAATGGCCTATACTTAACAAGTTTACGAGGCTTGCGGAATCTTTCATAAACCTTCAGGTAATTTGATCTCCGCGCTCGCATCTCAGTATTTGTCAAACAAGGCGAATGGGCTAAACTTGGTGGTGGAGATATGGCGGGTTTTTCCTTAGCCAATCCGACCTTGATGAGGGCTTTCGAGTGTAAGGCGGAAACTCCACAATCGATTCATTTTCACTTTCACCCGGTTAAACAGTTGACCCCCTCCCGAGTGCGTTTCTTCTATTTTCTTTCTAATTTTCCTTTCTCTCTTTTCATCTTTCCCCCTTGCCCAAAAGTAAAAATAAACAAAGAAGAACAATTCTATCATCTTTCCATAATGTATGCATTCTCGAAACCCTAGCTACCATTAGCCACTCTTCCTCAAATCGCACCGCATATATGTTCAACCACTTTTAAGTGGAACATTTGTGTTTTTAGATATGATTAGGCTACTCTTGATTTCTAGGACATACTTTTGTGGAAATATTGCATGGCACATGCTTGGTGCTACGTATTGTAAAGTCGAGCATACCGGCTATCGAACAAATGCTGCTATATATGGCAGTTGTTTAGCGTATCCAAAAAAATTATTTTGTTGTGCAAAATTAACGGTACTCTTGAGATAGGATGAGATTGTCGAATGAAGTGCATTACTTTTAGGCTCATTTTGGTATAGAAGAACGGGGCAATAGGAATAACATAAACCGAATTTGGAATGAACTTACAAGAAGTTGAAATAAACATTAATTAAAAAATTACTCATTTGGGGCCTCTTTGATAACAATTATGTTCTCCGGAATAATTTCAAAACATTCCTGATTCTTTCTTGTTCTATTTCTGGAAATAGAGAAGTAATATTTTTTTTTGCTTCTTATTTTTGTGTCAAACCAGTTCCCTAGACACTAATATGTTTTTGAGAACAAAAAAAATAACCGACGTTACCAAATAGATTTATGTTCTTTTTCGATTTCCAAAAACAAAAGAATGGGAATAAGAGAAATAGGAGCATTACCAAACAAACCCTCGGTGACCCATCGGAATTGGATTTGACTTTTTGTTGTCTGTATCTTTATTATTGGAACGGTTATCTAAAACAACAATTGCCTCATCGGACTCAAAGCCACATGAATGATGTTTTTTCTCATGCTACCAAGGAAAGGAGACGCCACCGAGACAAATTTTGACAAAATCTAGATGTATTTAGGTAATTAAATTACCACATTTTCCGAGCAAAACCCATTCAAAAAGAATTAGAAGAAATCTTATTGCATCGTCATTACTATTTTGTCCTTTTACTTCTTTATAGATAAAACAAATAAAACCTCACCTTTAGCAACGAGGCCTTTGGCCCGTTAAAGGGTTCAATGTCGCCAACACTTCACGGGTGTCATAACATAGTATTATAACATGGTAAAGAAGGACAAAAATGTACGAGAAATAAACTTATTTTACCTGTTAAAAGAGAACAGATGTTCATTAAATAATGAAAAAATGGCCTACGTAGAAAAGAGTTACTTTTGGACCAAAAAAAAAGGAAAAGAAAAGAGTTACAGAATTGTTTACAAAAATATTTCTTGTTCCGGCAATGCAAACACACACCATATGTTTATGTCATAGAATGGCTACCTGAAGAAAGCAAGCAGTCACTTTTGTAAGCCTGTCACAATCTTATCCTCTCGATCCCATTGATTGGCCATGAATATCAAGGGATTTCCAAATCAGGTCTGAAGGTCGTTCGTTCATATCTCACCAATTGCGTGCTTAACTGCTTTGAATCAAGAGCCACCGGCGTGTCGAATGACTTTGACCGGTTCGTGGGATCTCTTGAGAACCTCTAAGCTGCTAGTTGAAAAAGCAATTCGAACCGATTAATCTTAGCGAATTAGGGAATGATCAAGCATGACGCCGCGTTCAGTTTTGTCTGCCATGTTGGTAGGTCGTCATCGTTCACGAGTTGACTTGAGCAACCAAAGTCAATTTCATTCGAGTCAAATATAGAAGCTGGAAATGTAGCCCATCTCCACTGGAGGTCAGCCACAAGTTGCCATTTATAATGTCATCAGACCTAACAAAAGTACAAGCGATTTACTGAAGTATGTCCATTGCGCCGGCTAAAAAATAGATAGGATTGCATACGAATCCAACTGCCCGGGTGTGGAGATGGATCTTCAATTCGAGGATCTTTCAATGCACGACTTTACTCCACTTAAAAGGTGAATAGCTTGAAATGAAATCACGTTATCTGAAACCTAATGGAGGCTGCAAATCAAGTTCGGATATGGATATGGATCTTCAATTCGAGACCTTTTCAATGCACGACTTTAGTCCACCTAAAAATGAATGACTTGAAATGAAACACGTGGTCTGAAACCCAATGAGGGTTGCAAATAACATTTGGATATGGAGATGGATCTTCAATTCGAGACTCTTTCAACTCACGACTTTAATCCACTTAAAAATGAATAAGGCGAAATGAAACCACGTGGTTTGAAACTCAATGGGGGTTGCAAATCAAGTTGCCGCCGGGGGGGAAAGGGCTGAAAATTCATGTCGTGCTGTGCCATGTCGTATGGAATAAGGAATATCACACAGATGTGTCTAAACCATACGTGATATGTCTGATAAACCCGTCGAACTACCTCAATGCGCCTAACAAAACGGGTCACATGATACAGCACGGCACACATCCGGGTCGGGTGTCAACACGGCACGATGCATTAACCCGTTCACAAAAATATACGGCGACCCATGTACAGGGTACGCACGGAAAACACATTTACATACGACAAAACTCATGTCAACATTCCCAGCAACACGCTTCTGGACAACATGTGTAGTTTCGCTTACGACCGACCTGAACTAATATTTGTCCGCCTTATAATCGATCCGCCGTTCTGAAAAATGTCGTACCCTACTGCATTTCGTGCTTGGTTGAGAAAGAGAGTTTCGACATTTTAACACGAATCTTCCCTTAAGTGCGACAGTATTTAGTATGGGATAAATCGACAGAATCCAAGTCCTTTCGTCCCTTTCTGTACAAAACATAGGCGTGGCCCCGTTTTATACTAGTGATGATAAAAATTTTTTTTTTATTTGTCAAAATGATGAAATTTAGTTTGATCACGCAAATATTTTTTTTTTTATTGGAAGAGCTTTTTCTTTAGGCCCTGCTTGGTTTAGGACAAGGAATGGGCTTTGAGGCTCTAAAGTCCCTTGACCAGAAACAAATGGTGTTTGGTTTATTTTTTTGGAGAACTTTGGGAGAATGCAATTACATTTCCAAAGGTCTTTAGCCCAAGGCAAATCTGGAGGTACTTTGAAAAGTAGCATTCTCATAATGCAAATAGACTTTATTTTTCCAACTTTGGCTTTGCTTAACTTTCATATTTTAAGAAACGACCTTAAAAACCTTAATATGCTGGCGAAAGCCTCATCCACCAGCGAGCCGAATCGGCCGCCGGCCAGCCTTGCATAAGGTGGCACAACCTCATACGGCGCTTGGGTCGCGCAACCCCGAGCATCGTCGCCTTGGGTCACGTTGGCGTCGGGCAATCCAACCAACGGTTCCCTAAGGTCGCACCACCTCAAGTGAGGCTAGCCAACAACCGATTTGGCTCGTCGGCGGATGAATTCAGCCGGCAAATAGTTTGAGATTTTTTTTTTAAATATTAACAAAAATACTTTACAAAGTGCAGTTTTTACCAAATGCCAGTTAGATCAAAGTTGCATCCTAATATATTTCTAAAATACACTTTACCAAACATTATTTGTATTTCAAAAAATACCGTTAGCTCAAAGATCTCTGCATTTTTCGAAAGACATTTCCCCGAAAACGAACCAAAGAGGCCATTAGTTGTTTTTTTATTTTTATTTTTTTGGTCGGAGGCCATTAGTCGAGTCAGGCAAATATCCATTGTATACTCCCCATTTATACACGCACCGCAATATTGGATATGTGCCAAACCCCATTATATATAGCGCGCCCTAAAAATCAAATGGCTTTAACCCTCTCCATCTTTCTACTTCTAATCCTCTTTCCCTGCAAGTATATTTCGGAAGGGATTAAGCTTTTTGGCTATGGCGGAAAATTCGTCTAGAAGGTTAGAAGGCAAGGTCGCCATCATCACCGGCGGCGCGAGCGGGATCGGCGCGAGCACGGCGAGCCTCTTCCACGAGCACGGCGCGTGGGTCGTGATCGCCGACATCCAGGACGAGCCGGGCCGGGCCCTGGCCGTGAAGCTGGGCCGGCGGGCCTCCTACGCCCACTGCGACGTCTCCGTCGAGGACGACGTGCGCGACCTTGTGGACGCCACCGTGGCCGAGCACGGCCGGCTCGACATCATGTACAACAACGCGGGGGTCCTCGACCGTCCCTTCGGGGGCATCCTCGACACGTCCCTGGCTGACCTCGACCGCGTCCTCCGCGTCAACCTCTACGGGGCCTTCCACGGGGCGAAGCACGCAGCGCGGGCCATGGTGCCACGGCGCCAGGGCTGCATCCTGTTCACGGGGAGCAACTGCACGGCGATCGCGGGGGTGGCCACGCACACGTACACCGCGTCGAAGCACGCGGTGGTGGGGCTGGCTCGGGGGCTGGCGGCGGAGCTCGGGGAGCACGGGATAAGGGTGAACTGCGTGTCGCCATACGCGGTCTCGAGGACCGGGATGTCGGGGCTGGGGAAGATGAGCGAGGCCGAGCTGGAGAAGCTGGACGATGGAATGAAGGTGTTGGGCAACCTGAAGGGCCGGGTACTGAAGCCGGAGAGCGTGGCGAGGGCGGCGCTGTACCTCGCCAGCGACGAGGCGGACTACGTGAGCGGGCTCAACATGGTGGTGGATGGTGGCTACAGCGTGGTCAACCCGTCTATGATGATGGCTCTTGCCGCGAGCCGTTCCAATGGGAAGATTTGAACCTGTGACTTGCGAATGCCCGGTCGCTGGGACGAGATCGTGGCCGTTGTTTGTGGGCTAAATAAGGTGGGGTCGTGTCATTGTGCGCCCTTGGATTTGTTCTGCTTTAGTTTTGGTCGGACTCGTGCTTTTTGTCCTCGTGTTCTTGTAAGTCCTAAGTATGTTAAACTTCCTAGATTGAAATCCTAACCCTATTTGATACCTACACCACAAAATAAAAGAATTCCAACTCCATTCTGTTCCCTTGATTTTCTCCTTTTTAACTTAATATAGTGTTTGAAATCATCGCTCATTTCATTTCATTCTATCATACCGAACATAACCTAATTCGTCTTCGACTAACTCTCTATTAAATGCAAGTCATAATCCGCAATCCGAGATCATTCTCTGTTTAACCAAAGTGCAACCCATCGAGTTCCCTTTGCAATTTTGCAATCGGATCATGTACATTCTACTCTCTCTCTCTCTTGCCCGTTCTTAAAATCAAATTATATGCTAGATGAGTATTTCTTGAAACGAATAAAACTCCACAAATAATCGAAATGGACAACCTTAAAATTTAAGCTATTAAACGAAGAGAGATTATGCGTGTTATTGTCACTCATTTACGCAATGGGAGAGTAGAGTTAGGCCAGCACGTGTTAAACATTCTCGTATCTCCCAAATGCTCCACAGCCTAAATAACATCTGGTCGAGCAAAAGGCCCCATCATAGGAAAGTTGACTTCTAACTCTACCTTTCTCTCCTTGTATTCTCTTCCTAGTGATTTGTTTGTTTTCAGTTAGTTTCCTCATTTTCTTTGTACTTTCTTACATAGTAAAGAAAAAAAAAAACCTTAATTTTCGCCAATGTACGTTCCCATTATGTCCTTTCTCTCTTTTCTTTTGAGGGCGTTATTTTAGCTTCACAGGTCTAAGTAGGAAAATATCTCCATTTTATTCCGGAACCACAAACGGTGGCGACAATTATCAGAAAATTATAAATTTTTTATTGCATTTTTGCCAATTCAATTCAAAACATTTCAATTTTACCATTTGAGTACTAAACATTTTTACATTTTGCCAATTGAATCCATCCGGTTAATTTTAGTCGAAAATTGCTAACGTGAACGTCGGCTCTCTTACATGGCGTGGCCGACACCGACGTGAATAATTTTTAATAATATCTTAATTTTGTTATATTTTTTTTTTTTTTTTCTTTTCTTTCTTCTTCCTTTTGTCGGTGGCCGACCACCACATAGGCAATGGTTGGCCATCGGCCGGGCGGGGGCTTGCCCTCGCCCGTGGGAGGCAATGGCAACCCTCACCCGGGAAAGGCCAGCCCACCTGGGCATGGCCAGTGGCCAAGCACTAGCAAAAGGAAGAAGAAAAAGGGAAAAATGAAAAAAAAAAAAATAGAGAGAAATTATCCATGTCGGCACCAACGGTACCACATAAGGCGACCAACACCACATTAGTAACTTTCGGTCAAAATTGGCCGAATGAATTCAATTGATAAAGCGTAAAAAGATTTTATAGCTCAATTGGTAAAATTAAAAGATTTAGAATTGAATCGGCAAAATTGCAATAAATTTGAAAAAATTTTGACAATTTTTACGCAAACTATGTATATTTACTCATTGTGAATATGCAATATACCTCGAGATGCGATACATCTCAAGTCCAGATTACGCTAGTTTCATGCTGTGTTCAGTAAAAAAAAAAATACATTGATCAGATCTTTCAAATTCATTACATTCAAAGAAAATCACTTTTACTACTTCGAAAAAAAAATAGCCTGTACATTTTGATGTGGTAATTTTTATGATATCCACTCAAAATACGGGGACGTAAATAGTCATGTGGAAACCTTGACACTGGGTTAGGAGTAGGGCTGTCAGAACTAAACCAAAAAATTGAACCGAAATACAACCGAACCGAATTGAAAAATTCATGCGTTTTGGTTGTTCGGTTCGGAAAATGAAAAATAACCATGCTTTTTCTCGGGTTCGATTTATTTCGGTTCGGTTAATCGAACCAAACAACAAAAATAACCATTCTTCTTTTTTAGACAATCTCTCTCTCTCACCTCTCTTCCTCCATGGCCTCGGCCACTGCCTCCTTCCTCGCTCTGCCTCGGAGACCCTGCTCCCAGAGCTCCAGATCCCGGAATCTGAACGTCTTTGGGCTGGGTTCTATCTCGACCGGGTCGGATCCCGTGGGGAGGAACAGGCGTGGATTTAGGTTTCCTGTTTGTAGAGCTGCCACAGTCGTGATCCATGATCAGGATGCCGACGATTTCTGGCATCCTCTTAATAATCAGCTGTGTTGGGAGCTCGCGGTTGCTTGGCTGCAAAAGTTGTTGCCATGCCACCGTCTCTTATTTGCTGAGTTGCTAGAGAGTTTTGAGCTTTCCTCTTTGAGGATCGCCATGGTGGTATTGTATTACCAAATCAACTTTGGTTACGCTGAGACAAAACAGCAATTGAGTACAAGAGAGTAAATGATTATTGCTCCGGTGACGATCAAGATCAAATTTTAGGGACTCTGTTGCTGATGACGAGCAGTCCATGAAGCGAGATTAATTAGCGAAGGAAGTAGAAAGGAAAGTTTTGATCGCGTCTTTGTGCGTTCTGAGGTCAGAAGCCACGGACGAAGGGGAGAGAATGTAAATAGTGAAATAAAGAGAGAAGGAAAAAAAAAAGGAAACTGAACCGAACCAAAATGAACTAAACCGGATTTTTGGTTCGGTAGATTCAATTCAGTTCAGTTCAACCGTACACTCTAACGGTTCAGCTCGGTTCAAATCAAACCGAACCATTGACACCCCTACACCAGGTAGGGCGACGAAACCACTTGCTAGTCTTGTGAAAAGAACGACATTCAATTAGAACCTTAAACGGGAACTGGACTGTTATTTATATACCGTCGCAGAACACACAAGAAAACAAAAACATCATTCGATGCTGTACTTACCACAGAAGATCTCTGATCAGTGATTGATTATAGCATCGCTGATCGTGCAAATAGCCAAATAGCAGACTGTATTGGCCTGTGGCCATCGCGGAGAGGCCGATGATATGGCACCCTCCGTAAATTATCAGGATTTCATTCACTGTCATTCAAATATCGCTAGAAAGTAGCAGCTACTAAACAAGTGTCTATGACAGGATATTAGCGAAGTCTCTCCATCGATTCCAGTGCGTGGCTTTAAAACTTAGCCCGGTGGCCAGTTCATTTGTCGCCCACCAAGGAGGTGGATGTGAAGGTGGTAAACTGACTGACCTGCAATCCAGCATCAGGAAATCAAAAATTAAGGTTCAACTCTCTAAAGACCCTATAAAGAGGAGAACCGCGAGCTCAAAATTGGTTCTTACATCCACTTGGTCCATCATTAATCACAACACGAAAGCCGTCTTCGAGGCCTTCCTGTTTGGCAACAAGTTTGGCAGTGTAAAGAAGGCGCCCAAGAATCTCACAGTGCCTCTCCTCGGCCTGTGAAAGTAAGCCGACCACGAATCAGGAAGAATTATAGAAAAACAACTGGTAGAAGTTGCTGATTCCAGCTTGCAATCATCATGCATAGATCATTCCATAGGCCCCGTAATTTGAGGAAAAGAGAAAATATGTGATTGCTTACGATGTTTTAGTTTGCATACATAGAGGGCTTTGTGAAGCTGATATCAAAATTTATTACTGCTTATAAGAAGCATGGAAATGTCATAACTTAGACAAGTACCAGAGGAAAATCTGATCAAGTATCTAATAACACGGCATTAATATATCAAGCAATAGAAAACCCAAATACAAAACTCAGTAACACGTTGAATGATCATTGATATAATCAGTCACCAATGAGAAAAGGCCATTCCTGTTAAGTGACACAGCAGGACCAAGCCTAGCCATGATCAGCCTCTTGAATTAGCAGTCGCAGCATAATTTTCTTGCCAGAGAATAGTTCAATCTGTAACGTGTTTCTCAAATTGAAGCCAGACCATCGAACTACATAATGTATTTATGGTAGTTTTCAAGAAAAACTTGGAGACCATCACTGTGCTCATCTAGAGAATGCCAATATCCGTCAAATATTGATTAATCTATTCCACGTATATTTCAGGTAATTCTTCTCCAAACCACAGTACTAGAAACATTGAACACACCCCCTGCAAAGTTATTGCCGGATGTAAAGCATAAAGTCCTTTTAAATTCCTCAGAGACAGGTAGATGCAAAATCCTATCTCGGCAGCCCGCTCAACAACACAAATATTATGCACTATTTAACACATAGTACTCATTTAAAATTAGAGGGATAATTAGAAAGTACTATCAGTTAATTTTGAAAGTTCAAATGACCATCCAGCTGTAAAAATAATTTAACAAATACATACAGTAAAACCATTTCAAACAACCAACTATCCTGGTACTCTAACAAAGAGCTGGCTCGAGCTCAATCAAGATACCAAAAGAAATCCTCTCAGTGAGAATAGCTAGTTAATCCTTAAGTTGACAGTTGGACTTAGCTCAATAGGGTGCTGACCAGAGAGTAGAACAGGAAGTACCTTAGACAGTCCAGTTAACCCATCCTTCACTTTTGGAATAATCAGAATGTGCGTTGGAGCCTGAGGTGAGATGTCCCGGAAAGCCAGCGCCTATTACAGAAGAATGATACAAACGACAAAACCTTCAACTCAAGAAGATCAATGATTTCCTCTCCACAAAAAATAAAAAGGAGCATGATGATACATTAACAGTACGTAGGTAAGACTAGAAGTCACTTCTACAAACCACAAAAACAATCCTACAAGAACAGTTTAGACACCTATCCTGTAATCTATCAGCGGAGGAATACCCAGTCCAGCCAGAAACTTCTGGTTGTTGATCCAAATAACTGAACCTAGGGCGATGATTCATGTAAGATTTCCTTGTTAGGGTCACACGGTAGTTTTTGTATTAAGCAAGAGCATGAGAAGTTGATTCATACATAGAACACAACAAATCCTATCATATTGCGAACAATTTCAAGTGTTCATGCATTAGTAAGATGAAAGTCTCTCATCTCTAGTACATATTATCATCTAGTTTATCGTTGTACTGTGTAATGTGTCTCTCCATAACTGTCAATTGCCGTTTCCTCTAGTCCAGTACCCATGCATCCCTAGGCAATGAGCTCTAATGATATTCCGCCAGTCAGAGACATTTATGAAAAGGCCAACCTCTAGCTGTAGGAAGGTGACAACAAGTGAAGGCAAGGATGCCAAAAAAACTACCACCCTAACTCAAGATCTTGCTTAAAATTCAATGTGAGCCTCTCTCACTCTCTCTCCCTCTCAAGTCCATAATATATGCAAACACACTCATACATAAGTCCTGAGGGTATACTGAACCAATCCCAAAGCCAACCACATGTTTTTATTTTGCAAGTGTAGGAACACAACTTTTAAGTCAGATTGCAACAAAAGGAATGCAACTTTCAAAATGACAAAAGAAGTTGCAGAATAGAGTAAGACTGGTGCTTCTGTCACAGGAGAACCGGGCAACGACAGTCGAAGAACAAAACTAAAAAGTGTCGAGACGAGATGGAAGCAGTCAAGAGTACCACATCATCCTCATAGACAACAGTGGAAGGAATTTCCTTCTTCATGATTTTGTCAAATCTGCATGTCCATATAACATTCACCAGATCAGTATGACATAAGGCCCCGAAAGAAATTCAGTACATAAAAATCCCCCCCGAGACTAACGATAAAATCAACAGAGATGTGATTAAAAGGAGGGCAGAGTTTGCAAAATTGGATTTTTTCCAACTATTAGACCCTCTGCAGCCCACAGCCGGAAGTCCATGCTCGATCAAAGTTTAAAATCTCGAGCGTGCTTCTCAGACGATTCTTCTTCCATCGCACTAAGAAACAGCCGACCCACACCAATCCACTATGCGAGCCCCCCCGACACCAATCCTCACTACCCTCCAGCTCGATCAGCCCGTCACCCATGATCCACGAGTGAAGGGACCTCCTATCTAATCGTGACTACACACCCGCGAACTGTTGAATCGACAATCGAACGACTAATCCGATGGAAACGGCGGTCGATCCGACGGGAACGGGAGAATTGTCGGACGGAAGTGGAGATCCGACGGAGCGGAGAGAGCGAGAGAGGAGACTTACATGGTTGGAGAATCGGAGGGAGCGGCGGAGAGAGCGGCATCCTTCTCAGAAGCCATGAGAGGGTTTGGGGACAGGTGAGAGCGCACGAGGGCGAGCCTACATATAGAGCGCGAGGCCATCGCGTACCCCCGCCTCTCTTCTAGTTCCAAAACCGACGTGTCGTTGAAGATTGTCGGAGATGATGCACTAATAGTAATGTAATAAGAATCTGCTTATGAACACTTATCGTGTGATTTTAACTTTGAGTACGGTCATTATCAATTTACAGAGAAAATAATAATGGGTCTGTCCATTTTCTTTTATCTTTTTATATGAAAGGTAAGTTTAGTCACAGTGACGTGTTAAATGACCGGCAGTATGCTATCAAATGTTAATTTAGATACTCCCATGTCCTTCGTCGGAAGAGCACCACGAGATGAGTTGGCAATCCTTGTACGCCCACACACAAAAAAAAAAAAGAAAGACACTTTATTTGGCTGTACATCTAACGAAAGGATTGCGATGTGGAGATTTTGAAAAGTTCAATGACAAAATTGAATAAAAAAATTTAAGAATAATATTGAACGTCAAATAAAAGTTCGGGGGCTATGCAATGCATTTGTTGCGATAATTCTTCACACGTAATCGATGCTTGCGTTGGATAAAACGATAAACAAAACAAGTACAGAAAAGTAAAGATGGAGAGACACAAATTTACGTGATTTAACGGGTTGGCCTATCTACATTCACGGGATAATCACACGGGACTCTCTTTGATAACCAGGAAAATTACAATACACACATCTCAACTCGACAAACACCAAACGGTTAGTTGCACTCTCAACAGCGAATCTATTTATAGTACAACTTTCCTAACCCAGAGGTATTGCACACCCAAGATTCCCCTTACAAGAGATCCCGGAACCCCAAAACACTATTGACGCTAAATGCAAAGAAAGAGAACTCAAAGAACCATGATTGCTCTTTCTCTCTCTTTACACACATACAAAGAAGTGGAGGCGTGGTTACTCATACTAAAGTAGTAGAGACGTATCATGGGCAATTAGACCGTATTTTTCTGTTGTTACATTCTCCCACTTGAAGACTATTTTCGAATAGGCTTCATGGCTCCGATTTGCCCAACCATCACCAATCACTTGGCAACTGCAAGCCCAAGAGAAGTTCCGCACCATATAAACTTCTCTCTCGCAATGGGCTTTGTCAACTCATTTGCTATGTTGTCGTTGGTGTGAATCTTCTACAAAGAGATAACTCTATCTTCCACTACATCACGAATAAAATAGTACTTGACATCTATATGTTTCATACTAGACTGAAACATTGGATTAACAACCAAATATAATGCACTTTGACTATCACAATGAATAGTGATCACTTTCTGTTTGATTCTTAAGCGATCAAGCAATCTCTTCAACCAAATGCCTTCCTTGCATGCATTTGTTGCTATAATATACTCCGCTTCTGTAGTAGATAAAGCAACCACATATTGTAACCTGGACATTCAACTAATTGCTTTATTGCCTAAAGAGAAACGGTACCACGTGGTAAATCTCCGTCTATCACGATCTCCCGCATAATCTGCATCCACAAATCCAACCAACTGTAAATTTTGGCTACTATAATGAATAGCCATATAAGAGGTACCCTTCAAATTCCGATGGATCCATTTCACCACAATCCAATAATCTCGACTCGGATTTGCTATGTACTTACTTGTTGCTCCCACTACTTGTGCAATGTCTGATCTAATGCAAACCATGGCAAACATAAGACTCCTTATCGCCGATGCATATGGTGCTTGAGCCATCTCTATCTTCTTTGCTTTCGTGCTAGGATTCTGTTCAGAAGACAGTTTACAACCAATAGGAAGTGGGGTATTAACTGGTTTGGCGTTACGTATATTGAAGAGCCGCGTAACCTTTTCAACATAGCTCTTTTGAGTTATCCAAATCTTCCTATTTTCATGATCTCTGAGTACGGTCATCCTAAGAATTCGATTTATGGCTCCCAAATCTTTCATATCAAATTCCCTAGCCAAACGAGCTTTGGGGTCCGCAATACCTTCTTTTGAAGTACCAGCAACTAACATATCGTCAACATACATCAACAAGATTATAAAGCCGCAATTACCATGATTGTGAACATAGGCACAATGGTGCGCTTCATATCTTTTGAACCCCAAACCGACAATGAAAGAATCAAATCGCTTGTATCAGCATCTCGGCGCCTGTTTCAAGCTATAAAGTGACATGTCCAGCCGATAAACCAAACCCTTATTGTTTTCTTCAATAAAGCCTTCGGATTGAGTCGTAAATTTCTTCATCAAGATTTCCATGCAAAAAGGTCTGTTTTAACATCCAACTGCTCAAGCTCTACGTCAAGCATAGCTGCGACACTCAACATAGTCCGAATAGTAGTTAGACGAACAACTAGAGAAATTATTTCATTGAAATCAATACCTGATTTCTAAACATAGCCTTTCACCACTAAACAAGATTTGTATCATTCAATATTCCCGTTAGTGTCTCTTTTCAGCTTGTAAGCACACTTGCAACCAATAGCCTTTCATCCTTTGGGTAACTTGACAAGATCCCGGGTTTTGTTTTTGTGTAGGGACTCCATTTCCTCCTCCATAGATGCCCTCCATTAAGGAGCATCGCTGGATTCACAAGCTTCCCGATATGTACAAGGCTCTCCCTCTTCAGTGATGCAAGCATAAGTCGTCATATAATCATTTAGCCAAACTAGAGGTCTAGTAGTCCTCCTAGGAGGTCCTTGGTCAAGCTGAGTTTTAAGATCAATTTTGTCTGAATGCTCTCTATCAATTTCATCTCCACTAGCTTCATCCGTATCGGTCAAATATTCCTCAAATTCATTTTGAACTTCGTTTGATGACTCGAGTTCAAATATCTGCAGCTGCTTAACATTTGGCATTTCTTTGTCTTTCTACAACAAATCTTCGTTGAAGATGACATCTCGATCGATAACAACTTTGCGGGTAGTAGGATCCCACAACCTATACCCCTTTATACCTTCTGCATGGCCAAGAAAAATACACTTTTTGGACCTTGCTTCAAGCTTAGTCCTTTACTCTTTAGGAACCCACATATAAGTATTACAACCAAAAGTACGAAGGAAGAATAGTCAATAGGTTTTTCAGACCATACCTCTTATGGAATATGTCCATTAAGAGTCATTGTTGGGAACGATTTACTATGTAACACGCCATACATACCGTTTCAGCCCCAAAACTCTTACTCATACCAGCACAGCTTAACGTACTTCAAGTACGATCCATTAGCATATGATTCATACACTCAGCCACTCCATTTTGCTGTGGAGTTCCGGGAACCATGAAGTGTCTTTTAATGCCATGCTCACTGCAAAAATCTAAGAATTCTTACGACGTATATTCTCCTCCATTATCGGTTCTCAAACACTTTATTTTTGTTCCTTTTTTACTTTCCACCAACGCTTTAAACTTCTTAAAAGAAGCAAAAGCATCACTTTTCCTGAGCATCACTTTTCCTTTTAAGAATATGAATCCAAACTTTTTTGGAAAGATCGTCAATAAATAAAATAAAATATTTGGCACCACCCAAAGACTCATCAAGAGACTCCCAAGTGTTAGAATGTATCAAGTCTAAAATATTATGACTTCTTACTTTCAAACGACGAAAAGGAGTTCTTTGAAACTTTCCGAATATGCAATCTTCACGAAAGTCTAAATTAATAGTCTTTAAACTAGGAAGAAGACCACGATCAAGAAATACATTTAGTCCCCGCATTATCATGTGTCCCAAATGCCTGTGCCGGATAGTTGCCGACTCTATCACAGCATTGGCAACTATGGCGTCACTAACTACGGTATCTCCAATCAACCTATATAAACCGCCTATCAATTCTCCTTTAGCCACGATAAGTGCTCCTTTGACGATCTTATATCGTCTCTTTTTCATAGTAGTTTTATAGCCATTTTCATCAAACTTTCTCAACGACAATAGACTTTTTTTTTGCAGATCTTGTACATGTCATACACCCGATATTGTATGCACTATGCCATCAAACATGGTAACACGGACATCTCCAATCCCCACAACATGACATGAGTTATCATTGCCCATGTATACCGTACCTCCATCACATGACTAATATGTATGGAACCAGTCCCGATGTGGTGTCATATGAAAAGAAGTGCCCAAATCCAAAATCCATTGATATTGCACGCTCTTTATTGAATCTGTGGACATCACCTCGCCATCTTCGGATAAGTCTATATTTTCAACGATGTTTCCTTGGGAACTTGTTAATGATGATGTATTTTTAGAATCAGATTTGAAATTTTGTTAATTCTCCTTAGATTTACAATCTTTACAAATGTGACCCTTTGGTCCACATTTCCACCAAGGATCCAATGTTCACCTCTTTGACTTGGACCTTGACGGCTTTCTCCCACTGGAACCTTTGTCCATGGATCTTTCCCTAGCCATCATAGCATTACTAGAAGTGCTCTCGAGAATTTTTCTACGAGACTCTTCCGTCAACAATGTAGTTATAATCGAATCCATGTCAAGATCCGCTCCAGTATTGAGATTCATGATCAAGAAATACCATTATCGGGCATAGAACACGGAAGAAGTGTTATCTTAACATCATCCTCGATTTTGACGCCGATGGAAGTCAATTTGCTCAATAGGGTGTTGAACTTGTTCAAGTGCTCTTGGAAAGAGGAGCCTTCCTTCATCTTTAGACAGTATAATTGTCGTCAAAGAAAAATTTTGTTTGACATTGTTTTCCCTTCGTAGAGATTTTTCAATTTGTCCCATAGAACTTTGGCAGTAGCTTGATTAGAGACATTGAAAAGGAGAGAATCATCTAACGCTAAAAGTAGGTCTGCCATTGCTGATTGATCTTTCTATACAAAATCCTCATCTTTTATCTTTGTCAACTTTTTATCTTTACCGGCAAGAGCAACTACACAACCTTCCTTCACCAACACAGCTTGCATTTTCAGCTTCCACAATGGATAGTTGGATCCATTGCATTTTGGCACCTCGAACTTTGTAGAAGTCGATATGCCCATTGTACAAAGCTGAAACATGTATGTTGACGTTGATCACATGTAACACAGGCTTCTCGAACCGTCGGCTCTAATGCCACTTGTTGCGATAATTCTTTACACGTAATTAATGCTTGCGTTGGATAAAACGATAAATAAAACAAGTGCAGCAAACTAAAGATGGAGAGACGCAGATTTATGTGTTACGTCCACGGGGCAATTACACGGAACTCTCTTTGATAACTAGGAACATTACAACGAACACCCCTCAACTCGATAAATTACCAAACAGTAAGTCGTACTCTCGATAGTGAATCTATTTATGGTGCAACTTTGATAATCCAAAGATATTGCAAACCCAAGATTCTCCTTACAAGAGATCCGAGACCTCCCAAAACATCATTGATGCTAAACGCAAAGAAAGTACAAAGGAACTCAGAGAACCATAACTTACAACTATTCCTCCTCTCTCTCCACACGTGCAAAGAAGTGGTGGGGTGGTTACACACGCTAAAGTAGTGGAGAGGTATCATAGGCGGTTAGCCCCTATTTTTCTGCTGCTACAGCATCATCCTTTAAGTTGGTTCAACACTTCTTGACTTTTATCTTGTGATCATTCGGTCTTACAAATGTCAATGGATCTAGATTAATCATGATGGTTATCGAGAAAATGATTTAGATTGAATGCGTCACGGATGGAACTTTGTGTAACATCCGTTTCGAAATAATGTCCAGAAAAAAACTACTCGGAAATAGTGACATTTAGTTTAAAAAATGAAAATGGAAGAGAAAAGAACGGAGAAAAGAACCAACTCATCCACTATCGTCACATTCAAATCCTTTTTTCCGCATTTTGTGCTTTGAGTAAGGAACTGTGGAGAGATCTCCATGGTTCTCAAATGACAAAAGCTTGTGGACTCACCTTTTAGGCTAGCATCACTACGTAAAATTACCAGAAAATTTTAAACTCATTGTAATTGTATCAATTCAACCAAATTTTTTTTTTTGGCTAATTGAGTCATAAATTTTTTACATTTGTGTCAATTCGATCAATCTAACCTAAAATCGCTAACATGGACGTCGGTCGTCATACGTGACGTAATCGGTGTCAACATCTTTTCTTTTTCTTGTTTTTCCTTCCCTTCTTCCTCTAGTCATTTGTCGGATCTCGATGACTGGACAGAGGGAAGGGCTGACGAGGTCGAGGTCAAGGCTCACCCTTGCCTTTGGATCGCCGAGGTCCGGCTAGAGGAAAAAAGAAAAAAAAAAAAAAACATAAGAAGAAGAAATGAATAAATAAATTGATCAAAAAATATAAAAATCTTATTAAAAATTGGCTACGTCAGCCCTAGCCACTCCATGTAGGATGGCCGGAGTCCATGTTGACGATTTTCAATCAAAATTGATTGTATAGACAGAATTCACACAAATGCAAAAAGTATAGGACTCAATTGACCAAAAAAAAATGATTATGACTGAATTAACACAATTACAATAGATTTTGAATTTTTTGGGTAATTCCTCCGCCTTTTTATACCCCAGTCAGCATACTCTCCATAAGCCTTGCAAGGGTCGGGGTATTACCGGATTCTCAATAGAGGTGGGTGGTTGGGTTGACCATCCACGGCCGTTGATTGGCAGTATGGCTGCCACAATTGACTCCAAAGATCTGGGCGTAGGGTGCTCCGGCCTCAAAGCCTAGAGTATAGGGGCGGAGATGTTGAAGGTGAGACCTTCCCCCTCTCGAGCATACCGTTCTCTCATGCCGTGTTTCGAACGGCTTGCTCAGTCGGACCTGAGCCCGTCGAAGAATGTGAAAACTCGTAAAAATTTAGAACATTATCCAAATCAATTACACCCCTTTGACTCTCCCTTCCTCATGCTTTTCCCAAAAGAATCTCAGATTTCCCTAATGCAATACCAGAATTGAGTACACTATTTAGGGGTAGGTGTGTTTTCTTCTTGTATTCCTTTTCGGGACAGTTCCGAGGTTTTCCCTTCTTGACAGTGGAGTCCCTCTGCTTCTCCTTTTCCCCTTTCGTTCTCTTTAGCTCGGTTCAGTTTTCGGCTCTTATCAAGTCCACGAAGTTACAAAATTTTCAACCTATCAACCGTTCATTTATACGTAAAAAATTCCAAATTATTATTGGTTTAATATGTTTAACAAGTACTCCGAACGTCCACTAACTTCTCTGATTGAAAGAAGTATTACTAAAAAGGGAAAATAATTAAGTATGCCCACTAAATACGTGGATAATGATATAAATAATTCATAAACTTTCAATTTTGTTCTTTTTGTTAATTGATATTTAAATTTTTAATTTATACGATTTTTGATACATGTATAATGTAATCTCTGAATTATGTGAAAATATCCAATGCTTTTCTTCTATCGATTCAATTTTAAGAATATCATTGAATATTTGGTATACTTTAAGAGATTAAATTGAACACATATTGGAAAAAAAGTTCATGGAATAGATCATTGAATAAATAAAAATTCTTCACATGAAGATTTTTTTCCGCGCTCCTTCGGGCTTCGCTCCGCGAGGGCATCCGCAGAGAAATGGCGTCGCCTGGCGATCTCGGTTCCTCAACACTTTCTGGAAAGATTTCTCCTTTTTACCTCTTTTTAGCTTTGGCAAGTTTCGGTTCTTCTGTTACAAAGCTCTCTCTTTCGTCACTGCCGTCCTCTGTTAAAAGTTTCCTTTTGCTCTCCCGCATCTGGAGCCCTCCCTCCTTCCTCCTCCTGACAATTTTTTTTTTGCCTCCTTTTCTTGAGGTATCGTAAAAGACAGTGGGAACAAATTCCAATCTACGTGTTCGAGGATTCCGGCTTAAGATATTGGGATGATATTCTCTCTCTGTTTCTGGGGTTTCAAGATTTCTCCTGGGATTCATTCACTGCTCGCCCATTGATGCGAAATCTGTGCAAATAGAGCTGATTTTTGCTTTCCGGAGCCGAACTGGATCTCAAGATCACTTTTTTCCCTGTTCCGACACCAACGCCACTCCAGATTCACAGAAGGGTGTGCGCTGATTTGTCGTCTGATTCGAAGCATTTGAAGCAATGTCCTCGAATCATGCGAGTTAGGTCTCGCAATCGGGTTCCATGGAAATGGGATCTCAAGGGGGCGGTTTCGGTGGCGGCGTTGGCGGCGGCGGCGAAGCCACGCCACAGCCACTGTCGAGGCAAGGCTCACTGTATGGCCTCACGCTTGATGAGGTCCAAAACCAGCTGGGGTGTTTGGGGAAACCACTGGGAAGTATGAATCTTGACGAGCTTCTCAAGAGCGTGTGGAGTGTGGAGGCCAATCAAGGCCCGAATGCGGGCACTGCCGACCCCGGGAGTGCGCAATCCGGCCTAATCGCTCCGCTGCAGAGGCAGCCGAGCTTCACACTCTCGAGGGCTCTCAGCAAGAAGACTGTTGATGAGGTGTGGAAAGATATTCAACAGGGCCAGATTGATGATGGTAGTGATAAGAGCAAGAAGAAGAAGAGGAAGGATAGCGGTCATTGTGACCAAGATCCAAAGCCTTCATTGGGTGAGATGACACTTGAGGACTTCTTGCACAGGGCAGGAGTGGTGGCTGAATCTCCCGTGATCAACAAGAACGGGGATCATGTTTTAGGGGTTGATTCTGTGAATAGCGGTGGCCCTCAAAGTGCTCGGTGGATGCATTACCAGCTCCCTTCCATTCAGCCGCAACAAAACGTGGTGCCGGTCTTCATTCCAGGCCACCACGTGGTCCAGCAACCCGTCCCAATCATGGCGAGTCCCTTTCTGGATTCGGCATTCGGCGATGTGGCGCAGATGACTGTATCGCCCTCCTCCCTGTTGGGCACATTATCAGATACCCCGACACCAGGCCGCAAAAGAGTTGCCCCAGGAGACGTGGTGGAGAAGACTGTGGAGAGGAGGCAAAAAAGGATGATTAAGAACAGGGAATCTGCGGCTCGGTCTCGCGCGAAGAAGCAGGTCAATCTTGGTTCTGAGATGTGATTATTGTGTTGAGAAAGTTCTTTTGTGATGGTTTCAGTGCTTGATGTGATCCTAAAAGAAGTTTATGATGTTGGACAGGCGTATACACAAGAGTTGGAGCATAAGGTTTTGCGCCTAGAGGAGGAAAATGAAAGACTAAGAAGAAAGCTGGTATGTTCATTGTCTTGTCTTTTAATACTGAGTACTGTTTCTGGTGAATTTTTTGTGACAATAACAATGCCCTTTGTGGCACCTTAGTCCTTTAAATTTAAGATGCTTAGTGATCGGTGATTGCATAAATTGATATGTGAACCCTGTTATTGATGAATTGAGACATGGCGAAAGCGAACTATACTTACTATAGAAAAAGTTTTTGTCAGTCCGGTCCATCTTGATTACGGTTTTTGAATCAAATTGTTGAGCATTTGTCGATCAGGCGATTAATATTGGCAATGATGCATATCAAGTGACGTATTGCTCTGAATGGGGAAGACTAGACTATACAACACACTCTTCTTATTGGTAGAACAAATGGCTGTATCGGGTCAAGAAGGAGAAGATAGGATTTGATTTACAGGCCTAAACACTCTAATTTGGTACACCCATTTGATATGTCTAGAGGCGATGGAGAATTCTCTGTGATTTTGGATGATGGTATTTAGCATTCGATTAACTGCTCTTTGGATCGTTACTGCAGAAGGAAAATCATTTTCTGTCAATTGTCCAAGTCATTCCTCCATCATGATAGGTTTGTCACTTGTGTCATTTACTCTGTCTAGATATGCCGAGATAGGAAGTTTCTCTTTTCTATCTTGTTCTCTTTTCCAGATGAGTGATTTTATTCTAAAGGGGCATTCATTTGCAGTGACAAGGCATTGATACATTTTTCCTCATCTGGGCTCCACTCTATTGTTCTTTGGCTAGAACTGGTTTTTTCTCAGTTTGGTACTCTTTTATGGTGCATCCCTTAATTTTCAGGGTACTGCAATTTCGGCTGTGTTTTTTGTTGCTGTAGTTCATAATGCTACCAAAATCAGGAAGTAGTGAAACTGATAAAGATGGCAGCCCTTACAGATGTTAATAAGGTGGAGATCACTGCTAGTCATTAGCAATCCATGTTTCATCACTTGTTCCTTTTATTTAAGTCATTGAACCCTTCAAACATTTGAAGACGGTGCTCCAGTTAGGACCTGAGAGAACCTGTCAATGGCATAGTTTCTTCATGGCAACCTACGTGGCAAAACCCTCCAAACGTTCCAGTTTTCCGCTCCTTAAAGCTAAATTTGACCGAGAATTTATTCGAAAAAATTTGCATAGAGTAGTTTGGATACTCAGTTTTACTTATTGGCACAACCACGTTCATGCTTTTAACCATACAATGGCTTCCTCCTTGCACTGTCACTACTCAAAATTTTGTTTGCCATCCCTGTGTCTTGGAGGCTGGGCAACATCTCAGACAGCTATGTTTCTGTTCCATTCTGATCATTCAAGGGCTGCTATAACTATATGGAATCTCTGTGTTGCTCGAGATTCCATCTAGTGACCGTCGTTGTGGTAATGACAATCACGTGATGCTCTAGATAGAAAAGCCTGAACACGTAGCTGATGTTCATCCCCTTGAGGCAGCACCAAAAGGTAACATCTTGCTTGGTCTTACTACTCGATTTTGGTTGCGGCGAATGAGATGGTTTCACTTCTTTCTCTGATCTTTGAAATTAAGTACATCTTGCTCTGCTTTCTTGGTTTCCATGAACGCTTGTAACGTGACCACCGTGAATGCTCCCACCACTTTTCACCTGTAAACCTCGAATTACCGGTTTTCTCGAGCTCTTAAGATTTCTATTCTCTCCCTTTCATGACGAATTCTCCCTCGCAGGAGGCAGAGAAAGTGTTGCCAACCACACCGCCTGCCGAGCTGAAGAATCAGCTCCGAAGAACTAGTTCGGCCCCACTTTGATGTTGCACCATACGTGACTGCTAGGGACGAGATTACTCCTAACCTCCGTTTGTTTCTTTGACCGACTTCGGCACGTCGATCTCGTCAATTGTTTGAAGTCGATGCTTCGATGCTCTGCTGACCCGCAGTTCGAAATTCCTAGGTTTGTGCATTTTCTTTTGCCGGTTCTGATTGGTCTTTGGCGTCCTTCCATGGTGTTTACAATATGTACATTAATTATGATAACCCAGTTTATGCAAGCATTATAGATCCCCTGGCTTCTCATGTCGTTGCTCCATCGATCATTCTCGTCCTTCGTTTGGGGCGGGCTTGTTCTACAAACTGACCAGAAGATTGCAAAGGGTGCTTTTATTTGAGTGAGTGTTTTCCGATCTTTGATCTGTTTGATTCGTCAAAAATTACATAGTCAACGGAAAACGCTTTCCTGTCAAAGGAAAATTTATTTATAAAATTAGGAAAGTGATGTCCTAAATTTAAGGTGGTGAAAACATTTTTTGGAACTGTTTATCTCAAATTTTTAATATTTTTTATTGTTTTACTTATTTTCTTCTTCCGCTAGTCGGCGAGGCTCGACGACCAGCCACACAAGGTCAAGCCTCGTCGATTGCTTGGCAAGCTCGAGCTCGAACTCATGTGGCTGATTGCCGGCCATCACTAAGGCCTGGTGGAGAAAGAAGAAAATAATCCCTTTTTAGCAAAACAAACCACCAATCAATAATCCGTGATTTTTCATGTGGACTGATTGCATAGGGAATTCGAACGTGGTCAAACCTAAGCTATACACAATGACCCATAAATATAACACGTGCCTTATTAGTCAAAGTTACTAAAACTAAAGGACAATGGGCCACTTTTGCGAATGTCTACATCGTGCTTGGACCACGTTAATTGCGGTACTTGTCCTAATAATCGCGACAACCCCTCGTTTGATTGGAGACTAGACCTTCTTTCTTTCTTTAATTTTGGGGGCTAATTATTTAATGTATATCTGAAATTTGATTCAACGTGCAATATCGTTTTTGAAACTTTAATCTGCTCAACGTGGCTCATGAATTTTAATTCAATATGCAATGTCGCTCATGAACTTTGAATTTGTTCAATGTAGCTTGCTAAACTTTTAGCACAACGTGCAATATCGTCCGATATTATCGATATGACATATGATGTTCCTAAATTACATGTGGATTTTCGTTCAATTCAATGACTAGATTAATCGTTTGTGGATGGTTTAGATATTATTTTAAATAAATTAAAAGCTCATAACGATCTTATACATTAAATTTATGAATCACATTGAATTATTAAAAGTTCGAAGATCACATCGCCCGTTGGCCAAAATTTAAGTCATTGGCATGATTATCCCTTCAAACGGGCGCCGGCGGACTTGTCCCACGTGAGTGAACGCTGCTACGAATCTATCTCTATCTCGGCGTCTCAAGCGAAAAGCGCCACGTGGGAATGCAGCATTCCCGATGACTTCTTTGACAGTTTCACCGACTGGGGCCTACCCCGGCCCGGTTTGAGGAATCGCGGAAAAATGTTGTGGGCCCAACCTGTTGCTTTCTGGGAGGGCTAGTTTTAAAGTAGAAAGCCCGACAGGCCCGCCCATCCCCACTTTGACCTAAGCTTTATTCTTCTTTTAAAAAGCGGAAAAGAACCGAATAAAATGAAAAGGATAATGCCACAAATATTTGTTGTATTTTGGCTTAAGTGTATAAAAATTATCTAATATAATATTTGAACTTTAATCTAATATTCAATATAATTTTTTAAAATTTTTATATATATTTAATTTAGTCTTTGAATATTTAAAGACTAAATTGAATTTATATAAAAAAATTCAGAAATCAAATTGAATAAATTTAATTTTAATTTTAAATGATCAAGAACTAAATTTATTCCTAAATAAATTTAATTTTAAATGTTTAAGGACTAAATTGAGTATGTATAAAAAAAATTAAAATTATATTGAATAAATTTAAAATTTAAAAATTACGTTGTAACGTTGAAATAAAATTTAAGAATCGTGTTGAATAAATTAAGAATTCTGGAGTAAATTTTATATTGGCCAAACGCAGGGAATATTTGTCTCATTTCCTCCGAAAAGAAAGGACGGGAGCGCGCGAGGCAAGAGGCTTGCGTAGGACGAAAGCTCGCCCAAAGATTCCGTCGTCTTCTTCGTTGGCTTTTACCTCTGCAGGGTGGGGTCTGGCCAGGGGGAAGTCCTTGTCCTTCGTTTTCCGTAGTCGGACCAGACAGAATCGCGCAGACGGTAGGCCATCGGTGCGACCCCGCTTCGCCAGGCAACCGTTCTTTGTTCCACGCACCAATCGCCAACTCTGCTTCCTCGCTTTTTGCCTCCCTTGACTGGTTGTTTCACCGACAGTGGCGGCCACTGATAAGACGTGGTGACCGATAAGTCTCTCTCTCGCGGGGCCAAGCCATCTGTGAGTCAACCATTGCTTCGTGATTTGGTCGGCCTGCGAAGCGTCGCGAGGGGAAGAGGAGAGAAGTTCGTGAGAAAGGAGCAAAGCAATGGCGGAGAACACGGAGGCATTGCTGAACAAGGGCGAGAGGGCTCGGTATCGGGAGGATTGTCCTGGGTGCAAGATTGATAGGCTCAAGGAGACGAACCGCGGCGTGCCCTACAAGCTTCTCTTCTATGTCTGGATCATCGTCCTCTGCGCAGGTCGCGATCGCTGCGCTTCTTTTGCTAAAAAGTACACGATAATAAGTGAGACGCAACGGAACGAAATCGAGTGTGCGTCTGACGTGACAGTGGGAGTTCGGATGCATTATTTTACTTGATTTGGTACCTGCCTATTTTGTCGGTTTTCGTCGTCGCTGGGCTTTAGAAAATGGGAGAGTGCGTACGAGAATGAGCGTCAATATGTGCGCGCTTTCACCCCGACAATGGATGTCTTGTCCTGCCTGAAGAGTTGGTCTGCAGATCAATCGTGTCTAGGGGAGACGCTTTGACTCAGAGCGAACTGAAATGACTGATCTCTGTCCACAACACTCACAGCTCACTGCTCACACTAGTGCAAAACTATCAGGAAAGCCTCGGACGAGGATGCTGACCTTTTTGTGGATGTTCAGGATAAAGTCTGGAGGCACTTGGCCCGGTCTTTGTCCTGTTCTGTTGCAGTAACTTGAGGAAAATCACTAGACACTAGGGTGTGGGGCGAATGTATATAAATGTCAGGAATGTAATTACACTGGGTAGATTATGTTATGTGGACCATAAGTTGCACTGGGAAAATGCTGAAGGAAAAGATGGGGCGGAAATTAAATAAGCCACGGAGAAGAGCATTAGTTGGAATAGGAGGTCAACCGGAAGGCGAGGTTTTTGACTTTTTAGTTTGTCTGTTGGTGCAGAGGATTAGACAAGCGACCAAGCTTAATCTAAGACAAGTCTGCTTTTATATGCTTAAGCGCTGTTCAAGTAGTGTGAAACGGTTCGCAGTTATTGTTTCTTGCATTGTCGTGTGGCCCACAGAACTTATAGTGGTCATGGATGTTTTATTTTCATACACTGCTGATGCATTTTCTTTTGATTCTTGCAGCTTTGCCTATATCGTCTCTTTTCCCTTTCCTGTATTTCATGGTACTGTAACTTTTGCTCTCTTAGCTTGCTGACGATTTTAAGTTGATAATATATGTTCCACTCTGAAAATCAATGTCTCGGCTTTTGAAAGTAGGTGTAACTTGCAGAAGTGAGAATGCATATGCATATTCTTCATTTAATCTCTTAGATTTCAGTTACTCGACTTTAATCTTGGATCTGTTTATGGAGATAAACATGCATGTTGAGGGATCCACATTTATATACGCGAACACAAAGTTTTCAATTTGAGCTTTTGCTTTCTCTTTGAGCCTACCTACGCTCATTTACTTCATTTTAATCTCTTATATTTCAGTGATTTGACTTTAGTCTTGTATATGCTTATGGGGATAGACATGCATGTTGAAGTAATCCACAATTAGATGCATGGGCACAAGGTTTTCAAGTCAAGCTTTTATTGAATCCCGCTTTCTCATTGAGCCTACCTAGGTTGTTCGCCCTTAGGTGGCATGAACAGCATTTCTGATGTGCTAATGATTAGCATTTTATATGTCGTTATTAATTAAAGTTGTGGTTGACTACATGTCAATGTTCTTCGCCCAGCCCCCAAGATCTGTAAGATTTTATTACTGTTGGTAGAGCAAGTTTCACTTTTTCAGTCCTTTTGACATGAAGAGCCTTGGTCTTTGGTTCATTGACGCATTTCCAAAATGAGATGAATACCAAGATTATTTCTTGATGATCTCTTCTGTATGACTTTTGGCATCAGAAAGTTTTATATCTATGAGCTGGAGTGTTTGCACCAGATGCTATTTTAGTTGAAAATCTTCATTTTAGCTTTTAAGGCTTTACTGATGTGGAGCTTGCTATTACACCTTCTCCAGATAAGGGACTTCAAAATAGCCAAGAGTGAAGAAGATATTGGCTTCTATGCAGGATATGTAGGTGAGTACTTGGCATTTACTTCCTGTCGATCTCTTATGCATTTCTTTGTGCAAATATTTTTCTTTAGTTAAAAATTTCGGTTTGTAGAATTCAAATCCATTTTATTTTGTCTCCCTGAAGGTTCTGCTTTTATGTTTGGAAGAGCTTTGACTTCTGTACTCTGGGGTATGATAGCAGATAGATATGGCCGAAAGCCCGTGATACTGTTTGGTACAATTGCTGTGTTAGTACTTCTAGACATCTGTTCTAATCTGTATAATTTCCCAGACACATGCTCGATGAATATTCTCATAATTTTGCGCTGTCTCTTGGTTTGGTCAATAATCAGGGTGGTTTTAAACACACTTTTTGGCCTCAGTACAAACTTCTGGATGGCAGTCTCCACAAGGTTTCTCCTGGGAAGTTTGTGTGGCATACTTGGCCCAATGAGGGTACGGTGTTCTTAACCCTTCATGTTAAACATAGCTAGACTCTTGAGTCCAACTGTGTTTTAGGTTATAGATTGTGTTTACATAGCTAATTTAGAATGTTGCTGTTGTTGCTGTCTTGAGATGGTCATGCAAAAAATGCTGTGAGGGCCACAGACCTCATTATGCTTGAGATACACCTCTTTTAGTGAGTGTTGTCACCTCTTGTGGCCATCCAATGCATAAGCTCTCACAATTCAACAATCCCTTTTATTTGTCACTGTGATACCAATAAACATTTGAAGAAGCCTGAGATCTCATAATGGGACACAAGGAGATTGTTTAAAGTAGGAAATATCAGTGTCAAGACCATTTGCATATATGTAAGACTGCTGGCTACCATTTTGTCCTCATGAAACTAACTGTTCAATTGTGGCATCTTGTTTTAGAATCGGGACTTGTCATCAAGCCAACAGGCTCCCATGCCTTGTCTCAGCGCATGTTTAATTATCAGGTCTTTGTTGGTTATTCTCGGTCTGATGCTCATATGTGGGATAGTCCTTCTGAAACTACACTATTCACTTGGCTTGCTTAGTTTCCGCACTGAATCTCTATTGTCTTCCTGAAAGCATGACGAGTTAAAGGTGTTTGGAGATGTCTATGGATTTATCTGTTGAATTATGGCGTAAGAAACTGCTATAGACATTCACTTATTTTTTACTTTGCCAGGCATATGCTTCAGAAGTTTGTCGTAAAGAGTATCAAGCTTTGGCGATGTCAATTGTATGGAGGTTCCACACTCCTATTGTCTATGTAATAATACCTTCTTCAAGTGCGAGTGATGCAATCTGAATGAAGCATAACTTTGCAGATTAGCACATCATGGGGCATCGGATTGGTCATTGGTCCGGCTATTGGGGGATATCTGGCCCAGGTACTGTTTCTTCTTAACTCGAATGGATCGTGAATGCGTGGTCAAAGCACATGACTGGCATAGGATTTCATGATTTAAAACTTGCAAATTGCGTTATCTGTATGTAATGACAATATCACCTGGAGTTTTTGCAATGGGAAAATAAACATCCTTTTAACATCTAGGAAATTTGCACTTCCTGAACCCATCTGGCCTGATGATTTGATCGAATAAGGGATATCATCGACTCTAAACGATGTTTTTAAATCCAGACCCAATTGGTTGTTGAACCAGGAAACAGACAATGGTCTGGTCCGGTTTAAATTGAGAACCAGAGGGGTCAAGAGCCAGTCAAACCTGTAGCTTGAAAAATTGAGCACAGGCGGCAACAAGAGGGATTGAACCCTTGACCTCATGGATGTAGCAATAACTCCCAGCTCGTCTAATGGCTTCTATAATTATATAAATAAGATAATTTAGTTCTATGCTGGGAAAACTTGTCTACCCGGTGGTTGAACCGGTTGAATCACTTGACCTGCGACTCAGAAAGCCCGACCAGTTATTTGATCGGTCTGCGTTTAAAGACACTGATTCTAAATCTAAGTCGTGGTCAATCTGGTTGCTGTAACTTTCCTTGAAAGTAAATTAGTTACTGAAATCGCAATGTGATGTGATCCCTCTGGGCTAAATGCAGCTTTTGAAATCTTTTAATTGTGCTAGAGGATTCATCTACTAACTAGACACTGGTTCGAGAGAAGCAAGTTTGGGAAAATGGGCTTGGAAGTTGTGATGCTATCTGATGTTATCTGAAGCATAGGAATCCAGAGCAACTAACTAGTTTCCAAGTCTCATCACTATAACAAAAAGTGAAATTACTTGATGGAAACAATCAACACTGAATCTGATTTACGACAAATTATCTCACTGGATCAAAGAACTACAGAAATATCAGTTAAGTGTATTCCCTGGATTTCACGGTTCATCTGGTTCTATACTTGTTGGCTTAGCACCTACCTGTGGTCCAAGTCAATTCACTTGAGAAGCCTCTATCGTGTCACCAGTCGTTTGGACTTAATATGATGCCTCAGTCATCTACATTCAGCTGGCCTAGGTAGCTAAGTTACTCCTTGACTCGATGCTTATTCTATAAATTGTGGTCCCTTTCTCATTGCTTATTTTTGCAGATTCTTTGACGTATCCACTGTTGTTTTTCAAATACTATTTTGCCTTTTCTTTCTTCATTTCACCTTTTTCTCTTCTTTTTTTATCTGTTCAATTTGAATCTCCCACCCATTAGTACAATTTTCCAAGACATTGTTGAAAGATCCATCTCCATGATATTTATGAATTATTTTGCAGCCTGCAGAAAAATTTCCTAATGTATTTCCCGCAAAATCCGTTTTCAGGAGGTAAGTGATGGTTTGCCATTTCCACTTTCCTTAATAATTTGTTCTTTTACCACTTCAAGTTGCTGACTTCCTGAATGAATGAAATGCAGGTTTCCATACCTTTTACCATGTCTCTTGATATCAGTTTTTTCTTTGGGGGTGATGGTTGTTGCTTGTTGGCTTCCGGTATGTTACTATATTAAACGTAAAGCCTTTCATTTGACCTATGCACACCCCTTAATTGCACATATCATGTGAATGTTGAAGAGAACAGTGCATAACTTTTGTCAATCATTTCATTGTTGCATGGCAATTTTCAGTATGTAGAAAGTAGCATGCAAAAAGATGCTAAATATACATGAAAGGGTTGGTGTACAAGAAACTTGGGAAGTATGGGGATTCTTTACTTCTCATATCACAGAACTAAAGAGTAGACTCAATGTTATGATCTCAATTTCTTCTGGGTGGTCAATAATTTGAAACATCTCTGAAACTTAAAATTTTTATAGGGAGCAAATAGTTCATTTGAATCTGCTCGAGTTTCTGCTCTTTTTGTACTAAATAGTTTAGGTACTATCCTTCATTCTATCATGTGCAAATGGCAACATTATTATGGTGCACCATTCTAGTTACATTTGGTTCAAACAAGTGACTCAGAACTCTAAAATTTTCCCAGGAAACCCTTCATATGCATGGTGAAAACAGCAAAGAATATGATATACCATACGAGGCACTAGAGGCAGAGGAAAATAAGACTTCGAAGGAAGAACTACAACGAAATGAGGGAAGTCGTCATACATCTTGGAGCCTTCTCAGAAATTGGCCATTAATCTCATCCATAATTGTCTATTGTGTTTTCCAGCTTCATGACATGGCATATACAGAGGTACTCATTTGAAATTGTTGTTACTTATGCTGTTTGCAATTAAGTCTTTGTGTACTTTAATAGGTCCCAACACTGGTGCTAAGTACCACGATGTGCCATTGGTGATGCTTGTTATTTTATTAACTAACTGTTTACCTATGGGCATAAATTTCTGAGCTGGAAAGCTGGAAGATTGCCGCTGGCACGTGTCCAGAAAAATCGACTTGTCTGGTCAATTATCTCTGGTGCAAAGAGCCATTGCGCTTTTGACAATCTGTCATCTTGAACATTGTTCTTTGATAATAGTCATACTTGGTCATTCATAATGTTTGCTTATTGATATATTCTTTGTTAACCACCTACTTCAGATTTTTTCACTATGGGCTATCAGTCCTTGGAAGTTTGGCGGATTGAACTATTCAACAGCAGATGTCGGTGAAGTTCTTGCTCTTTCGGGTAAAAAGGAAGATATTTATATGAAAGTAGTTATTTGATCATGTGAGATATCGTCTAACAATTCCACTTTGTGCAGAGGAGCATCCTATTTAACATTCAGTCAGAAGATCCCTTTTATAAATCTAGTTGGAATTTTGATCGTCAATTTGAGTCATGATCTCAAGATAGTCCAACACAAGTATTCTTTGATTAAGCTGTCTGAGTTGTACACCCTTGGATGAGATAAGTTAGGACCTGACCTGCGCAATCCTGTCAATCCTGCATTTTGGGTACATTATTGACATGTGGGCTGATAGACTCATTTGTTTGATCTAGGCATAGCTGGGGGCCTTGTACCGCATTTGAAGTGTGATTGTTACAGTCTTAGGGTAACTAGTAGGGTTGTTGTATAGTAGTTGGATCATTTTGGGAAGGTCAGCTCGGTATACACGTTGCTAGCCCTAACTGTTGCATCTTTCTAATTTCATATTCATATGAAGTCGAGACCTTCTATATGGCAATGAGATCAGTGTTTACTTTGGGATGAAACTTGTTACTGTCTGTTCCTTCGCATCTATTCAACATTTGCACGCATAGGTGCGCAATTTATGTAGCCCGACTCGATTCTGGATATGATCTAATTTTTGTCCATTCTTTGGGTAAACATTAGGTTTTGGGCTCTTATTATTCCAGCTATGTCTGTACCCACAAGTGGAAAGGATTTGTGGCCCAATTGTAATTTCACGAGTTGGAGCAGTATGCTTTCTTCCCACTTTCCAACTTTTTTTTACCAAAAATGGTGTACTACATTTGTCTCCTATTTATTGTTCTTACGTTGATATTTTTTTGTTATATAAAAGGTGTTGAGCATAATTCTGCTGTCAAGTTACCCCTTTCTAGCAAAACTGACTGGCATTATTCTCACTATACTGGTGGATTCAGCATCTATTTTGAAGAATGTGCTTGCTGTAAGTTCAACATGCTGTCAAACTTCCTTGATGCAACTGTTGTGGGTGCACATGAGCCAGTGCGTGTCTGTCTGTTTGTGTTGGTATTTGAGAGTGTGTGTGGATTTTTGAGGGGTGGGGCAGAGAGAGAGGAGCTCCAGTAATAAAAAATCTATAGAGATAACATTATCTACTTTGTTAGTACAAGGAACATGAGCGGTTAATTGCACAAGAACGATAATTTAAAGGATAGAAGGAAGATGACTAGGTTTTCAGGAAGTAATCTGTACTCTAGATTTGTGTCGATTGACAAATTCTGCAGCGTTGTAGGATATGATGCTATTATAGTTTCTCCATACTAGAAGTTTGATATGATGCTATTATTGTTTCTCCATCCTAGAAGTTTGGCTTAAAATGACAAATAAAAGCGGTTTGGTCATTTATTGTTACTTAACTTAGGTAGTGGATAAGTATGAGTAATAGTCGTCATTTATTCTTCCTTTGAATTTGTATTGTGTTCGGTGTTTGTGAAAAAGAGTTTTATCCTCTTTCTTGCTATGCCTCGCTTATTTGGCATTTGTTGTGCAAATTAGGTATCCATAACTACGGGCTTATTCCTCCTTCAGAACAGAGCTGTGGTAAAATTCTTCTTTTTTACTGCTTATTTATTGGCATGCCCAATGTCAATATGTCTGATCTTGAAATAATCCTGAATTAAAATGGTTAGACCCAGGAGCAGAGAGGAGCTGCAAATGGTATCTCTCTGTCTGCAATGTCTCTTTTCAAAGCAATGGGTCCAGCAGCAGGAGGTTTGATGTAAGAAGTTTCATTAATATAAGCTCCTTGAACCCCTTGTTTATGATGCTTGGCATTCCAATTACTCCTAAGCCTATATAAAAATTCAATTTGTGGGAGGAATGTCAACAGGCTGACAGTGGCAAGTAGATTTTCCTGAATAGAATGGCCTTATAGTCTTTTCGTTTGAAGTATCTGTACTTCCTGTTATTCGTGCATAAGATTTCTGATAATGAACGGAAGGATTGGAGAGAACACTATTTGTGCATTGGAAACCAGTAATGCAGGCTACATTTTCTTGTGACTGGTCAATTGTCTTCGTCATAGGGAAAGAGATTCACATTTCAAGGTGGTTTATATGTGGAAAGTTAAAATATTCAGGATGCTTTATGGAATATCTGCAAATCAAATTGTCAATTGGGGTCCAATTGATTGTCTATTCAGGCGTAGGCAAGTATTTTGTGTTCTTCAGGATGGAATCTGTATTGAGGCAGTGTGACTGAGATTTGATCTTCTGAATTTTCTGCTGGATTCATGCCATCTTTTTGTTATAACATCGATGATTGGTAAAGTTATAAGAGCTCTGCTACTAATTTCTTGCATCAGACGTCCAGCCATTATTTAAAGAATAACAACTTTGACTTTTTGTCGTTGCGCTGCATATGATAACGACTTTGCTGAAATATTCTTTTGATGGATATAGGGATTCGTAGTAATGATACTTAGGAACCGATCAAATAATGATAGATTATTATTATTCACCATCTATTTTAATTGTTCAACTCTTTGACAACATGATTTTTCCATCATTTGGTGGTGGATCCGTGAATGGGCTGAATGGATGCATTCCGTGGCTCTGTGAAGTTTAGCCTCTTTGAGATCACTAACAAACTGAAGCAGCTAAAGATAGGGTAATGTGACAAGTTTTATTTTCTGACTTTTAATGCTTTTCTGTAACTGCAGCTTCTCTTGGGCACAAAAGCGTCAAAATGCTTCTTTTTTGCCTGGTAAAGACCACTCTTTATACCTTGCAAATATCTGGAAATTTTTGTCTAACAATAGCTAAGAAGCGAACCTCTGCATCTGTCCATTTGCAAGGTTTCCGTGTGCCAATTGGCTGCTGAATATATCTAAAGACAATTTGACAAGTATAGTCGCGTTAAACTACTTTGGAGCTTATAGATATCAATGTTGTCATTTCCTTAGTCCTCAGTATTCTGTGGTTAAAGCATTAAAGGATATTTTTGGTTCGTTGATCAGGACTGTATAAAAAGTTCACGATTTAAGTCAGCAGCAGCCTTCCTTTATTGAATGGTGGAACTGTGGAAGATTTGAAGTCCCTGTACTAGTTTTATACACACAATAAATCTCAGTTTACTGGTTTTGACGAAATCGGATGAGTGAACCTTTTCCATCGTGCCTCACTACCCTGAAGCACTAAAGACTTTTCACAACTCTGGTTTCTGCACAATCTGGTCGTCTTGCATACAGAAACATGCACACGTGGCAATACTCGCATCAAATACTTATCGTAGCCTTTGCATATCAGTATAGCCTTGCATGCCCCTCCCTTTCTTAGCATTATTTGATTCTCTTCTTTGTATTCTTCTATCAATTGAAGTTGAACTTATGCTCTCAAAGTTCACATCATGGAATGAAAGCTGAAATCTATGGCTTTGTTGGGATGCAGGTACTCACATGGTTTTCTTCCTCCTGAACGTTGTCGAGGCATTGGGATTGCTGATGACCTTCAAACCTTTTCTGGCTCAGCCAAATGACTAGCACTCTTTGGCGATACTGTGTTCCATTGCAGGCGTCATGCACTGCAAAAGAGAGATACTATACCGTAATAGATCAGTATCCTGCAAAGTCTGACCTTTGCCTCTGTAATGCAGCGTCACGGTATGAGCTCTTTTTTGCTCCGTGATGCATAAATACAACCAAGACGTATAACTGCAGTGTATTCGCTGTTTGCAACATTGATTCATTCATGTGAAAGCAAGCAGAATGGCAGCTCATGTATCTGAGTATCTTTATTGTCCTCACGATTTTATGTATGTTCTTGCGGGCAGTGGTAACTTTTTGCTTTGCTGCCTTGGTTCATAAGTAGGCCAATGCCTCCTCCATGGTTGATATGCAAGCGGAAGCTGCTAAGACTCGAGAGTTTTAGCAGCCGTCAGGCCTTCAATCTTTTTCTTTTCCGTCATGTTTGTGCTGGATGGTGAACATTCCGTTCTCCAAGAAACTGCATTCTTTATTGTTCGTATCACCAGCACAAGACTTTGGGAGTCCACTGCAATAGAGAGGCTAATCAGGTAGCCGATTGGGTTGCTAAAATGCATAGGGTTAACTGTATTTCGGCCATTTGGACCTTATCCCCTCCCCAACCCCTTTGGGAGCTTCTTTGTGTCAATGCCCCTTGTCTGGGCCTTTTATGTAAGATTTTTTAATAGCCAGTAATGCAAGTTCGATTTCCCGACCAAAAAAAAAAAAAAAAAAACCCCAGCATATAGTAGGGTGGATAGGAATCAGAAAATACCGTGAATTTGGGGTAACTTTGAGTTATGATTTTTCTTCTCTCGAGAGGTATTCATTATTTGGCACTTGCTTTGCACGAGGTTATGAATTTGATTCATGTTGTGAGAGAACCTTTGTACTATTCACGTTGTGTTGCCTAGTGATTTTTTGACAACTAGCGATAATGTTGCGGCCACTCCGCAATCGTTATGAAGTAGCAATGATTAGGGGGTAAGCAAATTCAAGATAATGTTGCCGTCACATTACGAGCGTTCCAAGTCCAGAACTCATCCCTTCACTATCAGTTTTCCATTTTGAAACTTAAAACCTACTCTGGAGACCCGACCTTATCGGTACAATTTCAGTCTATGGTCTATATGAGAAACCAATCAATTACTTTTTATCTTGTTTCATTTTTGTTTTATTCCTTGGAATGACAAATTTGGGTAAAACATCTACTATTTACGAGAGGTGGAGGCCACAAAGGTAAGAATGCAAGATGCAAAGTAAAGCTTAAAGGAGAAAATTAGGGCTTTTTTGGTCTGGTTTCGAACCCCGAATCAAGAATTGTGTCAATAATAGCGGGTTCCAAAAACATAGAGTCGGGAACTGAACTAGAATGGGCCTGGTAGGGTCAGTTTTCGATTCGATTGCAACATCTATCCTTGATTGGTACTCACCCTAATTTTGATGCAATCCAATTAGCCTAAAAAGCTTTTTAGAAAAGCTTAGAGAGAGTCGTCCAGGCTGATTTTACCTCTCCATCCTTTCACATTTGAGCAGAGGTATCAATATGCGTTCCAAACTCATATTTGACCCACCTTTCAAGAAAATGGATTGCTACTGAGTTGGCACAATTATCAGATGAGTTGCTGATGGATTAAGCTAATTTGTGGGTTGTAAATGGGTTTGCCTTTAAATCTATTCACAACCAATTTAACTAGAGAAGCCCAATCCATTTATTAGTTTATATATGTTTTATTTTTTTTTTTCATTTTTATTATTTTTAATAAGTAAAATAAAGAAAAAAATTAAATTAAAAATGTGTGTATGTATATATATATATATATAGTGTTGTCGCCGATCGTCGCTTGCCGCCGTCAACCCCCGACTACATTTGCCATCGACCTCGTTCGCAAACGCCATCGACTATCGCCCGCCGCTATCATCGACCATGGCCGGAGAAAAAAGGAAAATAATATAAAAAGTACTTTTCAAAAAAATAAAAATAAAAACTTAGATATGAAATAATTTTTTATTAATTAAAAATTAAAAAAATCCATTAATTTTGTATTTCATGAAAGTGTTTTAGCAATACATTTTTCTTAAAAATTATAAAAATAAATAAATATTTCATGATTTGGTTAAATATAGAAGTGTTTAGTAATATGAATCGGGTATAAGTTGGGTTGGGTTGGGTACGGATCCAACAATTTGCATTACGCATAAATGGGTTATAAACGGGTTAATGGGTCAATTTGGGTCGTACTATTTATAACCCGATCAAAATCGAGACGTTCCACCCATTTGACAAGTCTACATTTGAGAGAAATGGTGGCTTGATCTATTAGATTAGTTAAATTAAGGGACAATAACATTAACGATTTCTAAATTTTTATCCAATGTGCAATTCGATTTCTAAACTTTTAATTTTACTCAATATGGTTATTGAACTTTAGTCCAATGTCAATGTGATCCCTAAATTTTGATATATATATTTAATGTAATTCTTGTATTATATGAAAATATCCAATATTGTCGGTCCATGAATCATATTAAATAAAATAAAAGTTCAGGTACAGACATTTTATATTGAGTTGAAGATTGAAATCGCACCGCATATAAGGCCAAAATTTATTAACTACTTGTGTCATTTTCGCTTAAAATATTACCAAAAGTCCAAATAGTGGAGACCTAAAGAAGTCCGCCGAAAGTCGAAACAGCCGCTCGTTCTTCTTCCTCTGCTCGCAGCCTGGCACCGGTCACTGAACCCCGCTTACTAAAACCGAGCGCGTCCATGTCGCCGCGAGATTGAGCGCGTTTTAGAGGCCGTCGATGGCGAACCCGAGGAGGCCCTCGTACTCCGCGGCGGGTGGCCCCGCCATCAGCCTGGAGGGCGCGCAGGCGTCGCCCGCCGCGCTGGCCCAGAGAAGCGCCTTCTCGTCCTCGTCCCTCGTCCACTTCCTCAAGAAGCCCCTCGCCTTCCCCTTCCTCCTCTCCGCCTTCTTGCTTCTCACTTGGATCTCTCTCCGCCTCCAGAGCAGCTCCTCCGCCTCGCGCTTTGCTTCTAGCCGCGACAGCGAGCGGAGCAGAGAGGAGGACGACCGCAAGGCCAATCTCGTCAGGTTTCCCCTCGGTTCCTTCAGTGATAAGCGCGGGTGGCTCCTCGATCCCACCTCCGTCGCGCTCGATTCCGGTATTCGAGGTCTCTCTCTCTCTCTCTCTCTGGATTATGATTGAATGTGAACTTCGGAGCCTCGTTGAGCTTGGTTGTTGCTGCTTTGCTCTCCGTTTGGTTGATTACTTTAGATGGAGGAGTGTTGTATTGTGCTTGCAGGGGGAGCTGTGGCCTGTGCTTCCATCCATGTCGGCGAAATCCGCCCTGGCGGTGTGAGGGCGAATCATAGGCATCACACTTGTAACGAGACGTTCGTCATTTGGGGTGCTAAGACCAAATTCAGAGTAGGTTACCTTCCTCCCTTTCTCCAAGTGTCTCAGGGTTCAAGTGGAAGTTGTTTCTGAAAGTTGTTTGAGCGAGAATGGTTTCTAGTCATTGTTGTCGTAGACAGGATTTTCAGCAATTCACATTGAACGCCATTGTTTCTAGTGAGTATTATTTGAGGACTCTTACCTGAAATCAGGTTATTAGAATTGCCCAAGTTCGTCTCGCCAACCTGTGGTCTGACTTATTAGTTATGTTTTACCAGAGTTCAATCAGATATTCACCTTAAGTAGCTCTGTGTGTGTGTGTATATATATATCCCTCCCTCCCTCTCTCTCTCTCTCTCTCTCGCACACCCCCACCCACACAGAGAAAAAGAAAAACAGAGTTCAATGTGAGAATCTCTCTCTCTCCCCCCAAGGGAAGTGTGTTCTTCATATTTTTCTGTCATTCCAGGTTGTTGATGGAAAGAGAAAACCCACCATAAGTGGGAGTTCATATTCAATTGTAGTTATTTTGTGGACATTATCTTTGCCATAATCCTATAGGAAAAGATTGCAGTGCTGACCGCGTTGTTCAGACATGATGAATCATTGGAAGGGAGAGAGAGAGACATTCTCACGTTGAACTCTGTTTTTCTTTTTCCTTGTGTGTGTGGGGGTGTGCAAGCGAGAGAGAGAGAGGGAGGGAGGGAGCGCAAACACATTCTCACGTTACATTCTGTTTTTCTTTTTCTGGGAAAAGAAGAAGAGGATAGCAGAAATAAAATTCAATAATTGGGGCAGAGCGATGTGGAATCAGTGGCTCTGAAACACCTGTGGGTTTTCTACAGGGTGCCCACAGTTCCACGCCCTCAACATCAAGAAAAATCAATGGCATCATAGTATGGGTTTTGTGCTCATTCAATGGGCGTTCCTGGAAATTGGAGCTTTTCAGGATTTCTCTGAAAGGTTCTCTATCCTCTCTAGCGACATTCTATCCTTTTGTTATCTATCAACATAATGAACTGCTGGCTGCGTTCGCACCTCTGTTGTGTGACTTTCAGGATTTTGAAGGTTCTCGACCCTCTCAATCCCTCCAATGCCATAACATGTCTACTGTTTGTCTATCTATCAACATAATGAACTGCTGGTCGTTCCCCCCCATTGGTTTTGTCTTCACAAATCCGCCTCCAAGTGCCATCACATGTCTCAATCCTGTTTTGTCTATCCATCAACATAATGAACTGCTGGCTGCAGTTCGCACCCCTGTGTGTGTGTGTGTGTGTGTGTGTGTGTGTGTGAGAGAGAGAGCGGCACATTCTGGCAAAGAAGGCAATGGAAGCCGAGGGCTGGTGCAAGTTAATTGGGGCAGAGCAATGCAGAATCAGTGGCTCTGAAACACCTGTGGGTTTTCTACAGGGTGCCCACAGCTCCACGCCCTCAACATCAAAAAAATCAATGGCATCATAGTACGGGTTTTGTGCTTATTTATTGGGCGTTCCTGGAAATTGGAGCTTTTCAGGGTTTCTCTGAAAGCTTCTCTATCCTCTCTCCCCATTTGGTTTTTGTCTTCACAAATCCGCCTCCAAGTGCCATCACATGTCTCAATCCTGTTTTGTCTATCTATCAACATAATGAACTGTTGGCTGCAGTTCACGCCTCTGTGTGTGTGTGTGTGTGTGTGTGTGTGTGAGAGAGAGAGAGAGAGAGAGAGAGAGAGAGAGACTGACACATTCTTGCAAAGAAGGCAATGGAATCTGAGGGCTGGTGCAAGTTAATTGGGGCAGAGCGATGCAGAATCATTGGCTCTGAAACACCTGTGGGTTTTCTACAGGGTGCCCACAGCTCCACGCCCTCAACATCAAGAAAAATCAATGGCATCATAGTACGGGTTTTGTGCTCAATCAATGGGTGTTACTGGAAATTGGAGCTTTTTAAGGTTTCTCTGAAAGCTTCTCTTTCCTCTCTGCCCCATTGTTTTTCTCTTCACAAATCCGCCTCCAAATGCCATTACATATCTCAATTCTGTTTTGTCTATCTGTCAAAAGAATGAACCACCAGCTGTAGTTCTCATGCACGTTTCCACCTTCCTTAAATGCTTTTCCTTGTTCTTTTGCTTGAATTTTATCGATTTTGACGACAGCTTGATTCTTATCTAGCAAAGGAGACAAACAAGAAATGTGAATAGGGGTACAATGTACATGTAAAGAGTCAAGTGTTTTCGTTCTTAGATGGCTTTTGTGTTTCTCATACGATAAGCATTGAACTTGTTGCAGCTGGAGAGCAGTGAGCTGGGTGGCAAAACTTATGCTGAAGTAGTTGTTGCTGCTGATGAGGTTGCTGTTGCAGCAAGTCCAAGTGGTACAGCTCATGCCTTGGTAAATATAGATCCTGTACATAGTACTTTCTTCATTGGGTGCCAGGATGGTGTGATAAACTATAACAGCTCCAGTACTGACTATCGTGTTTGGAAAGATCTGTAAGTAGTGTCAAATATGGCACTGCCTCCCTGGCTGTCCAACTCTTGTCTGATCAATTAACTAACTAGTCCAGTTTTCTTTCCTTTTGCTCACATCTGGGAATCATTTGAATTGGTCACATTCAATCAGATGTAATTTGAAAGTTGATATGTACATAAAGCAATGTCTCACTTAAGTGACATCTGGCTTGTCAGTCACTTAAGTGACATCTTCTGCTTGGTTATATTATTCAACCTTGTACCAGTTCTTTTTTTTTTTTTTTTTTTTTTGGGCAATTTTGCTCTCAAATTTTACTATCTGGAGGACATCTTTTTTTTTTTTTTATCCTTCATGCCCAAGCATGTTAGTGCCAGTGGCACAAGAAATTCAAGCTAAATTTTTTTATGTATTTCAGCTGGTACTGTACCATAATTTCTCGGGCGGATGATGTTTCTATTCGTTGATTGTGAATTATGGTGCAATTATAGATTTATCATATACTATTTGTCTGTTAATACGGTATTAGTCTTCCTATGATAGGAGGAAAGAGAGAGTCATAAGTTTTGTAGAGTAGAAATCGATGAATGAGTGGCTCGCCTAAAATAGTTAAAAGAGGATGGAATTGAAGTTTAAGGGCGGACCGCTTGCCTACCTTGCTGAATGAGTGGTTAAACGGATTTGTGGAAAGAACGGAAGGATAGTTGTCGAGTGCCATACACTTGAGAGGAAAACAAAATTGTCTGAATGATGATCATTCTGTCATTGTGACTTGGAAGTTGTGGATGCCGTTGATGAGTGACTAACAACTGTTCAGATCTCTTCCTTTGGTTTGCCCCGAATCCACCACCATGTCCAGTCAAAAGCAATCGGGAGTGATATTTTCTGCCGTCATGGATGCGATCCTGGTTGTGCTGCGTTTCTGCTTCAGCGACACTGGCTCTTTTAATTCTCCATGCTTTGCCAGCGATGACTTAGTTAGTCTCTTGGAAGTCCTCAAGGAAGGAAATTTAAGGGGCAGATGCAGGTGAAGAATTATGGAGGTTTATTGATTTTATATTTACCGCAAAATCATATTATAAGTATCAACTCCATTATGTACAATGTGATCTTTACGGAGAGACGTTGACAAAACGGAAAAAAAATTGCATCTTGATGGATGTCAAGGACTCAAGATCCGGGCAAACTTTGTCGCTAGGAGCTTGATTCGATGGGCATTTATGCCTGACCACGAGGAAGGGTTTTGAGCACAGCCAGGAAGAAAGTGACCGAGAGGAAGCTCTCTGCCTCATGTTCTCTTTGATTCCGACTTTGCTCTTTCATGCGAATCGGCCTCCTTGTCGTATCTACCTTACTATTTCCCTACTAATATAGTAGGGGGCCTCGTGCATGAGGACTCACCTTTCCATATTTGGTCGGGAGAAAGCTTAGCAAACATCTTGACTTTCACCATCTTGGTGTTCTGGAGTTGTTAACTTCTGCTATTGCTGTTATACTCGAGGCAAGGCAGTGCAAACTCCTAATGCTATCTAATGATTGGCTGTAGATAGGAATGAGTTTGCCCAGGTTTTCTAGGAAAGGAGAAACATTAAGGTTGTAGGAGTTAAGAGGGGCTACAAGCATCGTTGAGTTCCCAAGAAAGAGATTCAGCAAGCTGGGAAATCCCTCCTATCTGCAGATTTGTTTCTTCCGGCATGCCTCAACGCCGTCCGTCGCTATAAGCAGCAATGGAATGCGGGTATCTTGGAGACTTAGATGGGTTCGGGGCGGTGGTTTGTCAGGATAGACTCAACTCCTGGATTTTATCAATGCGATCGTCAAATCGAGTAAGGTTTGCATCGAACCTGTCGACCATGATTGGCCAATGGCTCTTGTCAAGTCGGGGAATTCCTCGTGCGAACTTGACTCATCGCAGATCATACGATCACAGTCGTCGGATGATGCGGGCCCACGGAGGGTGAGGAGGGTGCTCTCCTCAAGCTGAAGCACACTGGCCCCCTTTGAGAAAGTAAGGCAAGAGTGCGGTCCAAGGCATTGAGAATGATGACTCATGAGTCCCCTTGCCTTTTCCTTTTTACTCTTTAGTTTCTTCTTTTTACTGTTTGTGTTTCCTGCGATGCAGATTCTGTGTTGAACACATGATATCTGCTCCTGCTCAATGCTAGGTCCATCTCGAAGCAAGTGATGAGTGCTTGCCTGGACTCAGGTCCGTATGAATTGGGTCAACCACGATCATTAATCATGCGGATCCCACACGGATCTTACAAAAATCAATGGTTACGATTGCATGTGGTTTACTAGTAAGTGAAAGTACGATCAAGCCGTGTCAAAATAGATTTAGCCCTGTTGAGCTTTCGATCATTCATAAGGTGACCTCTCGTTTTGATCTCTCCATCTAGCTTTTCTTGTACTCTGGAAAGCGCTTTTCAACCTTGTGTGGCGGTGAGGGGGAAATTGTCGCCCGTTTGTGAAAACAAGAAAACATGCATAGCATGCTTGTTTATACATGCATGTTTGTCCACTTCCTCGTCAAAATCTAAAATACCATTCAAATTCAGATTAATTGCGAAAAGATTGCATGCGGGTTATTTACGTATCGACATTTGACAGTTGCGAAAGTTTCAAGAGCTTCGAATCATAAAATACCGAACTGTGTAAGTACTAAGTAGCGGGTTTTAGACCTAAGTAAAGAAAATCAAAATCAAAATTCAATTTGGACCGAGATCGTCGGTGCATCGGAGTCGTATGGATCCCAAAAGCTTTGTTGTAAAAGAGGGTAGGGTTAGGTAAACCAAAGTTGGGGGAGAAAAAGAAGGACAAGCACAGGGACCTGATCCAACCCCCGACTCTCATTTCATTGACCAAAACTCGATCTCTGAATCCTAAGCTTCACCCACTTTCGTTAAAGGGAGACAGCTAAAAACCATGATGTTAATTGGAGAAAGCGAGAGCCTTTCATTGATTGAATCGCGAGAAACGACAAGAACAGGATTAAAGAACAACGAAATGATTTTTTGGATTCAGGGTTGGATCATGCTGGTCTTGTTCGACTTTGGGTCGTGTCGTTTGACAGTGATTAGGAGGCATTAGGCGTTGTCGTTTTCTGATTTATCCCGAAGAGATTTCAAGTGGGTGCTCCTCTGTGATCCTAAGAGAGATGGGGGAACTTCCTCCTTTTTTTGAAATGTTGGAATCTGTCCGTTAACTCTCGGTCGATGTCTAGCTCCGACCCTTTTAGATTTTAATTTTGGTCGGATTAATCCTTTTACCTTTTTATTTGTACCAATTTAGTCCTTTTAATCGACATGGCAATCTAACTCCGTCATAGAATCCACACGTGCGGGAGTGATTGTCGTTGTGTAACACCAGATCGGCAAAAATTTGAGAGAGAGAGAGAGAGTTGGGTCTACGGTGTTGCCACCACACTTGCATTGGTAGCAAGCGTAGGCCTCGCATCACGTGGTGGGGCAACCCCTCGAGCAAGAATCGACCGGCCACCGCTGCCCGCCAAGCACGAGGACAAGCAATTAAGGTGGCAGTGCCAGCATGATAAAAACAACTATCAACCGCGTGAATGTACTAATCCGAGGCTAATAGCAGCACTCACATTGAGAGCATGCAGCATTTACATAAAGCGACACAGAATATTTGTAGCCACCGTTAAAAATTTATTGGTAGCGTGCGTGAGAAAAGCCCAACTCCGAACCCCGTCAACATATCTTGTCTAACCCACCTCCACCCAAAATCTTTTAAAATCAATGATTTATGGGCTAATTATGATACATTAACCTCTCCACATCACTCCAATTTTTCAATACGAAAGACTTTCTTTAAATACAATTTATACTTGCATCTCAATAAAAACTACAATTCTTGAAATTTGGATATATATATATATATATGTAATATTATATTAATAGCATTATAGTATTGTCAGTTATTTTCGACCGTAGATCCACACATCATCATTGTATTTTTTGCATAAAACATTCATTAATTGAAAAATCGTGAGGTCAAAAATAAACGATAGTATTATCACACTGTCAGATTAGCGGCTTCCTTGTGAGAATAACATGATGGCGGGGATAAGAAAGAATGTGAGAATTAATATAGGGCAGTACTCAAAGTAACAATGTACTAAACCCACGCTCTATACGGCTGCCATAACACCGGCCCTCCAACAGAAAAGGAGCAAAGCAGCGACCACCCTCTCACTTTCTCTCTGTCTCTGCAACCACTCTCCTCACGCAGAAGGAGAGAGATGAAGAGAGAGAAGACCCTCCTCTCCTCCTCCTCTTCTTCCTCCTACCGAGAACGCGACGCCGCCACCAATGCTACCCCCGACGGCCGTAGCTGCCTCCACTCCCGGAGCATCGGATGCATGTCCGGCCTCTTCCGCCTCCTCTCCCGCTATCAACACCGCCGCAAGTCCCTCACTTACGGTAGCAGTTCACATCGTTTCCCGTTCCCTTCGTGTTCTTGACTTCTGCTTTGATTTCTCCAGTTCGAGAAGCCACGCTTCCCCATTTCGATTTGCCTTCGGATTTTAACCGAATCACTGAGAGTTTGTTTTCCTCAAATCTCCAGGTAAAAGGCAGCAGAAGAACATTCTAGTAGTCTCTCCTCCCGCCAAGGACGGAACCGCGGATCTAGTTCCCGCTTTGCTGCGAGATGGAGCCGCCGCCGCCGCAAAGAGGATCTCGTGCGACGTGCCGAGGAGCCCCACGCTGCCGGCTGAGATGCGGCGGTCGAGCTCGCCGGGGGGCCACGCCGCTCCCCCTCCGCAGCCGACGGTGGTGGCTCGTCTGATGGGACTGACCGCCGGCGAGGCGCCGGAGTCCGCCTCGGAGAAGAGGCGCAAGCTGCTGGGGGCGCTGGACAGGTGCGACCAGGACTTGAAGGCGCTGAAGAAGATCATCGACGTGGTGCGCTCGGCCGAGGAGCTCCGGTACGCTCGAGAATCCGCGAAGCCGAACGCCAGCTTCGACGGCCGATTGCAAGAGCTGGCGAAGAAGGAAGGTGAGACCGAGGGCGACGACGATTCCGGCTACAACGAGAACAGTAACAGCAGGGAGGAGGAGGAGGAGGAGGAGGAGCAGCAGCTGCCGCCACCGCAGCAGGAGGAGCCGAGCCCAGTGTCCGTGCTAGACGAGTTCACTCGGTCGAGTCTGATCAGTGGCTACAGCAAGCGACATTCCATTGGTATGTCCTCTTCTCTTCCTGCATTTATTGTCGCCCTGTCTCTTCTCTCGTGCGTGCCTGCATGCCATGGAACCACTGGACGACAAGGTTCATCAATTCCCCCACAAGTCAACTTAATTTTATTCGCCAATTCACGTAAAAATTTTATTTATTAACTTGATTATAAATACATAATACCGTACATGATATGATGGACGTGAATCATTTGCTTAATAAATTTGGCTTATTTTCAAACCTAAATAATAATTAAAAGGAAACATACAAATCGAAACTATTCTCAATTGCACGGAATGGTTATTCCGTGATCGATTTTTGAAGCAAATAATACGTATGTCCGTTTCATTGAAATAGTTGTTCAAATACCTTTGTTCTTTTATCGAAGAGATGGTATGGGGACGATCCCGAGTTGCTCGCTAACATGGCTAATCATAAACCTCGTCAAAAATTGGGTTATAAACCCATTTCTTAGCACATGTACGATGAACTCGGATGTTGTATGGATTACTTATATTTTGTAAATGGGTCATAAATTGATTTAAATATGATGCGAGTGTTAAAGGGATCATAAATATATCGTAAATCGATTTAAAACTTATTTAGGCCCAATTCATTTCTATGAGTCTCTTCATCCTCCTTCGCACTCATATGACTTTACCGTTCCTTGAAATTGGTACATCCACCCATATCAAATTCAGTCAACAAGGAAATTTGAGAAAGGAAATAATTGAATGAAGAATTAACGTTAAGGTTAAAAAAAACTAATGCCCCAAGGTGTTTGTCATGCATATACTTAGGAAAATTTTTAGTTTTTAAGACAGACGATTACACATGACACTGAGAAATTAGTACACGAAAAATCACAAGCTTTGTAACCGAGTGTCCAGGGTGCCCTCGTCGACCAACCCACCGAGGAATGTAGAAATTAATACGTGCCTCTGTTTCAACATGTTCATGCGAACTACTTTTTTCGTGTAAGGAACTCTTTTTGGCCATACTGTTCATATATACAATCCATCAATCTAAGACATGTCCGAACAAAATTGTCTGATCTGTTGTTGTTCCAGCCACAAGAAACGATTCTTTGAAGCCACACATACATAGGGATGTCTTCGAATCGACGGCAGGGGATCTTTCGGACAAGACATGCTTTTTAGCCACATGCCCTGTTTTAGGATTCCAAGCAAAACAATCATAGCCCACCATGGCCTAGAAAAAAAAGGTTAAAGTTAAACCATCAATGGCCTAACGGGTTCGGATCCATTACAAACCATAGTGGATGGACAACCCGATTGAATTCTTCCTTCATAGATTACTTCACGACATCGTTATCGCAGACCCGTTTCGGATCCAAAGATGACTGTGGGCTCCTCCCCCTTTTGTTATGATGATAAAGCAGGGGAGACTAGAAAGAAAGAGCAGAGCCCATTCTGATCCAACGTTCGGGATGATCCACTTTCTATTCGGGTCGGGGCTAAGCTTTCGAAACAATAGTTTTACATCAATGTAAAGTGGTGAGCGGAGATTGTGCGCTGTCCGGGCTGTCCCTGTCCTGCCCCTTTTGCTTTTTGTAAGGTGTGATGGGGCGATTCAAAAGGGTAAAAAACGGAGGACAAAACCAGAAAGGAAAAGCGAGAAGGCGCACACACCATTATTACTTCACCGTTTGCAGGCTTCTGCTTTAATTAGTACGCGGGGCCACCACATTGCGCCCCAACACTTTCATACATCTATGCCAGTATCTTACGTAACCACATAAACATGTAACTGTTCTTCTTCTTCTTCTTTTTTATCTTTTTACAAATTTTGTGAAACTTGCCACTACAAAACCCTAAAAACTTTTTAAGACATGCAACTATTAACGTGCGGAATTGCGTATGATCTTTCCATAGTTATGCGAGATATGTATAATGACCTTTGAATTTCGAATTTTTTGTTGCGAAAGTCACAAGTCGAAATCAGAAATAGCCCGATGCAGAGATACTTTCATTGGATTGGCCAGGTAGATTGATTGGGTAAAAACTTTGGCACTAGCCATTCTGAAAGAGGTTACCTTTATCGTCGTCCGAAAGAGATTTCTAGATAAGCTTTGCCTATGTGTTCATGGACTTGTATTTTTCAAGTTGGTTCAAGTACCATCCACCTGCTAATTGTTTAGGGCTACTCTTCATGGCATAGATATTTTTAAACTGTGTCCTCCCAATAGGAATCTGGGACTTGGAAAGACTTGCTTAGCATCCGTACAAGTATGATTTTGGTATGTTTGGATCATTCTATAGTGGGTATCTAACAAATGATTTTGCAGTCTGTGGTAACAATTGATAAAGTCAGAATTTGTCTTTTCAAGCCTCCATAAAACATAGTCGGATCAATGGTTTTCAAATGTAAATTTTAGGCAAATCGTGATGCAGGCGAAACCCGTGAGATTCCTATGGACTCCTTAACGAGCACTTGTTTTCTAATTTCATTCACTTTTGCTTTTGAAAGCTCATCAGGCGCGCCCCAATAATTACGTGGCGTGCCACGCAGAACGGCTGGTGCCACCGCCCCAGAGGAAGAAGCCTGGAGAAGAGCTCAACTACAGCATATGCCTCTTGGACAGGATCGCCTACGAGCCCTCGCCGGCCCGCGCGAGGACCTGCGAGATCCCTGTTTCGGCGCCGCCGTCGCGGATCAGCGAGGTCATGAGGCAGAGCGTGGATCAAGTGTGCAGGGACATCGCGTGGGGGCAGAGGAGGGAGGTGGGAAGGATAGGTCTGGCCCTGCACGACCACATCTGCAGGGACTTGATAGAGGAGACCGTTAGAGAGATGGGGCATTGGTGCATCACGAGCTCCCTCCCTTTCGAGGCTTGTAAACGAAGACTCTGTTTTTAGCGCGTTATTTAACAATCTTCTTTCCCTTTTCTCGATCCCCTCTTTCTTTCTTTCTTTCTTTCTTTTTCCTCTGTTAGGACAGGAAGATGATTGTCGTTTTGTGAATGAAGAAGCAAGAATTGGGGAATAGTCAAAGGCTTTTTGAGTTTTGCTTTTCTTAACCGCTTACAGAGTGATATTTCAGATCAGCAGGATTGAATTTTGACCAAACTTTTCCTCCCCCACCATGTAAATCTCAGAGATCTTAATTGCTGCTATGGCTGTCAAAAAGGCCCGGATCGGCCGGACCCGAAAGAGAAAAAATCGGGGATTTTGGAGTCGGGTCTCGATATTGTCTGGGTAAACTACTCTAAAACGGGCCAAGTCCATAATCACCAGTGATGAACCCAACCGATCCTCGGTATTGTCATGACTCTTAAAGCCAAACGTCAATTCCCAGTCGAATACAGCGACTAGTCAAGGTCCTGAGTTAACTAACCCTCGGCTAAATCTCGAAGGAGGTCATAATGCCGCCATTGCCTTTCGAATCCTCCAAGCCATTATTTACTCCCACCGCAATCATTCTTGCTAAGAAGAACGCGGACATCGTGGACGATTCCACCCCTCTGCATCGCTTTCTTTGTCCATTTTGCTCGAGGCTACGATATGGAATCCAATCTATGCTCCATAACAATGAATAATCAGTTCGATTTGCTTTTGACCTGCCCACAATAAACCTCCTAAACAAAAAAAAAATTCTCCCAGCCAACGCTCATCAGAACAAATAACTTTCGAGCCCAATGAGATGCTCCGAAAAAAAAAAAAAAAAATAAAAATAAAGTTCAGAACAAATCCTCGGGTATTTCTGCTCGGGCCTAGGTGAGTCGATGGGCCGCAAGGCCCATGATCAGATTTATTTGACGAGCATGGTAAATCGCGCGAAGTTATCGCGTTGCGGATCGGTCGACTTCAAACCTACGGATTTATCATAGATCGAGTATGTGGATCGTACTGAACGTTTCATAATAAGTTCGAGGCTCTCTCGTAGAAACTCCCACACGGGATCGGTCATTCTTAACCGCGACTTGCCATCGTTCTTGTACGTGTCAATGCTCGGAAAAAAAAAAAATTTGAGAAAATTTTCAAATAAAAGCATGAAGTGTCCTCATTTTTAGGAGTGAGCATGGGCCGGGTGTCGCGACCTAAAAAATCAAGTTTCTAGGCTAATGGATTATTAGGTCAATTATTCAACCAACCTAACTCGGACCCTCCCAAGTCCATACCAAATCGCAACTTAACATGCAAATATTTGAATTGGAGTCGCCACTAATCGTTTTTTGGTAGGTCGATTAGAAACCTAAGTAAATTAGCGGGAGAACTAAATTACTTCTAGGAGATTCTAAGTCCGGGGGACTTGATTACGCTAGATTATTCTAACGCCCTTTCGGTACCATTTTATTTCATGAAAATTTTTTGTCATGCAACATTAATTGATTTTAACCTAAGTCACTAACAAAGGTTATCATGCGATTGCACAATCAATTAATTGAACATCCAAAAGTCAAGGTAATTGCAGAAAGCATACGCCAAGACAAATTATTCTCACTTTTGAATTTTTGCTTTTTAATGGGATAAAGACTAACCTATATGCAATGCATGAATTTAATCTAAGATGCAAATGAATTAAATTAAATGCAAGGAAATCCTAAGCATGCATATGGAATTAATTTAACTACATGACTAACCTAGATGACATGCAATTAAATGAAACTAATGTACAAAAGATGTTACGGTCTAATTAAAATGACTGCATGACTTACGAATTAATTGAAGACCTAAACATGCAAATTCTATATGATCTAAACCTAGCATGCAAATGACATGGCAAGCTTGTTTTATCTTTCTGTATTTTCGGATTAATGAATGACCCTAAGTAAAAATATGCCTAAAGATAATTATCTTACATATTTTAAGGTTCGGGTTTGCCTAATCCCCAACATATTAAAGATAAATTATTTTAGACATGAAAATCAATGCAAATATGCATGTTCTATCCTAAAATGCAAATCTAAATTAACTTGTTCTAAAATTAGATTAACGTGCAAATATCTACAAGATTTTAATGCAATTTTTTTTATCTAAAAATGCAATGCAATATCTTTTAGAATTTTAAATATCACGCAAGAGCATATTCATTCTAAAGATATTATGCCAATCAAATCAATCAAGAAAGTGGATATCTCAACCGATTTTTGAAAACATTCGCAAATATCTGAATCCAATCTTTAATCCGTAATCTTACGGTTAACGGTTGAATTCAAATCCTTGCTCGTGGCAAGTTGCGGATTAGGAAAAGATTCCTAATCGATCACATTTTTGAAAGATTTTCTTTGATATTCCGAGTATCTTGACTATGTTCAAAAGATTTTTTTTTTCGAATTAACCAGGTTATCGGCAAGATTTCAAAACAAATCTCAATCAAATCACAATTTTCAAATTTTGCCAAGTACGGGATATATCGCATGATTTATTCAGAAATTTTGACTTCTAAATTTAACATGCAACTCTTTCAATCTAGTCAACAATCGAACATTCGATCTTGCAAAACGATTTTCTCAACATGACAATTCAATCAATCGATTTTGCAACTAAATATTCATAATATTTAAATTAGGAAACATACCTAGGTTGCGAGATATGTTTTCTTCTTCTTTTTTTGAATTTATACGAACTTGCACTCCAAGCTTCCAATTTTCGGACCGATCGACGGGAACTCTTCACGGCTTGGACTTCCTTGTGCACCTAATCAACGGGATCGGCGAGGGCACTCGTGGACGTCGGACAATAGCCAACCAATTTGAAAAGACCCGTCGTTGTAACTAGCGGATGTGTTGTGCAAATCGTGCAAATCGGGATTGAAAACTCTTTGCTCAAAACCGGACTTTTACTTTGACCAATCCCTTGAATAGTCCAATAACCACCGCCTGGCACTTCTTCAACTGGGATTAGTGGTGCATGTGATCATGATCACCTATGGTGGTGCCATTCTCACGTTAGGAGAGGTGGACCACTAATCAAGGGAAGGTCCAACACCTTTTTTTTTTTTTTTGGAATGGAGATGATGGCTTGCCTTGTGTTAGAAGAGAGCGGGCGTCGTTTGGCAAGGCTTCATGGGACTCGTCGTGGCTATAGGGTAGTGGTGGTGTTGGGGGCGTCGGGCTGGTATTGGAAGGTGCGTGAAGCAAAGCTTCGTAATAGTAGACTCTGCTGAAGGAACTTTCTAAATGACTCTCCCTCTTACTCTTGCTGAAATTCTCCGTGTTTCTCTCTTGTGACATGCGAGCCCCTCTCTTCACTTTTATCTCTTGGACCTCCCTCTTTTTTGAACCAAGGCCCCCCCTCGCACAATAATACTCTCAGCCCTCTTCTTCGTTTGTGATGAGTCCTCTTTATAGGCAATTGTCCTGCGCCTCTCTTCCAAACGGTTAGTGGGTTGCTATTTTTTTGGGGGAGAAATTGTTTGTGAAAATCAGATTGTTCCCCTTTCATAGGCGGAAGGCTCGAGTTCCTAGGGAAGAAATGATCTTCTGTTATTGCTTTTGTGGGCACGTGAAGATATATTATTGTTTTTGTTTGCTGAATTCTCCTCCAAGATTTGCCTCTACCCACCTTCTCCTTATCTTGATTCATGCGTTTTCCATCCCTTGAGAATAATAATTTTTTTTTTTTTTTAACATAGAAGATGTCCACGCCCTAAAAGATCACATTTGGCTCAGAATGTCACTCAAAGAAATCCTTCACGATATTGGCTTGATAAGTACAAATGCAATGCATGAAAATAATTTAATTATTTTTCTTAAGAACTAAGGTTAGTCCCTAATTAATGACTAAAAAGATAGCCAAAATTTAGGTGTCAACACCGGGTGGGTAGGGTCCAAACCTAGACCCCGAAACCGACCATGTTATAACATGTTCCCAACTTTTGGAACCGAGAACCGGCCCTATTTATCCTAGAACTTGTTTTAGAACGGATGCCGTTCTTCGATCCGGTTCCGGGGTCTATCAGAGAACCTATTTTCCTTTTGTTTTTGTTTTTTTTTTTCTGATTTCATTTTTTCATCAAAATAATATGAGTATTGATGAAATAATCCAAAATAAAATGTGAATAATAAAACTCATTATCCGCCAAAAGCAACAATCCATAATATGAGCAATAAAAATGACAATCCATCAAAAGCAACAACCCAAAATATAATAATAGAAGTTACAATCTACCAAAAGAAATAATGATCCTACAAAACGCTGAATTAACAAGTGTAATTTTTCCTATCGCACTACTACCAAAATCTGCTAATAATCTCTCATTTTTGTCTTGCAAGTCAAAAGACACGAAGCCTACTTTGAAACTTGCAAGGTTGGCAAGGTTGGCCAAATAAGTGAGATAGGTTTTTTTTCTTTTAAATGGTAGCTAAAATCGGTTCTAAAACCGGTCCGGGTGGATCTTCACCTAGAACCGGGAACCGAGCTGTTTTCAACCAGTTTTCAAAAATTGGAACTTGTTCCTCGACCTGTTTTAGCGGGAACCGATTCCCGATCCTATTTTTTAGGTGGTCCGATCCGAGTTCCAGGTAAATCCGATCCGGTTGCACACCCTTACTCATTTTCTCAAATTAGGGGCATTGTCGACATTTGCTTTTTTTTAAAAAATTCCTTTTTCATTTAGCTTTTCTTTTTTCCCATGTTTTTCTTTTTTTTCATTTTTTTGCCCTTCCTTCTCGTCGGCCTTGCCAAGTGAGGGCAGCCCTAGCCAAGGGCATTTTTTTTTAAATTTGTTCTCCTTTTCTTTTCTTGTTTCTCATTTTTTTTTTTTTTTTGCCCTTTCTTTGTGCCGATGGCCGGTGTCAAGCGATGGTTGGCCACTATTGTGGGCCGGGTGCCGCCCTCGAGGGTCGCCTCGTCTAGCCCTCGGTGGTGACCAACCATCACTTGAGACCGGCCAACAACGAGAAAGAAGGGAAAAGAATAAAATAAAATAAAATGATGAAAATGCATTTGGTCAGACCATTTTTTAAAATAAAGCGGGCATTTCAATCACTTATTTAAAACAATATCCACTTGAAGTCATTATTTGAAAAAATAAGGATATTTCAGAGCTTTATTTGAATTTGTCCAAAAGTTGATTGATGTAATTTGAAGTATCATGCATAAGATTAATTGAGTCAAATGTTAATTAACATCCCTCCTAAATATTTTTAATGCTTTGGTAAGAAATGAAATCTTATACTTACTTTTTTCGACGGAGACATTTTAGTAAAAGTGTTGCTTTTAAATTGAATATATACTCCAATAGGCACCCGCTAGTAAAGGAATTGGAGATGGGGATGTTCATATCATAGGTTCGAAGCTTGATTTTCACATTTGCTCTTCATAAAAGGAGATGAAAGCTGAAGATAGGAGAGAAAAAAAAAGTTGGAAAATTTTCAAATAAGGGCCCTAAGTGCCTTTATTTTCTCAAATAAAGGCATCAACTTGACCTTATTTCAAATAAATGCATGAAGTGCACTCATTATCTCAAATAAGGGCTTGACTCATTGGTTGATTAGGGGCATTTTGGTAATTTTATTTTTATTTATTTTAAAAACTCAAACTCAAGTGGGAGGGCCTCAAACGCCGTTGGGCAACGCCAAGGGCCGTCGGGGTCACTAGCGATCCCGCCAACTAGAGGCCAAGCCCTCGCCTCATTCAGGAGAGGACCACATCCCTCGGTCGGAGTTGGGCAAGGATCGCCACCCTCAAGCCCTCACTTGTGGTTGGTGAGGTTGCCGACTCTCGTCGTCGCTCTACCGACATTGGGGCTGTGGCCACAAGCGAGAGGACAACCCCCTCCCGTTTGTATCTTAGTCCTTTTTTTTTTATATAGTTTTACATTTTTTTGAAAAACAAAATAAGTAATAATAAATAAATAAAAATTTACCAAAATGCTCTTAGTCATTTGGAATATTTGGTTAGTTGGCGGGCCGGCGAGATCAGGCTCTTATTTGAAATAGGTATGATTACTTTAATCCCTCATTTGAGATAAAGAATGCATTTCAAGCTCTTATTTGAATTAAATGCCACTTTAGATCCGTATTCGATAAAATGGGGATATTTGTAGCTTTTATTTGAAATTTTGCCCAAAAAAATTACATTCGTACGATAAAAATAAAAGAATTCCACCCAAACCTGACAATCCTCGAGAAAGCCGCCTGGGGAATATTGCGGAGAGCGCGGGGGCTGACGTGGCGGTCAACCGTTGGGGGGGACCACACTCTGCGCTGCTCAGGTTTGCTCCGCGTACAAACCGCGTGCGATCCCATTGGTCCGATAACGAGGAGAGAGAATAACAGTAGATTCATTAATTTCGGGAAAAGCGAGAATCATTGTCCCCCTTCCGTTTTAGTTCCCCTTCTATTTCAACTCGGTATAAAAAAAGGAAAAAAAAAGAAAAAGAAAAAGCAAAGTAAAGTTCGTCACGAATCCTCCACTCCGCGTAGTGTTGGCGGGGGCTCTGATCGAGTACATCGCGGCGTAGGGTAGATGCTGCGCCACGTGTCCCGACGTCGCTTTGGAAAACCCTCTCTTCCCTGCGGGGGCAATAGGCTCTGTTTACTTACCATTTCAACCCTTGCCCGGAACATTTTGAAGTTTATAAGATTTACGGGGAATGGAAAATCCCTTCTTTTTTTTTTCCCTCTAACTTCTTTCTTTATTATAATCAGGATGAGGAAAAGGCGCGTTTGTTTCTCTTAAGCCCGATTTACAGGACGAATTTCCATTTTTCCATGAAAAGCACGAAAGAATTATTTGTACAACTTTACTTATCAAAGTTTTATATATTGTAAAGGTTTCGCGTGTCTTGAATTTACACCCAAAAAAAAAGAAAAAGAAAAGAACAAAACACCCGAATCGCAAGACCCATATTAATTTAGACAAATGTCAAACTAATCCAAATTCATTTCGCCAGGAAAGGAAAGAAAAGGTAAAAAGAGAAAAAGTAGTCGGTTCCTACATGACCTTCTTCTCGCATTGAACTCTCGACCTTCTCATACAATAAAAGAAAAATCGTTCAAACTCTTCTGTCGTGATATCTACCAATTTTGCCTGGTGTATAAATCACTTGGTTAATAAAGAGATCGCAATAAATTCGCTCGAGGCGTAACTTTCAAGTGTGAAAAAAAAAATGTAGAAGTGAATTTTAAAAAGTCCATCGAGGAAAAAGCAGAAATCTAAAAATATCCGGGCCGGGGGGGTTGGTCACGTTCAACGGTATCAAAACTGACAAAGAGATAAAGGGCAAAAGGGTAAAAAGCGGCGACGAAAACGGACGGTGGCGATGACAAATCGAGTCCGGTCTCGGAGCGCGTTGGATCGATCCTTCTCCTCCCTATAAAACCCCGTCTTCTTCGCGGATTTACGAAAGCTCTCTGTCTCTCTTTCTCCCTCTCCCTCTTTGAGTCCTGAATTTCACGATCTCAGAGGCGGCGATCGTTTCTTCTAACCCCTCCGCCCCTTTCACTTTTCGCATTTTGGAAGAGGAAGTTCGCCGAGGGAGGGAGATGGCGGATCAGCTCACCGACGACCAGATCTCCGAGTTCAAGGAAGCCTTCAGCTTGTTCGACAAGGACGGCGATGGTTCGCTCTCTCTCTCTCTCTCTCTCTCTCTCTCGCACGTTGTTTCGCTCGGCGCATGATCTGTACGCCTCCGGGTGTCCATACACGTAGGGGCGTGCGTTCGCGGCGACGTCGATGTCCGTCGCTCGCTCGCATCCCCTGTGGTTTAAGCGCGGATCTAGTTCGCCGTTCGTTGCTTCCCTGGCTTTGACTCGTGGCCTTTTCTTCGCGAATCTCCGAGCGCGATAGGGATGGGCGTGCGTTGGACGCGCGAGGAGCCTTGGTTCTCTCGGTTCGCGCTTTTTCTCCTGGTGTGTGTGTGTGTGTGTTTTTTGGGGGTGGGTGGGTGGTTGTTGTTCCGAGTTTGTAACGAATTAGCTTTTCTCGTGGCGGTCGGTTTATGCGGCTTCACGCGGGGAAAAATCCAATGGTCGTTTACGGCGACCTGCTTGCCTTGGGTTAGATTTCGAGCTAGATCGAATCCGCTTTACTTTCTTAATTTTCCTCTCGATTGGCCGATCGGAACTTGCATGTAAACTTATGCCGAGAAAATGTTGGTGTTCCCCTTATAAATCTTGTAGCATCCTTAAAATGTTTGATCGATGGGAAATCCACGGGGAGAACCAGAGGAACATCAATCAAATTTGTTAATTTTGGTGTGGTGGAGGTTTTGGGACAGTAGATGCATAACTTGATGAATGGCATTGGGAATTGCGCTTATTAGCTGACTTTTGTTTTCCGACATTTTTTTCATTGAATCACCTGAGTCTCTGATGGCAATTCAATTTTTTCTGTCTTGCTTTCCATGGAACATTTGGTGGTTATTCGTTGAACATTTTAATGTCTATATATGCCCAACTATTTATGATGTGCCGAATATCGTCTACTGTGTTCAAATTCTTACAGCATACTGTTACCGATCGTAGTGCAATCCCTACTTTTCCAGTACCTCCATCACCGGTTCCATGATTTGGTTATGCCCATAAAGTTCCCACTTTTTTTTTTTTTTTTTTGGTCTGTTCTCTGATTGTTGACAATTACGATACTCGTCTGCTTGGTGATTCACTTTGATAACATCAATATTTTTTGCAGTGGACGTGACATGATCACCATGTTTAGATCACGCCCATAAACACACAACGTGAAGTTTCAATAGCTGAGAGTTACCTCAATTTTATGAGGTTACAGCGTGTAGCTGTAGGGCTTCCCCATCCCTTGTAGTCATAGTCATTAATACTATGCTAATATGTGGACGTATTATGAGTACTGGCTTTCGAAATCTCCTATATCCATGGTGTCCTTCCAAAGCCAAGGAGGAGTTCTTAATGTGTTATATAGTTTGAGTCAATCGATCACTTACAGTCCAAAATAAAGATTGGCCAGGGCAGGGGATGGTCAACTACGCAGGCGGGAAATGGCTTCCCTTCTCTTAACTCAACATAAACTAAGCAGTGTGCAATATGTGATGTATAATATGCCCCGTTCAATCAACGGATGTATTAATTTTACATTGCGTGAAGTCAAGTTGCGTGATATAATATGTTACTTAGAACAATCTTGAGGTTTTGCCTACATCAAGTTGGTTTCTTCTGGGCTTAGCAATTCTTTGTTGTCCTGTGTTTCGGAGGAGATGACGACTTAGTTAACTTTATATAAACTTATACGTATCCTGATTTTACTTTGCGATAAAATATGAAAAATTTCTTTTGCTGTCATCTTCTATAATTTGATTATGAATTGAAATTTGCTGCGTCATCATCACGTCTTTCTTTTCCCCTTGGTGAAATTCGTCTTGATCTTATTTAGACATTCCTTGAAGATGCATTTGTTGAGTTCCCCTTTTGGCCATTAAATGCAATGGTTTCTTCTATAGATTGTGGTGGCTTGTGTCTCTGCTCGCTGAAAGCAATTTGATTACCATATGAACAGGTTGCATCACTACCAAGGAGCTTGGAACCGTGATGAGGTCACTGGGTCAGAACCCAACTGAGGCTGAGCTCCAGGACATGATCAACGAAGTCGATGCTGATGGCAACGGGACCATCGACTTCCCAGAGTTCCTAAACCTCATGGCCAGGAAGATGAAAGACACCGACTCTGAGGAGGAGCTGAAAGAGGCTTTCAGAGTCTTTGACAAGGACCAAAACGGGTTCATCTCGGCTGCAGAGCTGCGCCATGTGATGACTAACCTAGGGGAGAAGCTCACCGATGAAGAAGTGGATGAGATGATCAGGGAGGCTGATGTGGATGGCGATGGACAAATAAACTACGAGGAGTTCGTGAAGGTGATGATGGCTAAGTAACTGACTCCGATCCTGGAGAAAGGGGAACGGGGTTGGCTAAATATAACGACGTTTCCTTCTTCCTTTCCCATTCTTATTTGATGCTTATGGTTGAAACATGTCTTTGAAGAAGTAGTGGGTCCGGTCCTGCAGGGTTAAATCCCGTCGTCTTTTTTTCCGTCTTTTTGCGTCTTGGAATCTCAAGTACTTTTGGCAGGTCGTCTTTTGTATTATTCGTAATCCGAACTACCTTAAAATGACTTTTGTATATGACTTTTGATTGCTCACTATGGTTTTTCTCTCTAATATGGCTTTGTAGACATAGAAGAGCGTTCAACTCTGGCAGAATAATAATTGCCAGCGTTGTAGAATCCACACGCTTCACAAACACAATGCATGGTCATCAACAAATCGCCAGCGGTTTCGTAGCGAGCGTTCGAATCTAAAAGTAAACCGTGGTAGGAGGGGACGCCACTACTATCTGTTCCACTTGGAACCTCTCCTCACTATTTGCACACCTACGACTCTTCCATGTTCCCCCTTAGCTTTCGTAGATAGGGACTCCGCACGCCCTTTAGGCATCCGCCTGCCCACCCCAAACCGGTCGAATCGCCACAGATTGACAGCCGAGTCACCGGCAACAGTTGACGACTTTTGGAGCGAGATCAAGCTGCATTCAGAGATGCAAGAACATGTTCCGAGGATTTCAATGAAAATCGTTCTCTCGGAGGAAAAAAGAAATAAACCAAGAGCAAGGTAGAGGGAAATGCAAAAGCTAACTCAAAGCAGGCTAGGAGAATTTCCATCAAAACACAAATTTAATGCGCATGTAAACAGAGAAATCGATCAGCTCAATTGATCCGCTTTCATCAATGGAATAAGTCATTGTACATAAGCCAAGAGGTGTGAACCAGGAGGAATACGGAATGAAGTTACAATGTTACAATCTTTTCAAGCTTTTCTTCCTCGCATCCATTTTCTTCTTGTCAGGCTGGACTTTCACCGACCCAAGTTCTTTCTTTTGAGTCGCGGTGCCGCTAACTACCGCAGACCCGCTAACTCCAGTCTCGGCTAATGGAGCCACACTCGTTGGATGCTCCTGGCCATTCACTCCCTTGAGTGCTGCCGTATTTGAAGGCAAAGGCACCGCTGCGGCGGTCAATTGATTCTTCTGGTCAATTTTAAGAAGCGAAGCATTACTCTGGTCAACATTAAGTGCTGTGGTCGACTCAGAAATGGCTCCTGACTTGAACTTGGGTTTTGGCTTGAAGGCATGTATTCCCGTGTAAAGTCTGTGAGCAATAAGCACAATCACACATGTACGGGAAAAACACATCAGTATTTCGAATGCAAAATCAAATATCACTCATTCTTAAGATAGTAGTGATTTGTCAGGTGGGGTTCAAAGAATTCGTCATACTGGACTATTGCTCTGTTACTACAATGAAAAAGGAAACTTATCGACAATCACTTAATTCATTGTGAAGACTCATATGGAGAACAGAAAAGTTACTTCATTATTAAACGGACCAGTCAAATAATTATTTGCGATGTCTACATGGATCGGCATAACTTTTTGTGAAAAGGAAGATGACTAAGGCCCCACGAAATGGCTGTTTCTTTATGGTCCATTCAACACTAGGATATAATTTGTCTCAATCACACTCTGGCAAAGACAATGATTTGATTCATCACAGAGGGCGACCCATATGGAGAACAGAAAATTTTCTTAAGTAGAAAACGGACCAGTCAAATCATTATCAGTATTTTGGCCCTTCTGCCATGTCTACATGGATTGGCACTATAACTCCCTGAAAAGGAAGATGACTAAGGTCCCACGAAATGGCTGTTTCTTTATGGCCCATTCAACACCAGGATATAATTTGCCTCAATCATTATCTTTATGGCCTGTTCCTGGTCCCATAACTTATTATAAACACGAAGCAGATTATAATTTAGAATTACCTGGCATGTCTGGCATACTCTTCATAATTTTCAAGCAGCATCTTGCCAGCCTGTTCATTCAGAGCTGACTCAGGAAATGGTTCAATGAGTAAGCACCTAACAACCTGAATTTCAAAGAAGGAAGTCAACGAAAGGAAATTAATTGAAACTAAAGAAAAACCTTACACAACGAAAAATCAGTGTTTCTCAGTAGCATCTACACGGACATGGCTAATTAAATTTATGTAGGAGAAAAACTCACGGTAAGAACATGACGCAGTCCCAAACTAGGATTCCAGTCCTTCTTCAAAGTGTTGACACAAATTTCGCCGTTGGTAGCAATATTTGGGTGGAAAATCTTGGTAAGAAAATAACCTACATAGTCCATGATGCTGTATATTTGAGTCCGTCAAAAGGAAAGACTTGCATAGAAAGGTAACAATGCATGACTTGGTCGATTGTACATGTTGTGAAACTGGTATTTTTAATATACAAATGAGTTACAATCATATAAAACAGTCTCAGACAACATCAACAGAGACTTTCAACCATGAACCGACGTGTGCACCATTTCTTATTGTGAAACCGTTCGTTAAAACAGTGCTATAAGTTCTCTTGCCGTGTAGTAATAAGCATGGGCAGACCTTTGGGAGGAGAATGTGGAAAGTCATGCGACAATAACAACTTCATCCGAAAAACACCATTCTCATATGGAGTTCCAGCTGAAAGACCAAAAGAAATAATTTTATCAACTATGACCATATTATTTGCAAATGAATGATTTAAGCAGTCAAAGAAAGAGAGTAACCTGGGCCTTCAATATCAGCAAATATGGTGGAAAAATCATCATCATTTACTCCAACTTTTATGCCCTCCGGAGGGGATTCATCAAGGTTCTTCAGTTCCTTTGCGAGCTGCTTTATAACGTTTGGAGGAAGATTCTCGTTTGTAGCCTAAGAAAAAGAAAATTTTGATCCACCGGAAAACAAAACAAACAGGAGCACATGCCTATAGCCAAACTGAAGGAATGAAAACCACTAGAAGCAAAATTTTTAACAAGGGCGTTCATGATCAGAAAATAGCAGCTCGCACGACTGTCAAAGCTGCAAGTACAATTTTCTATTCTCCGAAATTATTATTTTGAAAGTGCATTCTCAAGTATACTTATGGTAGACTCATTTAGACAATCACAAAACAATGTGAAGACAATATTATCAACTCCACAATCTTTCCACAGACCTTGAGATGCCGAACCAACAAACTTTTTGATTGATATCAAGGCAATTACTTACAGCTGAGACTCATTCTAGCAATGTACTTACCAAGAAAGCTAAGCACACCAGACAATTTAAATTGAAAAACAAGAGAATCGAAGAGTCAAAAGGAGGCAAATTACCATAGCCACACTACCCCCAATAAGAATTTGTCGCAATTATTAGTTGGATAAGAGCTTGTCGTGGAGCCCCAGGCACGTCAAGTTGCTATGCCGAACAATTGGCTTACTGGCCAACTGTGATGAAGGCCAGCCCTGCAGAACAATAACCAGTTATGCAAAGAACTGAACAGAAACTTAAAGTAATTAACTGACAGGCTCTAGTTCGAGGATGACCACTGAAGGATTAGCTTGAACCATGGATACAGATGAACTTGTCAACCATTATTAAGAATTGCAAACCACCCAAAGTCACAACTATCATCACCTAAACAGCATGACAATCACTACAAGCGAAAAATAGGACAAAGCACAAACATTCCACTTCAAAATCCACGAATCTAATTGGGAAATGAATACCAAGAACATCGAAGCACTAGATTTTACCACGGCAATATGGAAAATTACATGTCCCCAACAATCAAACCAAATCAGAACGTACTAAAAAAGCACAATGAACAAGCTTTCTCGGCAATTTACAAAGAAAAATTAGAGAGTGAATGGCAGCAACATAAATGATCAGGATCAGAAGGAGGAGATCAAATGCTATGAACAATAATCATAATGAGATAAACGGACAAGCATGTTAAGCTATTCATAACCGAGTTCAATCGAACCCACCCCCAAGGGGGCCAAACCCTTCCCTATAAAATAGATACATGACCCGTCTCAAAGTAGGAAAAAACCCTAAGCCAACGAATTGTCGCCATTTGGATTTGCAGAAAGGAGGAACCAGAAGACAAAAAGCAGGAAGGAAAGATCCCAAGAAAATGAAATTCCCAATTGGAAAACCCTAGAAACGAAGACTTCAGCATTTCCAGTTGACTGAGGAAGCAATCAAAATGCAATCTTTTTCTTCTTCTTTGTATCGTCACGCTTCATACGAGCACCCTCATTACAGAAAACAAACAAACCCCCCACCCAAAACCCTTCTCCCAAAAAGAGAGAGAGAAAGAGAGAGAGAGAGAGAGAGATCAAGGCTTCGAGGAACAGGCGAATCAGTAAAACCCACATTTCCACGCCGAACGGGAGATTCACCAACCCGAACTCGCATTGCGGGTCATCCAAACGATCGCCACCCACAATTCAAACAGGGGAAAAAGACACGAACTCGCAACAGAAGAATGCCGCACATATATGCAGGCGAACCAAGAAGGCGAGAAAAATCACCTGGCCGGAGAGTAATCAGAGAGAGCAAGAGCGCAAGAGAGAGAGAGAGAGAGAGAGAGAATATGCAAGGCGAAGTGAGAAAGCAATCTCTTTCTCCAGAAATCATTGAGTGGTGAATTTTTAAGAGAGAGAAAGAGTGACTGGAATTATTAAAATTTCTCAATAATTCGTTTTTCTTTTATTTTGTCATTTCCCTTTTTCTTTTTCGAATAATGTTTCCGTTGGGCGTCGGATCAGCACCAGACAAAAACATTAACTTAAAGGAAAATGTCGAACGTCACTCAACATGATAAGTTTTTTCTTTTTTCCCAATCCCGAGAGTCGATGGTCCACGCGCTCCGCGTCGCTCGTGGGCCGCACTGATGCCCCTTCGCACGTGCGGATTACGGGGACACGGGTCGGAAGAGCACGGCGCGTGCTGGAACAGCACACGCCGCCGCACGTGGGATCTTCCGCATCGTCTTTTGAACCGACCTCTGAGCTCGAGCTCGTCGAGCTTAGGTGGGGCGAGCGACGTGCTTCGTCACTGATCTGAGGGTGCGCAATGACGACTTTGCCCTCCGTTGCGCAGCCAAATATACTTGCTCGCCATTTTATCCTTGTTTGCGCTCATGATAGAGGATAGGATTGAAAGTTCAGAAAGGATTTCGTTACGAAAATAGCAATCGCGCCTCGAGTACCGACGTGACATTCCAGATACATCTGATATTGAGGTGGGCCGACTCGCAAAGACTTTTGCATCGTACAAGATTGACAGGGAGATGACGATTTATCAAACATGCTAATGAATACTCTCGATGTATTTATCGAATACATTGAACGATGAGTAATTAACCTTTTAAGAAAGTAGCAATTATGCATAGCACGAAATCGCAAAATTTCCTTAATTTACGACGATTTTTAAGAAATTACAATGGAGTCCTTTAAACGGTTCAATCAAATCTCATAAATTGAGTGTCAATAAATGTAATTTGCTCATTGAATACAAGTGCACCGGTCAGTGTGGTCGGCGTGTGACCCTCTTGACTTTCTCAAGCATACCTGTAATTATTCTCATAATTCGGATTTTTTTCATTTTATTTTAACAAGGCCGCTCAAGTTAAATGTGAGGATTGAGAAAGCAAAGAGGAAAAATGCAAAAAAAATGTTGTCGGCGAAATTTGCAAATCTAGGGGCGGAGCAGGGTCATTTTAGTAATACTGTGATAACGTGCAACGGCATCCAAACTTCAAATCGAAGGGAGCGTTTCTATGCTTTTTTGGCGTTCACTCCCCCATTTCTTGTCGGGACTTTGAACTTGGGAATCCCGTTCCATTCTCAGCCTCCGTTTTTCTCCACCGTTACCCCTGTTTTTTTTTGGGTGAATGCTTAGAGGATTTTGAATTTGCCGACGGAGGGTTGGGTGACCGTTGAAGCGTCCCTCTCCCCAGGACCCCAACTAGCCGTTAGCGGTGCCAGCTAGTTCTGCCCACCTGTACTACAAATTTTTTTGTTTGGATATATGGACGGAAGTTTCGTTTATCAAATCATCGTCGTTAACTTCCAAAAAAAATTTTTTTTTTTCCCTTTTTGACTTTTATATAAACTTCATTGATGCAAAGAACCTTGAAGAAAAAGGAAATTCGAACTCTGGCCGAATCGTTGTTGCTCTCGTGCTGGCCCATCAATGCCAGCCTTTGTGCTGCCCATAGTCGACCACATCTCTCTCGTTCTCTCTCTCATCGCAACGGCCTCAACCGACGTTGTCGCGGTGGTCAACGGCATTGATTTGAGGTCATTGTGGCCCTCGAATTCAAATTAAAAGTCGTCTGGGCATTTGACAACTATGATTGTGCGTGGGTAGTAATTAATCACGGTAATCTCCTCGTCGTCGTCACAAGCGTGCAAGAGAGAGAAAGAGAGAGAGAGAGGGTGTCGAGGCGATGGCTAACAGAGAGGCGAGTGATGTTGGATGGAGAGAGACTGGGAGAGTAGATGAAGGATTGTATCGCAAACCGATTCAAAATGATCGCATAGATAATAGAAGAAAAATAGACGACGCACGCACCCAGGTTTACCCCGGAATAGAACTACGTCCCGCAAAAAGATTTCACTATAATTTTAGCTTTACTGCCACACAACTCGTTACAATGATCAACAAAAATGAGCAAATATATATATATGCTCTAAACGGACCCAAAACCTAATCTATCCGAAACCCCTTTAATCCCTCAACAAATGGGCTAACTTAAACAAAAGCCCAAACTCGTTGAGGTTTTTGGGTGCCGCCCCAAATCCCCACCCACTCACCGGTGAGCGGGGCAACCATCCGCTCACCGAGGAGCGGAACCCCCACCCGCCGACGGCGCAGCGGGACACCCGTGTCCGGGAGCGTTGCCCCCGAATCCTCGTCCGCTCATTGGCGAGCGGGGCAACCGTCCGCTCACCGAGAAGCATAACCCCCACCCACCGGCAAAGCAATGGGACACCCGTGTTTAGGAGGCGTCCCCCGAACCCCCGCATCCCGTGCGCATGGGTCACATATCGTCGGATTATACTTCGGTTTCCCTAAGCTCACGTGAGCGTGTCCGGTGTGAGAAACAAGGATCCCCGAAGTATTCGCCAACTCTAACAGTAAATGTCGGGGTTACGATTTTGGAGATTTGGAAAAACAACTAGAATTCAAGTTTCGCCGTACATGAATTGGGATCTTATCAATGTTCCGCACTTGAAAGAGTAATGAGATCTTTTTCGACATCATTTTTGGCAAAGATGCAAAGAAGCTATTATAACGAAAGTCTATAATTCGTGATGGTTGGCGGATGACGGTGGTGGTGGTTGATGTGGATGGAGGTTTTGGATGAATAAATGAGCGTTCGAGATTAAGATCCCCCCTCGGGTGGAAGATATTATAAGTCATTTCAATTTCACGAAATAGGGTTGACCATGCAAATTGCAAATTTTCAAAAACACTAAGAACCATTTGCGAGAGCCACCGCCAGCCCATGCGAGGGCTCTAAGGTCGTGCGAACCCGCGGTGCGGTGTCTGGACTCCAAGAAGAGTCCACACTCTGCTTCCAGCCTTCGCCTCCCCCTTCTCTTTCTTCTCCTCTGCTCATGCTCTGCCGTCGAGTCTTGAATTCTGCCCCGCTCGACCCGAGCCCTAGGTCTCGAATCTTGGGCCCGCTCAATGCTGAATCAAGGTTGTTGATGGAGTGATGACCACAAGTGGCTCATTGGCATGGCGGTCGATCTAATGGGGAGCGTTGGCTGAGCGGGCTCATTGGTGTAGGTGGCTAGTTGAGCGCAAGCATGCGCCGTCGTAGGCAGATGGTTGGCTTGGCAATGCGCAAGCGGCGGAAATGGGCATGTTCGTGGGCTCGCTGAATATGGCAGGGTTGAGCAGAGATGCAGGGGAGGAGAAAGAGATTATGTGTAATGTGAGGGTAGAACTAGAATTAAAATAATTCAACGAGGGCAAGGTGGGAAGATGGAGATGGCTTTCCGAAAGTGCTAAAAGCTTTGTCAATGTTGGTCTGCACTCAAAATTCTCTACAAAAAAATTTACCGAGCGTCCTAATTTTCACTCGATTCCTTGGGAATTACTCTGCCAAAGGCAATCTTATAATGTCTAAATGATTCCATATAACCTACAAAATGAGTGTTCCTAGATCACCTTGGTCTTCCAAGATACATTTCGTGATAACTCTATTTTATATAGAATTTATTTATTATTTTAGACTTAATATTTGCTTAGTTTTAATTGAGTTTGATGTCTATTTTTATTTTTTATTTTTTTTGTAGGTAATACAATATTCAGCTATGCAAATTTGAAATTAAGGAGAATCAAGCTTATCTTGAGGAGAAATTCAAAATCCAAGCTAAATTAGGGGTTTTATTATTGGGAGAAGTTTATTTTTGGGAAAAATCTTTGATTGCAATCCTATTTTGATGTGATTAATAATTTTTTTTTTTAAAACAAGAAGAGGTCCATATGAAGGAAAAAAAGAACATGATTTTCAAGAGGAGAGAGAGAAGAGCCGTATTTTCCATAATACGTTTGGGGTTTTGCTATTCTTCCTTTTCAATGCCAAATGCCAAGTAGAAGAAGAAGTCGAATTCAAAGTCAATCCTTGATTATTCTTGATGAACTTGTTCTAATTCTTCATTATGTTTAGTTTAGTCATTGTTTTTAGTTTAATCTTTATTGTGTTCTAGACTACTTCTTGTTAGAGCTACGGTGTAACTTAACTATGATTGATTAATTTTTCAGATTCATTTATGCAATTCTAAAATTCATATGTGTGAGTTATATATCATGTTCTTAATGCTTTTAAGTGCTTGATCACCACTTGAATGATTTTTGTTGCATGTTTGAGACCGAAGGGAGATTCCGTGCAAGTGCTTTATGATATATAGCCATGAATTCAACATAAATAAAGATATCTTAGGTTTTGTGTGGTTTTGGTAGTTGATAAATTGAGGGTGGTTTATTGAATCCGGAAATATTCATAGATCTTAATGCGTTATGATTTACTAAAATTCACATGGATCAAGTGTGGGTTGCTAAATTCAAGTAGGGTTGCTATACCGGAACAAGAATAGTGATTTAAATTAGGAAGTTTTACCATCACACTATGATTCAATTCGATTGCATGACGAGATTGGTTAATTAATCTTGATTGGTTAAGTGAAATCGGATGCTCTTAACATTTTTCATCTCGGTAGAAATTTGTTGTTCTTTTCTTCTTTATATTTGTGAATTCTATTTTTGATTTTGGTTTGTTTCCTTGGTTAATTTATTTTTATTTAGAATTTCGTTTGCTTTGTTGAATCTTTAATTGGTTAGATAAATTTGAGAATTGTTCACCTTTAGTAAGTGATTGATTGATTTGTCTATGATCTCTATGGGAACGATATTTTTTATCCATCACTTTATTACTTGTTCGATACGTGCACTTGCGTTGCTAATCAAAAGAATACTTCTCCCGAATATATTGGAACGGAAAAGCCATGGTGAACTACCCGAGGCAAGCAAATTTCTCAACGATAAAAGTAAGATGCACCGGGATAATTTCTTGATTCTTCTTTAGAATGGATAGTGGAATTACGGTAAAAATGAGAGATAACCGCGATGTTATTGATGGTCGGTAAATCCTATTCAACGGAGACTCCTGAGTCCAAAGTGGCATATTCCGTCAGACTTTGCAAGCTTTCGCTAATAAAAGAGCATGGCATATGGAGCATGCAATTCACGTCGTGTTACTTTCGAGTTAGTTTACATCGAGTTTGAATTTTTCTTTGCAAATTCTTATCGAGTTTGATCAACGTGTTCCTCTTCATTTGTAGAGAGCAAGGGCATGCGGACAACACTTTCAGAGCAGAAATTTGTTTAGTAACGTGACTTCTAGAATAGAAACCCATTTGATCACGTAACTTCGTTTTTCTACTTCTAGGACATTTTTTTTCCTCCAAAAATAGTTTTGAAATCCACTTGAATAAGTTAAAAAAACAATTATTTATCTTTAAAAGTAGAAAAATATTTCTAGAGCATAAGTATTGCTATGCGTGTCCTAAACCACGGTAGGGGCTTGTTTACCGAGACTGTTGTTTGTAATAAAAGGCTAATAAGTTAATATTAATCAAGATTTTAATCATATTAATTAAAAAGTAAATTAATTGAAGTGGTCGTGGGCTTGTGGTGACCGACCGTGGCGAGATGGCACACCCATTAACAGTCAACCCCTTGGCTTCCCTCTCTCTCAAGTGTGTGATTGTCGAGGAAATTAATAAAAGTGAAAAAACACTCGAGTCATCTTCGGGAGTGAAGAAGCGACCTGCATATCTCCCCCGACAAAATCTAGAGAGAGAAAGAAGATGCGAATGTTTAGTCCTGCGTGAGAGGACGATCCGAGGTCGAGGAAGGAGGAGGAGGACGAGGACGAGGAGGACGACGTCGAGGAAGGAGGAAGCTGTCCGAAAGGTCTTCTATTTGCTCTCTCGCTCCGTGATGGAAGGTATGCTCTCGTTCTGCGCTCCGATGCTGAAGTAATTCGCCTTCACGAAACCCTAGATTCTCTCTCCTTTGACCCGATTCCCACTCTCGACTCCGCTCGGAAATCCCGTTGACTCCGTCTCTCTCGGCTCCAAGTCTCCTTCGCGACTTCGTCCCAAATTTTTTTTTTTTTTTTGGGTTGGGCTGTTACTGATTGATTCGGCTTTGGGGGACCAGCCATATTAGCTTAGAGGGGTTGATTCTGAATCGAACGCCGAATTTCTCTGGCAAGTTGCTTGCTTTGGCATTATGAAAGCGTTCTTGGGAGATTTATCTCGACATAAGACGCGGATGGTTCTTAGATATATTGTCTGCCGGGATCTAAGAACATCCGCAGCTTCTTTTTTCCATATCCGAGCTGCACGTTGTCACTCAGTTGCTTTTTAAGCGAGTTAATTGAAAGGATGAGTTCTCTCTCTCTCTCTCTCTGCGCTGCTGCCATGCCACAATCTAATCGAGAACTTTTTTGTCATTCCTTTTCTTAGATGCGTATGCCAAATGATCTCTTTTAATTAGTTCCCACTGAAGTATTTGCCTGCTGAACATACAACATAGTTGGTTCTGTGGGAAGGGTTTGCTTAAGTTAGATGGCATCTAGTCCGACATAATCCAATTCAATACATTTTGAGTGTTGTTTTTTGATGACTCAGTGCTGAGATATTCTCGGTGTTTTTTGGAGATGTCCTGAGCGTATCTATAATTACAAAAATCAAAATGCTCTTGTTCTGGTTTTAGTTCCCCTTTTCTTTTGTGTCCAAGATCATCTAGTATTTAGTTCGCCCCCCTTCTCAATGTGAGGCATACTGATTACTGAGTAGCCTAGCTAATCATTTCCCTTGGTTGTACGGGTCTTGGCTCTCTTAGTTAGTTTCCGTTTTAGCATCTTCACTGTTTAGTATCATTTGATGTAGTTCTTAGATGGACATCACTTGATAGTGAAGTGCCTAAGGCAGATCCTTTGGTTTCTGTTAAGTTATGCACTTGACTTAAGTTATCACATGCTTTGGAAGTGATATAAATAAGTCTTATAACCAGCTTTCTTTGGTACATTGATGCAGTATCACTTCGATATAAATATTGTCCAAATCAATCAGTGTCAAGTATGTAGTTCTATAAAGAAAAAAAAAAGTACCTAGTTCTATGACGACGACGACGACGACGATCATTTACATTATCAAGTCTTGTATGATGAATGCATTATAATCGGGCTGAGTGATTGGTGAAGTCTTTGAGGATGATTTGTGAAGTTGCATACATCAATCTGTTGAAGATTCAAACTCTATGGCGACATGACAGCCGCAGAGATGCTTATCGTTTCAAAATGATTCATCCCACTAATCTAGTTAAGACCCAGATTACTGAAGGCCGTTTTAAGCAAAGTCATGCCTTCATTAATTGTGTAGCTTTACAACTTTGTATGTCTTGATTGATGAACGCAATTATATAGGAATTTGACCTCTACCTTGCGTGGAGAATGACGACTCAAAGTCTTTGGAACTACCTATCATTGCAAGAGTTACACTGAGTCTATTTAAGATTGACCATGGACCTTGCCCATGGGACCTTTGTTAGTAGGACACCCTTGATACATCTCATTCAAAACAACTCACCCCACATCAACTATGGCAACCCCCTTTAGTTATTATTCTCTTTCATGCGATTGCTTGATACGTATGTGGTAGAGGTAATTTGACTGATGAAGAACATCGAACTTGATCTCCAGGTGGATCCCCAGACCGGGAATCAGTGGGGTCTGAGACAAAAAGGTCCAGTGTATCATCTGGTAGCAGGTCCAAGAATCGCAAAGAATTCCTTCGCAAATTCATGAACCATGAGCATTTAACTGGAAAACTTGAGGATTGGTTTATATCAATATCAGAGGGTGGAGCAACTAGAGAACCTGCTTTTGATGTTCCATTTGAGTTGGTGGAACTACAAAAGTTTGACTATGCATTAGAAGGGGTCTCATTTGAGCAGCTAATTCGAATGCCAAGTGCTGTTTATGCATCGGCCTCAGATGCCGTGGAAGCTACTGCTTATCTTGCAATTGAAGATTTTCTACATGCAAGTGTAAAGGGCTTGTGGGAGGCATTCTGGAGTCAGGATGAGCCATTGCCATTCGCAGTTGCTTGCCTGTATGGGCCAAACTTCAAATTTTACCAGGCTGAGAAAGCAATTGCTAATGGAAAGATTGAGAGTCTTTGCGCAACTGGTCTGATGCTTAAGAACCCAAGACATCCACATGGAAAATGGGATCACATTCTTGAATTGGCTCTTCTGAGGCCTGATATTGGAGGTCTCCCTACGGATAGTGACCGACAGCCTTCGCTCTCTGTTTTAGGTGAAGCTCTTTTTTATGCTGTTCGTATGCTATTATCAAGGAGCATAAGCAGATTAGCTTTAACTCAGGGTTTTAATTCGGCTTTTATACTCCTTGTTGACTCTCAGTACGGTCGGGTTGTAAAGGTCGATGGAGATGTAAATAAAATGGAGTTTGATGTAAATAACGTTTATGAATGTGCCGCTGAGTGGATTAAAGCGCACTGTTGCATTTCAGTTTCTCCAGTTGATCGAATCTGGAACAAACTCGGAAATGCTAATTGGGGAGACATTGGTGCTTTACAGGTACTTTTTGCTACCTTCCACTGTATAATGCAATTTGCCGGGATGCCTAGGCACTCGATTGAAGATTTAGCTGCTGATCATGGTGCTCGCCTACAAACAAGAAGAATGGAGAGGCAGTTAGGAGATGTGAGGGCAAATGGGAATGGTCTATTTAGATTTCAGCAGCGCAGTGTTTCCCCTGAAATTGTTGAAGTCCAGGAGGAATCTGCGAAAATAGAACCTGAAGAATTGATGAGGCTAGAAGTAGGATCTGTGCTATGGATGGAGGATTCGAACTGGCAAAAGGGCTATCAGATAGATGAAGTCTTGAATGATGGTGAGCTTCCATATTATGTTGCGTCCCCTGTTGAAGAATCGGGAAAATCTCTATTTCTTTATGTTGGCTCTCCTCCTTCTCAGTTGGAACCAGCTTGGGAAGATATGAATTTGTGGTATCAAGTCCAGAGGCAGACTAAAGTACTCACTGTAATGAAACAGAAAGGTCTATCTAGCAAATACCTGCCTCAGATCAGTGCGTCGGGAAGAATTATTCACCCGGGTCAATGTCGGAGACCAAGCCCTGGTGGAAACTGTGACCACCCTTGGTGTGGTACTCCAATTCTTGTCACCAGCCCAGTTGGCGAAACGGTTGCTAACATGGTAACTGAAGGCCGATTCGGTTTGGATGAAGCAATCCGCTGTTGTCATGATTGTTTATCTGCACTCTCAGCCGCATCTTTTGTTGGCATTCGTCATGGAGACATTCGGCCGGAGAATGTAATCTATGTTAGATCTGGCATGAGGTATCCTTATTTTGCCCTCATTGGCTGGGGACATGCTATTCTCGAAGATAGGGACCGTCCAGCGATGAATCTTCACTTTTCGTCTACTTATGCACTACAGGAAGGAAAGCTTTGTTCTGCCTCAGATGCAGAGAGTTTGGTTTACTTGCTTTACTTCTTCTGTGGTGGGGTTTTGCCCGATCTTGATTCGGTGGAGGGGGCTCTTCAATGGAGAGAGACCTCTTGGTCAAGGAGGTTGATTCAGCAGAAGCTTGGCGATGTTTCCACTGTTCTAAAAGCTTTTGCGGATTATGTTGACAGTCTCTGTGGGACACCCTATCCCATGGATTATGATATATGGCTCAGAAGGTTGAGGAGAAACATCCGTGAGGAAGATCACGGGAAGGAAATTGACACGTCTGGTTGAGACATTTCAAATTGGCTGGTGGCAGAAGGTAAAAAAACTTGGAACTTTCCATTGGTCATTGTCACATCTTGACTGATTGGGGGTAGATGTATCTGAGACCGAAACCAACTATATAAATTCAATGGATTTTCTGGACTGGAACCTGTCTTGGAACAGCAGGTTGTCACAGTAACCGGTTGATGGTGTCCCGTCGTGCGGTCAGATTCTCGTTTGAGAGCATTCCCTTATTGTCTGGGCATCGTCAATGGCTCTTGCATGGCACAGGTGAGTCACGCTCTCAGGACTCTCAACAGCTCTTTGAACCTGTTTCTGAGCTCAAATGTTTTCGAGTTCGGTGGAGAACATGCTCCAGCAGCTGCAGCATCCTGTTGGGTCCTCACTGGTTTCCCACACCAGCGATGTGCTTCTCCTGGATGTCAGTTGTATTTTTGTTGTTATTGTTTCTTTGTATAGATGTGGCCATTTCCATGGTGTTCAAAGTTGTGAAATTGATGGGTCGGGGGGGTATCATTGTATCAAAGAGCACTAAGTGTATAGGGATCAGTTTTTGCCTTCTCTCCTTTTAGTTTCCCCTTTTTACTTTTGTACATCACAATTAGTTTTTGGTGTTTGGGGGATAGTCTGAGTTCCTTTGGATCCATAGCGTTTATCCTGTTCAGTTGATCCTCTACTGGTGTTTTCTTTTCCCCGGGACACTAATTTCACGGACTTCCACTTTTCCGCATTCGAGATGTCGAGTTTGCTTTCGGTGTTATGATTTGCGCTGTCTGCAAGTAGCTTATGTAACGGTTTCATCACATGATATGAACACAGCGTTGTCGATCGCTCACAGTTTCGCATGTATTATAATGACATGATACGGGTTATCGTTGTCTTTTCGCCACTTGTATGTACGAGGCTTGCCTTAAAAGTCCTGGTACCACTCTTTGCCAAATTGTTTTTCGGATCATTGCCTTATATGTAAATTAAATTATTGTTAATCATTCCATGAACTGGTAAAGCAATTTGAAAATTTTAGCATTATTATTATTGTTGTTGCTTACAATTATAATTGCCGTTTAATCATTCTCATTGGTGTTAGGTTCAGACATGGCGAATAACTTTATTACGAGCACTTCTTAATCTCATCATGCGCGAAGATGTCTATTTTCTGAACATGTAGTATAAGATCAACAGTGTTTATGAAACAAAAAAGTACTTGTTAATATTAGGGTGTGGTTCATACTTTTCATCGATATAAAAGTACGGGATTCCCGCTTATATTCATTACGGTTATATAGTTTTCTCATTTCAATTATCTAAGTACCTTTTTACGTGATCCGTTAAGAGTAAAAATTTAGCTCCGAATACAGGATTGTTTAAGTGAGATACAAAATTATCTGTTTTTGAATCAGAAATTAAAGTATTAGATCTTTTAGCCCCTTGGGCGTAGTGCCACATAATATTTTTTCAAAAAAAGAACAACCTATTTCTCTGTTTTTTTTTAATCTAATAAGAGAGTAATATTACACTTTTAATCCCCGAATATCAATGAACCCGATTATTGCAATTGCTTAGAATACTTTTTTTTTGGCCATGGGAAGGTTATAATTTTGAAGACGCAATTCTCATTAGTGAGCTTCTGGTATTAAGTAGATTAGGACAAGGGAGAAAGAGCTTGACATTTCCATTTTTTTTTTTTTTTACTGTTGGCTTTTTTTTCAAAAAACAATTTAGACTGCTCCCATTTCGCTCACCGCTACTATATGAACTAGTTGATTTGGTTGAGTTAGTGGATGAGCCAGACGTTGGTAAGGGACATTGCCTTCCGCCACCGCCAATAGTGGACTATTAAAGAAGTTTTAGGTGGTTTGATGAAAAATACAATAAAAAAAAGGAAACTCAAAATGGATGTATCTTTTTCATATCGATTCTTCACCATCTAATTATTAGAATCAGGAGCCAATAGCACTTTGTCTACTCGGACCAAGGCCTCTAGGCTCCCGACCGAATCCCATCTTTCTCGGTTGCATGCGGATATTGTTCTATAGATATAAATTATTATAATACGTATTGTAATATGGAATAGGAAGTCAGTATAAATATAAAAAAAAGAACTTTCTTAAGTTTTGCAAAATGATATGATCTATAAAACAATCGATACAGTCTAATTGCTCGCCTCAGTTAGTAGTACCACTAGAGTTGAAAAATTACCAACAACTTAGAGAAAGGACCAAGGGGCAACCAACATAGTCCACCAATGGCAGAGCCACGTAAAAGAGATAGTATTTTGGGTTCTTTCAACCTCATTTTGGCAGAGATTGGCGTCAATACGTAAATTAATTATGATATAAAACTTCCCATTGGTACGTGTTATATTTTTTAGCCCATGTCTCTTAGGTTTACCTAGGCTTGAATTATGGTACATCACAACACGGATCATACGAACAAAATCGAGAACATTCAGATTTCCTGTTCTGTAATGAAGCGCCAGATGAACTCCATAGCAACAATAGCTACTTCCACAGCTTTTTAGTTGATGAGACGGAATTAACCCCATAAAGCTAAGATTTTTGGCCTAATTCCCCCAAAAACATGAATCTTAGGTTTGATCACGATTCTACTTCAAATTTTTTTTCATTGGCTGGAAAAACACCACAAACTTTAGGTCTAGTCCAAATCTACCTCAAACTTTTCTTTGTCTAAAAAAAATCCTGACTTTATGTCAAGTCTCAAATCTACCCCGAACTTTTTTTTTTTTTGTGGTTAAAGAAAAATTATCAATTTTATTCTAATTCAAAATCTGCCCCCATGGGAGAGATTTGAGAGCAAATTGAAAGTCGTTAATTTTTTTTCGAACAAAACATAATTCATGGTAAATTAGGGATTGGACCTAAAGTTTTGGGTCTATTTTTGACGACCAAAAAAAAAAAAAAGTTCGTGACAGAATTGATACTAGAAGTAATGTTGGAGATTTTTATTAGGGAATTTTGCCCTTAAAAGATTGGTAGTGGTGGACCACTCAACTTTCCTCACATTGTCCATTGAGAAATGGGGAAAGGGAGAAACCCTCTCCCTATTTTTCGAAGTCGACTCCATTTTTCGCCCTTATTGCAAATAATCGAATCGATTTTTGGAGCTTAAGTCGGATGATCCCGCCTCTATTAATCTTCGCGCTCTAATCTTACAGTTCCTTATCGGGGATAATTTTGTCCGATCGTCTTAAAGGGCTGTGGATTTAGCTTTCTCTTAATAGTAAATTAAGGCCAAAAGAAGAAAAGATCATGCCGGGCCACTCCGAGGGGAAAAAGAACTTGAGTGACTGAGAGTCAACGGATGTATCCATTTTTGAACCACTTCTTTTGTTCAACCAGCCCAAAATCATAGACCTTGGCCTTCACTTAAGTCCAAAACATTTGCCGAGGCAAAGGCTTTGCGGCTCCGAAGGACTATATGTCTCTTGAGAGAAGCGGGCCAATACCCCCAAAAAAAAAAAAATCCAATTTTACCATTTGTGACAGTTATATCCAAATTTTTTTTTGGTCTCGTAAAAAACCTCCAACTTTTATATTTGTCCCAATTCTATCCCAAACTTTTTTTTTGGGTCCTAAATCTACCGATCTAGTACCAAAAAATCCATCAACTTTATCATATGTCCCAATTATATCCAAAATTGAACCCATTAGATCAATTTTGGTTAGAAATCGCTAGCGTAAACGCTTGCCATCCTACTTGGCGTGACCGGCATTGAGTTTTACATTTTTCAATAAAAATTTTGATGAATCTTTATGTTATTTTTATCTTCTTCTTTTTTTTTTTGTAATTTTGAACTCTTTATTTTGTTTTTTGAGGCTAAGGGCAGCAAGTGTCATCAATCGACCCTCATTGGCATTGGACAAGCGCGTAGCGACTTTTGCTTACTTTGGGTGAGGGCAGCAACGCCCTCCCTCGATGCCCTCGTTGTGGTCGGCAAGGGCCATGATGCCTTTGCCAGATTTGGGCCAGGGAAGGGCGTTTCGGCCCTCACCAAAGTTGGCCTTGTTGTTGGCAAGAGTTGGCCAGGGACCCTTGCTGGTTCTTAGCAAAAAAAAAGAAAAAATGAAGAGAAGAAAAAAAAAAGAAAAAAAATCACAAAATCACAAAAAATCGAAATATGTTTAAAAAATGTCAACTTCAGCATTGGCCGTGCCACGTAAAATGGACGGCGTTTACACCAGAAATTTTAGGCCAAACTTGGCCAGATAGGCTTAATTGGCAACATTTGAAAATATTTAGAACTAAATTGAGATAATAAAGATGTTTAGAATTGAATTAGTGCAAGTGCAATAGATTTAGGATTTTTCTAGCACTTTCCCTTAAATTGACTACACGTTATACGTGGGAATATCCTACAACCGATCTCACACGTTTTGATCCCTTAAGTAGGTTTGACACTCAACGTTATGGATTAGATTGAATTTGGCTCGATTTGACTCGATCACAAGCAATGTACGAAGAAACACAAGTTCGATATTAATCTCCTACATTATGAGGGTATTAACACCTGTTTTTAACCCGTAAATTTATTGAAAGTAATGAAAACTCAATTAAGTTTGTGAGCCTGTTGAGCTGAGACTAATTTGATGAGTTCAAGCTTTGATTCGACAAGATACTCGAATAGCTCGAGCTCGAGGCCAACTCAAAACTAGACGAGTCGATCTCGAGTAATCACTGAGCTGAGTTCCGAGTAACTCGTGAAATGCCAAAAATTGAAGATCTCTAATACGTTTTGAATTTAAGAGCTTGAGTTTGGCCAAAAAAAAAGTCGTTCCCTTTTCATTAGAAATGAAGTTCTCTTACATTATTATATGGGCTGCCTATGTTCACTAGATCATGCCCAATGTAGCGACGTGGTCACTGTTGATCCAATCTCGATCAATAATAAGGTGCATTAAGAAGATATTCAACTTACATGTATACATCGCTACCCGATCGTGGTTGACTCGATGATCTCGTGATTTTTTTCGTCTTTCGCGATTTCACAGGGTCGAGTTTTCTCGCAAATGATCTCGTGACTTATCCTCGCCGATGCGAGTTGATACAAGAATTTGGCAATGCTGACCTAATTTTCTGAGCTGGTTTTAGGTAAAGAAGAAGCGGCCATGCGAGTTGATTCAAGAATTGCCCCATCCTGAAATCTATATAAAGGGACTTCGCCCCACAGCTTTTGGTACCCAAAACGCAGAACAGAATCAAAAGCAGAAGCGCGACCATATATAGCCATGGCTTCTTACCGTAACCTCGTCCTAATTGCTCTCTTCTTCCTCGTCGCCACCCCTCCACGCGCTCATGGAGTCATCATCGGCGGCAATATCGTCCAAGTCAACGTCGCCGGCCTCGTGATCTGTGCCGTCCCAGGGACGCCGACGATCTCGGGCAGCCATCCCCTCCCCGGAGTGAAGGTGAACGTCACGTGCAACGGCGGCACGGTCATCCTCGGCCAGGCCGTCACCAACACGGCTGGATTCCTGAACGCCACGTTCGATGTCGTGGATGGCCTCCTTTTCGATAGCTCGACGTGCGTGGCGACGGTCAATCTCTTGGGCGTCGTGAGCTGCAGCGTCTTTCCTCCGACCGGCATCCTTCGCCTGACCCTCGTCCTCGTGAGCGTCGTGGATGGAATAGTCCAGTTCGTCACGGGGTTGATCCTCTGATGAACTTGAACTCGCGACGTGTTACGTGCATGCATGCCATGAATTAGGTTTGCATGAGCTGAAGCTTTGCCAGTAAAAGGCAGCAAAGTCCTGCCTTCACTTTAAAATAACCGATACCTTGACGTATCTCTTTATTGTTTAAATAAGGCAAGAAGATGAATAAAGGTTCAGACGCATCAAAATCTCTCTCTCTCTCTCTCTCTCTCTCTCTCTCTCTCTCATTCAAATATTTGAATGTTGTCTTAAATTTACATGAAATGTTACAAAATATCGGGAATTCCCTCCCCACGAATAAGAGTGAATGATATGCAGAATCGCACAACATGGATAGATGTAAACATATCGAGTAAAGTGTAGCAATAAAACCCGACATAGAAGATTTACGCGTGGTTTGTCATCTTTCTTACAGGATATTATTAACCGCCCCATAATATAATCGCTCCACGACACTCTCAAATGTATCTTGAACCCCAATCGGAATAACGTCACAAGAATATAAAATCAAAGAGAATTTAAATGTGAACCCTCACAGGTTCTCTCCGACGACTCTCCAAAACTTTTTCTCCAGTTAAAGGACCTTGACGTGACAAGCAAAATAGGTTAGAACCCAGTCCTTAAAAACTCTATCTCGTGCCGGTCCGGACGTCCACCGGAATTGTGCCGGGCGCCTGAATTATCTCCAAATTTCGAGGCTAGCAAGTCGGAAATTTTAAACAAGAAGTGGTTGGACGTCCGAATCTGGTGGCATCCAAATTTCAGCACAAGTCCGACGTCCGGCCAACCTCAGCTGGCCCGAGCGAGCATCCGGACTTGTCGTTGGATCCACAGTAGCTTGGAGAAATTTTGCTGATCTTTTCGATTTCAAGATGTCGGGCTCCGTCTTTGCGCTTACCTGAACCTATTTCCCGTGCTCCGGATGTCCTTCGACTTCGACTTCGATCTTGATTCTATTTCAAATTGAATTGGGTTGTTCTCGACTCCTGATCCTAGTTCAAGCTTATCCATCGTCATCTTTTTTTTGCCTCCCGAGCTCCTCACTTGTTGCCGGTATTGACCACGTCTGAAAAAGTCCTGGAATTTAGCCAATGAGCTGTTAAGAGAACGTAACAGAAGTTCGATGATCGCCAAGACCCAAGAGGGAGCCCAAATCCAAGCCTCTCAACGTAACTAGCTGGCGTGAATGCCGGCTGTCACGCCCCGATCCCCGAGCCCGCAACAACCCTATCAAATCGTCTTGGATAAAAAAGGATGGCGTCCCAAGCACGTCATAGGCCCATTATTTTTATCTTATTATTAAACACATGTGGAATGTGCAATTCCTAAAAAATTATAAAATCTACAGGGATAGAAAAGCAGGACGTCAAACAAATAGTCACATCAATCAACATCAGCAATGATCGTTTTTATTTATTTATTGTTAACCCCGGGACGTACGTATATACAAGCCCTATCTCAGGGCCACTTTCTACAACCCTCAAAAATACTAGATTAGGGTTAGGGATTAACACTACTCCGTGCTATTCAAAAAGAAGTTTCACGCCTACTTCTGGCTTTCCACAGTTAAGGGCCCGAAAAATGGTTAACAACAAAAGGTGAGATATAAATATCGGTGAGTCAACGCTTAAGTCCGAGCCGCCTAAGTCCGAATAGGACATTGACTCGCTCAAGGTAACCTATACATACAAGACAATGTTGATGGCAAATCAATAGTGTGCGATTCTCGCAACGCTTTATCTATCATAGGGTCAAATCCTAAACCAACAGTCAACCATCAAACACATGTAAGCTTACTCCGCCTTGGTCCACACGTTTAACAGTTCACATATAACGTACAATCAATTGCATACAATCAAGGCACACAACCAAAACACTCATCACAATTTGTATGCATAATAAACCACACGTGTTTCAATTATTAGTGACCGTTCCCGGTCTTAGCAAAATCATGCTCTCTTAGCGGGACCAAGCATCGTTCCAAATATCCTCGGTATGGACTAACAGTCAAGCATTTCTGTAGAGAGCGTCGGTTCGTTACAAGTTGGGATCGGCATATGATAAATCGTGTGATTTCAAGTACCCTCTACACGTGGTCATATAGTTACAGTTTATCGACCAGACTTTGCATCTATAAACAAGGTGATCAATCATCAAATTCACATCGGTTGTGGCACTCAACAGTCATCGGACAATCACCCAATAATAATTAATTAAAATTATCTTAATTAATCAATCTAGCTTTAATTAATTATTCCGTCTCGGTTAATTAATCCAGGCTCCGATTAATTGTTACCATAATCTTTAACTGACCCAACTTCAGGCAAATAATCCGATCACAATTTAAATAAATATATCCATCGCCAATTAATTATTTAACTCGAAAATTAATAATAATTATTTTAATCCTTAAACGTAGTTAAGGCCCTAATTAGAGTTTAGGGGTTAACTCACAAACTCCGGCAGTCGATATCGGGTCGAGCACGACGACGATGACGACAAATGAGGTTCGTGAAATGGTGGTGACACGAGTTCGGTTTCTGTCTTGGCGGTAACTTGAGCCTGTGGTGGGGAGGTGTGGCTGCTGGCGGTTCATTGGCAAGGTGGCAGTGGCGGCGGCTAAGTTGGGGGTGTTTGGGCGGAGGGCTGGTCGGAGAGAGTAGGGTCACAAGGCCGGCAGTTGCTGGCTGGGGTTGGCAGGGGCTCGAGTGGTGGCTGGAGGCTCGGGATGGGTGAGGCGACGAAGCAAACGGGTCACGGCTGGACAACCTGCGGCTCAGGATGGCCTCGAGTGCAGCTCGGCCGGCGAGCTTGACGAGTAGTCGAGACGATCGACGGCTACCGAGGGTGGTGTCGGGCAGCGAGCAGAGTTGGAGATGGAGGTTGGGCGACCATGGGTCTCGGATTTGGATCGCGGGGTGGGTGGTTCCAGCGCCGAGGTAGTGGGCAAGAACGATGGTTTGGGGGGCAGTCGGGTGGCGACGTGGCTGAGGGTGGGACGATGTGGCGGAAGGCGAGGGCGAGCGGCTGGGTGGCAGTACCGTCGATGATGGTCGGGTGGTGCAGTGGCGTCGGGTGAGTCTGGCCAGCCAAGAAAGAAAATGAAGAAGAAGACTGACGGAAGAAGGAGCACAGTGGAGGGTTTTTTTTTCCATAATAGGATTAAAAAAATTACCAAAATAGGTTTTTTTTTTTACCATTTTAGGCTTGGCTCGGCAGTTCCACTGCCGAGCGGGCCACGACCTTTATTATTTTTTCTTTAAATTTCATATTTTTTTTACATTTTTTATAACATTTATTTTATTTATAAATTTTTTTCTTTTGAAACTTATTTTTATAACATTTTGTTTTTATGTAATTAATTAAAAATATTCATAAAATAAAAGTGGTAAGATATATGAAAAACAATGAGATTTTCATAATAAATAACAATCGTTAATCGCAATTACATCTACTAATGATGTTGTCTTCTTACATGATCTTTTGTTCCATAATCGGGTTGTCTTCGTCGTTTGATAGGTATAGTATTGTACCAACGAGGAATAAGATCTAAATGAGTAGGGTGTGTAGATGACGAAAGCATATCTTGTGATGTAGATACCTCATCAAAGTGAGAAAATATATCACGCTCGGACGGTTCATATCCTATTGTAGGAGGAGCTTCTAAGGCGAGGGAGAGGATTTTTGAGTGAGGTGAGGGAGAGCCTTCGGCGAGGAGCTTCTGAGGCGAGGGAGAGAGTTTCTGAGAGCTTTTGACGAAAAGCTTCTGAGGCGAGGGAGAATGCAAGGCAAGGGAGATGATTTTTGAGTGAGGGAGGGAGAGCCTTCGGCTCTGCTTTTTTGGCTCTGCAACGCCCGTGAAGGGGGCAGGAGGGCTGGCTCTTGCTCAAGAATCGAACTGTCGAGCAAGGCCTAAAATGGTAAATTTTTTAACTTATATTGGTAATTTTTTTAATCCTTTTTTTGGAAAAAATGTGGGGGAGGGGAAAACTTGGGGAGGAGGAAAAAAATGACGTCAGCAGGGGCTGACGTGGGGCGGCTAAAAAGGTATGGGAAAAAGAAGGATTCGGCTGATTGAAGAGAAAATGGGGCCCACAAATTCAAAATCAAATCACACCCAAAGGTTTTTGTTTTATAATCATAAATTGTAGGAGCAAAATGGTGATTTAACAAATGGGTATCGGATTGCCATTTGGCTCAATTGATTAAGGGTAAAATTGAGTTTCACATTTAAGGTTAGATCAAGGTTAGGTTTGCATGAAGGGTCTCAATATTACGAGTAGATGTTTGACTATTCAAACTTGAATTTTTATGATCCATGTCCCAAAACAATCAATTATCGTCTCTTAAATTCTCAAAATCCAAATTTATTTTCCACGCTGAAATTCATAATTTTTCTAAGTGACTTCAAAATTTTAGGGCGTCACAACGGCGATGCTACATAAGACGGCCGGCGTTGATGAGGGCATGACCTTCACCCATGGCCGTTGAGGGTTGCTAGCGACCCTTGGCGGCCATTTTTTAAAAAAATATTGATGAAAAATGTCAACGACAAGAACGACCGTCCTATGTGGCATCGTTGGCATCCATGTCACCGATTTTTTTATCAAAATTGGCTGGATAAACTAAATTAGTGCCCATACCAAAAATTTAGGACTAAATTGGTCCTTCGACAAAAAAAAATTGGTCCAATTGAAAGATTTATGACTGAATTGGTACCAATGTAATAGATTTGTGACTTTTTTAGTACTTTTCCCTCCATTTGTTAGTTCACTCGTGATATGGTTGAAAGTATTGCGCTCTGAAGTCCCATTAACATGTAATTGCAAGAGAAACAATGAAGTATTTCTGCTTTAAAGAGAGATGAAGTTTTGCTGCGCCAGCGACTACAGCGCGGGATGGAAAGAATACAACTATCGCTTAGCCGACCCATCTCATGTAGGCCCAATATACACGAGTCGCCTAATCATGTTGGTCCACGTGCAACTTTTTACCATCCCTAACCTCGGACCAAAACCATGCCGGATGTTAGGCTCCGTTCGTTTCGCAAAAAATAAAATGTTTTTGAATAATATTTTTTTAAAATTTGTTTTCTAAGAAAAAAAATATTTTTCAGTAATTGGGTGAATCTTGAAAATGAATTGGAAGATCTTTTCCCCGTTTCAATAAAGGAAAATCAATTTCCTCTGTGCACTCATTTTAATAGTTTTCTATTTTTTTTTAAGAATATCAAAATTTTAATTATTCTTTTATTTTTCCTTTTTGGTTTTATTTTTATTTTTATTTTTCCTTCTTTTTCGGCTAGTCGAGGCGAGGGTCGAGGTTGCCATATTATGATGAGTCAAGCCTTGCCTCGCCTATGGCCGGCGACCGGCGGAGGAAGAAAAAAGAAAAGAAAAGAATATAAAAATAAAAATAAAATAAGGATAATAAATAAAAAATTGTTAAAGAGATTAAAAAAATTTGAAAATAAAAAGAAAAGAAAAGACAAATAACAATTAATTAAATGAAAAGGAATGGAGGGAGGAAAAATGAGGGGAAATGTTTTGCTCTTCTCAAAAAGATGAAATCAATTTCCTCACTTTTGCATTTTTTTTCTTCATAAGAGGAAAATATTTTTCTTGAATCGTTTATTTTCTATAAATTGAAAGCCAAAAAATTTGAGAAAATATTCTCTTGAAAGTTGTTTCCCACAAAAGAGACGGACCTTTAGGCCGTGTATGGTAACACCCCAGAAAAAATGTTTTTGTTTCCAAAGTATTCTTGGAACACTTTAGGAATAGAAACGCGTATGGTAAAAATATGTTCCCAAAGTGTTCCGGGAACACTTTTGGAAAAACGAAACACTTTTGGAGAAGAAACAAGAAAAAAAAAACTTGCTTCTATGTTTTCGGAACATTTTTTAGAAAATACATTCCGAACATTTTTTAGAAACATTTGGGAATAATTTTTTTTTTAACACATTGTCTTCTCTTTTGTTGTTGCATGATGTTGACACTTGATTTTTTTTATCATTTTTTTTTTCAAAATTAATTAAAAATACCAAAAAAAATTCATAAAATTACAAAATCAACCTTGGAAGCTTTGGCTTAGCCTTAGGAACCAATTTTGAACAAAAAAAAATATTTTTCGTAATTTTTCACATTTTTCGGATTCATTTTAATTATAAAAATAGCCGAAAATCAGGAAAATAGTATTTGTGGTCAGAAAAATGCGCAAAAATAGTCCATATTTTTATTTTAATTCCCTTTTCATTTTGGGCTCTTAAATTTTTAAAAATTCAGTTTGAGACCACATGCCTTTTCATTGAACATAATCCTAAATTGACTAAAAATTTCCATTTTAAATCATTTTAGCCAAAAATTTTTACTTTTAGAGTCATGACATGAGACTTTGATATCCCGCATCTCATTTAAAATGTTTTTGAATAATATTTTTTGAAAATTTGCACATTTGGACTAAAAGGACCTAAATACATAAATATTTTTCATTTTAGTCCCGGTTTCACCAAAATGAATTGGAAGATCTTTTCTAGGGGTTTCATTAAAGGATAATCACATTTTTAACTACTTGGGAACTTATTTTACATAGTGAAACATATTGTAATTTTTCTTTTATAGAATATCAATATTTGATTATTCTTTATTTTTCAATTTTTCGTTTTATTTTTATTTTTATTTTTCCTCCTTTTTTGAATAGTTGACGTGAGGGTCGATATTGTCATTTATGATAAATCGAGCCATAAATTACTTATACATATATTGGCCGAATTTGATTTAGAAAATTGAAAAAATGAGATTTAAATTGATTTAGTATGTAAAAAAGATAAAGACACGAACTAAATTGTTAAAGAGATATAAAAAGTTTCCAAGTAAAATTAAAAGAAAAAACAAATAACAATTAATTAAATGAAAAGGAATGGAGGGAGGAAAAATGAGGGGAAATGTTTTGCTCTTCTCTCAACAAAAATGAAATCAATTTCCTCACTTTTGCATTTTTTTTTTCATAAGAGGATAAATTTTTTCCTTGAATTGTTTATTTTCCGAAAATCGGTGCCGAACAAAAAAGAAAAAAATTTTCTTTTTGAAAGTTGTTTCGAAACAAAGAAAGTACGGAGCTTTAGGCTCGCGTTGTTTATGGAAAATACACCTTAGAAAAAGTATTTTATTTCCAGAAGTATTTTCCTAAAACACTTTGGGACTTAACCGACGTTTGGCAAAATATCTTGAAAAAGTTCCGGAAAACATTTTCCTTTTGGAAAGGAAAATCATTTTTTGGAGTAGAAACAAGAAACAAAAAAAAACTTTCATTTATGTTTTTGGAACATTTTTTAGAAACATTTGGGAATAATTTTTTTTTAACACATTGTCTTCTCTTTTGTTCTTGCATGATGTTGACACTTGATTTTTTTTTTATCATTTTATTTTTGAAAATTAATTAAAAATACCAAAAAAATTCATAAAATTACAAAATCAACCTTGGAAGCTTTGGCTTAGCCTTAGGAACCAATTTTGAACAAAAAAAAAATCGTAATTTTTGACATTTTTCGGATTTATTTTAATTATAAAAATAGGCGAAAATCAGGAAAAATAGTATTTGTGGTCAGAAAAATGGGCAAAAATAGTCCATATTTTTATTTTAATTCCCTTTTCATTTTGGGCTCTTAAATTTTTAAAAATTCAGTTTGGGACCACATGCCTTTTCATTGAACATAATCCTAAATTGACTAAAAAATTTCATTTTAAATCATTGTAGCCAAAAAATTTTACTTTTAGAGTCGTGACATGATACTTTGATACCCTACATCTCATTTCAGTTCTCATGTTTGGAAAAATTGCACAATTGGACTAAAAGGACCTAAATACATAAATATTTTTCATTTTAGTCCCCGGTTTCACTCAAAGTGCAATTAATATTTTTCTAGGGGTTTCCGTTTAAAGATAATCACATTTTTAACTACTTGGGAACATTTACATGTGAAACATAATTGTAATTTTTCCTATCTATAGAAAACATATTTGATGTTCTCGTTGTCCAATTCCAATTCGTCTTCTTTTTTAGTTTTTTTAAATAGTTGACTTCGTTTATATTGTAATTTGATAAATCGTGCATAAATTACTTATACATATATTGGTCTAATTTGATTTAGTAAATTGAACAAATGAGATTTAATTTGATTTAGTAAGTTAAAAAGATAAAGACATCTTAATTTTAATATATATAGTCTCCTTAATTAAATAAAAAAATTAGGAACAATTTTTTTGAAAAATAAATAAAAAACGAAAGCAAATAATAAAAGAATAGTTGAAAGGGAGGAATGAATGTGGAAATTCTTCTTCTTCTTCTTCTTTTTTTTTTTTCGGGAACAAAATGGAAATCATTTTCCTTAAGCTTTTAGTTAGGTTTTTTTTGTTGACGGGAATAAAATTTTTTTCCGTTGACCGCTCATTTTCCGCCCCCAAAAACGTTGTCGGAACAAAAATGGAAAAAATGTTTTCTATTTTAAAAGGTATTTTCCGAGAAACAAACGGAGCCTTAAAGTAGTTCTGTTTTCCAATGCAAGACAATGAAGCTGTCCTTATGCATTTGGAATCTTTACTCAACGAACATAGCCCCAAAAAATGGGTTCCCTTTTCGTTAAACATATGATTTCATAATCCAATCTCTACCGACAACAACAACATGTGCTTTTTTGGAGAATTCAGAGATGAAGCGTAGAACCAAGCTCAAATACACTTAATCAATGAAGACCACTCGATAGAATGTCTAGATAAAGCCGTCGATCATCGAGGTCCTAACAATAAACTTGGCCCGCAAAACCCCTACTGATGGAAGATCTGAAGAGCTCATCCATCGTGAGTCTCCAGTGGACGGAGTTCGAGTGGAAATCAAGACAAAGGGAGACACCGATCGATTGACTCGAAAGGAACATCTGGGATATAACAGAAGTTTGAATCTACAATATCTTATAGATCAATCAGGTTTCACTCTTCCTTCACACCGCTTGCTGTTTTCTCACTGATAAGCCCTCAATAAACACATCTGAATCGCTCGCCCCACCGTCACGCAATCTTTTCTTTTTTCGTGTTCGCAAAGCAATGATATCAAAGCCAGCCGATGGGGATCCCGTGAAACTGCCAGCGAGGCGAAACACACTCGACATTAAAACCTATCAAATGACACGGGACCGTACAATAGATTGCGGAAACACTTTCGCACTGGTGACAGACTAAAGAGCATGCGTGAAACAGATAAAAGTGAAATCAAGCTCAAGGACTATTGGAGCTCCAACCGTTCACCTGCATAAACAGAATTAGCAGTAAAACAACTTAATACTTAAAAGTGAGGATTAGCTGACATTGCAGAGTTTACCACCCGGAAAGTTGTAGGAAAAGCTACTGATTTTTTTACCATTTACACTAGAAGACTAAGGATCTAAGCTTAGTCGGCAATTCAAGTACTATTGCAGAACCGATTTTCAAGTTCTTGAACTGAAATCCGGAGAATAATTTACTGAGATGTTGAAGGAAAGTACATGGGTGAGCACAAAGCTTATTGTTCATGTTCAAATACTCAAGAAGACACAACAGGAGATGACTCAACTCGATCTAGTTAACCGTATAAACCACGTGAAATGTGACGTGTTGTGACAGATAAAACAAAACCTACAGAATGACAACCTACTTCACAAACATAATAAACCATTTTTCCATGAACCAAAATCGTCTCTTATCTCACGGGACTCCGCGTCATACCCAAATGTACAAGCCATTCGCATGCTTTTGAACAAATAATTAGCAGATGCCAAAACGTGATTTAAAGGCATTGTCTCCTTGTCCAGCATCAAAGCATCAGTCCTCCGGTTGACATTTCTGATGAGTTTGCTGGCTTCCTCTCAGTTCACCAACTAATTCAACGTGTGACAATGTGACATTCTCTAACGTCGGCTCTGAATAAGATAAGGAAAGATTTCTCAGAGCCTAGGTAACATAGTTAATGAAGTAAATCCAACTAGAAAGCATGGCAACTAAAAGGAATTCACACCAGTAACTAACAATGATCTACAAATCTTTTCACGACATCCTCAATTTGTGCATTTTGATAAATGATTAGTCTGAGTATCTCCGCTTCGACATTTTACAGCAAGAACTTTGTCAAATAAATCATGCTGTGCCAACTGAAAACCTCTGCTGACTTTAAAAATGCAAAGTTGATGTCACATGGATAAGGAAAACATTGTTGACCAACAATTAGCTGAAAATATCTCCTAACCATATGGGTGCCTAACTTCCTAAGGAAGAGTTCATGATGGTCATGCAAGGGAATGTTAATAAGAGCTTTTCAATTTTGCATATCGCCTGCCACAAGTAGATGCCTGTCCTTGATATGTGGGTTCTATGCCAAATATGCAAATAAAATATCATCATATACTACTTATGAGAAGAGTATTCCACCCAATTCGAATGACCAATTTCATAAGTATGAACAAAATGCCGAAAAAGGCATAATTGATAAGAACAAAATTAACCTTCATGGTGCAGCACTTTGATTGGAAACATTCGTATCATCTTTCTTTTCTGTTGCAATATTGTCATCTTCTAAAGCACTGGAGCTATATGCAGATTCACTGGCTTTCTGTTGAACAGCAAGGCTTTGTCCAGAACAAGTCACTTGATTACCATCAATAGTTGTTTCTGTGGGTTTCTTCATGTCCTGCTCTGCAGGGAACATTGAGTCAACACACCCTCCATCTTCCTCTTTATTCTTCGAATCATCGTCAGAATCATCATATTCCAAGTCGCGTAAGATTTCTGGAAGAGTGATGCCAACATCCTCTGCAAGCTTCATTCCCATCTCAATATCTAATTTCTCTTTTGAACTCATAATGCCTTCACCGAAGTTTGGAGTCACCACACCCACATCATCTTGTTCCTCTACCACAACAAATGCACGGAAATTGTTCATTGAAGGTGGGATCTTAGAGAAGAAAACTTCCCTAAGGTTTCCCATGACCCCCCTGTTGTAGGGGTTCTCCTTTTTATCGTAGCGGTAGCGGAAGTTCTCATAGGTGGTCTGCACAAGCAGAAGAATTGAACTTTAGCAAGATTAATTCATAGTACGTGCATAATTACCAAAAAAAAAAAATTCATAGTAAGTGCACATTTGGACGTCGGTTTGAGAGGGATAGAAAGATCACCTGATTTGTGCAAATCAGATAGGAGTGGAAAACTGTCAAACCACCGACGAACCAGACAGCTATGAAGCAGTAGATAATGAGAAAATCTGACAAGTAATCATTCGACATAGCCTTCCAGATAGACTTTTTTGCTCTTTTCAGTTGAAGAAGGTCGATCCAAGAAAATGCAAACACATATATGCACAACACGGTTGAAGTTGAAACAAACATGAAGAAGAATCTGTAATTACGCTGCTCCAAGAAGGAAGATAAGAAATGTTAGCTAATAGGTGGAAAGACTGGGGGAGCGTGAGGAAAAGTATTTTCAAGTGGAACTTAGATTTCATATAAATACCAAACAACGCATCTATCCATCCATGACCAGCAAAAAGCATGTAAAACGAGTATGACTCCAGAAGACGATCCCCTCCTAATGAGGCTTCGTATCACTTCCCCTAATCGAGGAAATGCAGTCAATTGTCTCTTGTAGAAATTGGTTACAAATGCACAGTGTTGCTCTTCGCATGTAAATGTGCATACTTTTGTTCATAACTTCTTATGGAATCTATAATGGATCTTCCTTCAGTGATCATCAATAAAAGAGATTGACTTCTGATGTCGGTTTTTTTTTTTTTTCTTATAGCAGATATAGATCCTAGTGACATCAATCTTGAACTGATAACACCTAACTAGGATAGAATCAGTTGTAGCGAAACAATGCACTAGACAGACCGATCTAGGCTTGAAAGTTTCATTACACATGAAAAGACAGTGCATTGGATAGGAGGTACTGGGAGATGCAACTTGTCACAGGACTAACTATAAGATATCATTGATTCAAGTTCCACGATTATTAACGAGCAAAGAATCTTCAAGACTTCAAGTTACCTCATTGTACTCTTGCCAGGTACAACTTAGTTAAGATTGAACAGAAACAAGAAGGAAAATATGACAACCCATCTACACTTGCAACAACAGGTCATATTGACTTGGTATATCAGCCCGAATATGAACCTTTTTCTTCTAGGTTTTTAGATGCTTGGCTCAGAATTACTTACTATTCCAATGCACTGGCCAACCCATGGACAATGATGGTCAAATCTCTGGACGCAATTGTTGCAGATTGAGCAATGAGAAGCACGAGGAGGACGAAACAGCAAGCAAGTATCACAATACTTCACTTTTACTGCATGACCATTCACAATCACATCCTTTGTTCGGGGTAGTTTCATATGAGGTGTTCTCCCATTAACCCACTCCATTGATGGGGTAGTGACATCACAGGCTTCGTCTGATTCAGGAGGCTTAGAATTTCTAGGGACTATCCCAGGATCTCTAGCAGAAGTGATAAAAAGAAAAAATAAATCCTGCATGAAAATGTGTAGTATGAGTCAGTGAACAAATCCGCAACAGGACATGCCTGACTGAGAATCAAAGTCATCAGTATTCACATGGTAAATGTGAAGAATTTGTCCAGTAAAAATATTAAACCACATGAAAACACCTCCTGCAACAGCAGCACATAAAGTTCCAGAGATGCAACATCACTTAGATTCTAGAGAGAGAAATCCTCTCCACGTAACGCCAAAACAGGACGCATTCTCTCTTATAACTTTTTGTTTCAGAATTTCTGTTGCATAGTTAAAACCCAGAGAAATAAGAGAAAAGGTATATACTGTAATGTGTCAAGAAGTTACATGTTTCTCTATCTGAAGATCTGGTTCCTCAAATTCTTGTCTTGTAGATACTAGAAGGCATTGCTCGAGAGCTGGATGGCACCGACAGAATATATTTTTCCGTCAAGCTTATTTAATAAATTTTTTCAGATATCTAAGGTTACCCAGCAAAACTGATGGGAAAAAAAAAATTCTTACCTGCTGAAAAAAACATTAACATGCAATAGGATATTGAAAACAAACTTCAATTTCTCAGTGTGACCGAAGCTCTAACACACATACCAGAACAGCGAGAATCAAACCACCAATCATTGCAGGCAATGCATAGGGATGATCTTCGATTTTGGAATGGGCTCTCGTGCAGAAAGCAATCGCAGGGCCAGCAATAAGGAGGGTTGAAAGCAACAGGGACGCGACATCAGGCCCGAAAATCAACCTCCCTTGGCAGAAAAATCTCTGACCCAGAGAAGGGAGAAGAAAGAAAAGAGACAAAACAGTATTAGACATTGCCAAACGGTATCATTAGTTCTGAAGTTTCAGGATCCACAAATCATATAAAGATTTATTGCTCCCAATCCTCATTCTGCGTTGCGCCGTCTCAGGCGATTTCAAGACCGCTAGCAAATTTCACCCAAGGAACAACAAGTCCCTCCACATAAACAGTTGACACTACAAGATGGTTAGTGACTAAACATACCGAACAATAGTCAATTAATGTGCAGAGGGACGGTACAATCGACTACAAATCCAACAAGAACAACGAAGCACCCTACTCACACAAACAGACAATTCGCTGATCCAAGACAAATTACAAGAAGGATGAACACATTCCACTGCCTGAACAAACTCCGAGTTCATTTGATGAATCACAGAATCGAAAGCATCATCACAAGGAACATAAAAGGCGACACAGAACAGTTCACGCGCCAAAACCCAGCATTGAAATCGGACGAACTCAACTGCGTCAAACAGCACCAGCTCCGGATAAAGTAGAAGTGCATTGGAGAGAGAGACTCACATTGCTTCCCCTCCAGACCTGATAGAGCCTCCTGGGCTTGGCGTCCTGTGCCATTCTTTGCGAGAAAGATATCGACTACAACGAGGCTGCAGATAACACACTCTCTCCCTCTTTCTCAAAACTTTCTCTGATCGTCGTCTTCACAGGGGAAAGCCTCGCAAGAAACGGAAGGAAAGAAAAAACCGAAACTTATCCAGAAAAGATCATCGAAACACGACTCCAAAAGACGACCCACTTCCGAATTTCAAAACTTTGTACAACATGGCCCTGACAAGAAACTCAGCAAAGCTGGAATCGAGAGAGACAGAGAGACAGAGCGAAATCTTATTCAAATCGAATCGAACAACAACAAAAAGAGAACAAAAACCAGCGTCCGTCACTGGTCTCGCACCAACCCCCTCCTCTCCTTCCTCTTCCTCTTCCTCTTCTTCTTCTTCTTCTTCTTCTTTGTGGCTGCGAGAAGGAACATACCATGATCTTGTCACATTAGCATCTCTCTCTCTCTCTCTCTCTCTCTCTGTCGAGCGATGCAGAGAGCGATGAGTTCGGTGAGGGGCGGAAGTTTCAATTTTCTCGCGGGTCTTATGCGCCCCTTTTTTTATTTAACTCGTTTATTATTCTATATCGTTTGAATTTCGACCCCCAAAAAAAAAAAAATCATATAACAAGACACTTGATTTGTATTGCAATAAATAGGTCATAAACAAATTAAATGGATCTATCTAGGTCTGATCGTTTATAACCTAATTCAATCTCGACCTGACGGGGTCTAATAAATGATCCATAAACTTGAGTCGAACATAGAATGCAATACCTAAATTTTATCTCAATGGGCAATGTGATCCGTGAATTTTTAATTTATTCAATATAGTTTATGAACTTTTATTGTATGTTCAATTTAGCCTCCGAACTATAAGAAAAATGCTCAATATTATCCTTTTAATGCTATGACAATATTGATTATTTTTAATATAGTTCATGGATTACATTGAATATGTACCAAAAGATTGGAGACTACATTAAACAATTTAAAATTTCATGGACGGCGTTACTTATTAGGCTAAAATTCAGAGATCACATGACATATCGAGCCAAAGTTCAGAAATAATTTATATCGTTTTACTTTGAATTTCGGGATTTATGGAAAATGAAATAAATAAAATTATTAGCGGATAAACAATTAATAAAAAATCAAAAAGTATACGCGTGTTTCCGCTGGTCCACGGAGCATTGGTGGTGCCCCTCCAACAAACGTGCCATCACATTCCCAGCTCGCATGTTCTTCGATTTTGTATTTTATTTTGTCTCGATCCGATGTTGTGTCTCTTTTATTTTATTTTTTTCATTAACTTCTTTTAATAAAAGTCATCAAAGCGCATAAACGATGGGGATGTCCGACCGGTTTGTCTTTTCGCGTTTGATCCGCTTGAAACGATGAAGACAAAATGGCTGTCGAGACTTGGAACGAGCGGGAAGTTCTGTTATTATCGTTGATCGTGGGAGGGTGGGAATAAGAGGAAATAAAAATTAGGATTGATTGAGACAAATTTTTTTTTTCTTGAAAAAGCCGAAGAATTTATTCCATTGTAAGTCTCGAAGCGCCGCCCCCCACGACGGATTTATCCCGAACGTAACTCTCGTCTAGCAAAAGAACCTCGGACCGCCCCTTGGACCCAAACCTGCCCTCCGGTAGCACTCCGTCCAGTACCCCCCGTCGAATGGCATACGTGTGTGTCGACACGCGCGTAACGGACATCTATAAGATGGATTTGACGTGGAGAACGGTGGTTTCCGGCATGAAAGATCCACATGCCTTGGAACGCACGCATATTGAGCGGATACTAGACGGAATGCTATCGGGTTGTAGGTTTGCGTACGTGGTATCAAAATTTTTGGAAATTTCTTACGAGGTCCTAAATCCATTATACTTGTGCCAATTTAATCTTAAAACTTTCAATTGTGCCAATTCGGTCATGAATCTTTTGACAACTTACCGATTCAGCTCTAGAACTTTTAATTATGCCAATGTAGTACTAAAACTTTTCAACTTTTGTCAATTTAATCCTAAGTCTTTTATAGTTTTGCCATTTTAGTCCTAAACCTATTGTTTGAATAATTTTCCGGAAGGACTAAATTGGCAATTTATGAAAATGTTTAGGGCTAGTTTGGCAAATCATGCAATTGTTTAGGGCTAAATTCTCATAATTGAAAGGTTTATGACTAAATTGGTAAGTTGTCAAAAGATTTAGGACTGAATTAGCAGAATTGAAAGGTTTTAAGACCGAATTAACTCAAATACAATAGGTTTAGGACCTTTTGGATAATTTCTCCGATGAAAATTAGTAAATTGTAAATACGTAACGAGGTATCGCTTTTGTATTTTTAATGAAATCGACCCTTTAAAAATGAACGAATAATCAATACTTGAAATTTGTCAACTTTTCACTAAATAATAAGAAAGGGAACTTCATATGGTATGAACCCTTCATAAGTTTATTGGTTTGCTTGTCCATAGCAATTCACAAACCATGAAAACATTTGTATTCTACTATATTGATTTCCATTGTCTCATTAGTATGGTTAATCAAACAAAAATCAGAACTTAAGTCAATTTCATTTATTTATTTGCAAATCCCCGGACTCCCGGAAATTCCTCTTTGTCATATCAAAATAATCGGATATCGACCATCGACATGCATAGTCATGTCCTAATTTTTTTAACATCATGAATTTAATTTCGTTCTCGTGCTTAAATTGTGGAAGGAGACTCGGGCAATTTTGATGTAAGTAAGAGGTGTAAATTCACATTAATATGATGAAACTTTATATTTTTTTTCGGTTTGAAATTGTTAGTGCCACTTTTTTTGTCTGCAAGGGCGTAAATATGCGAAGGCTTCAAATGTTCCTCGTCATTCTGTCGGCTGACCGAATGCCAGCGGCAAGAAGATCCTCAAAGTCCACGAAGAAATAATTTACTTTGGAAAATTTGTTTGTACCTGTCCAGTCCTCCTCGTGCGCGAAACAATGCAAAATTTACGTATGACAGCTCTTTATCACTCAGAAAAATTGCACAAGAAGTCCTAAAATTCATGTGTGGATCGTAATTGAATCATTAAACTTTTGACTAGATTCGTAATTGAATCATTAAATTTTTGACTAGATTCAATCTAGTCCTAACCCTTCTTCAAAAAGTGCAATCAAGCCCTTTGGAAGTGCGCCCGATAATTGATGCATGGCCGTCCCGCTTGGTCATTCATTCTTTTGGAGACATTCGGGGACCAGAACAAAGTGCGTGGCCCTACGGCACATTGGTAGAGAATAATCATGCGGTCGGCGAGTATGATGCACCCTGGTATTGGCCATACATGCTTAGATTTGACGACCCAACAGGTGGATCAGCCTGGACGCAAATATCGATCTCAACCTCGAAGCTCGGCATGCGCATGAACATGATAAGCCCATGTCGCAACAAGATCAGATGGCGAGCCGAGTAATGAGCAGGCAACTTTGCATCTCTCGCTACTAAACGATAATGTTCTTCTCCCCCTCCTCGCGATCCCTGTTGGGAGACTTGCGCTGGCATTTAGGTCGATGCCTAGAGACGCGAGTTCCGACCCGCCAGCGAGCGGTTCGACCTCCTCCGAGGGAAGGAAGATGCTTTGCATCAGATGATGATGGTTGGCATACAAACAAGAGGGCAGATTAGCGTGAAACAGATATTCCTTGCAGATGCCCCCCTGGTCCGTTCCAGGAGTTGGTTTCCAGGAAGATGGAAAGTTAGGACATTCTCGACAGAGAAACCACAGCATGTTTCGTGTTTTCCAAGATCAGAAAGAAGATTCTGCCATATTCTAGCAGGTAAGTTCCATGTGATCATTCATACAATGGAAAATCTCTCTCTCTCTCTCTCTCTCTCTCTCTCTAGTCTGCTAGTTCGGCCCCCAAAGTTTGAGCTCAAGTCTTAGGAATCCATGGAGAAAGCAAGAATGAGGCCAGACAGAGTTGCAAGTAATGTATACATGCCAGGAAACTTAGCTGCAAAAAAGGGTTGAGGAAGTATGCGCTGGATCCAATTCTCTCTCTAAAAAAATTTTGCCTTTTTGATGCAGCGTATGACGATCACAAACTGCACTCCGCTCTGCAGCATTCATCCTCTGTTTCGAAGCTCATTGTGGCGAAAACAAAGGACCGCAGATCATCTTTCAGATCCGCTGCACTACATGCGCGACTCCGCTGTTCGATTCTCAGGCCACACTTCGTTTTGAGCTACTGCGTTATCCCTCGACATTCTGGGATGAAGATTAGGCCATTTTGAGAACCAGCATGAGCAGCGAAGTAGGTTTAGGAAATTTTGGCTCGCTATCTTTGGGAAACAAATTCAATTTCACCTCAGAAAACAGGGTAACGACCACATTAAGCTTGGGGCGATGCTTATGCTTCTTTTCTGTTCGACCCTCCGGTTCAGTAAACCAGCATGAAAAACAAGATACAGGGACTTGGCAATGTGCTCTACCAGCCAATAATCTTTCCTCCAAAATGACCCTTCTAGCATAATGCCGTGACGGGTTCCGGCTTTAGAGGGACTTATCTATAGGCATTGTAGTTAGAACTGAATATAGCATACCCATTACACAAAACAGTTTCTCTCATTATGAGTTTTCCTCAAATTCCACCAAGGCTCTGCAACTGTTCATCATTTACTTTCCACAAGTTTGTAGAGCAAACTTCAAATGTACAGCCCGACAGCCTTTGATTTAATTAGTTGCTTGCGATTTCTCTCGTTCATTGACTTTACATGCAGGTCAATTTGCTACGGTAACAACAATGCAAGCCTTATCAAATGAATTTACTAATCCACAAAAGTCAGGATCTCAGCATATGAAGTCCACAAATAGCAAAATCATTGAGGGTTAGCTGCAGCAAAACAATAAAAAAAAAAAGTGCCACTGAGGGGGATGCAACGTGGTTTTTTTGTGCAATGAAGCCTCCTTTGCATTTCAGAAAACCTCTAGGCTGCGTTTTGCGGGCAAACTTTTCCTTTCCGTTCCTTCATTTGACACTTAGCCCCTGAAAACTTCATATGCTTCATACGGAGATGAAGTCATGTCTAGGAAGCGAAGGAAGAAACACAGTACCTCTTCTATCTCAGTGGACTGATTGATGCAATTTGATGGGAGCCTGTATCCACTATTCTGTGACCTGAACTGATTTTGAGCCCATTACCCAGTTGCTGCTTTGGACACTTTGAATCTAGATGAGCGGGCAAGAAGAGCGGATCGAATGCAGCAGATCCCTCTCTCTCTTTTCTCTTCAACTTCTCGTCAAGGCCACTATAATCCAACCTCTGCAGAATGCTTGGAAGTTGAGGTTCGCCCTCCTTCCGAAGAGAGCCTCCCATTTCTATGTCAAATTTACGCACATAGCCTTGTTCAAACTCGGAGGTAACGGATCCACCGGTATCGTATTCTGCTGTCCAAGTTCGAAAGCCGATCATTGAAGGTGGGATCTTGCCAAAGACAAGTTCCTTAACGTTTTGTAGCATTCCCTTGTTATATGGATTCTCCTTCTTTTCGTAGCGGTAGCGGAAATTTTCATAGGTTGTCTGGAAAAAACCAAATGCCAAAGAAATGACGAAATTTAGACAAGTTCATAGGGTTGGACTCATCGGGAAAGCAATGAGAAGCCAATAGATAGCAGTTGTGTTCAATAGATATAGAAGAAATCATGCAGACATAAAGGAAGAAAAGGGGGATAACAAATAATTGGCTCCGCAAAAAAGAAAGATGAATGCGGAATAGATAGCATGAGAATTACCTGGTTGGAACAAATCAAGTAAAGATGGAATAATGTGAGCCCGCCGACAAACCAGAAGGCGATGAAGCAATATATTATTAAAGCAACTGAGAGGACATCATGTGACATGGCCTTCCAGAGATTGCCTCCTTGTCGAAGAACGTTGATCCACGAGAAGGTAAACACGTATATGCACAAGAAGGTTGATGTCGATATGAAACATACGAAGAACGGATAGTTACGCTGCAACATAAGTACATATGAACGATCTGTTAGTTTCTGGCACCATAAGCACTTCAATTACTCGCGGGACAACGAAGTACAAACTAAGGATTAGGGTCTCTTTCTTATAGCAATATCTTTAAAATGCTCATAGCAGCAAAACTGTGTTTCCAGATACAGTGACAAATACAAGATGTAAGTTACCAAAGCACATTGACTTAAAAGTTCCAGAATAAAGAGCTTAAAAGTGGGATTGAACAGCATAACTTATGATAACATGCAAATAACTTACTAATGCAATACACTGACCAACCCATGGACAGTGATGATCGAACCTTTGCACACAGTTGTTGCAGATGGAGCAATGAGAAGCGCGTGGTGGTCGATATAGCAAACAAGTGTCACAGAACTTCACTTTTACTGTTTGACCATTCACTAGTATATCCTTGGTTCTTGGCAATTTCAGATCTGGCACTTTAGTATTGACCCACTCTATCGACGGAGTAGCTGCATCACATGCTTCATCGGATTCGGGTGGCTGTGAATTTCTTGGAATTATACCAGGGTCTCTCCCAGAGGTCAGGAATAGAAAAAGGAAGTCCTGCACAGATTTTGGACAGCTTAGCCCTTATAACTTAGTAATGCCATCAACTTGCAACACGCGAGAGAAACATTACATGAACCAACCAGAACAGTGAGGACTGATCCCACAATCAGAACGATGTACCCGAATAGCGGATTCACTACACCGATGAGCAAAAGCATTTTTATGCAGAATGTTATTGCAGGACCTCCAATGAGGGTAGCAGTCAACAACACCGATGCAGCATCTGGACCGAAGATCAATCTCCCACCACAGAGGAATTTCTGAGAGACAAACAAAATACATCAATCAACTTGAAGACGAATAAAAGGTGAAAATCTCATCATCCACATCAAGATGGCGGATTAGTGTCGCCACTTGAATGACGGATGGGTAAGTCATTTCTTTAAGTAGCTTTCCATTGAGCTTAACCCATGAGGGAAAGAAGTAAGTCATCAGACCAGAGAAGCCCTCATAATCGTCCAATAATTAATTCCTGGATTTTATTCGCCGAAAACACAAGGTCCAACTAAAGCTGCATCAACTTTTATGGTTTTGAACTAATTTGTGAGTCCACGATATAAGATTTTCAGTAGCAAAATGACATAACAAAACGCGAATGACCAGTATATAAGAGCCATTTAGCAGGCAATACCTAACACTACACACCACAATGTCAAGCTTCTAACTGAACACGTTGAATGCTCATCGAGATAAATTCGCAATTACTCTCCTTTTTTTTTTTTTTACTTTTTGATGTAGCAAATAGAAATTATTGAACATGCATGTGACACGGGCTGAGGTTTTCGTGCCTAGACCAGTCATGCATAGAGATACCCCAAGACCTGCTGTGTCTTGGATCCCTAGGATTTGTCTAGGGTTTTCTACGATGCTTTAGAATATTTCCGGGGCAGGCACGTTGGTAATTTGCCAAGTGTTCTGGAACATTTGGAGAGATGGTAGATAAGATCCAGCGATATAAAGGAAGGCTGAGTCGCTGCACGGGTCGATCCAAAACAACCGGCCCGTGACACATGCATACAGATTCTGCTCAATAAATGAGTGATCGATCTCAGATTTATTCGGACAAGCATGCAAAGATTCTACTCAACAAATGAGTGATCGATCTCAGATTTACTCAGACAAGCATGCAAAGGATGCCGTTGAGCGGTGAATAAGGCATGTAGATAGGATTCTGCAAATTGAATACGCATTACATTAACAAAACGAACAGTAAAAATCGGCTCATGTACATCGAATCATGAGGAGAGGGGAGACCTACAAAGCTAAAGAGTCACCTTCTCTCGCCCAAACTATTTGATACTAAATCGAAAGGAATCTGCCGACAGCATCGAACACAACCAGAACGAATGAAAGCGGGAAAACCAGAACAACCACACGACACGACAGTTTAATTGAGAATCCCACAAACCCAATCGGACACATTTCGTTTCAAGAACAAAGAAAAAGCTCGACAGGCTAGATAAAAACACCAACTTGAATCGAAACTCGGGAAGAAAAAGATTACATTGTTACCCTTCCAAACTTGGTAGAGCCTCCTGGGAAGGGGTCCAGGGGAGCCTATGTCTTTGGAAGAGAATCCACGATCACCCCCGCTGTCGTCTACGTTGTGGACTTTGCTCCTGCTCATCTTCTCCTCTCACATCCGCAACAATTCGACCCTGTTTTCTTTCTTTTTTCCCCCGGAAAACACCACTCGGCTTCTTTCTCTTGTTATTTTGCAGGAGTCTTGCGGATGATGAAAGCAGAGGGTTTGGGAGGGGGTGTTTTCAGTTTCCTCACATCTTTCTTCCCTGTTTTGCCAAAGAAATAACTGCTTCCCCCCTTGCCATTGCCCTCTCAGCATCACATCCCTACAAAGACCACGTCCTTATCTCTCTCTCAACAGCTTCTTGTCCAAATCTGGTAAAGATCTTCCAGATTGGTGCGACATTCCCGCGCGCTAAGCCGAGTAAAGAACGAGGAAAGGAAAAATGACACAGACATCCCATCCGCTCAGCTCGGGCATCTCATTTTCCCGTTTTCGGACGGACGGGGCAAGTTTAAAAGCCATTTGATCATCAAACAAAATTACTACATGATGTAATTCAAATATCACCAATTACAACGGATTCACCCACCATTCATGCGTCCTTAATCTTCTCAACAATCGCTCTTAAATCATTAGTGAAACAATGTTCAATTATGCCGTTGCCTAGATAGTAGGATTATAATAACGCGAACGTGATCACACGCATTGAAACGAATTGGGACTCTTGCTAATGGTAAGTTCCACTTCAATCCAAGCAAATTTGTCATGGTTCCATTTTTATTTTTGTATTTGTATCGAATTTATTGAATAATTTTTCGTCCCCGTATTATTATATTGTATCATAATTGAGAACACAATAATTACAACTAATCATATATGGAATTCGGTATGGTATCTTAAGAATATTAGATAAACAGAAAGAACAAGTCAGAGAGCTCTATCCGAACGGTAAGCGGGGCCAGGCCAGCTTCGCAAAACAAGGGAAACATGCATCGTCGTCGTCATCATCGTCATCTTCATCTTCATGGCAAGTCCTGTCCTATCCCCTAAAATTCGTTTCTTTATGATCTGACAGTTACCTTACAAAAACACCATCATCGTCATCATGCGCCCAAGCTACGTCAGCACAGAAATTGACAACCTTGAAGCTTACTTGCAAGGCAGAACAAGACCCTTTTGTGTTGCCTTGTAATCCACCGCCAAATGAGTCTCTCCCTTGAAAGCAAACCCAAAAAGGCCACTGTTAAGCATTTCTTCAGTAAATGGCATTGTACTGGCAACGCCACTTGCTCTGTTTTTGTGTGTATAAGAAGTTCAAACTCTGATTCTAGTTTCTCCTTCGCTCTCTTGAATGCCCAAGAACAGAGGCCTACCAGCTACATAGTCCAGGAAACACCATCGCTTTCGGCTTTTGAAATCTCACATTCGGTATTAATAGCTTGGTAAGTCCATTCATGTTCTCAGACTGCTGTTGAGCAAAGTCTCGTGAATTGTCTGATGTCCCCATTAGTAGTGCTGTGTCTGTTTTGCCGGCATTAAGAGAAGCATTTACATATTCAATTCTCTGTACTTGTGCAAGTGATTTGCCCCCGCCCTTCTGGCTCTTTGGCGCACCCGATGGAGAATTGAGGTTTACACTCACAATTTGTGTTTAGTCTTTGAATGTTTGAATGCATAGCCACATCCAGATCCACCTAGCTATAATTCTTCCGCGATTAATCATATTTGGTTCCAAAGACTGACCATTAATTATTTGAACAAACTTCTGTGTGCGTGCTTCTGATTGCATGCCTTGTGGAGCATTCGCATCTGCGAGACAGGATGTTTGTTTATGTGTGAGGAAAAATTGATGTTTTGGCTTTGGGTATGGTATTGATGATGTATAGGCCTGAGTACAAGCCAATAGTTATGTTTGCATTTACCAGCAGGAAATATTGTGACATATTCTTCTTCTCCGAGTAGATTACGCATGTCATAATTTCGTTAGTACACTTTGAGCCTGAAAATGCTTACTGATACTCATGGCTGTAGAGCTTCGAGTTTGTAGTTTTGATGTCCTCAGCTGTCACATTAAGTTCTCACCAAAGTCATTTAATTTAATAGAGTCGGTGATGAAACACTGACAAAAGACAAGGTCTCTAATGTGACTAATCAAACAATAGCTAATTGGCACCTCCGTCTTCAGTTTCCAGCGATTGAATGCAGGAGGAGAAAGATGGGTTCTCACAAGGCCTCATCTAGCAAAGTTTTTATCGACGTTTTCATTAGCATCTGTTTTGTATGGCAAAGCTTTGCTCTTGAAGTCGACAAGAACCAAACCGCACAGCTGTTTGTAAATGCTTCTGAAGGAGCTGGTCGGCCGATACCAGAAACTCTATTCGGTATATTCTTCGAGGTTTGTTCTTGACCTGCCAGACCACGGTTATTTTCAGTTGCTACAGTTTCCTTCCCACCACCATCTATTTGTAATTTAACATCAGCGAGTTCAAGACTGACTGCTTGATTAGCTTCTAATTTTTGCTTGGTCTTAATTAGTTCAGCCTCTCTAATGACTGCATCGTTTTTCATCATGGAATGCCCAAAGTATGGCTGTTGCAGATAATAGGATGAATTTTTCAGAAGAAACAGTGGCTTTTGATCACACATTTGTTATGCCTCCTTTATTTTGCCCTGTTACATATCGGGAATTCAGCATTTATTTGACTTTTTGGCAGGAGATCAACCACGCCGGGGCTGGGGGACTGTGGGCGGAACTTGTAAGCAACAGAGGTCACATATAAATCTTCTTGATTTTTTTTTATTGGGATGGCAGTGTGTGAATATGGAACCACATGTCTTTTTTGAGTAAATATGCATATTAGATACATACGTGAATCTGAATGCAAAATTGCCGATCATGTGGCCTCCTTCATGCCATTCCTGCATATAGAGAGGCACACAGTATGTGCTATGGCTCACAAGCCTATCACAGAATGTTTTGCAGTTGAATTGTTGACTATGGCATTAAGCTGCAAATATTCTTTCTCAGATCAACCACACATTATAATCCTGATTATACGTTGGATTTCCAGGCTTTGAAGCTGGGGGCCAGAACACCCCCTCAAACATTGCCCCTTGGTCTATCATTGGCAACGAGTCATCTCTGATTTTATCAACGGACCGGTCATCATGCTTTGAACGGAATACTGTTGCCTTGCGAATGGATGTGCTCTGTGATAACCAAGGAGCCAAAGTGTGTCCAGCTGGGGGAGTCGGTATATATAACCCGGGGTTCTGGGGCATGGTTAGAACTTGGATTTCCATTCCTGTCAGATCTTGGTCAATTCATTTTTGCATGTACTTTAGTATAAGTTTCCTTAATAGTCCTCGATGATACTTGCTTCACTTTACTTTCCCCTTCCTGAAGTGATTATATTTTGCCTGCCTTCAGAAGGCTTTAAATCATCATTGCCTTTTTCCAGAATATTGAGAAGGGAAAGACTTACAAAGTAATGTTTTATGTTCGATCATCAACATCGATGAATCTATCCTTGGCCTTGGCTGGATCAAATGGGACGCCATTGCTGGCTAGTGCCAACATAAGGTGCGCACCACTTACTATTTTCACCCGCTTAGTTCTGTGAATTGTCCCTTAGTAGATGTATGTTACCTTCTTAAATTCTACGTATGTTTGTAGAGCATCAGCTTCAGATGTTTCAAGCTGGACAAAGATGGAGTTTCTATTAGAGGCGAGAGGGACAAATCATAATTCGAGACTTCAATTGACAACCACCCAAAAGGGAGTGATATGGTTTGATCAAGTCTCGGCTATGCCTCTGGATACTCACATGGTATGCTATGCATTCCTTTCCTTGAATCATCAAATGATTGTCATACAGATTACAGATAAGACCTCAAATTCTCTACATGTAAACACACGGTTGAGTTTATAATAACTTTGGAGGGAGAAGAGTTTTTTGCTCTTTAAGACTACTATAGTTCTTTTAAGCATAAGTCAAATCATGAAAGGAAGTCTTTGGAAAACTCAACAGCTTTTGTGTGACAGGGAAGGATTGTCCTTTGCTGAATGTCTGTGTAGTCAGATGATGAGCATAACTTTATCCTGACACTGGTTTCTACTGATATGTTCAAAAAAACTTGTGTTTGACTTATTTTTGTTGTGCAGTGTTACCAAAATGTGACGTCATCATGCCATAGATGCCTCAGATTCTTCCAATAACTCATAAGTTATCAATAAAATACAAAAGATTTGCCGAAATTAAGTGACATTTGCAAAGTAATGTGTAAATCTTCTTCAGCTAATAAAAAAGCATTCAATTTTACGGATTCTGTCATTTCTTGTGCATCCTTGTTTGATTGCATGTTTGGAGTGCACCATGCAACACTAAATTTTTCTGATTATATAGAATTATGGAAGGCCATGGTTAAATGCATTAACAGAAGGAAGGATATAGTTTGTCACATTGTAGCATTGAGAGACTGAGTTTAGAATTGGAGGATGTCTAGAAGATTAAAAAATATGAAAATGTGCAGTTTCTGGCCACACACTAATATTGAATAGCTTTGCACCATGAAAAAACAGTTGAAAGCTAGCCGATTCAGCTTGTTAACTTTTAGAAGATATAGGTGTTCAAATAATACCATTTCGGTGCTTCCAGAGTGCAAAAAGTTTTTCAGCTTAATTATGTTCACAAGATTTGTTATTTTGGGAGATGCAGGAACATGGTTTTCGGAATGATCTTTTTCAAATGCTTGCAGAAATAAAACCACGATTTCTGAGATTTCCAGGTATACATAGCCTTATCATTTGAATTCTTTCCATCTTTGCATTTGGAACCTCCTTTGCCCTCAGATGTTAGGACTAGAACTTAATTCGAGCCCTTAGTTTGACAGAAGTACATCAGCCTCAACACGACTATGGTCTGTGCTTTGATATCATTTGCACGATCAATGCCCAAATCCACATGGAACAAGCTCCAAAAGGAGCACTCAAGTGTGTTGCCCGTATAGATCTCTCATAACATCTAAGACTTGGGGTGCTGCAGATCACATCCTAAAGCTATGTCCTCATGATGAATCTGACATATTATGAGCCATTAAACCAATGAACTGAGTAACTTTTTTGCTTTAGCTTAGAACGGAACAATTACAGATTGTTCTGTGGCTCGAAAACATTTCCTTTTCACTTCTGCTGCCTATCTTAGTAAACTGGAGCAAGACTGTTGTTTTATTTGGTCCCCAGAACTTGCCACGTAATATGTTCCCTCACATCCATTGTAGGTGGATCTTTTGTGGAAGGTGAATGGTTGACAAACGCATTTCGTTGGAAAGAAACCGTGGGACCCTGGGAGGAGAGGCCTGGCCATTTTAATGATGCATGGAAGTACTGGACTGATGATGGACTTGGCTATTTCGAGTTCCTCCAGGTTGGTAAAACATGCTTACTATAAAGCTGTCTAGTTTCTAGACTGCATAAAACCCTTCCTTTCAAGGACTTTAGTTAGAAACTGCTTTTTTCTCATATGCATATCCTAACAAATTTATCTACAGCTTGCAGAGGATCTTGGTGCATTGCCAGTCTGGGTATTCAATGGCGGTAATTCACATCTCTTTATTAGATGTTGATTCCATTCACCCTTAAAAAAATTGAAGAAATTTCACTTTTTTCCATTTTTGGTGACCTTGTTTATTTTGCAGGATTCAGCCATAATGATCAGGTTGAAACTCTCAGTGTGCCTCCTTTTGTAAAAGTATGCCCCTAACCTGATCCTAACCTGGATTCATGTTACCATGTTTAGTTGTTAACTTCAATTCTAATTCTGCACTTGCTAAGATGAAGCAAATGGGTGGTAGGGGTGAGAACTTTAAAAGAGCAATAGATTGTTTGGAATTTAGGAGGTAGCTTATAACTTTAGTTCTGGTTTATTCTGCAATTGAAGCTTTTGACTTGATTTGTCCCTAACTTTAAATAATTCGCCGTCTTTGTCATAGGAAACCCTTGATGGTATTGAGTTTGCCAGAGGTGATCCAGATTCTACATGGGGTTCGGTTCGAGCTGCGATGGGACACCCGGAACCTTTTGACTTGAGATATGTTGCTGTTGGGAACCAAGATTGCTGGAAAAAGAACTACCAAGGTTTGCTTTCTATTGCAATCCTTTTACACCTAATATTCCCCCTATTCTCTTTTTTATTTTTTTGTTACATCTAACAAGTAGTTGCAAGATACACCTCGGTTTGAAGTAGAGATGTCTGGTACATGTTCTCTGTTGATGAACAGAAGGTCGTGCCTATCTCAGCATATTTCTGTATCTTAGGTCAAGGTAGTAGGAAGCTCTCTGCATTGAAGGAGGGGATCAAATAATTATGCAGTGTTCTTTCATTTATAATGACTGGTTTAAACCGCACACCAGTCGCACCTGCTATTTAATTTCATGGACAGAACATCTTAATAGATATAAGCACATCACAGGATAGTCATCATCTCGTGACGTTGTAGACAGATTTTATATTGGAAGTAGCAAGGATGATGAATAAACACGCCATTGAAAGTAATATGTAGTTTTGTTGTTGTCAAGGCACTATATCCAACTTTGACCTGCCTTTTCGCCTTTTGCTGAGGTTTTTCGACGCTCTAGTTGCTTTACATTACTGAAATCCGGACTTGCAGTTCTTGTGCTTCTACTTGTAATCTACCCTGATCAAAATTTTGCCTCACACAGAAGCGGGCAATATAACTTCCTTCGATCTGATAAATTCAAATAACGTGACATTGCACCTTCTCCTTCACATTATCTGTAATCTACGCCACTAGAGAATTGTTACCATTTAGTCTGTGCTATTGATTATGGGGACGGGTTCTTGTTTCGCTCGAGGATCAGTACAGTATCTAGTTCATACCTCTTTCTTAATATTGCAGCTGACCAGTTTTTCCTCTTTCATTTTCATCAATGACAAGGGAATTATCTCAAGTTCTATGACTCTATAAAGGATGCTTATCCAGACATGCAAATCATCTCAAATTGCGATGGTTCTTCTGGGCAGTTGGATCACCCTGCCGATCTCTATGATTTTCATGTAGAGTCTCTTCTTACCTTTCCCTTCAAGAACTCTTCTGTAAATACGAACCCATTAAACAATGACATCATTGCTTCTTGATAAGGTCTACACTTCTGCGAGCAACATGTTCTCAACAGCTCATAAGTTCGATCAGGTGTCTCGAAATGGTCCAAAGGTGCGTTTTACATGCCGTAACATATTTGAAGGTCAAGTGTGCACACGAATGACCTTCAATTTTGGTGCTTTCAGGTTTTTGTCAGCGAGTATTGTGTTACAGGAAAAGACGCGGGCAAAGGAAGTCTCCTGGCAGCCCTAGCTGAAGCTGCATTCCTTCTTGGGCTAGAAAAGAACAGGTCTCTCTAATAGTACATTTATAATTAAGGACCCTATGATATCATCTGTATCATAGTCTAATCTAAGAGAAAACTGAAAACACGACATGAAAACATGACTGCATTTCATTTTCTGTTGAATCATGAAAACAAGGTTAGTTTTCCTCTTAATGAAAAAGAGTAAATACTACTTAAATCTCAAAATTTTCTCCTGTTTGGCAGTGATGTCGTTTCGATGGCAAGTTCTGCGCCACTATTCATGAATGCAAATGACGGAAGGTAGTTTCTCTCGCTGAAGATATCTATTGTTTTATCAAGCCATTTGAAAAGCGCAAAAGAAACCAAGATTCTCCCTCACTAACACCAACCTGCTTCATTGAAGTTTCACTTCGGACACAATCGTGTTCAGCTCTTCACAGCTCTATGGAACTCCCAGATACTGGATGCAAAGTCTTTTCACAGAGTCAAGCGGAGCAACCCTTCTTGACACGACATTGAAGTCAACCTCGACATTACTCGTTACATCTGCTATCTTATGGAAAGATTCCACTAATGAGAAGAACTACATAAGAATAAAGGTTTGAAATTTGTCCTTGATAAACCCAGAATTCTCTTATTCATGAATACGTCCTTGTCTCTCTCATTTTCCCATTGATCAGTACCTTTACAACCAGACTGATGGGATGGAAATGAAATTTCTGAACAAGGAAAGGAAAAGTATGAAGACAATAACCAAAGCTTTCTTACTGTTTGGTGCACAACCAATCACATTCTTTGGCACAGTAATTTTTAGCGTGGTCATCATGACAAGACCGAACTTATACATTGAGACATATCTGGTTGAGCTTCATCTGCTAACATAATTAAAGAGCAGTCGCCTATGCTCCATTATCACAAAACATCATGCATGTTATATTGGTTTCTGATTTGGCAGATACTTATTCTTTGTTTGATTAGATTTGTCAACATCATCCTCCTCTCGAGATCGCATATGCGTCTAGTATATTCTTGTTTTGGCAATAGAGCGGCGGTTGAGTTCGGGATCTTCAAAATTTATGTAGGCTGTAAACTTCGGAAACAGCTCTATTGGTCTCAAGATATCTGTTGGAGGATTTGATACAGATACTATACAACTGTCCAGCTCTTCAAAAACTGTCCTAACTTCTGGAAATTTGATGGACGAGAATTCCTTCCAACAGCCAAAAAAGGTATCTCCTTCTCTTCTTCCTTGCATCTGTTGAGGTCATGCTGTCTGGCGTCTACATCGTCCTGGAGGGGTCATTTAACGCTAATAGTTCTAGCTGGTTCATTTGTCGAATACAAGCCATTATTTATCTTCTAATTATCTTTTTCAATCAAACTTTTATCAAAGGAACCTCGCGCATAGGAATATTTCCGGAAGTATATGATTTGACACCGGCTGTAACTCACTTAAAAATTATATAAGCAGAGTCGTTTCCGAGAACCAGGAAAATGACAAGTTTATGCGGAGGTAAATCGCATCGCAGCATCTTTGATGCATCTCCTCCTGATTTAATGCAGGTGTCTCCAAAACAAATTCCGCTTGAAAGTGCAGGAAAGGACATGGAAATCATACTCGCCCCGTATTCTTTCACTTCATTTGACTTGTTAGAACAACATATCGGCTCTCAAGATGGCGAAAAGCTGATTCATCTTCGAGATCCAAGCACTGAAAAAGGGTCTGAAGGCAAAGATGAACGATAATATCGGTGATTCCTAAGGGTTGGACCTTTTGCCACCCTTCATCTGGCTGTAGCATGCTGTAAATTCGTCATCGGTGCATCTTCTTAATCCCATCTTCAGTGTTGATTCATAGAATTTCTTTTAGATCCACTACGTGAGATATGATAAGCAAGAAAAGAATGGACAGATTTTACCTATACTAATCAGGCTTCGATTGTAAGTACTCTATGAACAAGACATGAATGTCGATAAAAGCATTGCTCCCGAATTTGGCATAGAAGGCGCAGAAACCAAAATGGAGTTCAAAAAATCAGTCAACTACTTCATCTTCGAGGGCGGCCACCGACCTCTCTTCCTCATTCTCCTCTTGCGGACAAGCTTTTTCCTCCGGAGCCTTATCCTCTTCGGCACTTTCATCCTCATTTTCTGGTCAAGCTTCAGCTGAAGCTTGGCCTCCAACCAACATGTGTCAAACGGGAGAGAATCCAAATCAGTGTCCAAGCAATACTCTCCATCATCCTGAGCAGTCTCTCCAACGTCCGTTGGCTTGATTAGCATCACAACCCTTCTCTTGGCAGGCGAGATCATCCTGGCACCAAGTGCTCGGACGTAATTCAGATGACAATGACTGGGTTCCGCATTCAACAATGATACTGGAAAACAAGAGCCAATCCAGATACAGTGAGCAATTACAAAGAAAGGAAAGATAGAATACTGAAACCGACATAAAAGAAGAGACAACGGCTGTCGCGAATAAACGACTAATATGGCCCCGTTGTATTCTCTACATCCGAGGCCAACCGTCAGCCGTCTTCAAACAACTTATAATTATGGAGGAAACATCACAAAATCTACCATGGACAGCCCCAAGAATCATGAAGACCGAGTGCATATGAACTGAAAGTGAGCCCCGCGAACAGCTCCGCCACTTGAAATGTGGCCAATTAAACAAACCCCCAGTCGTTCACATCGTCGAGATAAAAAAATGGCGGACGCTAAGGATCCAAAAGGCAAGCTACGGCTAGCGCGGAGTGTAGGGTGAAGCCAACTACACTATGAACATGTATGTTGAATTTGATTCTCCAATTCTAAAGATCCCACAAAAACTCGGTTAACCCGCACACCGAGTTTCAATTACTCTAAATCAGCGATAATATCTAACAAATTCAATCTGAGATGATTCGCCAAACCACTCCGACACTCTTCCGAGAGAGCGCAATCACCGGTAGGAAGATCTTCAGAGCGGTGTCGACAACTTACCACTCGCTTCCTAACTTCCCAAATGAACTGAAACAAGCAACGAGCTAAACGAACCCCCCCTACACACAGACATGTCAGAAGAAGTCTCCACAGAACACCTCCAGACGTGTAAGGCCCTCTCACAGGGCACACAACACAAAGATTCGTCAGCGCAAATAATCGAGGCAATCGCCGCAATCCACTTCGCGAGCACACGCGACGAACAACCACCAGAAGTTGGAACATCCAAAAAGCAAGAGATACGCGAACGGCGTACGGAGTTTCGGTTCAGCTATCTAATGCAAGGCATTTGAGAGAGAGAGAGAGACGTACGCGATGACGAAGGAGGAGTAGTGGCAGGAAGAGAGGAGGCGCGAGAGGAAGGGGACGACGAAGTGGAAGAAGGAAGGAGAGCGAGAGAGGTTGATTTGAGGGATGTCGTCGAGCCGATCAGAGACATGGTCTTCCGATGGGAGCACGAAGGTTGTCCGACCGACCAACGAGACGAGAAGATTTGACAATTTAACCCAAGCTTCCTGGCTTCGTATGACTAAAAATGAAATATTTTTCTTGTATCTAGAATATTATCCCAAAGAAATTATTTTCTTCTGATTAAAAGTTTAACAAATCTAATTACAAAATGTTCGGATTAAGCCATACCTACTCCGTTTCACCCGCAATCCGAATATTCCGAAGTTAACGAACCCACCGTCACACCCTACAAACATTCGTAGAATGTCTCGGCACATAAAGTATTTCGGAGTTAACCAACACGAGTTGTTTCAAAAATTTGCTCGAGACAGATTACCTCTTTACCATTATGCCATTCACCTTATTGATTGCAAAAGAATCAATTGTTGAAGAGCTAAAAATGTGTCAAATTCTTCTCAACAAAAACGCAAATCTACGCTTACAGTATGGCTCCGTAAAAAGCCGACAACAGGGAAGGACAAAATTGGTATTCTCATAGTCCTTTCGTAAAAATTCTTTTTTTCCCTCTACATCGTTCCCTTTCGACACACATGGAAACCATAGATAAAGGCTGAGAATAGCCCCCATTCACCAAGAAATGAGGATCACAACAATCTCCAGGTGCATTGTCATTTCGGAAGACATATAAACAGATGAAATTTTCACTGACACTGCCCTCCAGTTTGAAGTCGATTTCCACGCGGAGCTTTACTTGAATTTTTTGCGGCATCCTACATGACATCTGTCGGATCAGTGTGTCAATGGCCAAAGTCTCAAAGCTTGAATGAGAGAGCTCAAAGGCAAGGAGAGGGGAGAAGCTCTGCGCAAAAAGTTCTCCAGAATCAAAAACTCAAGGGTGGCTTCGCCAGCTACAACGCTTACTGGTCCAACACGATAGAGAACCCAGATAAACAACAGTCAGTTGCAGGCTCAACAAAAAATCAAGAACAATTGAGTTGATGAGAGTAAGTAGGATGAAATAACACCCTCATAATATGCGCTGCCCAAACTGAGATTCTTGCTATCAGAAAACCTCCTAAACCAAGAATTTAATCTCTAAGTTAACAATATAGACTCAATGTTCCGCATCTCTAAGCACTAATGATATTAAGCTGACATCAAACTGCAAATAACATGTGAACCACCACAAAGCAGCAAGTACCTTACTTAAGGAAGAGGATGAGAACGAAACAGGAGAGGGTAGGTACAGCAAAATCCACTGCTCCAACACTGCATGAAATTGCAGACAAACAATTGAAACAAGTAACTAGAGCTGCTTGAGTCAAGGAAAACAGTGCATCGGCATATGTAAAGTCATTAGATTGCAAAGCATAATTCTGACAATTGCCCATAATGAAGGAAAAGCGAATACTTTATGTGTTCACTATGCTTGAGTTTGCATATTCCCGTGAATAAGGCAGATTTGCATATCGGCTCAAGCACGAGAGATATCATAATCGTGAAGACTTACCACAGAAAGCAAAGGTCCCTGCTTGAATTTATCATGAAATGAAAATGTCATTGGCTTAGGATTATCACCAGGCCCTCTGATAAAGCCGCTGTATCTCAAGACAACATGAATAAATCTGTCAGTACATCACTTAAATCATACAGGGTAAAAGCTCACCATCTGAAAAGTAAATGTGCAACACCGCAGGTATTGCTTAACCGACACTCACACTAGTGAGGCAGAAACCACCGGTGCTCTTCTAGCATCATAAATGGCAATCAGACCCCTGTATATTTCATCCCCACCTTTGAATGATACCGCCAGTCGTTCGCCGGAAGCATTCCAAGCTATCTTCTCAATTCCCTGACTGCATGATATCACACAAGTAAAGACAGCTCATGCCATTTGGTACAATAAGTCCTACCTAATCGCTTCTTTTTTCAATGTGATGAATGCATAATGTTACATGTAACATACTATTTTGCTGCGATGATATGCATTTATCAAAAATCTGATTGACAGGAATTATCACGTTATAAGATAAAGAGGGGGCAAAAAGTAACTATTGCACTCCAAGACACATAATTAACCAAATATTAACATTTGCACTAGCTTGATTTACCTGCCAGGCAGGGATGACAAATCTGGTAATTCAACTGGCAACAAGAGCGCATCTTCACAGCACCACCCAAAAGTAAAATGAGTCACGTTAACAACGGAATGGTACAAAAGAGAACAAGTCTTCAAAGTTGCCTAGTAGGTCAAGAGTATACATCAATCGATTCAAAGCACCTCAAATCAGCAGGAATTTCCCAGTTTAAGTTCCTTCCATGAAGTTTAACCGTTTTCCCTCTTATTAACGCAATTATAAGAAATATCTACTCCACTGAGTTTCTCTAAGGATTTCCCACAATTGAATTAAGTATGCCCCAGCTCCACCAAACCGCATATAATCGCCTTTGGTGTAAACTAACACTGAGAGCCAAACCATCATATTTGTCTATGTTTCTTCTTTCCCCCTTGCAAGTTATGCACAAGAAAGGTGCTTGAGATAACCGTACAAGTAATAATTGGGTAGCATAAAAGTTTCCATCTTTTTATTGGGTCATAATACCACCGTGGAGTCTAGAAGCACATATCTTAAGCAAAACTGGTTACCCAAAGATGGAGGCTTTGATGCAAAGTGAACAGAAGCCAACATTGGAGACTTGGAGAAAGCAATCAGTATCATATGCCCATCAGGATCCCATGTTGCCCCCTGTTACAACACGAATCTAAATAAAAAAAAGTTCAAGGAATTCTGACATACAATTGAAAGACGCATAGGGAAGAGCAAAAAATTGAACCACTGTACAAATTAAGTGCACCAGCTGCTTAACATACAATGCAGCTTCACCACTTGCCAAAAAAAAAAACATGTCAAGAGTTAAATGCTAATCAACTAAGACACCATCATAATAAATGCTAATAAGTCGCAAGTGGATTGAGATGATTCAAAAACTCATTTCTTGGAGACAGAGATAAATATCACTAGTTAAAACATACCAATATAACTGTTGTCAACTTTACAGTGCAGACATTTTTACAATGTCTGGGCAAGATAAGAGTTTTAGACGCACAGATCTCATCATGAACTCCAAACACAACCCCAGCTGTTTTGGTCAGAATTCTCATCAGGACATCACGGATCATCACCACGTCGCTAACAATTAGAGAAGAAACTGGTACAAACTTTTACAATATGCAAGCAGCTCTGAGACAACAGTGACAGAGTTAAATTTTCACTGCAAGAATCATGTAATTATCTACCTCTCTATGGTGCAAAAGCTAGAAAACTAGTCATATTTTTGCAGATCTCAAGCAGAATCTAATTTAAGGCACAAAGACTGTGCACCAATACAAGAAATTAAAAGGAAAATCTTTCGACATTTTTTTGTGGCACAGCGTTCGAGCAATGCATCACATCATTATTCATCCTCTGATCCTATTTTCAGACAAGCCATCTAAATCACTTTCCTCACCGTGACAAAACCACTAGTTGATGACCAACGTTCAGAGGTCCATGTGTTTGTCTCCCATAGATAAAATGTTCCATCACTGTAAAGGATGACAGGGATCCAGATCAGACAGACAAAGTTATCCATATTTGTCCACACATGAAGAGAAAGTAACTACAGCTATGACCATACAATTTTGCAGAAAAGAAGTAATCTCCAGTAGGAGACCACTTTAGCATGGATATGCCCCCTAATCCACGTCGAATAGGTGTCCCAACACCTGCAAATAAACAACAGTTATAACTAAGGAAGCAATGCCTCACAGAGAGAAACTTACTACTGTATCAACAGCATGATCCAAAGATGAGTGGCAGGAAGGGGGATAAAATGAAGTCCAGAAACGTGAAGTTCCATTACTAAAATCATACAGATCGAGCTCCAAAATTTGGGTGCGGAAGCGCACGCAAGTGCATGTGTTTATATGCTTGTTTAAAATTTGGCAACAGTTATTGTCAATTATATTTGGTTATTAACTTCAAAAATTTCCCATTCAAGAACCATACTTGAAACTAAATAGCAATTGTTTGAAATGTTTTTGACCGACAAATTCACTCATTGTGACCGTCGCTCTTCACGCAAAAACTTCAGAACCACTTCCACATAGTCATCATTTTCATCAGAACATTTTCTTTTTTGGCACACAGGGAATTCCAGAAAAGATTCTAGATTCCAGAACTAAATCCACAAACTTCAAAAGTGTGCGTCTTTCAATGTTTGTGTACATACAGTCAATTTCAATAAAAATCATTTCATTAATACTACAAATTTAATCAGAGGTGCATTTGAAATAGAATTGCAACAAGACTAGTTTCCAAGTTTACCATTTAGACCTTAAAGCTTGGACTACTCCCAGTCTTATCATATTACCTCTATGAACTATCATCCTTTTCGCTACCTCTATGAACTCTCATTATATTCGGTGCCCTGGCAGGAAGTAAATTCCAATATGAGCAACCACGAGTTAATGTCTGGCAGGTGCTTGTTTTTATGCATATGACAATTATAAGTGTGACTGAAGCTTCATTTAATCAGAATAACTATAATTTAATTATTTAAGGCTGCAACTTACGAAAACTAGTCCAGCAGATGCATGATGACCCATAGGCCAAGCCCATCATAGATGTGTGATGAGTAAATTTCCTTTACCAACAAATAGTGCAATGGGAAAGAAATACAATTTGGCAAAAGACTAGGTTATTGATTTTGCATGATTACTGGAAAAAGTAGACTAGGAACTAGGAGCCTTAGAAACCAATTATAGGAGGTGCCATTACGAAATTAAATGAAAACGCCAGATGTACGACCACAGAGATGATTGCAAAAACGAACATATCCTTAATATAATTGCGAAAAAAAGTAGTTGATTAACTAAATGAGACAAGAGAATTATTAGAATAGTGAATAACCTTGTGCCACATCCCATACAGTGAACGAGGAGCTTTCACAAGAGGCTGATGCCAAGTATGTAGAGGTAGGTCAAGGAAACAGGCTATCAAGCTACCATGCACCGTGATAACAGAAAAACTGGTTCTGGGTCCTCTTCCAGTCAAAAGAGTTCAAACATATGCCTTGGCCTTACTAAGTACAAAAGCCCCAGAAATTACTATTGAAGAACATAATACAACCATCATGCATTCTGAAAACTGTGATCGGAAATTGATTATTGAAAATGGGAACATATGAAACATCTGGTGACTACTAAAACCATTGTTAGATTGTTCAAAAAGTATGTAAAGGAGCCATTGTTCAAAAAGCATGTAAAGGAGCCTTTTTGGGTGGCACGCACGCACCCCGGGAGGAGGGGGGGGGGGGGTGGATGGGATTAAGAATACGTACATAAATGGAAGATCAGGTAAAAACATTATTGAAGCAGCAAAAGTAGCATGGCTTTGTCAATTGAGAAACATTTATATAAGAAACTTCACTAGTTAGTTTGTGAAGGATATCTTCCATCAGGGCTCCATGAGAGTGCAGTTATTTGCTCATCAGCATCACTGCCAAGAAAATCAACCAAAGTCCATCGGACACCAGTGCCTCTTGGCAGGGTCCCAACAAAAGAAGGAGCACCGGATCTGATAGATGCCGCATTGCCAGGGAAAGAAGCAGCCCAAATGCAAATTCCACCCCTGAAAAATAAATAATTTGAGAATTTCATTTTTTTCGTGACGCTGATGAGATGAAAAAAACACCGAAAAGAATAGAAGAATCTTCATGACGAACTAAACTTAAAATGAGAAAAGAATGAATCGCGATACTTGCTTGCAAGACACAGAAAGCATCCTTCCACCATTGGGTCTCCACTCAAGAGCCTTAATGTCCTTTTGGGACTCATGAGTCAAGATACAAGGTTCCCTGCACTCTTTTGAAGAAAACAATGCAAGCATTTCAAAGGACGGAAATGGGGGATGTCAGTAGTAACAAGATAAGAATCAGCACCGGAGACAGACTATGAAAGATACGGACCTGCATCATCATAGTCACGCACTAGAACCTGATTCGGAGCAGAGATAAGTGCTATAATATTCTTATGCTGGTGCCAGCTTACTCCTTTCAGATCAACTTCAGCTAGTAAATCAACCTATGAGTATGATAAATATGTCAGTAGCCAGACAACCAAGAAATGATCGCATCTACCAGCAAAGTGCATTTAAGTTGCTTTCACATTATGTCTTTCCATTGAGGTTTGAATTCAAGATATCTGTTATTAAGGAAGGAATGACTTGGATGAGCTAAAAGACCTCCCCTAATGACTAGAACTACATTTTCTACGACCTAATAAGTCATCTGGGCAGCAAAATCATACCAGAACTCTAGAATCTGATTATCCCTTTTGCACGGCAGAACCGGAAAAGATTTGAAATGGTTTAAAGACTAATGGCGGCCAACTCTGCTGCAAGACTATTTGATTTTCAAAATCGGTTTGCGATATTAAATCTCGAGATATTTATCATGTATTTATACATAAAAAGGCACAAAGATACTCACGTCGCAGGGATTAAAAACCCGCTTGATATAATCACTGAAGATCCCCTGCACCGTCTCCACCACGTTCTTCGTCTGAACAGCCGCTCCATTCCCCAAACCCTCCTCCTCCACCTGCTGCTCGGCATCGAGCTCCGGTCCCGACTGGCCCAGCCGATCAGGCTGAAAGGAGACCGGATTGAACACCATTCTCTGCGATGGGAGAATAATCAGGACAGCAACTCCAGCAAAACGAAAGCTACCCTAAAGGCAACATCGCCAACGGATGGACCTATGCTGTCCCAGCGACTTGAATGGGAAAACTCACAAGCAGCTTCCCGTAGGTTTCTTTAGCATGAGCCTCCGACAGACTATCGGCGGTAACTGCATGATTTCAGGCGTTAATCGACCCCGTGCTCTACGCCCGGAAAAAAAAACCCTGAGCCTCGCGAATGGGTTCAACACTCGCGCGAAAGTTGAACGACAAAGGGAAGAGGACACGTACTGAGCTCGCGATTGATTTCGCAGACGGTGACTGAGCCCGGGCTGGGAAACGAAGGCATGACGGCGCTCTAGGGTTTTGCTCGACGCACTCGGAGTCGGAGACTCGTTGACGAGCTCTCGCTTGAATGCGATGGCGACGGAGCTCCAGTTTTGGGGGGAAAATACGCTCGCTTCTCTTCTCCTTTTCCTCGCTCTACGAAGTATGGACGAACGACCATCCCTTTTAAGCATATGTATGGGAACGTTGCTGTTCTTAGGAACATATTTGGAACATAAATATTTTTGTGTTTATTTTCCTGTTTTTTTTAAACACGTTTGGCAAGTATAAAAAAAATATTTTTTTCATCAAAATGAAGGATCTACAATACACATGGTAGGCTGCCGGCGGCGGCCTCTTCAACTCCTCGCCGACAATGGTGAGCGGTGGTGGCTTGCACAAGCTCGCCATCAAGTTGTTTCTTAAAAGTGTTCCAAAACCCAGAAACAAGTTTTTTTTGTTTCCCAATTTTGCTCCAAAAGTGTTTTTGTTTCTTAAAAGTATTCTCGAAACACTTTTGGAACAATTTTTTACCATACGCATTTTTGAAGTGTTACCATACAGACCCTAATCTTGGAAAAAACCACCAAAAAGCGTAAATTATGCTCGTTGTAACACATTTACTCTAAACTTTTTTTCTGACACCAAAACCTCCAAATTACGCCCACTGGGATATATTTATTTCAAACTTTTTTTATAACACTAAAAGCTCCAAATTATGATCACCGTGATGCATTTACCCTAAATTACTTTTTTGAGACACAAAAAAATTCCAAAATTTTAAGCGTGTGACAAAGTTATCCTAAATTTTGAGGTAAATGTGTCACACGGATAAAAGCTTAGAGTTTTTGATAGCACAAGAAAAAAATTAGGATAAATGTGTCATATTGATATAAGTTTAGGATAAATATGTCACGTGAATTTAAATTTAGGGTTTTTTTGTGTCATAAGAAAAAATTTAAGGTAAATATGTCATAATATGCATAGTTTAGGATTCTTCGTAGCTTTTACCCTTAATTCTTTTTGGCATGAAACCCCAAAGATTATAAACTTTTCTTCGGGACACTAATATTTATAAACTTTTTTTTTGTTCTCACCAATATTCCAAACCTGGTCCTCTCGAACCTTCAAAGGCATCGTTCGAACTGTGAAACGCAAAATTCAAAAGTATTCTCTAGCATAAAGTGAAAAAGATATTTTTTCTCAATTTAGAGAAGTGACGGTGGGGAAGAAAAACCTCAAGTTGTCTTCATATGGCTACCGCCGGTAGGCTCGAATAGCAGCGACTCGTGCCTCGGATGAGTCATCAAAATTTTGGCTCTTGCGTTATTAGCCCGTGCTTCACACAATGCTTATTAACCAACTTACTGGTAACATACCCTTGGTTAATAAGGACTATGCAAACGACCATGCTTTTAAATCCTTTTGGGATAAAACACAAAAGATTATAAACTTTTCTTCAAGACACTAATATTTATAAACCTTTTTTTTTCTCACCAGTATTCCAAACTTGTGTCAATATGGTCTTGGAAAATCCGACTTGGCAACTTGTGTGGCCATTAAGGGCCTATTTGGTTCAGCATTTTGTCAAGGGACTTTGAGAAAATGTAAATATCTTTAGGCTAAAGGCCTTTTCCAAAATCCAAGTAGTGTTTGGTAAAGTGTATTTTAAAAACACATTGGAAAACAACTTTGACGTAAATGTTGTTTGGTGAAAAATGAACATTGTAAAGTATTTTTACTTTTTGAAAAAAAAGCTGCGGTCGGCTAGGAGGGCGATCGGTGGTGGCGGCGGCTATGGTGACCGGCAACGGTAGGCGGCGATCGGTGGTGGGCGACGGTCGATGAGAGATGGCAATCGGTGGTGAGCAGCGAGTGACGATCGGCGAGTAGCGGCGAGCGACGGTCGGCGAGCGGCGGCGACGGCAGGCGAGCGGCGGCGAACAACGGTGACGGGTGGCGATTGGCGGGCGGCGATCAACAATGATGGATGGCGATCTGCGGCGGTTGGCAGGGGACGGTGGCGTCAAGCGACGAGCGGCGGCCAATGGGCGGTAGTAGGTGGCTAGTGGCGGCGGGCGGCGGCGGCAACGGCGACGGGTGGCGGCAAGCCAAGGTAACAAATTTAAAAGAAAAAAAATTAGTTGCATTTCACAAAAGTCATTTAGCCCAAAGTACCTTTAGAGGGCTTTGGAGAGCATTTGATATGCAGTTACATCTTCTCAAAGTGAGCCAAAAAATCAATCAAATATCATTTATATTTAGCCAAGGGACTTTAGAGCCCAAATGTTTATTCCCAATATTGAAATCCATCGTAGCTGCGGTCTTAGTCGGCATGGCAAGGGACAATCATCGATAATCCTAGGCTTTTCCTCGTGAGACACGAAATCTCCAATTTTTTGTTTTGTCTTAACATTATCAAAACTTGTATTGGTGATCTAAATCTAAATTCTTATGACTTCTGCCTATAACGGCCGTTAAAAACCTGACATGGCAGCAATTGTGAACCGGGCCAGGCAATCAAATCTGGCTCTGGTGCGACGCGCGCTGCCATGTTGATCGAGCGCTTAGCCATGCAATGCAAGCTGGTACGTTGGAATTTTAAGGGCCATAGGAATGGAAGTCTAACAGAAAGCGTTGATGGGCGATGATTCCCAGTGATAAATCTTAGTGTTCCTTGGTGGAGTCTATATGTTTGTGGCTGGAGATTCTGGCGCTGGACACAAGTCCGGAGTCCGTGGCGATCTATAATGTTCCAAGGCAGCACTAGTTTAAGTTAGATTAGTCTAGATAGATTAGTTTCTAATAATTTTAGGTCCTGACTAACTTAATTTCTAATTGGTAAAATCAAATAGACTTAGAATCACCTAATAAATGGTTAGATTAGCTTTAACGAGCTTATGGAGGCTTCATGTCCCGAGGCTCAATAACAAGGCCATGTCTATTTTTCGTTCCCAACGAGCTGCGGGCTTTTCATTTCCGCACTTACATAATCGTTTTCAATAGCTTGAGCGTTTACATTCCGCACCATCTTTCAATAAATTGAGTGTTAATCGCTTCCCTAGAATTAGCTTAAGATCAGACTATAATCTTAGTGACAAAAATCATAAACATTTGCATGATCACTTAGTATTGGTGATACCTTTAAGGTCAGCTGATAAATGAAGATTGCATGGTCATTTAGGTAAACAACCGACTAGTTAGAGGTACCAAAAAGACGCTAATTAAACGATTAGCGTAATCAAGTCTCCGTAATTAGAATCTCTGCGTAATCGAGACGACACTCCCGCATCTCGACGCGTCTCGATTGGTTTCTAGCCGACCCACAAATGGCTAGTGGCCACTCCTAGAAATATTTAGGTTATAAAGAATTTTAAAACAAAATCCAACGTTACGTGAGGTATGAGCTTGGGAGAACTCGTGCCTAAATTGATGCGCTATTGGCCCGCCTTTTGGGGAATACCTTTATACTTATTTCCTTTTTTGGCCGCGTCGGGAAAAATAGGTTGCGATAAACAACAATCACGAAACCAAAATGATCATCCTCAAATGATGTTTGGTGAAAATAAAAGTTATAGGGAATTCTTGCTGCGCCTATATGAAGGAGGACAAGAACACCAAGCCAAATACTGGGAGGGCGTGTGGCGAGACCTCCTCTTCCACCCAACTCCATTCGTCCGCCACATGCTCATATGAGTCGTTGGGAATCAATTCGTCCAACAAGCCTCTTGTGTCAATAACATATTACTCTATAGTCCTCGCATTTTAGAGGAGACCAATATCACCTCTTCCGACAAAAAACTCATCGCATACAACGTAGTCGACTTTGTAAGATAGTGTTCATTCTCGTTGCCACCTTCCTCCTTAACCGGGTCGGGCAACAACTATTGTTGCTGAGCAACATCAATGGATTGATCCTCTCGTTCACCTGCCTGGGATTTTAGAGGAGACCGACATCACCTTTTCCTACAAAAAGCTCTTGTTCACCTACTTAGCATTTTAGAGGAGACCGACATCACCTCTTCCGACAAAAAGTTCATCGCGAACATCATAGTCGACTTTGTAAGATAGTGTTCATTCTCGTCGCCACCTTCCTCCTTAATCGAGTCGGACAGCGACTATTGCCACTTAGCAACATCAATGGGTTGATCCTCTCGTTCGTTTGCCTCGGACTGTGCCTCACCATCATCGACCGTAGCCATACAAAGCTCATGTGGGTTATGGCCATACGCATTGCCACTGTGTTTTCCCACATAGTCTTCTTCCTTATCGAGATGGGGCCGATCATGTCAGTGTACAGCTCAGATAACTTCTCACTGAAGCTACGTGCACAAGGGTACGGAATCGGCATAGCCGTGAAATAGGTGGTGAGTATAGTGCCATCGGATGCATAAGGCGATTGCCCTCAGGGATCTTCTCGCTAAGACGTGTTCTTTGGGTGGATGTGGGGCTCCCGGCAATGACGATTTTTCATGCACAGTCGTGTTTCCGTGCATGCGTCGCGCACGACCACGCGCCATCCCCATGCTGTGCATGTTCTATACACGTTTTCTAGAAAGACTTCTGGCAAAGGGCTATGAGAAGAAGAGTACGGCGACCTTGATCATTAAAATGAAAATACAAACTCCATGCCGGTTCCACTAGCCTTGCCTTTCAGGAAACATGGATAACATGTAAAAAGATGTAGACACGCGAGAGTCTCTTCTGTTTCGTGAGTGACGATGATAAACAGAGGACAATTTCAAAGAGTTAAAGACATTACTAATAACTCTTACCATGTCAGGTTCTATTCCTGGTTTTGGAATGGGCACCAACTCCGGTGAACTTAGAATCATCTGGGGTTTTTATTTTGTAAGTTTCATTTAATTATATATATATAATAAGTATGTATCAAACATGAATACAACCCTTCCTAGTTGAGAATGATATCTCAAACGCATTCAATTTCAATAAGTATTTTCTGTTAAAAGAAAAAAATGCAAGAGAACTTACTTAGGTTCAGAGTAAGCAAGATTCAAAACCGATTTGGTTCTAGGAAACCTAATAAAACTGCCGATTCAGGGTATAGAACAAGAAAGCGGACTAGTCTCCTTGTAAACCGGCTTGGTTGCCAACTCCCAGAGCTCAATTTCTTAGGAGGCGCATGGTAACACTTCTGGAAGTGAATTTCTGCTCCAGAAGTTCGATGTAACTTCTGAAACATAAATCCATTTAGTAAAAATTTATACTTCTAAAAGATATTTCTACTTCTGAACTCAATTTTCACTTCTTGGGTTATTTGTCTCCCAAATTTGAGAAGCCAAAAAAAGTTGCTTCCCAAATCAAGAAGTGCCTCTTGGAGGGGACAAAAAAAAACTCAAGAAGTACCTATTGGAGGGGAAAAAAAAACCTCAAGAAATACTTCTTGTTTTACATTCTTTTCATTATGCCCCAACCCTCTTTTCTAGCACGCTCGCCTCCGCCAACCTTTGCCGTCGCCCACGCGCCACCAACCACGCCGCAACCCCACCACCCCGTACCACCATCAGCCATCACCCATCGCTACCCATGACCACTGCCAACAGTCGACCATTGTCGGTCTTGGCTCGCCCCGCTCGTGACCCTACCCCCTGCCGCCCCTTTCGATGTTCAACCATCACGCCTCCAACCAACGCCCATCACCATCCACAACCACCGCCAATCGTTAACCATTGCCCGCCGCCAATCATGACCGCCGACCACCACCAATCACCGCCTTCCGGAGTAAAAAATAAATAATTTTTTTTTATTTTTAAAAAGTAAGGAATATTCTTTAATAATTAAAAATATTTTTAAGTAAATTTAAAAAGTTTAAAATTTGAGTAAAAAATTTTTGGCCTTCGACAATAATTTTTCATAGAAGGTTTTGTGTTAATAAAGTTTTAGAAGTAGAAATTTCTAACCATTATCAAACGAATTTCTATTATCAGAAATCAACTTATAGAGTAGAAATAGAAAAGTCAACTTATGATATTGAGCAAAAATAGAAAAATCAACTTCTGACTAAAAATTAATTTATGGAAGAGAAGTGTTACCATGCGCGTTGTTACATTCCATGGAGAAGAGAAGCATGAATTGTTTCGAGCTCTTCTCAATTTCTGTCCCGTCCGGTTGCGACAACTTTCCCTCTTGCATGAATTGGATTCTCCTTTTCATTTTTTGTCAGAAAAAAAAGGAAAACAGTATCAAACCATGGCTAGATTCAGATTATTATAAGGATTAAATAAATTTCCAATTGGAATGTTGGAGCCGGCAAGCAGGAGCTGCATTGTATCTATCTCCCGCGCCAAGTTGCGGCAACCTCGGCTATAAACCTTTGCTGTCCAAAACCCTCACAAAACCCCCCCACGAGCTTTCCTCTCAAAGTCCATTCACAAGAATCGATCTTTAATCGCAAAAGATATGATCCCGTGCACCGGTAGCATCACCCGGCGATCCCCAGCCTTGTTCCGGTTGGTGGGTCTTTCTCGCGCCCACCCTTCTCTTTTCGCCCCAGTTCATGCCAAAGCGGTCCAGAAAAGCGGGTTCTGGAGCCCTTCCTCGTGTCAAAATCCTGCCTTTCCTCTGAATTGTGGCCGCTCTGGGGTTTCTAAGGACTCGTGTCGGGTTGAAACTGGGTTCGGACAACTGGGTTTCAACCGGGCCCGGTTTTCGGCAGTTTCGGACGCGGGGTCTGGTGGAACTGGTGGTTATGGAGGTTCTGGTGATAAGAATTACGGAGGAGGAGGGGAAGGTGACAATGGCGGAGGCGGGGGGAACAGTGGAAACAACTGGTCCTTGCTTTCTTGGTGAAAATTCAATTTTTGCTGCAATTTTTTTGCCTACTGTGCCCTCTCTCATTAATTATTTGTTGGCTATAGAAATCAGAATTTCATAGCTTGTGGTGGACTGTAGTGGCTTTTAATGCATAATCTGATTGCTGAAGGGGTTTCGATGATTGGCTTTATGTGTTGGTTTAAGGATGCTGGGGCAGGGCATAGTAAGTGTTTTCATGATTGTAGTTCTAGGACTGCAGCAAGGCAACTTTTCTTTGTGTAGCGTGGGTGATCAAGGAGTGTTCAAGCAAAAGTTACATACTTCATGTTGTCTTTGATGAGTTAAGGCACTGAGAAGAGACATGACTCCTAATTTCATGGAGGCAAATCCAGAAAAAGAGGTTGTAAAAACAAAAATCACTTCAGGACGAAGGGAGAGATAGTCAACTTAGCATCTTTTTAATATATGATTTTGCTGTTATACTTGTTGCAAATGTCTATCTTGTACAATTCATTTCATCTTGAGTAGACTGACTGCAGTAAGGTCATTCAATGCAGCATACGGTTCCATTTGCTCAGGCATCTGTCTGACTGTCTGTGCTGTTTAAGTGAGCCATTCCAAAACCAGTTCTTCTGATTTAATTTTCATACTGCAGGTATCTGACCCTACTTGCAAAATATCCAGTGGTAACAAAAGCGGTGACTTCTGCATTACTAACATTCCTTGGAGATTTGATCTGCCAGGTAGACTTTGTTTAGCGGCAACCATGAGTAAAATATTATTGCCTTCCCTTCTAGGTCCTATACCAATGTTGTTATACTAGATTTTGCCATAATTTTGACATGTTTTGAAGATCCATGGCTGTAATAGTAGCTCTGATCCTATATGTTTCATGTCATTTAAACAATTTATTTGCCTTTACATCCATCGAGATATGAACGCGATAGGAAGATGCTCGAAAACTATTGATTGCATACGAAAATTCTTTACTTACCACTTGATGCATCAGTTTAGATGAACTCTCCAGGGTGATTAGACAGGTTGTGGAACTGTTTTTAGTTTATAACTTTTAGTGAAGGACTTCCATTGTGGTCAGTGTTTCTAAGCCCTCAGATTTGTATTTAGTAGGTGGTGATCTGGATATCCTTTATCTGTGTTTATTGCTGGAAAAAATGAGCACTTCAACTGCAATATGAGGTTTTGCACTCGGTCATACTAAATCTCGATCTTTTTTGAAGCAGCTTGTGATTGATCAAGCGCCGTCATTCGACCTGAAAAGAAGCTTCTTATTTACTTTTTTGGGGCTGGTGTTGGTGGGTCCAACGCTGCACTTCTGGTAATGAGGCATTGCGTTTGTCCACTTAAGCAGTTAGTCAATGCTTCCTCTGGGTATTGTCTGTCTATTTTCTGTAAAATTTTATGGCAGAAACAATGTATCTCGGGTTTCTGGTAGTTACTAATGGTTTAATCTGTATTTTTCTGCTGGGCGAACGCTGGAATATTTTGGTCTCAACTTTAATTAGTTTTTCCATTAGTTATGCTGCATGTGCTTGGATGATATATAGGAATAGCTAGTGCAATCACTTGAACCCATCTTGCTTCAACAGCAGAGCATACTTAAGATAAACTATCCTGTGCTTCTATGGAGCTCTATCCCCTGCATTTTATGACACCATTCAGTGCACCTACAGGTACTTATACTTGAGCCAGTTAGTAACTGTGCCTGGTGCATCGGGAGCTTTTTTGCGCCTTCTACTTGATCAGGTAATTCGGCAAAGTCTGATCTCTAAGATAGATGACTAGATTCTTTATGAGGTCATTGAACATTCAGCTTGATATTTTGCTAATGAATCAAGTCCAAGTGTGATCAAACTTTTGTGCAGTTCATTTTCTCTCCTCTGTTCATTGGTGTTTTCCTAGCTACGTTGGTAACACTGGAAGGGAGGCCATCAGATGTTGTTCCCAAGCTGCAACAGGTAATGCTTAAATGACATTGAGATGCTCCTCATTTTTCTTTGGTTGTAAGGATTCGGGTGTGTCAAAGGGAGAGATAAAGGTGGAAAGTGAAAAGTCTTCAGAACATCAAGGGTGAAAAAAATCTAAAGGTGCCACACTTAGTGTGACTAGGCGACATTATTGGATCCTCTCTGGTTTATGCCTAGCTATTTTTATTATGAAGTAAAAGATCAAATTACCAAGTCATTATTGGTTTGATATAGTATAACCGAATATTTGGGTGGGACACATATCTTCAAAGTCAATTTTGGTACTAACATATTGATTAACTAATAGGAAAAACCAGTATGTTGTTATCTTGTTGCAGCCTATTAAATGTATTGTTTGGTGAAACAGTTGTTTTTTCCAAGCTTTAGTTGTCGCTTCTATCGAGTATCTTAGCACTCCCCACTTGCGTGAAGCCAGACATTACAATTGTAGCACAGTATGTGGACCTGACCACATCATACAACAACCGTAGGACAAAGGTGAGTAACAGGCATAATGAAAACAAGAGGGAGTGTAAAGATCGAACCCTTGATGTCATACTATGTCGAACGACTGTTTTTCTCAAAAGCCTAAGTCGTACAAATACACACCCATAATGTGCGGCAAGATATATCTTTAAATGCCTTTGATGGAGAATTCTCGTTCATTTGGAAGTAGCAGAACAAAAGTGCTTTGACGGAGTGGAAACTTGCTTTTGGATGAAAATACATAGGTTGATTTAGTGGATGATTTGTCTTGTAATTGAGCTCCCTTCTGGTTGAAATTTTTTTCAAAATGGCTGTAATTTTGAGCTCTTTTGGTGTATGGGTTCTCCTCCCCCAACCCCTCCCCCCTCCCCTCCGCCAGGGGGGTCCCATAGTCTATCTGTCTACCTATCAATAAAGATATTTTGAATGGTGTTGATTGTGTACAATCAACTCGAAGCATTATTGCCAATAGCAAAGTGTTGCTCATTTTGGTCAGGCGCATTACCCCAACAAGCGTTCAATTTGAATTTGGAACTCATACAATATCTAGAAAGGAAACAAATGTTAGTGCTAGGCTCTTAGCAAACTTGTGTCCACACAGGTGTCGACACAGGTTTTTAATAAAATGTGTGCTATCCATTTATATGTATCATGATTCTTATGATGGTTCTTTTACTTGTAGGAATGGTTTTCTGCTGTTCTAGCAAATTGGAAGCTCTGGATACCGTTCCAGTTTCTCAATTTCCGTTTCGTCCCACAGCAATTTCAGGTTCTACCTGCCCTTGTATCTGAAACTTTTGTTAGATTTATTTATTTAGAGTCCGTCCATGTTTTCCATTAAGAACGGAATCATTCCAGATACTCGTAAGTTTGCCTGTAAAAGTATTTGCGGATAAAGAAACTAATACATTTCTGGCAGGAAAGATGAAATTTCTGTGCCAAATTATTTGAATCAGTCAGCATCTGGACTCACAAGGGAATCTGGAATTGGAATACCAAAACAGAAGCATAGTATATAATGTGCTCTATTTTATAAGTTTGTTGCTATAAATTTTTTCATGGTGGTGTTCATATATAACGAAATCTTTTAGGATATTTGGAAGTAAGGGCAAGAATTGGTGAAGGACCTGGAGTTATGATTTTATGAGGTCCTGCCCTCCACGTTCAAACTGATAAGTTCCTTTGTCTTTGCAGAGAAAAAGTAATTGCTCTTAATTGGTCTGTCATGCATATATATTAGCACTCTAAAAAAATTTCTCGAGTTCCATTTTCATGAATAGCTCTGGTAGATGATGTTTTGATAGAGTTCTTATCTATTACCTTAAGTTTGCTACTTGAATATATCTCAGATCTTATCTAATGGATATAATTTCAGGTCCTTGCCGCTAATGTTATTGCTTTGGTTTGGAATGTGATTCTATCATTCAAAGCTCATAAAGAGATTCTTCCTAAATAGGTAGTTACTTCCTCCCTGCTTGTTGCAATTTGTAGGGAGCTCTAAGTTTTGCCCATGTATCATCCGTGTTCTACTATTTTTGAGTTTTTTTAAGAAGTTTACGCTTGTGGAGGATGTCTGGCTATAGCAATGCAGCATCTAAGACTATTGTTATGCAACCAAGAACATAAGAACAACTTTAACCTTGTGAAGGCTCGCTACATAGTTGATGTTGCCATTCAAAAGTGCAATTTCTGATCAGAATGAAGAATTAAGATTATGAACAAAAGACATTCATTTCTTTTCTCTTTTTGTGGTGATGGCCATTAGTTTGATGCATAGATTACCTTATACTAACAACAGACTTTGAGTTCACAATTCGCATCCAATAGTTAGATATTCTCACAAGGAAGTCTATCAAAGCGCATGAAAGACATGCCAGTCTTCCATCATTGTTGGAGGACAGTAATCAGTCTGCAGATACCAGCTGAAATTGTGTTTCTTCACTAAATTACAAATGCACCTTTGAATGGCTGTTGCTTGTGTAAAAAAGTACTTCTCTAGATTTGGTGCCTTATTGTATGTTCACAACCGGAATGGAAGAGCAGCTTTGTGGCATTCAAGATTTTCTTCAATGTAGGTCTCCACACAAACATTAGAAGCAGACTAGTGTCTTCATGGTTTTGCACTTTCATGAGCTTCAGACCATTATCCGTGCAGATGCAACAAGGATGTTTGATTTGAAGAGCTTTTACCACAAAAGCTTTTGTAAAGTCTTGAACAGTAAATTCCTTGGAAAAAAGCATGTTCACTTATTTCTTGGATAGTTTTTATTCGAAATTTCAAGCATCTAAAGGTCTTGTGTGGGTGGTGGCTGTGATTATATCTTCCACTAGCCAGTTGTGTCGTCTTGCAACTTTGTGCATAGACCTTTTCATGAACAGCCTTCAGAGTTGATCTGTTGTAAGGAAGCTGACTAGAATCGAATGCAGAACTAGTGTCACCATAAGTTAGACTGTCCGATCATGTGATCTTGGCCCAAGGAAAGCTCTATGATCTTTTCTTTGGCCTTTTTCCATTTGTAAGAGATACTAGAAACAAGTCCTCGAAAATCAATGAGATTATCTCACAGCCTTGAGGGATAGTGTTGAAACTGCATATAAAGTGCAAAAGGCACATCGGGTGGGGAGTTTAGACTAACCCACCTAACCATGCATGTATGCAACATCACTTTGGCATACCCAAGCGATGTGCAATTTAGTCGCAACCCATACATGTCCTAAAGAATGAGATTAACTTACAGGTGTGAGGGACAAACGCAAACGGCACACAAGGTCATTAGCATATTCAATGTGTCTAGAATGCAACAACTTGCTGCCATTTATGGAATATGATTTTGTACTTGCAGGTCAATGTTCTTGAAGTCGATTTTTTCCATTGCTGATGTCGCCTCATGAAGTTTAGTGGCTGAGGAGATGGGGAAGACTGTAATTTTCTCATATTTATGTTGGGTTTGATGGGTAGATTGTGCTTTATTGTGTTCCTTCGTGGGGAGATGTAATGTCGGAATAAATGGTTCAGTTGCTTTAAGCTTTCTTCCTTGCATGGTGCATCGGTTTCTAGTTTCTATCCCAATATCTCTCTCTCTGTGTGCCATCGTTCTTTAAGGTTCCTTGAATTTTGAGTTTCTTTCATCCAAAGCAAGATGAATGCTTTAAAACCCTGCAACTAAGAAATTTAAAGGCAATCCAATAGGTACGTTTATCACGTTTCTGTAAACTTGGTGAGATGAATATGGCAGGGTTGTGTTAACGAGAACCTCTAGAGCACTAGTTAAGTTTACCAGAAAAGGAAAATAAATATTTTTTTCAAGACATTTCAAAAATCGGAGAACTACAAAATTCGAGATGATTAATTAGTTTAAATCGATAGTTTTGCATTTTCGGAGAGCGCGTTTAATAAAACTCAACGAGCGTTTTTAAATACGCTGTTCAACATTTTCCGGGTGAACCTCGTCCTGAAATGGGGATGGAGATGAGACAGGATTAACGAGTGGGGTACGACGTGGTTGCTGATCCATGAAGAGTTGCTCTTAAGAAATCGGAGATTATGAAAAGGAAAAGGACAAAAAGGAGGAACCTTTTTTACCGGTTTCAGTTGGGCTGTTCGTATGCATCGAGGACAAATGGCTGGTTGATCGCTCTCCGCTTCACTCTTCAGTGTCTTCGAAAAGCCCTGCAAAACCACCCGTCACAGACACACAATCATGAGAATGCTGCAACTGCGAGCACTCGTCTTCAACCTCCGTGGCGCACGGCTTCCATCGAGCCACCCCACGACGCCATTCGGCCCGTTCAACTCCTTCATGCAGAGGAGATGGCGAAAACCACTCGTCACCGCCCAGACTCGCTTAGAAGGCCGAACCAGAGACCCCAAGCTCGACAAGCTCGCGACCCACCTCGCGACCCTCAAGACCGTCATCAGTCTCCTCGCCCTTATGTCCGCCCGCAGGAGAGGCCCCTACGTCTCGCTCCAGCTCATGTCTCGCTGGAGGGGCCTCGTCGGACTCAACGTCGCCGTCAGGGCCTTCGTCCGCAAGCACCCCCACGTGTTCGAGGTATTTACTCACCCGCTCCACAGGAACTTATGTTGCAGAATTAGGCGTCGAATGAAGGAACTGGTTAAGGAAGAGGAGGGTGTTGTTAAACGTATGGAATTAGAGTCCGTGAAGAGAGTGAAGAAGCTGTTGATGATGTCGGTTAATGGGAGAGTTCACGTGCACGCATTGAGGTTGATTAGGAGGGAATTGGGTCTACCGGAGGAGTTCCGAGAGTCGATCCTTGTCAAGTACTCGCAGGATTTCAGGCTTATTGATTTGGAGGTTGTGGAATTGGTGGAGAGGGATGAGGATTTGGGTGTCGCTGAGATTGAGAAGTGGAGAGAGAAGGAGTATACAGAGAAATGGTTGAGTGAGTTCGAAACTAGGTTCGCCTTTCCAATTAATTTCCCTACTGGTTTCAAGATCGAGGGAGGATTTAGACAGAAGATGAAGAATTGGCAGAGGCTTCCATATGTGAGGCCATATGAGAGGAAAGAAATCGTAAAAGTGCGCACTTTTGGTGGTGTAGAGCGATTTGAGAAGCGGGCAGTTGCAATTATTCATGAATTGTTGAGCTTAACTGTGGAGAAGATGGTGGAGGTGGAAAGATTAGTTCATTTCAGGAACGACTTTGGTATGGAAGTTAACATGCGTGAGTTACTCCTGAAGCACCCGGGAATTTTCTATATATCTACTAAAGGAAGCTCTCAGACTGTCTTTCTCAGAGAAGCCTATAGCAAAGGGTGTTTGCTCGAGCCAAATCCCATCTATGCTGTTCGCAGGAAAATGCTGGAGCTCCTTCTGTTAAGACGCTGGAACACTAAGGTATTATCAGTTATTGAGGAGGACAATTTGGTTTATACTGTAGATGAAGGGCATAAAAGAGAGGGAGATTGGGTAGTTTCCATATTAGATGGTTTGGAAGGTCACGGATTTGAGAGATGATCTGATTGCCAATGTTTACCTCAAAAGATGATATTTCTGGAGATGAAATTGAAGTGGACAGCTTGATGCATGTGGTGGAATGATGAAGTTGCAGTCCATGGTTCAGACACATGCTTTCAATAGAGATGAGTTGCTTAATAATTTCGTTTCACTGGATGTTAAGATGATTGGGATTTACTCAGATAAAGTTGAAATACGGGCTGAAGTAGTCATTCCATGGTGAGTGCATTCTTCTAGAATAACATTTGCTTAAGTATCTCGTAATTAAGATGCATCTCTGACATGCTTTGAAATCTTGCCACTCCTAAGTGCTTTTTCATGGAAAATTACTAGTTCCACGATAAAACCTGTGCATCTTGCCCTGCCATTTCGCGAATTCCACTTTGAAGTTTTTAGTGTGTAATCTCTCCAGTAGATGTTTTCAGTTTACATATTAAATCCTCCCATCCTGATAAGATCTCAATGCAATGGTCTTTGATGCATGCTCGCTTTCTGTATATGAGCAGCTCAATCTGTGCTCCCATAGGCAGTAACAGCTTAGTTGGGTTTTGTTTGGTGGTGGTTTTTTTTATACATTTTTTATCCTTTCCTAGACACTGATTTTCTTTTCTTTAAATTGTTCAGTTTGCTGTGATTTTATTTTGTTGCAAATGTGTATTCCATCTTTCCTAGTGAATTTACACTATCTATTCGTTGATTGAGAAACGAGTTAAAATTATTTAATCCTGCTTCTCTGACACAGCTTCTCAAAGGACGATCTTGTCATGGAAAAGCTTGTGTTTTGTTCTGGAGGGGATACATGTGCTTACCGATTAGTTAAGTTACATAATATCAACCAGAAAACCCAACTTGCATTTCTTTATTCCTCGTTCTACTGAAACGTGAAGTTTCTTCTGGAAATGTATACACATCTCATTCTGAAATTGAAAAATTGGTTTACAATGATCTCCTTCTATTCTTAGGAATACGAAGTGACTAACGCAAGTAACTGGAAATAGATAATATGTAGTTCATATGTTGGATAACTAGATCAGGTCTATTCAGTTTAGTCTGCTGAAGAATTTGAGCTGTAGTGTGCAGAGAAAGTTGCATGTGATGCAAGAAATAGCTACTGCTCTCTAATTAGAACAACATGCTTAGCCTTTGTGTGCTTTCCTACCTTTATTCAAAATGGTAGTTGGAGCTTTTCTTTAAAATGGTAGTTGGAGCTTCAATTCAGGGATCCCATTTACTGGTAATTTGCAATTGCTGTGACTCGTATTTCATCGAGTTATGAGGGTGCAGCACAGCAGTTTTTGTATTTGACTTTCGCTTGTGTTATATTATCATTAGGAGTACTTAGTTATCCAATGAGGAAGCATGTAGTTCAAGATTATTTCTTTCTCAAAATTACGTGATTTCTATAATGATCATAGCTATCACTTCGATGTTCACTATCCTACGTCTACTTACTGCAGATATGAGTCTCCTGACAAAGTAAACTTGTCCTAATGAGAAGTCAGGATGTCTGCTTTCGCACATGTATTGGAGATTTGTTTCGCCCGGTGAACTGTATATGATTGCATTCATTGGCAAGAGTTGTTAGGCAAGTAATCTTGTCAAGACTGTTGGCTTATGAGAATTGGAATAGAGGATTTACCTCAGTATCATGGAATTTATGCATTTTCAAGGGAAAATTTCAAAAAAGAGCCCCAAGCCCCTTTATTTTCTCAAATAAAAGCCTAAAGTTGACTTTATTTCAAATAAGAGACTGAAGTGCCCTCATTATCTTAAATAAGGGCCTAAAGTGGGCATTGTTTTAAATAAGGGACCTGAAGTGGCCATACCGGTTTCAAAAAAGGGCCCGACTCACCATTGATTAGGGCCATTTTAGTCATTTTCTTTTTTTTGTTTTTCCAAAAATTAAAATTAAAAAAAATGTAAGATAGAAAGAAAAACAGGCGGCCGCCCCAACGCTAGTGGGGTGGCGGCAATGGCCGTTGGGGTTGCCGGGGCCTCGATGAGGGCCGGCGACCCCAACCCGAGGCTAGGGCCACTCCGGTCGGTGGGGTCACCAGCCATGGCCGTAGCCCCATCGGCGGTGGGGCGGCGGCCACAAGCAGGAGGGCAGCCCCCTCCCACCTGCATCTCCTTTTTTTTTTTTTTTACTTTTACATTTTTATTTTTAATTTAGTTTAACTAAAAATTAGGTTAAAATTTTATTTTGACGAAATTTTTGGCCGGCCAGCAAGGCCAAACCCTTATTTAGAACGGTTATGGCTATTTCAAGCCTTTATTTGAGACAAAGAACGCACATTAGGCACTTATTTTAAATAATGACCACTTCAAGCCTTTATTTAAGAAAATGAGATGACTTGGGGCCCATATTCGAAATCTTCCCCATTTTCAATGATATTCAAATGGGTAACTTGTTTATTGTCAGCCTTGGAGCATTGTGAAATTACAGATAGATTTTAAGGAGGGACAAATCTTTTCAAAATGATGCTTGTAAGGATATGTAGCACCCAATGGAAATGAATAAAAAGAATTGGTTGATGATTTTCTTTTTATTCATGTCCGCTTGAACCCGTGATGATGCCCTCGTTTTTTTCCTTTGAAGCGCATGACAAGGCTTTACAAGTGTCTTATCTTTTGGGTAATGGAAAATCCTTATGGTTTCCTGATAGAAGACAAATGGTGAGTTGTTGCAAGAGTTTTCTTGGCGTATTTGGAAAGGTGAGCAATCATATAACGTTTGAACATTAGCAGGTCTTTTAACTGCTGGTAGAGGACATTATTGTCCCTTGTTTACCCACTCTTTGAAAACCAAACTAGACCGGCTGGTTCAGCTAGGTACAGGAGCCTGGTCTAGTCCTGTTCTACTATGAAATCACCCAGACATCTACATCGAACCAGTCAAAACAGGATGTTGGTCAAACTGTTGAACACTGGGAACTGGTTCTGGATCTGGGAGATGTACAAATTGAGAATATGGGTACAGGTCAAGGGGTTGTACCCCTGACCTGTTTGACACTGCACAAATGTTCAGCCAACTGAGTTCTGTGCCTTTGTTCATTTACCAAGATTAAATAGTTATTTAAGCACTGCCTTTGTGGGGGAGAGAATGTAAAATTGCCAGAGAGGCGATTTGAACTCATGACCACAAGCTTCATGTCAAACACCCCTACCATCCTCGACTGGGGATCAGTCGGCTTTGAGCATAATATTTAGTATTGAGTTATCTTAATAAGCCAGATGGATCATTCTGTTAAACTGGCATGCCAAGGACTCATTTAGTTTAGTCTTCATTGTGGTTTAAGAAACATTGCTATTAACTTAAAAGCAGTGTGTTACACCAGCGTGGAAAGGTGATTCAGTTTTGCTGTATATTTGCTGAATGGGTTACATAGCTTGGGGCGCTAAAGCAGAAAAGATGTGTTCAATTAAGATGTCTCAAGCGTCTGCCTTTGTTTGGTCTGTGGTGTAAGATTTCTTTCTATCCATTTGGTAGTGTTCTAAGCTTCAAGCTATGGAATTCATGCATTTCGATTTCTGATGTTGCCAACCCGACAACTTTTTGTGTTCCTAATTTTCACTTCACGTCGGTCCATTTTCAGTATTGTCTGATGTTCTTTTGAGTGGAAAAGGTGACATTACTATCTCTGCTCCGGGGTATGCTGAGGTTGAGCTTCTAGCATGTAGGAATACAAAGACCGGCAACCTTCAGGAAAAATGCTGCTTTATCTACGTGCCTTTGCCTTTTGGCGTGGTATCGAGTCACGAGAAGAACTGTTATTACCAGTTATTTTTTTTGTTCTACCACTTGCTCAGTGAACTTGGTTACTGCGGCAATGAACTTTGAGAAAATGTTTATGCAGGTTCTTTTCATCAAACTTGTACTGTTCTCTTCTCACACGCCGGCCTCGACTCATCTTGGTGAATCTCACAAGTTGGTGAGCACTCGAGTCTTGCAAGGAAGAGCGAAGGCGGCGGAGGGGTTCCCATCCGTCCTGTGCAGCTAGTAACGGCATCGCTAATCTGCTCGGCTTTATCTGCTGCATCACTATTGGAAAATGTCCGTGGTGGACAAGAACAAACGCTGCCAAGCACTGGTATACGTGGGCCGAAACATGAAGTTGCCGGAAATGCAGTGAACCCGACTCCAATTGGGAATGCCTTTACTACGGTGCTGGAAGAGAAGGTCCAGATACACGCCGTCGAATCTCGCGACTTTTTCCCCATCGGCCTGTGCAAACGAGGGACGCCAGCCGGACGAACTCTTTTGTATCGTGTGGATTTAGGCTCTGTGTCTGAAAGATTGTAATTGACTAAATAGTCTTCTTAAGTTCATGAAATCCCACAAACTTCTATAGAATCTATCTTTGCAAAGCCCAAAAATGAAACCAAGAGTCAAACTCCAGGAGTGATGACCGATGACGACATGCGATCGCGAGCATGAGGTCACGTGTCGGCCCAGGGGAATCACGAAACGACGCGGTGGGTGGCAACATTTAAAAGGACAAGAGGGAGGGAGCCTCCCCTCTTTAAATGCCCAGTCCGACGTGGACGGGCCCAAAAGGTCAAACGCCACGTCGTCACCCGACGACTTTGACCCCAACTATTCTCTTGTCGCGTATCTAGTCTAGGTCAACAACCTCTCTCCCCCGCTACCAGTTACCACCCCCCTCCCCCTCATTATCACTTCACAACTCCCCACCAAAAAGAATCCCACGTAATCGGTGACGTCACCCGGACCCCAGCGTGGGACCCAAGCCCTCCCGGTCAGCCGCTGTCGGATCCGGGCCGTGGGATCTCGCGGGTGGGGGCGGTGGGGCGACGATCCGACGGCGGAGGAGGGAGTCAAGAGGCGGGAATCATGCGGGGGAGGAGGAGCGCGCAAGTCAAAGAGGAGGAAAAGGACAAAGACTGACTGGTACGATCAGAAGTAATGCCTCCTCCTCCTCCTCCTCCTTTGCCCATCGTCTTTGACCTTTTTTTCCTTTTTTCCTCAGTTGTGGTCCTCTGAATCGTCGCTAACTTTTGCTCTCGACGTTGAATTGTGTCCGAATGGGAATCAGTGGCAAGCAGATGATGCACGAGGATACATTTGTCTGCTTCTTATCGGGGCTCGCAAAAATTCGGAAGCGTCCGGATCGAGAACTCGAACGCGGTGTTTATCCAGGGTGGATGGACCCAGGTCGAGTCGAAATCAGGCGGACCATGGCTGGGGTGGACTGTGTCGACCTATTTAATCGATGTTATCCTATTCAAGAAGATTTCCAACCATATCCAAACCCGTTTCACATTCGCCGGAATGACCCCTTTTTTTTTCTAATGATTTCGCTTGAACTCATTAAGTTTGTTAAATTGAGTTGATAGCAACGGCATATGCATCAATTTTAGTATTAACAGAGTCTTAAAAATGCCATCTTTCCGTATAATCAAGTGATCAATCCAATTACCGGGGAGAAGATGGCCATATACGTTCCTAACTTGACACCAACAATCATGTAAATTTCTCGCCAAATTTCAAAATGCCGATCTACCTCTCAATGGTCGGTGAGAGAGTGAACGGTTGATATCCCCAGCAAGTCCGCTCTTGTAAAGTTAAAAATCCTCATATCATCGCGACCGGGTGCTCCGATTTTTCTTTCTATTGCCAATTGGGAAAATTAATCCACACATAAGTCCAAGTTGCACGCGACAATTTACCAATGTCATTTTCGATTTGGCCCACTCAAAGATGCGCGGCGAATAATCATTTTAGAATGTTTTCCCAACAAATGTGCATCGCTAGATATTGTTCCTGACTACAAAATTTTCTTTTATATACTTATCTTGATTCCTCCTCCTCCTCCTTCTTTTGCCAAAGTTCCTAACAACTAACTCTTGCATCAATGAGCAGAAAATTTCTAGTTGGTCCACTTCTACAACCGGGGTGGGGCTGACTAGGGAGTCCCACGCCTGGAAAAACATTATCATTATATCACAAAATCAATCATTTTTTCCGCATTTGTTCTATCCAAACATTAAGAATAAGTACACTGTAACACATTTCGAGCCTAGCCTTTCCGGTGTGAACCGCGAAATTCAAAGTTCGCCCGCAAGATAACCATAAGAGGTGTCCCGGCCGGTCCGATACGATCCGAACCGGGTTTTCAGATTTTCAATCTTTTCATTTGCACCCTCAATATGCTAGCCGTCGAATGAAATGCCTTTCCCTCCGGCTCCCACCAACCATTCAATTCAAAGCTAGCAACAAACATTTTCCCATACATATACATATATATATATATATATATATATATATATGGACGTAGCTTTCGTTGCTGACGTCATAGCACCAGTCATCTTTGTCCAAAACAAATCTCTCCCGTAAACGAAAAATTTGTTCTTTTTTCCGGAACGGTGCGATTTGGACAGCCATGCAATGTGATTGTCCGAAACGGCGACCTCGTCTGTCCTGATTCTCCCACGCAATCCTTTGCCTTGTTCCACAAGGCTGGGTTCAGCCACCAAATTAATTACTTAACTAATTGCAAAAATTCAACCCCACCTCAGTTACGAAATATTTAACTTTGACAGTTGTCATTTCTGATATAACATATATAATTTCATCAACGTTAACATAAAACTCACTCCTCGCGTAAAAAAATAAATAAATAAACATATCTTTCACCGATCAATATCGAACTAACGATAACCGCGTAAGCGTCGTTACCGTCATAAACTAATGTCACCTTTCTTTCGGTCTACTTAAATGAAGTTATAGACACACAATTAGAACGATCAATTCGGCCGCGCAAGGGAAAATTCTTCTTCTTTTTTCAATTAATTACAAGCATGGAGGGAGAGGGAGAGGGAGTTTCTTGCAAAGCTGAATTAGCATAATTGTCATTAATTAAAGAAAGGTCGCGCTCGATTGCGACGCCACCACCTCGCGCCAATGTCGCAAGGCGTTTGTGTGATTGATTCAACAAAAGTCTTGTCAACTCGTGCGATGCGTCATATAGCTAAATTGATCGACCCACCTTGGTATTTATTCCTTAAAGTAAAGAATATGATACAAATTAACTTAGTTGTAACCATGGTCTTTACGTGCTCTCCTACTGATTTTCAATTGGACCCATTATCCCGATCCTCCTCTGATTATCAATTTTAAAATAAAAAAGGTAATTAAGATATATTATCAAGACCTAAGTCAATTATATCTTAGCCTAAGCTAATCGCCCACCTAACGCAATTTGCGCACGGAATATTATTATCTCGTGCAACTTTTTGACTTGAGTAAATTAGATTAATGAAGTTCTATGAGATGATTTAGAGAGAAATATCGGAAAAGTCCTAAATTTGTTGCACTTATACCAATTCGGTCATAAATCTTTCAAATTATCCAATTTTGTTGTAAACATTTTCGACGATTTACTACTTTAGTCCCAACTTTTTAATTGTGCTAATTTAGACATAAACATTTTGACAATTTGCCAATTTAGTCCTAAACATTTCGAAGATTTATAAGTTTATTCTTTCTAACCAATTTTAGCTAGAAAACGCTAATGTGACAGTCGAGTTGGCCCTGACCATCATATGTTGCATGATTGCTGCCGACTCGGTCAATTTTTTTTAATATTTTCTTTTCTTTTTTTCTTTTTTTCTTTTCCAACGGTTGGCCAGCGAGGTCATTGGCTGATCCTCGCCAATAATAAGCTGGTCCGGGCAAGGGCCAGCAACTTTTCCCAAACCAGTTGGAAGAAAAAGAGGAAAAGAAAAAAGAAAAGTAGAATAAAAAAACAAAATAAGAGAGAAAAAAAAGGAAAAACTAGTATTACAACACCAATCATATCATGTATGACGATCGGTGCTGGCTAAACCGTCACATTAGCATTTTCGGATCAAAATTGGTCGGGATGACCAAATTAACACAATTGAAAAGCTTAGAACTAAATTGAAAAATCGTTAAAAGGTTTAAGATTAAATTGGCAAAATTCAAAGGTTTAGTATTGAATTAATATAGGTGCGATGAGTTTAAGACCTTTTTTTCTATAATTTCGCTGATGATTTAGTTGTTTAAATCTTGCGGTGCTTAATTAATTTAAGAACAAACCTTTAGGATCGATCTTGAGATGATCCGAAAGAAATAACGAATTCAAACCGTTCTCGCATCCGCAACCCGACCCGAGGTTCTTGCTCTAAACTCTTAGGTTTCTCTCGACCGATTCACCTAAATATCAATATGCAAGGGTTAAAAAAAAGGGTGAAAAAAGATAATTATCATCTTCACCAAACGAGCGTTCGCTTAATGACAATTTAAGACGCATCAATCTCTAATTAAACGTGATTTTTTCAGCTTTTTTTTTTTTTCAAAAACCTGTCCAATCCGTCGCGAGGGTTGATGGGTACGTCCGTGCTTGCATGTGATCGAGTTATCTAAGAGGCCAAGCTATTTCCAAGTATGACAAAAAAAATCCCACTGCTGCGTAATCGATAGTCTAAAACACTAAATTCCAAGTTCCACGAATATTATTGTACAAAGATTGGGATTGCCTTTTTTAATCTAATGATGCATGTGCCTTAAACCTTATTTCATACGATGGGAGAATATGGCAAGAAGCCTCACAAATCGGGACACTTCTTGTCACCATCTATCCAGTCATTTCGCCCTTTGTCCAGTCATTTCGCCAAGGAGCCTATCGCATCAAGTTTCTTAGATTCGTCGCTCGGGGCGATCATCAATTTTGATGTCCGGACGAATTAGTCTCGCTCATTTTATAAGCAAATAGTGTACAAGCATGGGAAGCAAGGCTTCCTCGAGTTTTAAGGAATGGTTGGACATGGTTGTGATATTCGGATTTTCTCTATCGGCTATACGAATTCAAGAGAGACAGCACGCGAGGTTATTTAATGGGGGATCCCCTCGTAGCATTTGCCAATCTTCTTCTTCTTCTTCTTCTCTCTTTAATTGTGCGCGCGTTTAATGACCCATGTGTGATATTAAACCGCCGGCTTTTGAGGATCGAACCCCTGATCCACATAACAAAGGGAATTCAATCAAAGACGAGAAGAGAACTTTCATAAAAGAAGTTTTGTGCCACGCGACGAACTGAAGTCATGCCTAGCATTCGAAGTTGTTTCATGGGGTCACCTACGAGCTTACGAGTCGGGTCGGGTCGGGTCTCTTCGTACGAACTGCGACTCCGATTGTTCCCACGCCCACGCCGACGCCTACGCACCTAACTGTACGACTTCTAGATCCTCCCCTGTCCACGTTTTTATTCCTTCCTATGCAAAGCCAACATCCGCTTGCATCCTCCCCCTCCCCAAACTTTGACAAATCTCATTGCGAAGACAACCACTTTACAACCAGCAGAGAAACCTAATCCTCCGATGACCTAGTAAAAATCCCAGATTGAGCCAGGTCACAGGGAGCTTCGCGGGTTCTTCGCCCGCCCCGAGCCGGGTTTCAGCTCGGGCCGAGTTCGGTCCGACGTGCCGCTGGGGAAAGGCACCGGTTACTAAATCGAAAGGCAAGGGTAGGGTAAGATCCCGAGTGTTGAAGTTCTCTCGTGTGAAATTTCAGAATTTCGTGTCCAGAACAAGTAAATGAGGCGAACGAGTAAATAAAGCGGCGAATTTGAAGGAATGAAGAGTACTATAATATACCATAACTATTAACAGATCCGACCCGACCCGACCCAATCCGATCATGCCCCCATGTCCCCCCCTCCCTCCATCCCTCCCCTCCCCTCCTCACTGCAACAAATTACAAGAATCATCCATATGCAGCATCGTACCGACAAAACAGAGGCGATTTGGAAAAACAGAAAGAAAAAAGGCTGATAAAAAATAAATAAAAAAAGGGCTAAAATTAATCCGTCACATGGCAGTAGCACTCCACGACTCTAGAGTGGGAAACCCCGCGAACGACCCGAAATCGTAGCCACCTGGGCCGCCACCGCCGACCACATCCGCCGCCTCAAAAAATGACATCTGTCCCTGCGCCGCGCCACCCACGTCGGCCATCTCCTGCTGCTGCTGCTGCTGATTGTGGTGGCTCACGGCGGGGTGGTCCAGCAGAAACGCCGACGTGTCGAGCGTCGGCAAGCACCCGCTCGCCACGGAGGCGGCGACCAAACGGCCGCCGCAGGGCCTCTGCGGCTCCGGCTTGAGGATCGGGGCCGACACCTGGAGCCCCGCCCCGACGAACCTAGCACCGGTCACCTGCTGCACCATCTGGCGGAAGTTGGCCGGGTCGGCGGTTATGTAGGTGGTCTGCGACCGCTTGGAGGCGCGCGACTTCCGCTTCGAGACCTTCCCCGACGCGCCGGGGACGGAGACCCGCTGCCGCTTCGAAGCCGTGGCCTCCTGGTCGGACCCCAAGAGAGCGGAGGCAGGGGTAGAAGGCGCGGGGTCGGGGTGGTGTTTGAGGAAGGGGGAGACGACGTCGGGGGTGAGGGTGTCGGATGAGTTGTTGGAGTTGTTGGAGGTGGTGGTGGTAGTAGCGGCGGCGGAGGAGATGGATTTCTGGAGGGCTTTGGTGAGGGACTCGGTGTCGCGAGAGTAGGCTTCGGTGAACCAGGGGTCGATGAAGGTGGGACGAGAAAAGATCCAGGGGTCAACGCTCGCCATGTGGTCGGACGACGCCATTTGATTGATTACCCCTCGAACTTCGCGCTCTATCTCCCTCGCTCTCGCGCTCTCTGTATCGATGGAAGATCACCGGAAGAGCTTTATCGAACTGGGTCAGCTGGATTTTAGAAGATTAAGATCCTGGGGTGGTTGCGATAGAGAGAGGGAAATGGTCTGCTGCAGCTGGTAAGACCGAAGGGAGAGAGAGAGAGAGTCAAGCGGTCAGCTGAAGCATAGGACACTCAAGTATGGTGTCCGTCGCCGTGAAGAAGAAGAAGAAGAAGAAGAAGAAGCAGAAGAAGAAAATGGTGAAATCAAAGGAAAACAGAGAGAGATGGAGGAGGATGAAATGGGGAGGAAGGAGGAGTGCTGGGTGAGATTTTATAGGGCGGTGTCTCAGTCAGTCAGTCGTCTATAGAGAGAGAGAGAGAGAAACCGCGTTGTTCGGAAGGGACACGCGTCAGCTTCCTGTACGGAAATCAAAACCAATGGCGACCCCACGCCACCCCACCCCACCTCCTAAGTCTCTAACCATGGTTTATTCTCGTTTCCAAAATTCACATGATAAAATTCGCATAATTATGATTGAATTATCGAAAATTTTTCCCAATAAAAAAAAAGAAAGAAATTCATCTTGATTCGTATCGCTTTGAAATTCTCCGATACATGCTTCTATCAACTAGAGAAAAAAAGACATTTTCCTAAGACGTGCATGATATATGCACCGAGAGACAAGATCGATGACTGTTAGAAAGGCCGTCGTGCAAAATTAATGTGCGAGATATCACGATCCACGTGAATATTTACACAGATTAGCCATGTTGAAGATGAATTTGCCTATCTTATTCGTTTTTCTTTTTTCCCTTTTTTTTTTTCAAAATTAACATTGGGTGGGGAAACTTGTTAATTTTCAGATGAATCTCCAATTTAATTGGGAATTTTGTTAACCCTAATTAGGAATCTCCAAGTACTCCTCCGGGGGAGCAAGAAGGAGCCGAGCGAGCCAGCGCGAGTGGAGCTCTGACAGGCGCCGAAGCCGCGTCGTCGGCGCTCGGCTTTAACGCGTAATCTCGCCTCCCCATGCTTTTTCGCTCTGATTTTTTTTTTTTTTGTTTTCTAATTTCATATTTTTATTCCGAGCCACTTTTTTTTTATCTTTTTCTTCTTTTTTTTGCCTTAATTTTCGAGCCGTAGAAGACATTTCCGTCAAACCCGCACGTACAGCTCAGTGGAACTGCCGCAAGAAAGAAAGAAAGGAAGAAAGAAAGAAAATCTTTAAAACTAAATTGAAAAGAGCTTAAATTCAACATCAAAAGCGGCGTCGGATTATGTTATTTCGTATTTCCAAAATTTCGGCTCCGAGTATTAATGCAATTACTAATAAGCATATGAATCATATTAATTATTAACCGCTATCTTACGTGGCTTGTCGAGTATAGTTGATTTTGAATCTGGAGCAATGTCCTTAAAAGACTTAATGGAAAGCTGAAATTTTAAGGATCCGCAGCCGGTTCCGTTTGGAGACAGGTGGAACTATCCCCGAGTTACAATGATCACTAGACTACTCCGTAGCCATAAGGCTAGGAAGAAGTCGCCTCTAGATTTCTTTAATGTCGGATCGAGGCTAACCCTTAAGCCTCTCAATTCCTATCATATCAATGGGTTTGTCGGGTATAGTTAGATTCGGAATAGTGCCTTTTGCAAAATCACAACAACATAGGCTGAGAAGACAAACGATAAAATTAAAAATTGGAAAAGGAAAAAATTCACCAAAAACTTAAATTGTGCCCTTTCTACTTTGAATTTTTTTTTTTTTTGGTTACATCACAAATTTCAAATTATGCTCATTGTGACATATTTACTTCAAACTTTTTCTTATGATATTAAAAATCCCAAACTTATATTTACGTGACATATTCACCATCTATCAATGTTTCGTCAAATGAGTTTTCAACCCAAAAAATGTCATTTTTACTTCAAGTTAAGTCACGTGAGCATAACACGGATAATGTTTGCTTTTCGGCGTCCGAATAAATATATTTTAATGGTGATTATTAACGGAATGGATAAATGCATCACGCATGTCTATGTTCGAAAATTTTTATGTCATAGAAAAAATAGATTGAGGGTAAATATTTTCAGCGAAATCCTGCACATTAATTAGTTTTTTTGCTAACTCTTCTTTAGCAATCGAATCGAGCAGCCAGAGCCATCGAACAAAGTGTATCAATGCGCCTGCATACCTCGTGAGTAGTAGGAGAAAAAATTTAATGTATCGATCCGCATACACTATTTTTCTATTTTCTTCGGTACGATATTATCCCATGTAATCCTCTTTTTTTTCCCTGCGACGCTCGCCAATAAAAATGAAGAAATCGCATTTGCCGTAAATCTGGCGACACCTTAAATATAGGTCGTAGAAAAGGGAGATCAGATGAGACTCAAAACCCAAAGTTTTATGTCCGAGAAGGGTTGCAGCTCTATAGAACCTGACGAATGTCGAAGGCTTCGCTTATTTTTGCAAAAATCAATCTCTTATAAAGCTAATAAATAGTATTTTTATTACCGATAATAATTTCTGCCCGAATACTTTTACGGACAAAAGAAAAATTGTCCTTTTTCATTTACGTAAATTTTTTAAGCGGTTATTTTCAAAAGCACGTTGTCCGAATCTTTTCGCCAAACGAGCGGAAGCCAAAGTCGGGATTCAACGGCTGCCGACGATTCACTAATGAACATGGCAATCAAGCGGTACGGACAGAGGCGGATTTCGAAAAATTAAAATTAGGACGTTAAGATCGGAGCGATTGACGAATATTTTCGGTCAAACACCGCGGTTCAAATTATATTATTATTGTGATTATCGTTATTATTATTGTGATTGTTATGGGGGGGAGAGCAGATCGACGGTGGGGTACGAGGGATAGAGACATCTTGTAACTTGTGGCACTTTTTGAATTCGCCCAAAATACTAAACGACAATCCATGCAAAGCCTCTGTCTTTCTCGTAAAAGGCATAACGATGGTGGGGCCCAAAAGAGCTGAAAGCGCGTGGGTCCCCCTCCCCCTCCCCACCATTAATCTCGAAGAATCTCAGTTTTTATATCGTTTCCTTTTTTTTTTTTTTTTTTCCTTTTTTACGCTTTTTCAATATATAATAAATCCCCATCATCGTCATTCCGAATCTCCATCGCTGAACAGCGTCGAAGTAGACAAGAGGGAGGGGGGGAAGAGGGAGGGGGGAGAAGAGAAGCCGTCATCTTGAAATGGACGTTCGAAGTTTTCTTGACGCGCTAAGCGCCTTTTGGAGCCCTCAGTTTGCGAAATTCACAACTACTAAAGACAGGGATCAGCATAGTAGACTGTCCGAACCGACAACGGTCCGAATCGGACCAGACCGATTGGACCGCCCGAGAACGGTCCGGTCGATTCACTATTCCTGAAATTGATAACCGGTACCACCGGTCCGGTTCACTAATCTCGAGGGAACCGGATCAATCCGGATCATGCTCATCCCTAATTATAGATACGTATATTTCGTGGCAATTCGAGAGAAAATGAAAGACATGGTCCTCGAAGAAGATACCCGCTCTTCACATTAGCGCGGACGACGTCCGTCCGACGTGGCACACGAGCGGGGGTCGGCTAAAAGAACTCAATGCTTCATAACATTGCCCTACCTATACCGGAGCCTTAGAACGAAACTCTCACGAAGAAGCCATGCACGGACATGAGCTTAAGCCTCTCCTAGGGCCGAGCTTATGCACCTGCTTAGAGCAAAGAAAAGAGATGGTGGTCCCGGGATCCCAGCATTCAAGAATGAATCGTCACATGTAGGAGAGGCTTGAGAGCTGGGCAGCCATTTAGAGGTGCTATCCGTGAGTAGATATTAGCTCTGTTATTGATAATCACAAGGCCTATATACATACATACATATATATAGATACACGCATATTACGATATTTCAAGAGATAATAATGATTGAAATGATCTTCAATGTTTGACCAAACATGTGATGTGATCCATAAACTTTTAATTTGTTCGGTGTGATTTTCGAACCTTAACTCGATGTGCAATGTGATCCTTGAATTTTTGGAACGTGTTTAGCCTGAATCTTCAACTAAATTAAGATGTTCAATGACGCCCTTCTATTAATTCAAGTTCAAAGACAATATTGAATACTTTTCTTATTGTTGAGGGACTAAATTGAACATGTACGGAAAAACCATAGACTATAATGAACAAATTAAAATGTACATGTACCATGTTGCACATTGGGCTACAATTCATTGATCGAATTGCACAAATTGTAAGTTCAAGAGCTACATTATACAATGGGATAAAGTTTATGGACCATTTGTGTCATTTTCGCATGTTATAACAACTGAATAGATGGGATTTTCATGGAATTGATCGTTGAAAATTCGAGGTTAAAATCTCCAATATGTATGTTTTATACAGTAGAGAGAGATCCGAAATTGAACGGTATTGTGAAAATATGTATTAGTGATAGAAAAACACACATCCGATTCACTAGGACATGTCGGATTTTTTTATTATTATAGGGACTTCAGCACGATCTAGTCACCGCGATATTCACCTACTACATATGACATCAGCTGATAATATAATTATATCTATCGCTTTTTGCGTTTTCGATGGATCGCTTCGAGCGATCAAATCTTGGGATACTTCTATGGATCGCGACATCATAACATCGCCAATGATCGATCACCGGATGGCACTTATAAACGGATGCTACAATCGTTGAATGATGAACAAACGGTGTATGGTTGCACCTTGGACGTTTTAATAAGCTCGTGGCAAAGTGTGGTCTAGAGTTGGGGAGCTAGTCTAGGGGCACTAGGCGAAAGGCAAATTAGGGTTTGGTACAATGGCAGATAATACATATAGACACACAAGAGTCATCTTCGACTAGGACCGGTAGCTAAGAAAAGGTGGCCAAAACAATGGCAGGTAATCGCCCCATTTTGATCTCCATTGAACGGCCTCTAATAGCAAATTTAAAAGAACATGAGGAGAATTATGAGTGATCGTTTTCGAGCATGATGCAGGGAAAATCACATAATCAGCTTCAAAAACCTACCGCGTGAATGTCAATTTACTTCTACCGATAAATTTTTCAAATTTGCTAAGTTATAATGTCTTTACTCTATTAGTTGGATTTGGAAAATTCGCGCATTTTTTTTAGGCAAAATTAGAAAGAGAAAAAAGTCTACGGTTCTCTTGCTACTTCAAAAGTGTGATCATTATCGGTTGGTGAAAGGTTTTTTTTTTTTTTTTTAAATGTAAGACAGCTAGATTATCACAAATCATGTGTTTTAGGGGTGAATTTTAGTAATTTATAGGGAAACGAACAGAGCCTAAAATTATTAAAATTACGCGGTGAATTTATTCTCGTTATGAGTAATGTCGAGTAATTTTTTTGGCGAAAATTAAAACGTAAAACTTTTGGAGCTTGAAAGAATCTCTCTTTTTTCCTTGTCTTAATTTTTGTTTTTGTTTTTTTTTTTTGAGGGGAGAATTTCTTGTAGGATGTTTCACGATAAATCGGCATATGTTGCCTCCCCAAATCGAAACGTTTATCAAGTACGTAACATCTTTTTCACTATGCAGGGCGGCAAATTCACGTGTAAAAAGAAGTCAAAAATCACATTTCATTTCATCCAAGGTGGGGCCAAAAAAGAAAAAAAGAAAAAACACAAATCGTACCACTGATTGTGACCCCCAGCTCTTGCTACGTCATCGATGATATAAGTTACCTTAAATATTTAAATTGTTGTAGAGAATATATTTGGTACGACTTCGTGCTTTGATTGGTACATCGATTGGTCCACGCCATCGTCTCGATTTATTGGACCTTCTTCCTAGTTCACGTTTTTCATTTTTCTTCACCTTAGACAATTTAGACCTTTTGAGCACGTCCCCACGTCACGAAGCACTTCGTGGGTACCAAAGATTAGGAATCATTACTATCGAAGATTTGAACTTGGTAAATAATTCGCATGAAAGCTCCATTCACACGCGAACGAAAAAGGGTCATCTCGGATTTGCGAAAGGGAAAATTTTAATTTGTGCGTGACCCATTTCTTGAAACGACGTCGGAATTGGGGATAACATAGAAAAACGCCTTTTCCTATAGCGTGATTATCATAATTTGATTTTCGGCTTCTTTTTTTTTTTACTGATTTGGATTTGGTTTCGTCATCGAAATTTCAACTAACCAATCGGATCATGGTAAATCGAGTGCTTGATTGAAAAAAAAAAAGATGCCGTTTGTTTTGAAATCTTACCTAAGTGGAGCTGTGTGATGTGCCAAAGGTTGACTCCATTTTGTTTACTAATGTAAGAAAATAATGAACTTAGGCAATAGGCAGGCAGTGATTGAAGGCACAATACATGGGTTGAATTGAAGTTAGATAATTTTCATTAGGTTGGATGTGATAGGTCATGTCATGTGATCACGAAAGGAGATGCCCCTTCTTCTGATTGGCCTATAGAATTTGGAACTACCAAAATTACTTAATCAATTTTAAACTTATTATATGGATGTCAATTCAGTTCTAACTTTTTATATTTGGCCAATTTAGTTATAAACTTTTGTGTGGGATTTTAATATAGCATTTTCAGTCAATTTTCATCGAAAATTGATGACATGGCCGATCAATTATCACGATCTTACGTGATAAACCGCCACGTTAGTGGATTCTAGAGAACATTAGTCAGAAGGGTTACATTGAAATTTCGCACAAAAGTCCAAGACTAAATTTGCTTAATTAAAAAGTTTAGAACTAAATTGACATCTTTACAATAAGTTTAGAACCGATTGTTTCTACCAATAACCATACCAATCTACATATTACATATAAAAAAAAAGGTGAAACCGAGAGAATGTGTCCCTTTAGTGCTCGCTTCGTGGCAATTAACTTTGTCTCCGTAATTGTCGATTGGCGAACCACATTGACAATTGCAAAAAGTTAACTTAGCAGTTACTAATGATGGGGTTTGTGGCAATTGCAAGAAGTTAACTTAGCAGTTACTAATGATCGGTTTGTGCGTGCCATGTCTCTGATTAGAAGTTAGGGTTTCTAATTCAATCAAATGTTTCTATATTTGAAGGGTTTTTATCCGTCCAAGAAAATTGTCCATAATCAAGAAAGAGGATTAAGCACAATCGAGGCAATATTTGGTGTTAGGGTCGAAAGGATGCAGTACGTCAATCTACCACCAACTTTCCATAGATGAAAATCGAAAATCGAAATTATCTTCCGAAGCTCACTCGATAGAAGTAATTATTTTCTTCGGAAAATCAAGACTTGTTTAATAAATAAACTGTTGTCTAAGTCTTCATATGAAATGTCCTCGGCTAAGATATAATATACGATAAGCTTAATTTAAATGTTTGTTCATAATCCGTAATAGAATAAGATTTTGAATTTAAATGTCTTAAATGCAATAGTCGAGGAAACGCGATACGTATACAAAACGAGACGTCACAATTCGAATTTAAGAAAGAGTAACGGGTGAGAGGAGCACGACGGGCTTAAATTTGAGACCTTGATTTTGGGTTAATCTTAGAAATCATAATAAGGATAAAAACATTGAAATCGAAGTAAGACAGGAAAAAAAAAAATTAAAAGAGGAGGAGAGATCGGGCGAGAGAGAACCGCCCGCACGCGCGCGCGCGCGCGTCTGTCCTCGTCGGAGGAAGATTGGGATTTGGGGCGTAGGCGTCCCTTTCGCCTTTTGGGAGTGTCTAGAAGCAATTTATTTACGCGCTCATTTAAAAAGAAAAAAACGGAGAAAGAGCGGTAAATTGCGCCAGCAGTGACGTGGGATCGTGACGTGGCGTGACGCGGTGCTGACGCCATCAGAGAAATAAAAGGTCCGGTGAAAATTGATAAGATAATTGGGACCTAAAAAAAAAAAAATTTTTTTGATAAGATAAGGGGATGTGGGGCCCATCGCACGAGTTGACGTGTCGAGTGTGATTGGGCGGAATGGCGCAACACCGAAAGCTCGAGGCTCATTCCCTCCTCCTCACATGCATGCAAGCACCCAAAAACAAGATAAAAATAAATAAATAAATAATACAAGGAAAGCCCATAAAATATCAGAATTTGGTGGGGCCCACAGAACTCAGCGGCTCCGCTCGGCTCGGCTCGCTTCCTTGTCCCACACGCTCTTCGTCGGCTGAGCTAACCGAGGTTCATCGTTTGCGGTTTGAACTCGAACGGTTAGTGCGACCCTTCGACTTCAATTGGGTCCCAAAATCGATGGTGTCTGGAATTTTTTTTTTTTTGGTAATCGTTACATCAACATGGCATTAATGAGTTGACGGAAATATTTTTTGGTCATTAACGAAAATGCTTAGACATATTAATTCTAATTTTAAAGATCTGTTTTTTTTTAATCTCCATCCCTTATCCACTCCTCTTTCATCATCTTAAATGAACGACTATAACTACGGAATTCACGTTTATAAATTTCTAGGCCCCTTCATGCTGACTTTGATTCCAACAAATTAGTTAACCGGGGAAAGATACCGACCAAATTAAATAAGTTCAAGGACCCAAGTCGAAGCAATTAAAATAGATAACGGCATTGTACGGAATTTCAATTCAAGGATGGCATAAACGAGACTATTTTTCTCAGAGGCTTTATAACTGAAAATGTCGTGCTGAAAACTTACAAAGTGCGATTTGCGGAAACGGCTCGTTGCAATGGGGGATAGACGATGATAGTCGGGGGCGAGAAGGTTCCGAGCAATGCGAAATTCCTAATAGGCTTCTACTTTGGTGAAGGAGGTTGGAATGGCACGAATCGTGCGTCGAGCAAGGAGAAAGTGTTCTCGAGTTATACATTCGAAATCGAAACTAACTTTGCAAATGTCACCTTTTGGTGGAGTAGTAGAGTCTCGTGTCGATGCCGCAATGCTAAGCGCGCTCGTGTGAGAGTATTGCCTGGATAAGTGACCTCTTGGAAATAGCTGCGGAAACAAGTCGAGTCTTAATGTGGCACCCGACCCGTTTCAAACTTCAGTAGAACTTAAAAAGGTCGCGCGCTTTAGAGTTGAAGAACGGGTTACTCAAATTACAAATTTTTATAAATTTTGGAATGATTTAGAAATTTGTCTTGTCTCGTCGACAACTCGAAATCCAAACACGATAATTATTTCACTAAATTTTTTTCCCGCCCTTTTAAAGAATATAATAGTTGGTACTTAGAATTCGAGGACCCCAATCAAAACTATTATAGCATCTCTTTTTTTTTTTTTTTTTTTGGGTCCAAGTATTATAGCATCTCTTATTATTATTATTATTTTGTAATTTAGGCCATGGCAATTAACATAAATCTAAAAAATCTCCAAAACGGGGCTTTCAATTTACTCCCTCCCCGACTAGAAAACAAGATCCTGCGTGGGGCACGCTTTGACTTGGCCAGTCAAATCCAATACTGCCCCCCAAAAGTCAACGGTGAGAACGCACAACCAAAGCCACAATTTTATTTTATTTTTAATTTCCTCGAAATGAGGCCCCCCCAAAAAAAAAAAAAGTTTACAAGCAAAAATAAGGATGACTCGCTCACCGGTGCAACGCCACGTACTACTGACACCTGCCTAAGCTCTGGCTTTGGTCAGTCAAGACCACCAACAACCTCAATTAATGCCCGGTCCGTTTTAACTCTGGTCGGCAACAGAATTGGCTCTTCATTGCAATAAAGGTCAAAGGGGAATTTTCTTTGTAAATGGAAATAACAACATTGATTTTTATGATATCAACGGCATAAGGAAGGTAATAACTACCGCGGACTTTATGAGGGGTGGACACTTCAAAAGGTTGGTGATCAAGGGTGAGTAACTAGGTCGGTTCGATCCGGGAATAGGATCGAACCGGCATTACTCAACCGGTTCCAAGCCGATCGGGAGCCTTTTTAGGTTCCCCGAGTAAAAAATCGGAGAAGCGATCTCAACCGTTTCGGTTCCTGAATTTATACTCGTATGGTCGATTCTATTCGAGAACCGGCATTTCGGTTTCTTTTTTTTAATCTCAAACCATCGTGCTGGAGATTTTCAACACGGTATGTTTTCTTGAAAATAAAAGTCGTATTACTCAAAGCCAGGTCCACTTTGTAGCCCCACCACCGAATTCCGAGTCTAGAAATCGGGTACCGATTCTAGCAGGGTAGGGTTCAGCTTCTTGGTCTAGGACTTACCCGTCCCGAAAGCCAATCACCCTTGGTCGGCGTGAGAATGAGCGATCATATCTGTTAAGAAATGAATTCGAAACGCAATCTTACGTAGATTCTTATCGTTTTATGAATATACTTGGTTATTATAGTTAGATTAGCAAAATGAGATATATGCACACAAAACTCCGATCTATAGCCGGAGACCGGGTCGCGCGACCTCACGCGGCCATCGCTTGGGATTTTGCCCGAAAAAAAAAAAAAACATATGATAGAATGCGTGCAAACAAAAAAGGGGCAGCTCTCGTCCATAAAATGCCTTTTTAAATTCGAGACGTTGATACCACTCCCACGTCCCAACACTTAAATATGGAGTGGGCCTATTTTTGTTTAGTCTTCTTTTCAACATTGGCCTCCCAATTTCTCCCCCCTCTTTTTTTCCTTTTTATCTCTTTTCTTGTTTCAATTTTGAAAAATAGGAAAAAATAAAAATAAAAATAAAAACTATTCTATTTTTTTCACTATTTGAGACCCGTCGCTATCGCTCGCATCTTTCTCTTTTCCCTTTCTTTCCTTTTTTTTCCCTTTCCTTTTCTTTTTGATGTAAAAGGGGGGTCGATCTGATTTTGTTGTACTAATCCCCCATAATCTTCGCAATATTCTCGCCGAGCACCCCCCTTTTTTTTCGCATTTTTAACGTGCATAATAATAAAATGGTTTTCTTTCGTATATAATATTATGTTGGTATGCATAAATGAGATTTTTCTATAAAAAAATTCTCTTAGTTTTGGCGAGGCTAGCAGCCCTCTCGCAACCCCGTTGGCTATCGTCGACGCCCCACCGGTGGAGGACCCAACAATATTGTCTGGATTTTTTCTCCTTTTTTGTGTGTGTGTGTGTGTTTTTTAAGTTTTAGACCCTTAGAGAAAGAAATTTTTTTAAAAAATGATGAAAAACCACTTCAGCCGCTCATTTAGAATAAGGAAAATGTTTCCCGATAATATTATCGAGCACGGTACAATTTCAACTATAGATTCACACCCCATCACGGCGTGTTTTGTATAAAGTACTCATTAATTGAGAAATCATGTGATCATAAATAACTAATCGTATTGTCAACTGTCAAGCTAACAATTTCAAATCTTTATTTGAGAAAATGAAGGCACTTTGAATCTTTTTTTTCGAAAATTTCCCTATTTCTTACTTGGGGAAGCCACTTCGCTCGAGGGCTTGACTAGTTTTGACGGCAGCTAAGTCTAGAGAAAAGTTATGAGCATTAGGTTTTTGCATGATCATATTGAATATTTGACGGTGTTCGGGGTTTGGTCCTCCGCGATCATGTGCGAATCTTCCTTCTTCCTATTCAGGCTTTCTTTTTTTCTTTCTTTTTTGGGTTTTTCCTTCTTTTTCCCTTCACACTTTATAAAATGTCGCTGCTATCAAGCAGACTTCCTATTCATTTCCAAGTCCGTGCAATCCAATCTTTTTATCTTCACCCTCTCTCTTTTCGGATATGAGATTAAAAGCAGGGGGTAAGGGGGGCCACCATGTTTGGATATCACGGCAATGTCGAGATCGACACACAACGGGCCACAAGCATTTTCGTAAAGGAACGAACGCAGAGGGAAAAAGCTTCGAGATCGATCGGTGGGGATGAGGAAAAGGGCAGGGCAATCCTTGGGAAGCTCGAAAAAAGGGCAGTGAAAATGATGCCTGATTTTTGCTTTTTATGCGTTTAACTCAAGGAAGGAATCCAGATTAAGATATGGGGAAAATCGAAAGTAGGCTAAAAAGGAACACGACCACCCAGGAAGCCTTCCCTTTCGTCTCTTTCGATGAAATGTTTCTAGAAATAGGATCCCCTGTTTTCCCCTGTTTAAAATCCTTAGTGCATGGGCCCCGTTCGAGGCCTTTTCACGTCTGCTAGACAGAGCCTGCAGTTGGACGAGGAATAAAGAAAGAATGGTCCTTTGGGGTGAAAAACAGATTGAAGTTGACAGACCTGTGTATCGGGTGACGATCTTGTTGTGTTTATGGATTGGTGAGCCTGAAGGTGTTAAGAGAAATGTTGATGCTGTTTTGAGGAATTTTATGCCATGTCAGGCTTTGGACTTAGTCCTATGAAGAGAGGAATCTGTGATGGTGGCATGACTAAGGAATATGCTGCCAATGTGTTGAGAATCTCTGATTTTGAAGCTTGGAGCCAGGAAAGGCGATAGAGATGAGTGGCAGGCATTGAAGGATAGAATCTTGCGGAGAATCACCAGTTGGACGTCAAAGGATCTGTCTTTTTTACCTGTCGTTTTGACTGGCGATTCGTATCGTGTCGAGACAAGGATGTTACCCAGTAATGGCCGGCCCGAATACGACCCTGATTCATAAATACCTCAAAACTATCTCAACGGGCAGCTCGCCGTGTTCATAGGATAGTTCACACAACGCGACAGTGACTAACGCCATTATCGAGCGTGTCAGCGTATCATTTGTCGACACGACAACACACGAGCTGACCCCGTATTTAGATAATATACACATTTTTCGCGACCCGGGCGCTGAGAGACCAGAACCAGAGAGCGGAATTCGAGCACGGATAGCAGGATCTGAGCTAGGCGAGAACGAGCAGAGGCGAGTCGGGGTGGTGAAGAATATTGTGGTCGGTGAGGTGAAGAAGAGAGGAGAAATTATTGGCTGCCACTGGTAAGGAGTGAGTGTTCTGTTGAGTGAATTGAAGGAGTTGCACTAGTCAAGGTTTAGTTCAGTCTTTCTTTTTTTCTGTGACATTTCAAGTACCAGTAATATACATGTTAATACATGTTTAATCATGTTAACTAATTAAACGGGTCATGCACGGATCATTCACGCCAAAATAAATCCGTTTGGTTATATATCGTGTCATGTCATATCGCGTCGTGCGAACGGACGAGAGCATCACAAGCTATTTCCTTCTTCCAAAGAAAGCAATCAGGGGACTGAGGGACCCTTGCATTAAGGCAGGTTCTATCTGGGCGGCCCGGATGTTGATGTTTGTGAGCTCGGGGATAGGAGCGTCTGGATTCTGCCCACTACGGCTTCATCCTCTTATTCTGGGAAAGCAACTTAAAATTGGAGGAAAAAGTTTGCTAAAAGCATGGCAAGAAGATTATCTTCTGAATATATAAAAATATAGATACACAAATATTTCAAGTACTCTAAAGAGTAATCATGAATACACAGATAATACATGAAGTGATACCCCCATAAAAAAAAAAAAGAACTCTATTCGATTTTTTATTTTTAATCTCCTTGGGTCACTGGCTATCGGTTGAGAGCTTCAGATTTTTTTTTTTTTTGGGGGTCGAAGAGAGCTTCGGATTTAATAACGATAATTTAGCGACAAATTCAATATATCTAAGTATGGCGCTTGCTATTTGATTTTTCTCTTTTGGGAATCGGAGTAGGTGAGAGTTGTTTATTTCAAGAATTGACCGGACAAAATCAGCTGCATTTTTTCATTACAATTAGTACAAAGTGAAAAGAAGTATGATCCTGCAAATTAGTTTTGAAAAATTTAAATGGATAAATTAAAAAATTAACCATATAATCTCATGAATCATTGGTAAATCCCCTTCGATTCTCGATTAATAGATAATGCGGGACCATCATTATGGTTAAGCTGAATCCTTTGGAAGTTTAAATGTAGGATGGTGTTCTTTCTACAACTACCTTAATTTAATACCAAAAAGTTTCAAAACGAGTAAATGAAATCTTTCCTTCGATACAGAACACTGGAGTGATGAAATTCTTTCAAACCCTCATCGGAAAAAAATAAATGGTAACACTTTAACACCTGTTTGGCATGATTCTTGGCACCCTCATTTGCCACTTTCTTGGTAAAAATGGAGAGTAATTGATGATGCAGGTAGCATCTGTTACAGCAGATTTGGAATGGTTTGTGGCCAAGTGCTGGGCCAGAGAGTCTGGTCCACATTCAGGCAAAGCAATCTATCAGTAAGGCTGCACCGGATTAAAGCATGACGAGAATGAACTCATCATTTACAGGCAAAAGAGTGAGTTGGCATCATCTCCTCTGCTTTCCACTCGGAAGCAGCCCAAGCCAAAACAGATTCTATAGGTTCAGGCCAAACTCCAGCTTGGGACCCGGCGAGCCACCTTTATGACGCCCAAAGGAGACATGAACCATTCATTTCCCAGACCAAGTGTGTGCCATCTTACCCCAAATTATTGGCAGAATGCATTTTATCTCATCTCAAGTAACAAATAAGACATTGTGCTCTCTAGATACCCAAAAATGTAAAAGGACACGATTGAATCGATAATCGAGTTCCTGCATGAGTGCAGAAGAAAACCCCCCCGGGTCAGGCGGTCATTGTGATCATATGTTCAGAAAACAAAAGGACAACAAGGATTTCAATCTTGGGTCGCCGCTCCTTGGTTCAGCTCGGCGAACCGCATGCCGACCCTCATCGAATGCTTTAGGAACTTCTCGGCACAACGATTGACGCAGGTCTCCTCTTGCTTTTGCAAGTTCTTGTGCTTGAAGGAGTCCACGCAATCGTTAAAGCATCTCTCGACGAGGGAGTTGTACATTCTCAAACTGCAAGTTGGGACAAGGAATATGCATGATTATGCTTTCAAAAATAAAAATCAATCTAACTAGGATGAGTAAAATTCTACAAACGATAACAAAAAGCATGCCTCGCGAATGGGTTCTAGAACTTCAATTACTTGCATAGCCACAAGCTGCAGACAAACATGCTACTAGCTGACAGCTACTCTGCTGAGGACTTTGCAACAGCTAATGGGAATAATAAGGTCAGTAGCAGCAGCAAACAGAGCACACAATTTTAGAGACAAGGTGCCATACAAGTCTTGAAAGTTGATCAACTGTTAATATGAAGGATTTTGACCGCCCCCCAGAGAACTTGTTAAAAGACCTGTTTAAAATATTCAGTAACATAAAATGCACAAACTCTCTCATGTTACATGGATAATGCATCGAAAATCAAGACATTTCCTTATATTAAGTATATTCAACAATTTGGGACACTCTGTTAACAAGACCCATGATAGGACTTAATTTCCCATAAAGCAGCTGTCTGCCGGCTTGTCAAATGCATCTACATATGAAGGAACAGAGACATAATGTCGAATGGTCCTTACGTCGCAGAACTCACAATCCACTGCTTAACTAGATTTATAATGGGATTATGTCGCTACATTTTTCAAGTAAACTTTAATACAACGGTAGAGAGAAGCCAGAAGCCAGTTATCCATATACAGGGTTAGTAAATTTCTCCTCGAATGGATCAGTCACTCAACTCGGTGGTTTCATCCTCTCCCTTAGCCCAGGCAAAGAAATAGAATAAAAGATGAAAAGTTGTTTCTGCAGACGAACATGAGAGTTACGACGACTGTAGTATGCTTTGGGCCAGCCCATTTCCAGCTCCTGCAAACCTGTCAGGCACTAAACTAATACATCCATCCTTCCCTCGGCTTTTGGGAGCTCAACCAAGACCAACTTGTGCAATGTGCTATTTCGATTCAGAATCCAAGTAGGTAATGGTATGCAATGTCAGCCTAATATTGCATAGCATATCTTTATACCTTCATACAAGCCAGAACATTCATATGAAACACAAGATGAATGAAGCCAACGAAAGTTCTTAAGCAACAACACAATTATCAACGACTTTCATGTAGCCAATTCATTGTTAAAATGAAGAACAAACTAACACGATGATAAAAAAAACTCTTTTGGATACGAACTATGATGCCCGCTAATACTAACAAACTTAACAACAAATCCAGGAGAAGAAACAAAATGTGAATGTCGTTCCCTAAACGTCCAGCAGCAGCATGCACGCTACACTGGTTTTAAAGGAGAACATTTCTTATAGCTTCACAAGAACATAGAGTAGCAAAAGAAAATCCAGATGCAACCCTTTCTTGGTAAAAAAACATAGGCAAATGTGAAGCCAAATGCATAGCGCACAGATGTTGATAGAAAACCATCACTTTTATGGGTCCGAACAGAATCTGCTTGGCGCGACCTCGGCCATACAAGAAGCAAATGAAGAAATTCACATTACAGGAAATGAAAGAAGCTAATAAGCTTCATCCAGTGAAATGTCAAGCGCCCATCACTCTTTCAAGAAAAACAAAGTGAAATGCAAACTTTTCATCCTCGACTCCTTAGAGTATGAAATCGGCAGGGAAAAAAAGAAATCTTTAAGAGACCCGCCAAACGCTCCAATCCACATTAGCAGATACAATTGGCAAACAGCACTAAGCTGATACGGAAGACCTGAGATAATTGTTTGGAACCCGAACTAAATCACTCGAATCACGTATCGCTAATTCCTTTGGGCATAACTATCGGTCCAGCGAAGAAAGGCGAATTACGAGTGAGCAACAAAAACCGAGCCACTTTCGCCATTAACATAGTGACACTAAGCAAGGGAAATAGACGGAAGGGGGAGAACCTGTCGCGGATCTGGAGCTGGTCGATCATGGCGGCCATTCTAAGCTTGTCTTCCTCCGGAAGATTGTCCAGGTCTCCCATCATGCTCTTGTCCATCTCGCAAAGCTGAGGTTTCCCAAACCCGCTCTTTGAACCGCCGCGGAGCTGGGTTGCGCGGGGCGCGGGCCGAGGCCGGAGAACGAGAGAGGTACGACGGCGGCGGCGTGGGTTGCCGCGGCTAGCGAGAGGAGAGAAGATAGACGGAGAGGCACGGAGGGAGGCTGAGGCCTGAGAAGAGAGGTAGGGTTTCTTTCTGGTTTCGCTTTCTCACTCTAGATGTTAGTACACGACCATCTTATTATTTCGTATTTGTATAGTCTATGTTATATTGTGAATACTTGGGTATAATTTCAAAATTATAAAGACTCTAATATTATATTAAGTAGACTTAGGTTTTTTCAGCAAATGTTCTTGATTGTATTAAAGTTCCACAAAAGAAGTTCTTTTATTGACAAACCTTAAACACCCGTTTATTTCGTGAAAAATAAAATGTTTTGTCATTTTTAAAGAAAATAATAATATTTTCTATTGTTCGACTGATATCTGAAAATGAAATAAAAATTATTCTTTACGATATGGAAAATCGGATTTCCTCTTGGCACTCTTTCTAGTAAATTTATTTTTATTTTTATTGTTCCTCTTATATTTTCTTTTTTATTTTTTTAGAATTCAATTTTTTTTTTTTTATGAATGTTTTTTTCTTTCTTTCTTTCTTTTTTTGCCTTTCTTCTTCATCCAATCGCCACCCACGGTGACGGCCGGCGATTTCGAGGCTAGCCGGCGGTCAATTGACGAAAAACAAAAAATTGATTTAATAAAAATTGCTAAAAAATCATTTTTAAAAGAAAATTAAAAAGAAAATGAAGGTGAGGATTAATTTTTTATTGTTATCGTTTCTTTTTTATTTTTATTTTTATTTTTATTTTTTTCTTTTCTCTTCTTCTTCTTCTTCAACCAGTCGTCGGTGTGACATCCCGATTTTTTGCCTAATTAACTAAAGGTGATAAACCTATTAGAATTAAATTATATGACTTAGAATTGACTAATGTCATGTAATTTTTTAGAATTGGCAATACAAGCTCAATTTCTCACACGAGAAATTGTGGGTAACGATCATACGAAGGGGACACACTAAAAATGTGACATTGCCAATTGAGTATGGCTATGATATAAATTGGATTATTTCTGATTTTACTAAGTCAATTATATTGAGAAATAAATTAAAAGGACCGTGGTATACATTAACCCTTAAGAAAATTATCAAAAGCATAATATATGATATTAGAATTAACTGAGTATTCTAATAATTAGAACGTGTCACGTGACTAATTATATGATAATAAAATTAATAATATTATGCTAATCGAAATGCTAAGTAATTATAAAGCAAACTATAGTCTAAAATAAGGTTTAATGTACATAATGTACATAATTAAGCTTATGGGGGTGAAATGGACATTTCACCCCCCAAAATCATGGTCGGCGAACCTAGGAAAATTGTGCCCAAATTTTTACTATTCATGAACATTATTCATCTTATAATACCATTCATGAACACTATTCATGTCACCCACTTAAGCCAATGCGATTTTATGACAAAATCGAAGCTTTTACTCAATCATTATTCATTTTCTCTCTCATTTACCCCTCTTGGCCAAAAATCACTCTATCTCTCTCACTTTTCTCTCAAAAATTTCAATTACAATCTCACATAAAAACACTATCAAGAAGTTGCAAGGAGAAATGGTTGTTCTTGGGGTCTTCTTGAAGATCTCTTTATTACATTTTTATGATTTAATATTGCTAAGCTTGATTTATGTAAAGTGTAAGATGTCAATGTGTGTATGTATGGTAGGTTTCTTGCATATGTGGGAGGAAAGTGACTAAAAGAGTGAATCTTGCAAGCTGTCCTGTTTTAGACTACCCTGAACTACTATTTTTGTTATTTTCGTATCAATTTGTGTGGACTTAAAATATTTTGGGCCAAAACACAAAAGATGAAGCGAACATCTTAAACTATAATATATATTAATTTGAGAATTTTTGGAGTTCATATAGTCGGTCAAAAGCCCTTACTTGTCCATGATATTAGTTTGTGCGGGAACCGAGACCACTCTGACCTTCTGGTTTTGCCATTTTTGTGCTGTTTTTTGTGAAATTTAAATTCTTGAGTCAAAACATGAAAGTCACTTCCAACATCCTAAACTACTATATATATTAAATTAAGAATTTTTGGACCTTGTTTGATTAACCTTACTATTTTCTACTTCTAGGAGTCCGCATGTCCCGTTCTGAACCCGATCTGACCTTTGATGCTCGTGATTTTTATACCTCTTTTTGTGGATACGTGCGGCTCTGGCACAAAGCATGAAAGTCGGAGCTAACATCTTAATCTAAACATATATTAAATTAGGAATTTTTGGAGCAGTTCTATTTTAGGGTCCGAAATTTGGTGTCACTTCCAAGAATTTTTGTAAAAAATATAGAAAGATCTAATTCAGGTACTGACCATGAAAGTTGTAGATATGGGCCTTAACTATAGCATACTAAAATTTGGTGACTTTTGGAGTTGATTTACTGAGGTAAAAGTGCAAAATTCATTCAGAGTGTAAAACTGTCCTCGGAGGTGTTAGTCACGAAAATTGGGTAAAACCCTTTGATATGTGAACTGGATGCTCAAGAGCTTTGAACGAAAGTTAATCCTTACTAAATGAACTACTATTTTGTGAAATTTGGGAACTTCATGATTTTAATTAGTGTATTAATCACGGCGATTAGTCGGGTCTAAATTTGCCCTGTTTTCGGCTTTGGAATAAAGAAAACTGTTATATGAGATAATGTCATTATAAATGACGAATGGTGATAAATTAAGTGAATTGCATATGGCATGATCATGTAACATATCATATAAATACATGTGCGCATTAACATGGAGTAAAAATTTGCAAAGTTATCCCTATCGGACATTGTATCGATAGAGCCCCTAGAGTTTGGGAAGCTCCTGCCGTGTGATTTAGGTTGCCCCTACTATGTGATTAAGAATGCCTCCGGAATTGGAGATGCCCAAGCCCAGAAAGCTTGGTAGTGCCATGTGCGGATGTCGGGGAGGAGTTTGTGGGCCTTGGCAAGATATTCCGCAAATTGTGAGCAGAAGTATGAATTAAAGATGAAATAAATGCATAAGTGCATATTTGTGAGTGCATGGCATATTCATCTATGTGAATTTCTTTCTTGCCGCGATTGCTTGTGCAAGATATTCTGCAAATTGTGAGCAGAAGTATGAATTAAAGATGAAATAAATGCATAAGTGCATATTTGTGAGTGCATGGCATATTCATCTATGTGAATTTCTTTCTTGCCGCGATTGCTTGTGTGATTGATGTGACCCTTTTGATTGGCGATTCAAAGGATATAAAATTTTCTGCCGGTTATTAAATAATAAGAAAGTATGTTTGAATAAATTGGCATCGGACAACATGGAATCATAGTATGCAATATTTAGAAGTTTTATTTGTTGGGCTATAGCTCACCCTTGTTGTCATTTTCAAAGCCTTAGTAATATGGTAGCTACTTCCGCTACTCTGATAGCTCGTTATGACACTTTTGTGAATTTTGAGGCATCTGTGTACCACTTTACCGACCCTACTTTTCCTGATATAGAGTATGTGAGGGTTATGTCCACTCTTTGGATTGACATGGATATAAGGATGTTTAGTTGGCCCGATTCCTTTCCTACATGATGACAACAGTAATGGTGGCAGTGAGTGGCGAAGGAGGATGTTGAGGACGACAAAGGCGGGCCAGAAGAAGAGAGCGACTCTGAAGAAGTGGTGGGGGATTAGGTGGCGGTTGTTTGCTTGTAATGTGTTTGGCTGTGATGGCATAGTGTGAACTTATCTTATGTTATTTAACTTTAATGAATGAAGACTTTATGTTTAATTTGAGTTTTTTCTTCCTCTTGCACTAAATAATGAAATCGCGATTAGTAAGGCTGTATTGTTACACCCGGCCACGGTGACGATCGGCGATCGGCCACAAGCAATGTAGCGAGCTCTAAGCTCACGTTGACCTGTGGTGTCGGTTGGCACCATGGTCGACGCCTAGCCGCGAGCGAGCTCAAGCCTCACCATAGGTCGGCGAGCTTGAGCTCGAGGCTCGTACCGGCTCATGGTGACGATTAACGCTCGGCCGAGGAAAATAAAAATAAAAATTAATTAAAAATAAAAGGAAAACAATAAAAAATAAAAATATTTAAAAATTATATTTCTTTTTAGAATATTTAAAAAGGAAATGAAAGTGCATAAATGGAGAGAGGAAAGATGAAGGAAAATGATTTCTTCGGAATAAATCATTTTCCCCACTTTTCAAGGTACATTTTCCACGAGTGAAAATTGTCATCTTTGGTTCATATATTCTCATGAAACGAATGCCAAAAAATATTTTTTTGAAAGTTCTTTTTGCGAAATGAACGGAACCTAAAATTACAAAGACGTTGTCTATGAATTTGCTAACATTTTATTGATTATAAAACCACAACGGGAACAAGGGGAGGAAGAAAGAGACCATCTTGACTATAGGAAAGGAATGCTCTTAACTGTCAATGTGTCGTGAATCTTTATCAATAGATATCTCATTGACTAAATTATGTAGTTGGATGGTGCTACTATACTCAATCTGGATTTTGTCGGATGATATAATAAAGTTCCTGAAAGAAGTGTACGACCTCAGTGGTAGTCATATAAAGATTGCTAAGGGCGCGCATGATAACACTTCTCTCCGAAAAATCAACTTCTAATTAGAAGTTGATTTCTCTACTTCTCCTAAAATGTAGAAGTTGATTTTTTTGCTTTTGATCAAGATTGACTTCTGATAAGAAAAATTCGTTTGTTAACGGTTGAAAATTTCTACTTTTGAAACATTATTAACAAAATATTCGGCAACGATGGTTGAAGGCGGCGGTGGTGGTCGGCGGCTGCGGCGATGGTCGGCGGCCGACGGCGGCGGGTGGGTGGTGGTCGGTGGCCGACGGCCGCAACGGCTGTGGTCGGCAGCCGGCAGTCGAGAAATAGCAACGGTGGTCGGCAGAGGCAAGTGTGGTCCAAAAAGTGATTTTAGAGCGGAGAAGTTAAAATTTTTTACTTCTCAAAATTGGTCAAAAATTCTATCAAAAGTAAAAAATCTTACTATAAGTGAAAAATCCTATTATAAGTCAATTTCTTTATCAAACGGATTTCGACTTCAATCAGGGTTTTATCAAACACATTTCTCTGTCGGATGGGCTCCGGGCAGAGAAATGAAATTTCTGAAGTGTTTTCATGTGGGCCCTAAGATTGCTCCTCCCCCTCACTCTTTTATTTTCAAAACTATAAAAATAAACATATGCTTATTTCACGAGTTGAATTCCACAAATTATAGTTTATAGTCAAATTATTTACGTTGGGAGTAATCCATCACTTAGGTGCTAGAGATGATAGCACACATGATCTATGAATTTTATTTTATTATGTAATGTCGATTTTGAACTTTTAATTTGTGCAGTATAATCCCCGAATTCAGTCCAATGTGCATTATTGAATTTACGCTTTTAATTTATTTAATGTGGTTTCTAAATTATTAGCAAATATTAAAAATTAATAGTATATTAAATGTTGGATAAGAGTTCAAGAACGATATTATACATTAAGTCAAAGTTGGCAACTTCATATTAAGCAAATTAAAAAGTTTCAAAGATAATATAATATATTGCATCGAAGTTCAGGAATCGGTTGACCGGTCAGAGGTGGGGGGAGACATGCGAAATTCCTAATATGTCCTCAAGAAAGACCGATGGACGACGGCCAATCTGTGGAGCCCACGAGAGCACGTGAATCTCACCGTCTCCAGTAAAGTTACTAAAATACCCTGACTCTCGTTAATAATCACTGTTTTCGCCACGTGTCATACGCAGATGAAGACGAAAGGCATCATCATCTTCTTCGCCGAAGTCCTTTATCTGTTAAAAAAATTCGCAAGTGAGCTCCTCAATTAGGGCAAAATTTTTCCTTTTCCGGTCTTCAACTCTCCCTTTCCTTTGTCACGATCGGGAGTCGACGTTCGCATCCGCAGGTACTTCCGCCATCGTCTGCATCTGAATCTCCCCACAATTAGGTCTTTCAATTGGTTTTTTTTTTTTTTTGGATTCTGCGTTTTCGCAAATTTCGTGCTCCCCCCGCGATTTGCATCTGAGTTCCTCTTTTTATACTAATTGCGGCGGTCTGAAATCGTCGCCCTTGAGATTTCTTAAGTTGTAAGCGAGAGCAGTGATGCTTTTTTTTGCTCGGGAATGGAGGTTGAGATTGGAATATGCTTTTTTGAATGATTGGGGATTCCGGCGAACGGCTTTTGCTGTGTGTTTGTGTTGTACGGCTTGAAATGTTTGATCCTTCCTGCTGAATTAGATCTCTGGCTTGATTTCCCCGCTCACAACTGTGCATTATTAGCATTTTTTTTTAATCGAGATGGGAATGAGATTCTCTCCCCTTTTTTCTTTTTTTATATACATAATTGCGGTTATTGATATTTTATTTTATTTATTTTTGGGTTCATCGACTGCCGATCCCAACTAGTTTGGGATAAAGGTGATTTTGATGTTGATAATTGCGGTTATTGACTTTCAATGAAGCTCTCTTGTTGTTAATGGCCACGGATAATTCACCGAGGACGTGGTACATATAAGAATGCTCTTTGTAGGATACTTTGCACTGGAAGCCATCCTGGATATTGGTTGGTGTCCAAAGAAAAAATGGGTCCATTTTCACTCATTATGGGTATTGCTAGATTAAGAAATAAGTTTAGCAATGTTGGGTGACCAGGGCTCTGTTTATATCGATGCGTGAGGTGTTCAATGGGCTTTCACGTAATATAAAGATAAGATTCATTTCGAACGTTCTAGTTCATGAAGGGGCTACACTCCATCCTTTGGTTGCTAGTGAAGTCTTTGGTTGAAAGGGTAATACAGCGCATGTCTTTACTTCTTGCAAGCTGTTTCGACATGATATTGATGACAATGACTGAACGTACTGAATAGTTGATTGGTGGGAGAGAAGGATGTGGGAAAAAGAGCTGTTTCTCATCTGTATCATTTGGTACCTAAATGGGTTGACAGTAGATTGCTATTGAGAAGGTAATGATGAAAAATGTTGGAACCTTGCCTTTGCAAAACACTTCTTTGGTTGAAGTCCTCATCCTAGGTTTTCTATCTGTTTGCTGGTGAAGTATGAGAAGAGTTATGAAAATTTTTAGTGGGAATGGCTTTTTGGATTTTCCTACATTCTAGTTTGTGGATTTTAAACGTTGTTGATAAAATAGTTTCACCTATAGCTGGAAACCACTTACAAGTTGGTTTGTTGGATGTCATTGCACCAGCTTTGATGCTTTTTACAACATGGAGTGAGGAATTTTGTAGTCAACCCTGCACTTGATTGTTGGGTTAGTGTGCTCTATTTTGACCTTAAGCGGATGCTCAAGTTACTAATTTATTTGAACATTATGAGAATATATCATGTAACTTCCATTCGGAGCTTTAGATTGATTTAATTAAATTGTCACTCATCAATGGTTTGCATTTTGCAAACATGGGCTTCTGTTTGATCTTCTTAGGATTGCAGGGAGAATTAGATTGAAGCAATAGTTAAAGTTGGGCGAGTTAGGGTCTGTTCGATAACTCTTTTCAATGCTGACGTTGAACATTTTCCGCACTTAAGAGTCCCTCCGTTTCATTAATGATGGTAATGTCATTGTCGCCTCACATTTTTTACATTCATCTAAAACTTGCTCTCGGTAGTAAGGAACCTACTTAATGTAGGACCCTGCACATGACCAGCAATAATCTGTTCTCTGTTTATACGTGGACATTTGTTTGCCAACATTTCTTAGTATTTTCAGGATCTATCCAACTTTGATTTTCACATTATCTGCCTTGTCTTCTCTTTGGCGTAAAACTTTCCCCTCTTGCATGCTGCACATTGGTCTAAGGAGAACCTGCTCTCCTGTAAGGAAACGATGCCATTGCAACATCCGCTCGTAATATTTGTATGCGCAATTATCATTCCTTTTGCACGTAGCATACTGAAAGGTCCTAACCTAATTGGAGTGGGGGAGCATGCCCTGCACTCTGTGTGTGTGTGTGTGTGTGTGTGTGTGTGTGTGGAGAGAGAGAGAGAGAGAGAGAGAGAGATCACTAGTTTATTCCTCTTGCAAGTAGCATACTACAACGTCCTAAACTAATTGGAGTGGGGGAGCGTGCCTGCGCTCTCTGTGTGCGTTCGTGCGTGCGTGCGCAGGTGCAGGGGCGGATGCGGGGGCGCGTGCGAGCGTGCGCGCAGCATGCGTGCAGGCGTGCGTGCGTGTGAGAGAGAGAGAGAGAGAGTGTTCATTGAATTAGAAATGGCTTCAACCATGTGAGAAGTCTTCTTAATGATCTGTGTCCCGTAGGAAATCCTCAAATCATTTCTAAAAGGTTTTTCACTTTCTATTCAGTGGTAAGGATTGCAGTTGAGTGAGTCACTTTTGTGATTGTCTGTGCTTTTATTTGCTGGAATTAATTTTTCTCCCCGTGGAGCCCAAAGAGTCCCAGTGCTTGCTTGTCTTTAACTTGGTCCTTTGAAACTAAAATGATAATGAGTATGCAATTTCCTGAAGTTGTGTAGAAACAAACCAAATTGTAAATGCATACTTTGCATGAATTAATTGTTAAAAGGCTCCATGTCAAGCTTGATTTAACGTGCGCGAAGATATTAACAGTCGACCAATATTGTGCGTGTTGCCCACTTCTTTTTATAATGGGTTTTTCTGCAGCAGTAATTACGACTAAGATTGTCCTTATTACATAATCGGATATGATGGTATGAAGCAATCATTTACGTGTGTCAAGATCTGATGGTAAAAAAATAATAATAATAAAAATAAACCAGTATTGTGCATGCTGACACTTCTTTTTCCTTTTTGTTTTTGGTCAAAATGTTGACACGTCCTTTCAAAATTGGATTTTTTGGGCAGTAAGTAAGACCAAGAATGTCCTTATTAAATAGTCTGATAGAATGGTATGAAGCAGTCATTTTACGTGTGTCAAGATTCTGATGGTGATGAAACAACTCAGTTTTGTCATTGCTTAAATTTCAAATGCAACTAAGCAAATTTTTTTTGGTCTTACAAATACAACTCTGGGACTATCTTGTTTTTCAGATTTTTCTGCCCAAGCTCTTAGATTAGAACAAATCAAAGATTAGCGAAATTGTGAGTGAATCAGTAACTCATCTGGAACTTATTAGAAGCACTTCCAAAATCAAACAGTTCTTCTTCTTGGACTATAATTGATTTCCATCTCTACCTCTGCTATAATAGACATGGAGAAAGGAGAGAGCGTCTTTATTGAACTGCTAGTTGGGCTGCCATAATGCAAAGCACTAAAGTCTTATGTATTTAGAGTGAAAACTTGTGAAGCTGCACAGGGTACTTCTGACTAGTTGACGTATTTATTTGAATTGAGAAATATCATGGTTTCTCTGTCAAAGTACAGTTTATGGACTCATTTTTTATTTGGTAAAAATTAGCAAAATACTTTTCCTATTCCCCTTTTTGGGATGGACTTTTCTCTAGTGCTATAACCCATTTGTTTTAATAGGTCAGAACTTAGAGAAAGTTTCCCTAGTCAGTTCTGTTGACTGGTGCTACATATACTGTGTTGAAGAGTTCCTTGAATTATGTTGAGTGATTAGTGCTTTACCCCTTGTTTTAGTCCTGTGGTACGTGATAAGTGAGAGCACCTTTCAAATGAGACATTTCTATATGGGGGAAATGATTCAGTAGTTTGAGTTGGGATGGCATAATTTATTCTACTACAATAGTGGGAAAAATTGTCTATATATATAGTGATCATGCATGTATCCGTGTTACTTTGTGGTATTCGGTTGGGATTGTGCGACATTTGGAGTTCTCGCAATAGAAACCTTTTAGCATTATGCTTGAACAGCAGTTTTATGAGTTCCCTTGGTGAGTTCTGATCAAATTTTGCTGATTTCTAGAGGGACAGGGAGAGGAGACTATGTCAAGTAGCAGAAACACCCATTGGTGTTACAGATGTAGGCGGCCAATAAGATTACAAGGGCGAGATGCAGTCTGCCCCAATTGTAATGGAGGATTTATTCAAGAACTTGATGACATGGTGCACATTAACCCGCTCGATTTCTTTGGACTTGACAACGATGAAGGTCGTGACCCACGGTATCGGATGATGGAAGCATTCTCAGCATTGATGGGGCAGCGATTGGCAGATAGAAGCCATAGCCATGACATCAGGGGCAGATCCGATCTATTTTCTGAGCATAACTCTGGAGTCGGTCCTTTACTGATATTTGGCGGCCAGATTCCTGTCAGGTTGTCTCGAAATAATGGATTCGAGGCCCTTTTTAATGGGGTTCCTGGAATTGGATTGACAAGGGGTAACGGAGGCGACTATTTTATAGGGCCTGGATTAGAAGAACTGTTTGAACAGCTTTCTGCTAATGAACGTCGGGGCCCTCCTCCTGCAGCAAGGTCTTCCATCGATTCCATGCCCACTGTTAAGATCTCACAGAGGCATCTTCGTTCTGATTCACACTGCCCTGTTTGTAAAGAACAATTTGAACTCGGTTCAGAAGCAAGGCAAATGCCATGCAACCATATTTATCACTCGGATTGCATTGTCCCATGGCTAGTCCAGCACAACTCATGCCCTGTTTGCCGCCAAGAATTGCCGCCCCAAGGATCGAGCAACAGCCGTCCAACTGCTGCAAATCGGGGGAGCAGCAGTAATGGCAACACCAGCGGGAGGGAGAGTCAAGGAAGGAGGAACCCCCTCTCGTACTTGTGGCCATTCCGTTCATCGAATTCCAGCTCTCGCAACAGCGGAAACAGCCCGAGTAACTCCCCAACCGTGCGCGAAAACAACCACCACCAGATGGGGTACTCTGGATGGCCCTTTGACTAAGTCGATGCGCCTTCAATGCCACTTGCTTTGTGATCCTGATAACGATTCATGGTAAGAGAACTGCTTGTGATGGAATTGGCTTTTAGAGATTGTGTGTTGTTTAAAAGTACGATAGCCTTTTTCTCTTCTGTCATTTCTGTAAATGACTCCTTCGGTAAAATCCTGTACGACGTGTTTTCAACTGTATTGTACACTGTAATTTTGCTCTTAAAGCTTGTGGGAAAGTCTGTGTGCCAAATTTTCGACGTCTCTGTGTCTGAACCTTCTATGGGATTGTTGCCCCAAACGGAAAAAAAAAAGAATATATATATATTGAAGTATGTGTCACATTGTTTGACAAAAGGTTCTAAATACTTTTATATTCACGTAGCTTCCTTTCATCTATAAACTTAAGCTTTTGGATTGGGCTTTCTAACATAGTATTAGAGCTAATGTTTTCCCTTTCACAAATGTTCATGATAAAAATTTCTCAAAAACTCCACCTACTCGTAATCCGACTTGCACGTGAGTAAAGGTGTTAAAAGTATGTCCTACATTGTTTGGCAAAACATTATAAATGCTCTTTATATTCATATAATCTCCCTCTATTAATAAATTTAAGCTTTTAAGTAAGAAAATTTTGAGGGGATTTTACTAAGCCTGTTTTTCCCATGACTTCTGATGCGTAAGGCTACATGTAGCCCATAATATCTGTTTAAAGCTGATCGTACAGTCTGAGCGAACGGAGCAGATGCCAATCTAACGCATGGGGGTGAAAATACAAGTTTCTGTTTCGATTTGACAAACATCGGCACAGATATTTATCATCTTTAGCCTTGAATGTCCAAAACTCATCATGGACGCGCCTCCAGCCTTTTCTCCTTTCTATGAGAAACTAGTGGGCATTTTTTCTGCGTGCAGGAATTCAAAAAACAAAAGACAAATAACTAAATTATATTATAGCACGACCTACGTCAGCATTTTTTAATTCACGGCTCATTTGGGGAAAGAGACCGTGGAAAGCCTCGGACAGAAGGAAAAACACTACCAAGCTTTCGTCCATGACAATCACCAACCCCCGCCAGACCATCCATCGTCAGCAGCTTTCTTGGAGCTACTACCCCCCCAACCGCCACCGTTCTCAGTCCCACCGTCGGTAGCACCGGCGCCGCCCCAACTTCCCGTCCCACTTCCCCAACCACCACGATCACCTCCGCCGCTTGCATTGCCGCTGCTTCCCCAACCACCATGGTCGCCTCCGCTGCTTGCACTGCCGCCGCTTCCCCAACCACCACGGTCGCCTCCGCCGCTTCCACTGCCTCCGGCACCCCATCCACCAGGAAATGCTTCCCTGCCCGGCGAATTCTGAATTTTAGCACCTGGAAAGCTGCCCCACCCGTCACCTCCATCCTTGCTACCTGAATCCCATTGAGGGGCGTCGTAACCTGAATCCTGTCGGTCATTACTGGGGGTGTTACTCCCCCTATTATTATTGTATGAGCCCCGACCACGTCCACGCCCACCATATGGTCTAGGAACCCCACTAGGATGCCCATCACGACGACCTGTTAAAATTTCAAACAGAGAAAACTAGTTGGCCATCTGAATGCATTAAAAACACGGAAGCACTTCCCCACTATCTGATAACGCAAAGATAAATGAAAAACATAGAACACTCAGCACTTGCCAGGGGAAAAGCAAGACAGAAGGGAAATAGCCCATGATAGTGAAATGCATATGGCCAAAGTGATATTAAGTACATGATGTAAACAGAGCACATCAAGCCCGAACCACCCCTCAAATAAAACTGTAACAGCCAGACCAAATCTCAGTTATAGGTGGTGAACACCATGAGCTTCTCTCAAGAATCTTATTCAACCAAACCAGAAGAGACTCCCCATTACTGGATATTTATACTGTCTACAATGGATTCTAGCAGCGCGTGTCCTGGGGATACTAAAAGTTTCCTATGCATTGATAGTCCCCATATTATGCGTAATAAATGCTTTGAAAACTGTATTATTTTTTACTCTAGTATATTCACAAGTGCACCCAGGCACTTGTTAACCGGACCCTCTAGTATTTTAGAACAAAAACAAAACCAAGTCTCGACTGGTGCATTCTATGCTAAGCAATGAACTCAGGCCATCTCTTCATAACCTGAAAATAGTTAGCACTGGAAAATTCAAGAGTACCTTCTGCAGAAATTCCAACGGGAGAAACATAAAGCATCCATGCAAGCCTATATATCAGGTATCTAGACGGACAGTACCTGTTCTTGACCCTGGCGTTGAAGATCTATCTCTGTCGAAAGACTGGCCCCTCCAGCCGCCTTCATTGGAGGAACCACCCCAACCACTGCCAACAGATGTTCCTGAAGAACCTCCAGTTGCAGGGCTTCGCATAGGCACCATGGCAGCGACTGACCTAATTGATGGCGTCGAGTCATGTTGAGGGTCGTTGATATGCTTCTGAAAATATGCCACAAGCCGATCAATGTCCTCAAACATCCTTTTCCGGAACTTAAATCCTTTAGGGTAAAGACCTATGTACTCATGGTGGGGATTTGTGCTCCTTATATAAGAAAGGATGAAGGTGCCTGGATGTTCATGGGAAATGCCAAAGCAATAAACTATCCTCATAGGACACTCTGCTTTCTCAATCCTCAGAAGCTCATCGACTTCTGCTTTAGTGCCCTTCCTAAACTTTCGATAGTTCAGCATTGCCTTTAAATGCCCCACCAAGGGATCCACATACCGATCCATAACCTACAATATAAGCAACTTAGTTTAGAAGTATATCAGATCCCCTTTGCCCGCGGATGTCACATAAATTTAAAAAATTATCCTAGCATCAGCCTCACATAATTTTAAAACGAGTACCCTAGCATCAGCCTCTGCCAATATAAGCATTTTCCAAACAATACGGCACTACAAATGTTTTCCAGAGTTAAGATTAAAATGTTACTTCTTGCGTTGCTTTCAAGATCTCCCTTTCTTAAAAAACTATTGGAAATAAGTCAGTTCTGGAAACACCAAAATGGCCATTTTCAGTATAAATTGCCTTAATAAGACATAATCCTCGATGCAAGCTAACAAACAGGAAAATTTTGTAAGTTTGCTTCTTAAAGGTAAATTCCAAATTTCAATTTCTGGATATATTCCTAAACAGAGAATTTTACTAGATTTTGGTCCTTAATAATAGCTACATATTAATCCAGTGCTTAGCAAGAAAAACTGCCGCACAGAAAATCTCAATGGTTCAACTAAGTACCTCCAGCCCCAAAACCTAGCCAGCCTAAAAAACTACCAAGCACAAGCATTAGCAAGTGCATACACCCAAAAAATCGATTTTAAGTTGCAGAAAACTGCAAACATCTCTCCCGGAATTACCAAAAGAAAGCAAAGACAATGCATTGGTCATAGTATACTAAAGTATGGTTTGTCACAACAAGCAACAAGCACTACCAGGCAAAATCAAACAAGAATAACCCCGAGTTCCTTTTCCAGGACATCATCTGCTCGAATAAGAAAAAACCACAAGTTCACTAAGTAAAGGAAGTGGCTGTTATTGCAAAAAATCTGACCCAAAAAAGAAGTAGGAAGAGTTACATTATGATGTTTTGTAACTGTTCAATTTATTCACAGGCAGCTCAGGCAATTCATTTGCGGTGGGCGTGCAGAAACTAGTAGGGAGGAAGATATTGAATAAATGGACCCAGTCTGCCATCTCGAGCCTATTTAAAGAAAATCACCGTTAACCAATTTTCTCAACTACATTTAAGAAGCAAGAACAAGTTCCTGATACCCATCAGCTCAATTACTCACTCAGTAATTCTAAGGAGGCTTCCTACCACAAAAATAAAGCAATGTAACTCAGAATCTAAAAAATCCAATTTAAAAAAGGAACAGCAGTCTAGCTAGAAAACAGCCAAGTGATGCGACGCACACCATTGTACATTTCAAATGATCATGCAACATGCAAAATTGTCTGAAATGCATCAAGTGGTGACTTGATTGACACGAAAAATTACTGACCTCATCCAAATCCTCGAAGATGTCCTCCCCAATTTTCAATGTCTTACCAATGCGAAGCAGACTTGTGATGTCTTTGTGCTCCTTGCCACCTTCAACTATATCCTTATGTGCATAAACGCCATCATAAACTTTAAGAGTCAAGGTCAAATAAGAGGGCCCTCGAGAACTGGGACGAATGACACTTTCACCAGGATCTTTGTCCGACAAGAACTGCCACAAAAGAACCACTCTTCAAGTACTTTGCTCAATAAATGAATTTTCTTAGAAGTAACTGAAGTACAAAAGAACACATGACCCTAATTCAAACCAATTTCTATCAACACTCAACAGACATCCAACTTCCGCGGCCCCAAGCCCCAAAATTTTTCATGAGATTCGTATATCCGAGGAATGCTGCTACAATAAAGATTACATTGACAAACATATATAAAAATAATCAAATTTCAGTTTATTAAACCCAAACAAACTGCTGAGCTACCAAGATAGATCAAGTAAATGAAAATTATGGATAATGTTTTGTTTAGAACAAGTACAAACAAAGCCTTGTCCTAATAAGTGGGCTCAGCAATATAAATCCTTATACGCCCACTCGATTCAAAGAGGTCTTGTCAAAAAACTTGTCATACATAAAATTACGGATGCTTGAACCAAATCCAATCCAAATATAAGTAGAAGAAAAAGAGTCTTAAGAACATTGCGCATCACAACATATTTTTTGTGTCCACATGACTCAAAAGGATGGAGTAACCTCATCTTTCACAACTTCAAGCTATATCATGGAGAACCTAGTGTTTATCACTCTAAAGTGCCCAAAGATGGAAGGGGGAACCAACAATTTAAAGAATCTCCCCAGCAGTACCAGATCAGAATCCTTTCAGGCCCCAAATTCAAGAACAACTGAACCACCTGCCACCCAACTAATACCACCACGGCTTCCGAACAACTTCTCTCACCCTCTTTCCTTCTCTTCCTTCTGAACCACCCTCAAACAACTCGACAATGATGCAAATTAACTAAACTAACAACTTGCTGCCTAACCAGTCATCTGTTTGTTTTATGTTTAGAAATGAACAGGACTGCCTACTTTAGCAGATCAAAATCAATCAGCAATTTCTTAGGGACATGCATAAGATATAGCCACATGAAAATGCTGCAAACAAAATCTATGCGCTTAAACTTTACGAATGATCTTTATTTTAGGCCACAAACCTCTATTGCTTCATCAGCTGTAATATTCTGGAAGCGAGGGTGAACAATCATTCTTGGTTTGAAATGCCTCTTAGCAAGCTCCTTCTCTTTCCGAGCTTTCTCTTGCTCACTCTGCAAGCTGCTCCTATCTTCATGGTAGTAAGGATCAACATTCTGGACATTCTGAGATCTGTTATTTCTCATCTCGCTCTCGCGACAAACTAGGAAAACCTGATGCCTATTCTTCTGAATCGACTTTATTTTGCATGTAAGGATGTCACCTTCATGCAACCTATCAGACAGCTCAGATATGTCTCTCCAATCATCCGAGTAGTCCTCCCTCATAAGGACGCCAGTTAAACCAGATTCAAGAGCACAAATTGCTTTTAGAGGCTGCACCCTGCGTACTGTGGCTTGCACAATTCTTCCTTCAGCCAAAGTTTCCTCGGTCTCACCTGAAAGCATATAAAACTCCTCATCCTGACTAAGTTCTTCATATTGTTTTCGCCAATCCTGAAAACCCTGGATCAATTCCCTCACAATCATATGGAGCGTCTGTATTTTATTCTGACGCTGCTTGTCTTTAGCATATCTAGGAAGATCAAGCGATTTTAAAAACTTCGGATGGTCCCTGACATATTCTATAGCCATTTCCAATGCCTCATCATCAAAGTTCCCATCACCGTCGCCATATTTATCAAAAACATCTTTTGCCAACTCCTGGGCTAGGTTATAAGATTCTGGATGGATTCGTGTATCATCCAACAAGTCAATGAACTGGCTGCTGCTAGCGGCCAAGCCACTTCGTCTGACACGCAAGAAACCAACAGCATTCACAAACACCTTCTTACCAAGTCCATGGACAGTTACAAAGTCTTTTCGAGTGTAAATTGCTCCAGCCCTCACCAATGACCTCTGCAAAGATGCTGCCTTTCTAGGTCCAAGCCCGGATATGAATTGTAAAGGTGCAAACAACCACTCGTGGCTAATAGCTAAATTAACATCTAGCCCTACTTGATTTGTAACATCTACCATGACCTGTTCAACCATGCTGTACTTCTCATCGGAAGTGAGAAAATCCTCCAGAGGATTGAGTTTCCAAGATAATATCTCCTTTCCAGGACCACAAAGAGTTGCAACCATTGCCAAGGGATTTTGTAGATAGCGCCCAAGAGCCACAGCTCGCCTCACAATGCCTGAAAAAGATTGACAAGGAAAGAGGATCACAATTTTAGTCTCCAATATATACAAAGTGCGACATTTTTTTACCTTGTTGAGAAGGCAGTTGATCAGATGAAATCCGAGAATTTTCATATAGACGAGGTAGAGATTCATCCCCATATACAATGCTTAAGCCATCCATCTCATGGCCCACATCCCTAGGATTTTCCTCCACCATTTTGAAAATAATCTGCAGAAAACAAAACAGGGCACTCATGCATCAGCATAGCAGACAAGGCAACAAAAATAGCTTTCAATGAGAACATCCAACTCAGTAAAATCTCAATAAGAATCCATATCCTATCCTTGGCAATGTACAAGGAGGCCCAAAAAAAGACTTATTTTCAAATTATAATCACCATTTCCAAGATAAGAACTAGAAGACAAGTCAGTCCCTTTTATTATATTTTCCACAAAAAATGGAAGATTAAGAATGCAAGTTTACGTGTCTACTACTCAACTCCATGACTACAAAGAGAAACAGAACTCGTGAGTAACAAATCCCACTTCATCACTCTCAAAACACTAGAGTGATAAGAGACTCGCTACACACAATCGCAGGAGACCTGAATAAATACCAAATAAGCATAAAGATGGATTATTCACTTCGTAACCCAACATCGGCAATCTTGCAAAATTGAGGTTCCTCTGAAACAAGTAATTAACCAAAAAGCAGGAACGAACTCTAAGTTGTAACATTTTCAAGACAAATTAATAATCGTTATGCCAAGCAACAAATGGAAAGGAAATTAATACAACTCAATTAGAGACATCACCTCATATATGTCATCCTTCAACCGTGTGCAAGACAGATTGACAGCTCCCAGAACTACAACATGTGGTTGGTGATCTGTCATGAACTTCAAAACCCTTTGTTGGTCATTCTTCTTGCGTTGCTGGTCATTTATATTTTGAGACCGCAAGGTAAGGGATCCTGTATAAAGCACATCTAGGACCTCCCCAGATGAATCCAGCATTACAAAGGTTGTCGCAGGTTTTCCAGGACCCCAGCAGCAAGCCATAACTCTTGGTGCTGCTTCATCATCCGAGCTAAACTCACTTTCCTTCCTTTGATAAGGTCCAATGGAAACTTTTCTCCACAGAGCCTCACCATATTCAGTTACCAACCAGTTCTTGGATCTACTGGTCAACAATGCTCTCGCTTCTTTCTCCATTGAGGGAAGAAGAAAACCATGAAGTGCATCCACCAAGATTAAGTTCCTCTGCTCATTCCACAGCTGAGCAGATTTACTTACCCCGTCACTCAGATAATAAACTGTGCAGTCACGTACCAACTTTTTCAGTGCTGCCTCAGGTAACTTGATTGAAACTTGAAGCAACTTCTCCTCTTCTGCTTTCTGGATTAAAAGCCACTGCGCATCCTCAAATGCACTCAGTGGCTTTTCACGCAGCCACTTAACACCAGCAAACTGATGAAAAGAATCGATAGTCAAGTTTCCATCAGGTGTAGGACTTGTTGACACCACAGCATTATCCATGAACACACTTCGGACATATTTTCGAACCCGGGGCTCACAACTAATCTCAACTGCTGCCTGAATATTTTAAAAAAGGATCCGCAATTAGCAATAACACAATCTGTTACACCATTGGAAAAGAATCATACACCATAAAGCAAACAATTAAATAATAACGCTGATGTATACCATGTGCCGTGCCCCTTTAAGAACAGCTTGTGGAGTCTCAAACATAGCACATGTGAAGTTAGAGGCCATCTCCTCCGGAGTTTCCTTCGCATCTTCCAATTCATCCGTCTACATCGCAATAAAACACAAAGCAAGACCGTTGATTATTTCCTATCAATATCAATCTCACACAAAAGCAGAAAGAAAACAATCTTACATTCTCCAGATTTTCTAATGATATCAATAACCCAAATTGTTCTGAGCTGTATCCAAACTTGCTCGCAACCTCCCATAGGCCCGCCTTACTACAAACACTATATTGCGACTTCCTCTTGGGCCTCTTATATAGGCCTTCATCCACTCCAACTTCGCCGGCAGGAAAATGCAAATTGAATTTCGAGTCAACATCATCAACCTCTCTTTCTGTTTCTGCAGCATTGAGTGACTTGCAAATCGAGTCAAAAAGCCGTTGATTCAGACTGAGCCTTGTTTCATCATACACTCGTCTAGACTCTTCCTCAAATCGCTTATAATAATATAACTGCAGAGCAGCCTTTCGTTTCTGAAGCAAGAGCCATTTCCTATCGAGATCATGAATAGCCCAAAGTACCTGCATTCAGACATTGCTAGAGTTAGTTAGCATTTGTTCCCCATATTAGATCAGTCAAAACAGAGCCCAACTCAAATCGAATCACAGCTTCGATGGTTGGTGCATCAACCTTGTGCCACTTCAATGCAGGTGCTCGCTCAAAACTTTCATCATTCTCAAGACTTTCATTTCCTTCAGGATCCCCCAAGAGGCTCAAGCACTCCTCTTTACGATACATCGCAATGAAAGGTATCTGAGAGCCAACAAAGAAAAATAAATTTTCTGAACATTAAAAAGCTACTCAAGAAACAAAGACGGCGATACTAACATCCAACTTCTGACCGTGCAAATGATTCAAAAATCTTGGTATTTCATCCTTCTTTATAGATACATCATGCCCTCCATCTTTCTTGCGGAAAAGAAATGCTAATACACTTGTGAGCTGATTGTATATCCAGTTAGTCTCATCTTGAGAAGCAATTTCATCTGTCCGCAGATTAACACCTCCGTCGGATATCTATCAAAACAAGAGTATGACCATAAAAGGATCAATCAGCAAACACATACCCAGAAGCAAATACAAAAATTGTGTTAATGTAGTATAAACCTGCTTCCTCTCCGGAACATCTCTCTCTCGAATGACGTCATCTTTTTCTGTCATGTACTTCTCTGAAAGAATAACAGGTTCAAATTCATCTTCAAGTCTCCTTTCCCTCAATTCAGTAGATTCTAGGCTTTGTTTCCGCAACTGCAAGAGGTCATCAACATCGCCAAAAATCTCATGGGCTTCTTGGAGCGCAGATGATGACACTCCAGGAGCCTGTCTAGACTTCTTTCTCTTAAACTTCCTCCTCCTTAAGAAAAGAAAGAAACACCAGTGTGATAACTCAGTTACATAAACATTGTAATAATCAATGGAGTTTCAGAAGTACCTGACAGGAGCACCATTCTCATCAACTTCTTCCTCATCCACAATAAAATCGGCCATGTCATCATCATCACCTATCTCTACATCTTCCTCCTCCATTGGTTCTTCGTCTTCAGCAATATCCTCGAGCGGTGGTCCTATATTGTTATGAAGACCAACCATCACAAATAGGTTAAGACCCTAGTCCGTAAATTTTACAGTGCAATAAAGAGACACAAACCCTCGTCATCCCCAAAAAGACTGCGCTTGAGTTTCTCCTCCGCAGTTCGTCCGCCTTTACCACTTCCAACAACCTCCTCCTCATCAGAAAACGCAGAGCTCTCCTCATCAGCATTCCTCCGTGCTTTCTTCAGCCGTTTAAACTTTTTGCTCTCCTGAAGAGATTCCAACGTTTAAATTAAATATGTTATTTACAAAGAATGGGACGATAGAGTAGTAGAAAGGGAAAAAAAAACTACTAGAATACCTTCGATGGGCGGTGAAAACCAGTGATATTGTTGTCTTCAAGGAGATCGTAATCGTCCTCATCAAGTTGAAACTCCTTAACACTTCAATTCCCAATCACCAAGAAGAAGGATGAATGAAGAAAGAAAAGAATTAGAGATTTCACGCCCTTTTCAGACTGGGAAATGCTTTTATAAAAAAAAAATCTAGGATATGTGAAGAGCCACATCAAAGTCATATTCACAGTTTAAAACTTATAAATAAGCAAAGATCCTCTATTTCTTTAGATGATTTTCTTATTATGGGAAACAAATCAACAAAGAAAGCAGTACTTATTCCAAAAAAGAGAACAGAGATAATACTTCTTCTTTCTCTTCTTCTTCTTCTGCCTCTCCTCATCACTGTCCGGCCTATCCTCCTCTTCGTCCTGCTCTTCTTCTTCTTCATCAACATCATCTACAATAAATCCATCTTTCTCGTACTCATCCTGTCCCTCTTCTGCAAAACAAAACCGACGGATATGACTATATACTCAAGCAGACATCCCCGTAAGAAATCAACAACTAAAAGGACAGACCGAAACTTAACAGCCAATGAAGTATGTACGAGATTATTGGTCGAACGAAGAATACTAAAAACTTCAGTAGAATGATTATAACCTTTTTCAAAACCCATTGCTATGGGCAAGCTACAGGTCAAGAGCTCAGTTCAGCATTGGAAACACACTCATCCACTCGTAGTCGGATAACCGAGCCAATATAGAGCCCACAACATATGAAGAAAATCAAAATTATAACAGAAATGCCAAAGTAGATATAACTCTACTTCCAACAATACTGCCAGACACCAATTGCTCCAAGAGAGAGCACAAAACTATGACTTTCTCCAAGTGAATGCATGTGATCCTCTTCATTTCTTTTTTAGCAAGATTACAAGAAATATTTCTTTGCCCAAACCCTGAAATTTACAGTTTCAAAGGATTCTTTACTATCCTGTTTCCAGAATTCTACACTTCCATCAATAAGCAAGGTCAGTCTGCAAGGAAGATCTATAATGTCAAAAGCCTCTCTCCACAGTTGAAAACCCTCTGAGAGATCGTTGAAATTCTCCATAATGACGTTCAAGTGATCCAGTAGTTCTCACAGTTAAACGAATTTACATTTAACCACAACCATCCTGACCTCTAAATCTCTCTAATCCACTGCTTTTCACCCAAAGGGAAAAAAAATATTCTCCATTCACTGTAATAAAGATACCCCAATCCGATCCATAAGAAGCCCCCACCCACACACTATCCTACAATCAACTCGGACAAGACCAAACATGCAACATCCCAAATGTATTCACGCGAACCCATCGTCGGATCAAAAAAATTGCCCGAGACCAAAACCTCATACCACCTCTCGAGCAAACAAGCCCTAGCCCAATCCATCACGAAGCCTCGTCTAAAGCACAACACGAAGTTCCAAAACCACGACGTTCGAAACTCGAAAGAACAGCTACGACCCCCAAAAAGCATTTCAGCGGAGGATATTGAAGCAAAAGAGTACCATCTTCTTCGTCCTCGTCCTCGTCGTCGACGCCGCGTCCCCTGGCTTCGTCCTCGTCCTCGAGGGGTTCCCTATCGTCTCCCACCTCGAGCTCGTCTGCCATGAAGCACCGGAGACAAAAATTACACCGCAATGTGGGGGGGAGGAGAAAAGGAATCGAAGAGCATCCAAGGCCAGAGGATTCGTTCCGGCCAGAAGGAGAAACGCATCGGAGGAAACAGGGAAAAAAAAAAAAAAACGTGCCGGTATTCTCGAGGGCTCACCTTCGTCGTCCGAGACGACTGCTTTCCCCATGGCCGCAGAGGAAGAATTAGGGTTTGATAGAGACTTAAACCAGAGAGTGAGCGCGTATGTGCGTGTCTGAGAGAGGAGAGAGCTTGCGCAGAGAGAGATTATACTGAGATTGCAGGAACAAAGGTGCTTGGGACCTGGAGAGAGAGAGACGGAGACCGGCTTGTAATTACGAAACTGCCCCCTTTTCTGGGGCTTTGGGTCCGAGAGAGCTGTGTATACGGGCCGGGCTTTTCCTGAAATTGTTCTTGCAGAGAGCCGGTCCGGCCCAATCGGGGCTAGACCGAATCTTCCAATACGTGAGAACTTGTAAGGCTCTGTTTGGCGGTGATTCTGATCCTTTATTTCTGTTCCCAGAAACAAAAAAGGATCATAAACATGTTTGGTAATGGAAAAAAAAATGATTTTGATTCTGGTCCTGAGAACACTTTTAGACCACTTTTCGGAAGCAAAAAAAAGATGATTCTGGTATTTTGGAACACTTTTGGGATCACTTTTTTGCACAATATACTTATGACTTATCCTTCATATTTATAATTAAAATTTTAATATAAAATGGTATTATTTTAAAAAAAGTCCAACACGTAGATTTTCAACTTTACATAAATTAAAATAGATTAAAATTCAATTTTAAAAATTACTAAAAACTAATTTTCTTAAATTAAAATTTTTATTTAAGGTAAATTTAATAATAAAAAAATTAAAAATTTAAGAAATGGGGGACATAAAAAAAATATTTATATTTTTAATTTAATAATCAAAAAAATTAAGATTGAAAAAAGCTAAAATTTTGAAAAAAATTTCTCATCACCAGATTCTTCCCCTCCCCCCCTTTTTTTTTTTAAAAAATTAGTTTTTTTTTGTAAAATTTTAAGCCTATATTTAAATTCAATTTATATTTAATTTTATATTTAAAAATTAGTTTTTAGAAAAATTTTAAATCTAATTTATTTTTTTTATATTAAGAGACCTCTAATACGCATGTTTTTTTTTCAAATTTTTATCTATTTTATTTTTTATTCTAATTAAGTTTGTATTTTTTATTTCCTATTATGTTTTTTCAACTTTTATCTTTTTTTTTTTTTAAAGATTGGACCCAACCCTCCACGTTACGAACTAAATCTCCAATTTTTTCTCCATTTTTCGAGCCGCACAAAAAATTTGTCGAGTCGGGTGAAAAAAAAATCAATGTAGTTGAGTTGCGGGTCTTGTAAGCTTGTACGATGTGTAATTACAATAGTGCAAAACTATAGGCGGTTGCACAATGAGGAGCTTTTCTTTCTTTTTTTTTTTTGTAAGCAATCTAAAAGTCACAAGAAAGAATAACAAACAAATGATTTAGACAAATTCTGTAAATGTAATACGAATTACTTTTCAAACAATATAAACGATCGCATACTCATGACAAATCGACAAACGAATTGGGAACAGAAATTTTGTTGCTTTTTTTTTTTTGCTCCATAATCACTATTTGATTATTTTCCCTATTCTTTGCCATCAAATGTGATTATATAATTATTTGATTTAAATGACAAATTGGGAACGGAAATTTTGTGTAGCTACCAAACGCGTTTCTGTTCTAGGAACAAAAATTTTAAACAGTTACCAAACACATTCTGATTCTCAAAAAATCATCCGGGAGCAGAATCAAAAAAAGTGATTTTGATCGGAATCATTTTTTGAGAATAGAATCACCGCCAAACAGAGCCTAAGTGTTGTTTATTTGTCAATCGAATGTATGAGGCAAACTTTTGAACTTTGGTCTCCACCCTGAATTTACCATTATACAATCAAATTCACAGTTAAGTGAAACTAGATGAAATAGTTGAGGAGCGATATCGACTTCTACTTTTTTGCAACTACGCTTACAATTCAAAGATTCTGAGTATATCACACGACAACCGTTTCGGGTTAAGAAAAACGAAAGAAAAAGGAAACAGAGAATATATGTTTACATTGAAAAGAAAATTGAAGAAACCCATGTTATTTTCAAACCTTTTTCTAAATGTTCTCGTGCGGAAAAAAAAAAAAGGTAGAAGATATATGAGCTCCATTATGTCCGAAAGTTTCCGCATATAAATCAAGTTCGTGGTTTTTCAGATTACTAACGACACATCATATACTATGTCGTGCCCGATTAGGGTTCAATGTTCTGTGATTTGTCTAATTGAGGGTGTGGTTGTTTTGGAGAAAAATTCGTGATAAAGAAAAACGTTGTTCAAAAAATCATTTTTCAGAAAAAAAAAATTTCTTCTTTAGGCGAGGGAGAATTTTTTTTCCTAACTTTAAGCAAGCGCGTTACTTTGATCGTGAATGATTTTTCAGTCTACCAATCCTTTTCAGCAAACCAAGCCCGTGAAAAATCCAGAAAACTAATTCGCGAAAAAAAGTTTCCACTCAAACAAATGCACCCTAAAGAGAGATTGCCGGACACATTGACATAGATTCTATATAGGCCGGCCAATTGCCATATTTTCGAAACATTTGCAGGTAAATTTTCAATCCTCATTTGAAATTGCTGATGTGGCGGTCTAGTCATCGCTACACATCTCACGTGTCACGGCCGCCAATCCGACGTGAATATTTTTTCTTTTTTTGGTCAAAGACGTGAACAAGTTTACTCGCTCAATTTTTTTAATTTTCTTTCTTCTTTTTTTCTTTTGCTATGGTCACAATTAATCTTCGTCTTCATCTTCTTTTCCCTATACAGTTAATCTCCAAGCCAGACACCATTGCTATTCTCTGGTTCTACTTTTGAGTGTCGATTTCAGGATCCCCTCTTCACCAAATATTTCCACCACTCCATCTGACGGTGCTTGGTCAAGAGATTAAAGACAGCATTCAAGTCCTTCGTCGGAAGCCCGTCCATCGGAACCCTCGACCACGAGTTGAACTTAGGTCTGGGCCTCGAGCCCGAGGTCGCGACAAAGCTCGAGCCATCCATATTTGGGGGGGGCTCGAGCTTGACGCCACCACAGAGGTGGAGTCCTCCAAATCTCGGGTTCGAGCTCAGCGCCTCAGCGGAGCTCGAGGTCGGCAAGCTTGGTCGACCCTTCGGAGCCGCCGATGTCTACACTTCATGGCAGAGTGCGACCATTGGGAGGCCCATGTTCCGTGGAGGTAAGAGAGCCTTCTTACTGCATTTCTTCGAAGCCTCGGTAACGTTATCGACTGACATGGTGCCGAGCTATTTCGAGATGATGGCAATTCCATTTGTATTCGGAACCAAGAAACTCGACCTCTTGAGAACGAGAACGAGGACAGAAAAAAGATGAAAAAATTACAAAAAAAAAAGTTACAAATTTATTGAATTTATTCCAATTCGATTATAAACCTTTTAATTTAATCAATTCAATCATAAATATTTTGACGATTTGTCAATTGAGTCAATCCAATCGAGTTTAATTTGAAATCGCTGACATGAACATGGTCATCGCACTTGGCACCCCGATGAACAATCATGGTTTTGTTTTTTTTAATTTTGAATTAATTTTTGTCTTTATTTTTTTTTCTATGCCGGCAAGGGTCGCAGGTGGCCCTTGCCTAGATTTGGTAAAAGCCTTCGTGCCCTCACTCGCGGCCGGTGGGGTTACGAAGGCCTCGCCAAGGCCATTGTGGCCTTGCTACCCATGGGCAAGGGCATTCGCAGCCTGCGAGGGTCACCGGGGACCCTCACCGGCGCAGCAAAAAAGCAAAGAGAAAGAAAACGAAATTTTAAAACTAAACTAAAGAAATTAAAAAAATAAAATCATAGTAATTGGCCACGTCGGCGTTAGCGATGCTATGTAGAACGAATAGCATCCACATCATCAATTATACTTAAATTGACAAATGATCAAAAGATTTAGAACTAAAATTGCCATATCGAAAGGTTCAAGATTGAATTGCTACAAATACACAATGGGGTTTATGACTTTTTTGGCCGTTTCTGCGAAATGCGAAGGAAAAACTCCGAAAAAGATTTAGAAATTCAAGCAATTCCAGATCGTCTCAACATCGCCGCTTAGAACCGCATCGGAACTTTCACGCGGGCTAACATTTGGAACGATTGAAAAGTTCAGGACAACATCAGAATCCGTGCAATAATTCCCGGACCGAGTTGGTTGAATTTTTTCCCCTTTTTACCCCTAATGCGAAACGAAGGAAATGCAGTCACGGCGGGTTGACCGGGCTAAACCCGTTGGAAGGGAATCGATTTCTCCTCACGGTCTTCGAGTTTGGTGAGTCAAAACGCAAGGAAAGCATGAAAGCACAATGAAAATAATCACGGGGATGTGCGGTGGGGCCGAGCAACAAAAATTTCGATAAATAAATAAATAAATAAATTAGGAAAATTAGAGAAAAAAAAATTGACAATTTTTTTTTTATTTTTAGGGACAAGTGCTACGAAATCACAATTTATCCCGTGACTGGCGCGTGGGCCACACTGCTCTAGAGAAGAGAGGGAGAGTGGGGGAGTGGAACCTTCGCTTTCTCTGATAAGAAAAGCATGCCCGACATCCACGTCATCCCTCGCCCCCCCCTCCCCCATTTCACAGCACGCTCCGCGATTGAGATTTGTAGCCAACCCTTTCCCCGCCACTACCCGCCAGGGCCACCATCATCCACAGTCTAATTAAATCCACACATATGTTTTTTCAAAAAAAAGAAAAAGAAAACCTCGAAAATCTCAAGGTCTCCATTCTTTCGCCGAAAAATAAATAATCTAAAAAAATATTTCTTTTTTTTATAAATAAACCTTGCTTGTGTAATAGCTAATAATAATAATACTTTTATTATCGATGGCAATTTATATCTAAACATTTTCGCGAACGGTAAAAACATTACTTGTCCATTTAATTTTTTGTTTTTATAAGTGGTATACGCGATCATTTTAGAGAATCATGTTATCAAATCGCTCATTTTTTGAGAAAACAAACCGAGCCCGTGATCGAATAAAAGCTTAATTTTGCACACTCTTAATTGAGAAAAAAATGGTAAAATGGATAAATATAAAAGGCACGACGGCCACCCTCATGTCATTTTGCCTGCACTCTTTTAATACGTGCTATATAATATTACAATGAATAAACCCATTATTTAAACATCGAGAAAGTCGGCTCGTGATCTCTCGCAAAATATCATATAACCTATATTCGTACACACCGGAATTCGTACTTCGAATTACCCCGGTGATTAAATTGAATCTGCTAATAATGATCTCGTTGTGGGGTTCAATAGACTTTGAGCAAAAAAAAAACATGTGGGTCATTTTGCAATTTGCTAGATTAGATGTGTATATAAGGAAGCGCATGGATTTTCGGACAGCCCACGTTTCGTCCCCATCCTGGGTACGTATGATCCTGTGTGTCTCGGGGTCCCGGCTTTAACTCACACATTTGAATTTCTCCTCTTTTTTTTTTTTTTTTTTGTCTCTTTATATGTTTTTTTTTTTTAATTCGATTTAGTTTTTATTTTATTTTGTTTTGTCCATGTGAAGATGGATAGGCGATGTGGTGGGTCACGGGGTTAAGTCCACCGCCGCGTTCAACGTTGTAGGAGTATCTAGATTTCGCATTATATTTACGTTATGGCGGAATTTCTCCGCGATAAAATATCTTTTATCGAAATTCGTTCTTCGACTTTTAAACACGATAAATGGTCCAGTGAAGATCTTGAACGGAAGAAATATAGATAGTCGGATAATCAACACGTGAGATTTGCAAACACTCTGATAAAATTACACAAATGTTATCTCAACCAGTGTTTAATTCGATGAAGAGATTTCGTAAGTACAACTCAAAAGAAATCGATACAAATGAGTTTGAAAGAAAATTCACAAACGCGGACAAAATCGGAGTTTGATTCGATGGAATGACTTGGTGTGCACAATTTCTCTCGGGAGATAGCGAACCGAGCCCCTTAAACTAAGCCGAAGTTTGACTCGACGATAAAGCCTTGGTGTGCACAATTTCTCTCAAAAGAAATCGATACAAATGAGTTTGAAAGAAAATTCACAAACGCGGACAAAATCAGAGTTTGATTCGATGGAATGACTTGGTGTGCACAATTTCTCTCGGGAGATAGCGAACCGAGCCCCTTAAACTAAGCCGAAGTTTGACTCGACGATAAAGCCTTGAATACACTTTGATAATATACCATAATTTGATTTGATGTTGCAGTATAAGGGATAAAGATAAATGTCGGAGTTTGATTCAACGACGAGAATATGAAAAGTACAACTAAGGAAAATAAAGTGCAGTGCGATAAATAAAGATAAGATAAATTTGTTGATTTGTTCGGGGCTATTTTGTGAATGCTCCGTGGTATTTGTGATGGTGAAGTAAGTGGCCGCCCTTCAGCGGTTGAGACTTCTATTGCGCCAATAGTTGCCACGTCTATCATCTCCCACAAACTCTTTTCACCAAGTCTTCAAACAGTTATTTTGTTTCAAATAGATGTCAATATCCCAGCTTAAGCTTCTCCCCTACTTGGACTAATCATGTCCACGTCTTCCCCTTTAGGATCTCTGGGTCAAAATCGCAGTAATTGTTGATAGCCTTTAGAAAAACTTATTTCGTTCATGTAGCTTGTGTTTGCATCCATTGTACTTTACAGTCTCATTTGCCATATTTTCGGGGAGTTATCTCGTCACTATCTGGCGATAATTATATTTACGCCAAGTAATTCAAGGAGGATTTTTGTCTTCTTTGGCGCTTCTTGAAAAGTGTTTGGATTTTTGGCGAGATTACTTTCGTTGGCAACCGTGTTCATAGCTTGCTTTATATGCTCCGTTAGCTTAGACACATTGTATTACCCCTGCTACTTAAACAGGTGGCATTGTTCCCTATTGGTATCAACAGCTTGCTTAATGTTTCTCATTGATTGACACCTATAGGAATCCTCACGCATTCTGCCCATGGTTTTTTTGTATTTTGTCGAGGTGCTTGCTCCTCATATGCATAGCATGTGTATCGACTTCTCTCGTGCGTTGCACGTGTGGGGATTAGCGGACTATTTTGAATGCTGACAATTCGGGACACGAAACTAAAGTTAAAAAGGGATGGCTGTTATTTCATTCTAATTTTACACATTTCAAGATATGGTCTTCGGTTAATAGGTATGCAGCCCTATTGGTAAAGAAATTGTGGGGTAAGGATGCTAATATCATAGGGCGGGGTTCGACTCTTGCTCTCTAAAAAGAGAAGGGCAAAAAGTCAAAAAGATGAGAGTTAGAAGTAAAACTGAGATCTTCGATTTTTTTTAATTAAATTGTGAGGTATTGAGTAACAAGTCTCCTTTTTTATTTGTTTTGGAACACAAGCAACAAGTCTCGTTGAGATGCCACCAAATTACGATTCGAAAATCTAGAATCTCTTCCGGGGAAAAAAGAAAATCAAAATTGGGAGGGAAGGCTTTCGTTTTAACTTTGGTTGACCAAATTGATCGTTAACTTACACTGCACCGCGGCTTACGCCACACGCCTTTACTACACTTTTTGCCCCCGAGTCAAAACCACTCTCACCAATGCAGAATTTCCGTCGTTAATATCGATTAACTAAGTTAATCAGCTCGATTAAAATAAGTTAAACTTCACAGCTTCTCTCTCTCTCTCTCTCTCTCTCTCTCCCTTTTTCCACGATACTCGCTGTCTCAAAGTGCGCAGGAGGTGCTGGAGGTTTTTATTATTCAATACCTGCCTCTCTCTCTGCGCTTCACCATCTCTCTCTATCTCTCTCTCTCTCTCTCTCTCTCTCTCTGTTTATCACTTTTGAATGAGGCCAAGCACCCACCATTGAAAAGATAGAAGAAAATGGAGGAAAATGTTTTTTTTTTTAGTTGGGTATTTTTGAAAGACGGGTGTAGTGTACATGTACAATACAATGCATAAGAACAAACAAAAAGGTCACAAAGAACAGATAAACCACCACCATCCCATGACTAAACAACTGTGATGGAGTACTAGAGAGAGAAAGACTACCTCGAGAGGGAGAGAGAGAGAGAGAGGGAGAGCGCATGTAATAATCCATTTGCAGAGGAAGTTGCTCTTGCTCGCTCAAACCCTTTGAATGCATAGAAGAACACCGGCGAGAAGAGCTCGGGTTTCTCTCTGTTGACGCCATTTTTTTTTCTGTTGCTTTCTCGCTCTGCGAGCAAAGCGAGGGAAATGGGTGCATTTTATTCGGACCCAGCTCACCGAACTGGACATGGGTTTTGCGGTGGCCTCCGCCGCGGGTGCTTCCGGAACTAGCCTGCATTGTCGGCCTCCACAATGGGGAAGAGCGCCGAGGAAGAGCAGCAAGTGGCCGCGACGGTGGTCTCGATCACTTCCGAGCGGAATGCGGAGCGATGGCGCTGTGGATGCGGTGGGATTTCGAAGCGCGTCGGGGTCAGATGCGTGGCGGTGTTAGTGTTTTCCATGGCCGTGTTCTTGTCGGCCGTGTTTTGGTTGCCTCCGTTCTTGCGGTTCGCAGATCGGGGAGATCTGGATCTGGATCCGAGGTTTAGAGGTGGGTCTTCACGGTGGATTCTTGAAATCTTGTCTTGATGGGTGCTCGCTTTTTCCTGGTTTTCTTGAATTTGTGTGCCGACATTGCCTGAAGATGACACGTGGTTTCGAGGGTTCGTCCGTTCTTGAGTTGTTTTTGGTACATGGTTTAGTTCTTGCTTCTGGGGTTGTTTGGAATGTTTGGGGAGTAATTGCAGTTGAAGATCCGATGAAAATTGCTGGTGGAATTTCAGTATGCGCATTTGCGGAAAATTAGTCGTAATTCCTCTGTTTTCATTTGATTTGAGGGGTCTATTCATCTTTAATTGCTAAAAGTAGAAAATGAGGGAATTTACTCTAATAGGAAGACTCTGAGAGGCTTTTGGCTACATGTGGAACCAAGTAATAGTTCGAATTAATGCGTCCTATGATCCTTCCAATTTGAATAGAAGTGGAGAGCTTCCATTCAGTTTTGGTGGCAAATGAGTAAATACTTGGTTTAGTTTTAGCTGTTAATTTTGCTTTTCCTTTGTATGGTCAATTAGAGATCTGCCTTATAGAGTTGAAATCTTTACCAAACTGGACTGATGGATCTGTCTTTCCTCTCGAAACATGTACATATTCGTGCTTGCTCATGCTCCCTTTTAGTATGTCCAATTATGCCCAATCTATCTCTTGCTGGGTGAGGCAGTTTGAATGTTATGCTTTCATAATGTTCGGCACCGGGTTTGTCAGATGATATTCATGCAGCGTCAGTTTGAGAAGGTTTCATGGTTATTCAGGGTCTGAAAATCTTGCAGCTTTTACAAATTCTGCTGCACACTTTCTTGCTTGCAACAAAGTGGACATATATGCTTTTACCTGTTAATACAACGAGTCAGACCCTTTCAATGGAAATTTGAACCTTCCCTTATCTTCGTTTAGTTTTCATGCACTGAGATTCCATCTCTTCCAAAAGTCTTTTATTGTTGCTTGTTAAAGGTATTTAGTGTATTCATCTTTTTTTTGGTAAAAAATGTATTCATCCTTAAACTGCTTGCCAACCTACGGTTGTCTTATGGTGCATCTTTATGTACTGGAAGGGTCATATTGTTGCTGCTACTCAAATGACAGAGCTGTGCTTGATTTTCTCTTCGGAGTTTTACAATCCACAGCTTTCATGATGCTGGGTTTTTAATCTCTCTGTCCAACGTTTCACTAGTGTACCTGTAGCAACTAGCAAAGAAAGGCTTGTTTCAGGCTATTGTTAGTTGCTTCACTCGGAGTAAAAGATCCACGATTTTTGTATGCTGGAAGGGTTTTTGGTTCTGCCGACTCTTGATAAAACTGCCCGACTGTCTAAATTTTACGCACTTCATCCACCGAAAATTATCAATTTCACCAAATTTTAATCAATGCAATTTTCCATGCATTAAAATGGGAAGTAATTGCAGCCCGCATAGTTTCGGATCCATGTTTGCAGTTACTGACAGTTTCTCGTTATATCTTATAAATGTACATGCTGGCGCATTCTGGGTTGATGCAGGTTTTGCAAGTGTGATAGAAGTTTCTCTGTACCAATGTAATTTGTTGGCATGAAAATATTAGGATGTCAAATGGAAAAAAAAAAAAACCATGAGTTGTTCGATCTATTGGAATTCTTGAATTCATTTTCACTATTTCTGGATCTTGTTCACCTTCACGCTTTGGGTCTAAGCCTTGTATTTTTCACTTTTGAAATTTATCTCTTTATTTATTCTCTCAATGTTTTGTTGGAATGTTCAAGTAATGTGATCCTTATGGCCAAAGTAAAAGAAAAGCACTCTCCTATGCTTAATAATAATCTGTTAGTCATTGTTTATCGTTCTAGGTCATGATATAGTAGCTACCTTTAATGTTGAGAAGCCGGTTCTTCTACTTCAAGACAATGTCTTGCAGCTCGAAGATGACATTTTTGCAGAGATCAATCTTGCGACTATCAGAGTATGTGCCTCCCATTGCCTTTTCTTTTAACCATCTTATTGATTACGAGGCTAATTTTCCCCGTCCTCTGAACAGGTAGTTATCTTATCGGTGGAGCCTTTAGCTGGAACAAATTCAGCAAAGGTCGTGTTTGCTATTGATCCGGATGCCAAAAATTCAAAAATATCCACTGCTACAGAAAGTTTGATAAGGGAGTCCTTTGAATCTCTGGTTACACGCCTAATATCTCTCCGTTTGACTGCATCCTTATTTGGCGACCCATTCTCGTTTGAGGTGCTAAAGTTCCCCGGAGGAATTACCATCATCCCTCTTCAGAGTGCATTTCTTCTGCAGAAAGTGCAGATCTACTTCAACTTTACCTTAAACTACTCTATAGAGCAAATACAAGCGAATTTTGATGATCTCAGAAGCCAGTTGAGATCAGGATTGCATCTCTCGTCCTATGAGGTTAGAGAGGAGCACCCTTTCTTTGTTTCTTTTAGAATGTTCCAACTTAGCACATTCACGTTTTCAGTTATCTTCTCCTCTAGGCAATATTTTCTTTAACCTTATAGTATCTGTCCTCCAATTTTTATTTGTTTTTTGTAGATCATGAGCATTATCGCTCATGCATTTAGGGACCTCTGAGGTTTATGTGGGTATCTTTATGGTGGTATCAGAATAAGTTTGGTTGTTATCATTTATCTGAAAGGAATTTCTTGCCCCCAATTGGAGTAAACTTATTCGAGTGTCTATTGATGGAGTGTGCATCCTAAACAATCTGGAGAATCTTATTAGTTTTGGCTGTTTTTTTTTCTGTGTAGAACTTGTACATTAGCTTATCGAATATGAGAGGTTCAACAGTGGATCCTCCGACGATAGTTCAGTCATCCGTTTTGCTGGCAATTGGAAGCATGCCGATACCGAGGTTGAAGCAACTGGCACAGACAATCACGGGTTCTCACTCAAGAAATCTCGGCCTTAACAATACAATATTTGGCAAGGTCAAGCAAGTCCGGCTTTCATCGATATTGCAGCACTCTCTCAATGGTGGCGACGGAGGTGGACCATCATTTCCACCTTCTCCAGCTCCTCTTCCCGAGCCCCACCATGCACACCATCACCATCACCACCATCACCACTCTCACCACCATCACTTCCATAATGAGCATCAGCCCCCTATGATTTCACCAGCGCCTGCCACTCATGGTAGCGCGCATTCACCAAGAGCCGTTTCACCTGCCCACAGAAAAATCTCACCTGTCCACAGCAAAAGCTCTCCGTCATCTGCACCTGAGCCAAGTTATGAGGCAAGGCCTCCTGGCTGTAGTTTCGGCCATAAAGGGAAGTCTTCAGGGAACATTGGAAAGCAGTCTCATATAGCTCCGGTTCCTGCACCAGCACAGGCTCCTCGACATTCTGTGGTTTCTCCATCCCCACAAGCGCATCAAGTGGCTTCTCATCCGCGTGTGGTTCCTGTGTCTAGCCCCTTACCACATGTCGTCTATACTCATGTTCAACCTCCATCGGCGACCAAAAGTCATACAGATAACCCTGTGCAAACGCCGCCAGTTGCTCCATCACTGAATTCATGTAAGTAACATCCATCCTGCTTCATTGCTTCATAAATCTGATTAACTGTGTCTCCCATTCAAGTCCTTGTATGAGTTCTTCTATCCCCATTTGTGATAGCCGTGGTAGATAATTGGCAACGAGATTATTTTGTGCAGAGTCACCATTATTCTTTTCAATGGACGTTTCACACTGATCGTGTAACCTACTGATTCAGTCTTTGGCATTTGTCCCAGACCAGAAACTTTTCCATGAAATATGACAGTTGCCTCTCAGTTAAAGGCATACTGGGTCTTCTGATCTTTTGGATTGTTACATAATCGCTGAATCTAATATAGTACATGTCTGCATTTGCAGCTTCTGCAGGTCTTCTTCCCACAGCACGATGGGCATTCATGGTGATCTTCGCAATCATATTACAGTTATGAGGTCATGGACGAAGCTATCGTATTTTGACCAGTTGAAACGACAGTCTCTGGAACTTGTGAAGGCCTTGAATGATCAACCTATACCGAGTAGAAGGAACCAGAGGAGCTTTACAGGTGAGAGTGGCCGCAAAAAGGGGCGGTCCTGCTCACACCTGTATGGGTGGATATATGTAGGTTTTGGGCGCGCACATGTGTGTATATATGTTAATCGAAACCCGGCTGGCAGATGCACCATCAGGTCAAAGTCACAGAGGTGGCAGGCCATTGGTTCACATTGCATCTCCGCCGCTGTGTATTCTCTTCTGCGGCAAATGTAAACGGTAAGGAAAAAGGAAAAAAAAAAGACAGAACAAACGAACTGCATAGAACTTTCTGTTTTTCGTTTACAATCTAATTTTCGAGTACGTTGAGTACTATTTTTCGATCCCGGGTGTGCTCACTTCAGCTCTGAATTCGATGCCGGCTTGAGATCATATCTGTCTGTTGCGGTTTTATCAGATAGGTCAGAGGATTGCTTATTACCCAAGTTTTCTGGGTTGAACCAATTAGCAAGTAGGTGCTCTTCATGGGTGCCCGGGGCTCCGGCATTGGGCATTGGACCTGTTCCATAGTCAAGCTAATTCCAGCCATGCCGATCGAGGCCGACGTTGTTTCAGCTCTTAAGTTCAGTAAACAACGTACCGTGCGTTTCGCCTCTAATTAATTTTAATTAGTTAGTTAATTAATTCATCATTTGTGGCACAATGGAAAGGAGTTGAGACTTGAGTGATGGGTCGGTGTCTGGTGAGGCTTGTGATTGATGGGTTGGTGGGCAGCTCTGCATCTGGACAATGGCTTGGGGGGTATTTTCGTAAAAATACAAATGCAATTTTCGAATATTGGCAGGTTTCCGTCGGTGCCACCTGAGAACCCTGAATTAGAATATGCTTTTGAAGGCAATATTTTGTCTTTGATTAAAAAAGAAAAGAAAAGGAAAAGCAATATTTTGTTTTGTATTTTTTTAAACTAGGGAAATATGCTGACTTTTTGAAGTATTGGATTTGACGATTTTCGCAATTTCTATCAAAAAAAATTTGCTCTCGTCTGAGTGACCAAGAATTGGTTTTGTACCCATTTTTTTGTTTGTTTGTTTGGCTAGTAAGGAGAAAATCATCATTTGCACATGTATGAATCTTCTTAGTGATGGATATATTGCCTTTTTTCTTTCTTGTTTCGTGAAAAATGAATAATTTTAAATATATATTTTTTGAAAAATGATCGTTTATATCCAGAAGGCATCTAAAATAATTTATCGTTTTAAATATATTATTTTTAAATTCATTCAATCTGTGCGAAATAAAGAGAAATTATTTTAGATGCCTTTATCTGTTTTCATTTATTGGCAATAAATTCAATTAACTTGTTTTGAGTTTATTTAACCATTTCATAACCAAAAGCAATGTGTTTTTTTTTTTGGGTAAGGACCAAAAGCAATGTGTTTGGGTACGCTAAAACAATAAATGCTTATGTTATATCATTTTCTTCAAACAGCATATAGCATGTTTAGATGGTACTTTGAATTTTTTCCTTTTGGGGGTTTATACTGCATGGTCCATTTTGCTCGCAAGTTATAAAGCTAGCATTAACTATCGACTAGTTGAAATTAACAAAAGTAGCATATTTGTTACTTGATAGCATCTCGAGATAAAACTACTCTAAATTTTTTTTCAATGCAAAGCAATATGGTGACCTTTTATTATCATCACATATTCTGGTCATTAAGCGACAAGCAAAAATTTTAATTATGTTTTTAACTCTTCTCACATGATATGAGAGAAGATCATTATTGATGGTAGTTGTTAGGATTTGGCGCGTAATCATCATAGAATTCAAAAAAAGAAATCAAAATAGAAAATTTATCATGATTTATTCTTAAATTAGGGCTATATTCATTATTCAATAGATGTTTTCATTATAATTAGCATATCATTTTTTTTATTACAATCCTTGATTACGAGGAAAAAACAATATGTTATAGTAATTATTCATAGTTCAAAAGTGCTGCCCACCCTGTCGGGGCGGCTCCCTCATGTGTACAGTGGGCGGCGGCTCCCTCGGGATCCCGTCAGCTCACTGGATAGAATCTCGTGCTTTCCTATTTGCGGGAGCATGAATCAAACCCAACAGACGGAGGCTAACGGAGGTGTCTGGACTGTATCTGGACCAAACCTTCTGAGGAGCGTAGATTCGATGGGGTGGCCCTTCCTTGCGAACGAAAAAGACGCTTTACTCTTGTGTAGAGGTACATGAAAATATCGTTTCGATCGGACAAAACTCCTCTCTCGCGCTCACCCATTTTCTTCACCGTCTTCACGTTCTCAGAGGAGGAAAGGCCACCTCTTTTCCCCCAAAAAAATCTGGACACAAAAGCGGGGATCCTTTTTCTCTCTTTCGTTGTCTTCACTCCAGCAGCCAATCTCTATAATCGGGTGGCGAGCGTTCCTCTTGAAAATCCCAGCGTTTATTTGCAAAACATTCAAAACTCTAACAACGTGTTATAGAAGTAACGAAAAGGTCGGAGCTTGATAACTTCAGCTGCCTCGCATTACGTTCGCTCGATTGGATTCTACTCCGTTCCCGTGATTTCTCTCTTCGGTTTTGCTAGATATCGAGAAATCCCTTCTGGGCCTGAGTGATTTCTCCTCAAGAATGGCGAATTTTGGAATATTTTCCGACTCCAAGTCCACGGAATCTGTGACCGTCAGCTTCAGAATACCGTACTACACTCACTGGGGTCAGAGCCTGCTCGTGTGCGGCTCTGAGCCGGTGCTCGGATCGTGGGATGTGAAGAAGGGCGTATTGTTGACTCCGTCTCACCACGGCGACGAGCTCATATGGCGTGGGAGTGTCACTCTGCCGAGGGGTTACACGAGCGAGTACAGTTATTACGTGGTGGACGATGGCAGGAACCTGTTGAGATGGGAGATGGGGAAGAAGCGCAGGTTGGTGTTGCCCGAGGGAGTGAAGGGCGGTGATGTGGTGGAGCTTTATGATCTTTGGCAGGTTATCCTTTTTCCGATTCTTCTTCTGCTAAACTTTTAGTCTCTTAATTTATTGTGGAAACAAAACAAAAGTTTATGATTCTTGCTTTTATTTGATTCAACTAGAAAGGGGTGATGGAGTTGCTCTAGCGATTCTTGCGAATAAGCTGCTCTACTATTGTCTAATGGTAGATTCCTATTGTGGGAAAAAAGTGAAAGATGGGTGGAGTGGTTCAGTTGCACTCCGAGATTCTTGTAACTTACCTTTGTTCTTTTTCCAGAATAAAATGGATCTATGGTGAGATTGTTTATTGACAATGGAGTGTTATACAAAGTTAACAAGCTGGGAATCGGGGTTGAAGAGCGATTGTAAAGGGAAGATCATTACAATAAGATAAGATAGAAGAGTATGCGGAAGTTGAAAACCGCGACAGTGCTCACTTTCCTCAACTTGGTCCCTTTTATATTTTCAGATTGTGTTTTGCTGTCACAACCTATTTCGATCTGGGGTCCCGTGACTTGACGATTCTTCACTTTATTCTGAAGTTGGATTGCTGCTTTGCACTTCTCATCTTCCATCTACATGTTTGTTTGTTTTGTTAACTATAACATCAGTGTTTAGCTGTTGTAAATCTGAAAAGGATAATCATTGGCAAGTGCCGCTTGGATCATCCATCTTAGAGCAGTTGAGATTATGAGGTGTTTCGGAGGGGTCCTGGAATACTGGATACAATTAGATCGAGTAATTTAGCCACAATGATTATGTTTTCTTTTAGCGTACATTGTTGTTTGATGTTGTGGAAGTTTTTTGACAAGAACTGGTACTCAACTTCCTTGAAGCACATCTTGATGAGTAGTAGCTGACACCTTTTTCCCAGCAGACTGGTTCAGATACTCTCCCATTCAGAAGTGCGTTCAAAGATGTCATCTTTCGTAGAAGTTCAAGTGTGGGCATAGAGAGACCCCTTGTAGTTCTTCAGAATAATTTGGATGAAATTGGTAATTTGTTCATTTAGACTATTGATGAAACCTTTGCATGTATTTTCTTTGAAACTTTTAGCTGACTGTTTCTTATTTGTGCTTGGGTCAAATGCAGATTCTGTCCTCATTCATTTTCGAATATGCTGCCCCAGTATAGAAGAGGACACTGCAGTAAGCTCCCCTTTCCAACTGAACTTTTGACTTGTTTGTTTTAAACAATTTCTATGTTCCTTTTCTTATCCTGTTGGGCTTTCAGGTGTATGTGATAGGGAGCTGTTCGAAGTTGGGGCAGTGGAAGATTCAGAATGGAGTTAAACTTGGCCATGCTGGTGATTCAGTTTGGCATGCTGATTGTGTAGTCCAAAGAGGCGACTTTCCCATAAAATATCCTTTCGAGTTTCTTTTGGCTTCAAGAATTTGACTGCTTTCAAGTAGTATCTTCTTGGCTGTTAGTTTGGCTATTGCAGGCCTATCTCTCTCTCCTTAACCATCTTTTACACATACAAGTATTGTACATATGGCAAGGCAGGGAACATTTCTCTTGAAGTCGGCTCTCAACGGGAACTTTCCCTCGAATCCTCCGAAAGTCAACCAAGATATATGTTCCTCTCTGATGGCATGTTTCGAGTAAGCAAGTTCACTATTTATTAGCTTTTAAGTGGTATGATTTGTGACATTCGGTGACATTCTCTTCATCAATCTGTTTCTTAGGCAATGCCATGGCGCGGTGCTGGTGTTGCTATTCCCATCTTTTCCATCAGATCCGAAGAGGATGTTGGAGTTGGGGAGTTTCTTGATTTGAAGTTGCTTGTTGACTGGGCTTTTGAATGTGGATTTCACTTGATTCAACTTTTACCAATTAATGATACTTCTGTACATGGAATGTGGTGGGACTCTTATCCTTACAGGTAAGCTGTCTCCTTAAAAGTTTGTATACTTGCGATTATCACGGGAATAAGTGTCTTCTTTCATCTATTCATACCTGACTCTTACTTTCCTCTACATTATAGTTGGAAAAAAGAAAAATCTAATAACGAATATTGTTTTTTGCACCTTCTGATCTTCACATACCAGTTACCACATGTGGTTAATTTTTTTTTTTAATCAACTCACAAGCATGGTGTCTTATTTAACCTTTATCCCTCTTGTTTTGGAGCAAGAAATCTGGACAAGAGTTGAGGTTCTGGATAAAGAGGTGCAAAAGTATGCAAAATTCACAGTGATGAATATGTTCTGGCACAGAAATGTATTAAGGAATGCCTCTGTCTGGAGTAGGACACTATCATAGAGAAGCACCCGGAAGTGGGAGAAGAAGCACAGAAACTGACCACTAGCCAATATCTTGTCGACGATACTGTTTAAAAAGCTACAGCTTTTTTAGTTAAGAGGAACAGGCAAAAAAGAGCTTAATGCTTCTGATGCATGATTCCTTGGCGAAATCAATTCATACATCTCTAGTTATCAGTTGTTCATCATAGAGAAGGTTGAAGTTTATTATGATAGTTTTTATGTTTTCATCTGCTTACCTATTTGGTTTTTTTCCCTCCTTGTATTCATGCAGCTCACTTTCAGTATTTGCATTACATCCACTTTACCTGAGACTGGGTGCTCTTTCGAAGAACATACCTAATGATATCAAGGTGTTATATGTAACTTTTCACCTTTGCTTGCGATAGATGTACTGAGAGCAGCTTCTTTATTGTCAAGCTTTGAACTCTCAAGCATGTCTTTTGTTACAGAATTGATCTGTATTCTTCTTGTCTTCCAGCATGATATTTTGAAGGCCAAGGAGGAGCTGGATAAGAAGGTAACATGGTTTATTAATTTTTTTGCTACCTAAGGAACTTTTTCCTATGTATGTTTGGTAATTCTAACTGCAAACAAGCTAGAATTGGGCCACGTGGCTTCATTGGGAGGGAAAATTTCTGAAAAGCATGAGAGCCTCGTTCATGGCAAGAAATGATTAGACAGAGGCTGATGTCCAGATTCTCCGCTCTCTTCTTGTTTTCTTTTGTGGTTCTATTTTATGCTTGTGATTTCACTCGTTCCAGTAGGACAATAATCCCGTCCCTTAATAAAATAAAATGCCTTTATCTATGAATTTTTAGCATTAGATATTAAACTGAGTTTTGGAGGTTTGGATTACCAACTAGTAATTATTTCTCAGTAATCCTCTCCCTTAATCAAATAAAATGCCTTTATCTATGCATTTTTAGCATTAGATGTTGAACTGTGACTTGGAGGTTTTGGTTACCAACTAGTAATTATTTCTCATGCTAGCAAATTCCCGTAGATCGCATATACCTTATTTCTCTATTTTTATCTTGCCTAAGTAGATTATCTTGAGTCTCGTTCTTTACACTTCTTCCTAGCTGCTTGGCCTGTAGTAGGTATCTAGTTTACTGCTTTTGGTAATCCTTTGGGAATTTGTAGGAAACTCTTTATTTCTTTATTTATTAAATTTATTTTTCAAGGCGGGATACTTATATTTCTACTCCAATGCTGGCCAAATTTCCTTGAAATGGCTCCTCACGCACGTAGTTCTATCCTAATGCCCTCTTGTTTTGATAAACAATGCTGGAACCAACCTGCTCTATTGGGTTAGTCATTGGTTTTGACGGCTTTCTTCCTGATAGAGTGGAGCAATCGTCTGTGCCTCGTGAAGTCTAGATACATTATCTGTTCAACTAAGTTTGCTTCTATCAATGAGATTGGTGATATTTTCTATGAAGACGAGTTGGCGACAAAATGTGAGGCTGCTTGTTGTGTTTCTAGTTGAAGAAAGGCTTGCATCAGTAATTTTCTGTATGGGACATGTTAAGCATAATTGACATCTTTGGTGTTGCTAATTACTAAATGGCCAATTATGTTACTGCAGAGGCCAGTTTTTCTGTATATCCTGACACGCAAATTGCCTTAATTGAGTTTGGATGTCTAGGATGTTGATTATGAAGCGACAATGGCCGCAAAGCTTTCAATTGCCAAGAAACTTTTCTCTCTTGAGAAGAATTCAGTCCTTAATTCAAGCATCTTCCAAAAGTTCTTTTCAGAGAATGAGGTCATAAAAATTCTTTTTGTCCTGTTCTAATTAATTTATGATGTTCTTTTGAGATAGGATGCATCGTAGCAACTCATAAGCTGTGTCCTTTGAAGTTGCAGTTTTCACTCTGACTCCTGCTTCAATTATTTGTAGGAATGGTTGAAACCTTATGCAGCCTTTTGTTTCCTACGTGACTTCTTTGAAACTTCTGATCACAGCCAATGGGGTCGCTTTTCCCAATTTTCAAAGGAAAAGGTGATTTTTGCTTCGTTTTTTAGTCAATTTGGTTTATCTGTTTATTCAGTTTTTATTGATGAACTTACTAGATTTTTAGACGCTCTAATTGAAGATCTGATAAGATCGTCCTTCTTTCCTTGCAGCTTGATAAACTTGTCTCAAAAGAGAGCTTGCACTATGACATTATATGCTTTCACTACTACATTCAATTCCATTTAGACTTGCAAGTAAGTGTATTGCGTTTTCTCATTTTGATGTATTCTGGAAATTGTTCACTAGCCATCCTGACATATTTATTTATTTATTTATTTTTGGTCCAAAACATTTTTATTGGTTGAAACATTATGAATTGGCAGTTGTCAGAAGCAGCTGGGTATGCTAGAGAGAGAGGAGTGGTGTTAAAAGGAGATCTGCCTATTGGTGTTGATAGAAATAGTGTTGATACCTGGGTCTATCCAAATTTGTTTCGGATGAACACGGCAACTGGAGCGCCTCCTGATTATTTTGATAAGAATGGGCAGAACTGGGGGTTTCCTACTTATAACTGGGAGGAAATGTCGAAGGACAATTATGCTTGGTGGTGTGCCCGTTTAACACAGGTTCTTGTTGGCATATAATAGCACAGTACCATGTGTCAACAACTTTTGAGCTCTTGGTTTGCACAATGGTCATTTTGAACTTAATAAGCATGACTATGAATTTTTCTCACCAGATGGCAAAGTACTTCACGGCTTACCGAATTGACCACATACTTGGTTTCTTTAGAATCTGGGAACTTCCAGAGCATGCCATGACAGGCCTTGTTGGTAAATTTAGACCATCAATTCCTCTAAGTCAGGTACTACTAATCCTCTTGATTCATACTGAAAATGAAGTTCACAGAAATTATTTCTTGTTATAAATGATTCCTCTTCCTCTGTTTAAAGCTTTTTTAGTAAAATTGATATCTAATTGTAGGAAGAACTTGAACGAGAGGGAATATGGGACTTTAATCGTTTGAGCAATCCTTATGTCCGGCAGGAATTATTACAGGTTGCTAACTTTTACTTCTTTGACATGTTGTGATTAGTGTCTGTACATTCAAATGATTCTGTTTGTCAATTGGTCCCAATTGATGAGGTTTTTTGGTTCAAAGGTTTTATACTTCATAGGAACAATCTTCTCCTCTTGCAGGAAAAATTTGGAGAACCATGGCCTCTTATTGCTTCTAATTTCTTCAATCAATATGAGAAGCACCTTTATGAGGTAACGATGAGGAGTTAGAGCACCATGAAGCTTTATATTGTTCTCCCTCTTATGATTTTTCACCTGCAAATTCAGGTTGACTGATGTCTCTTTTGAGGGACTTAGTTTTCTCAAGTATAGCTGGCCGTGGCTGCTTAATCCAGTTGAAAGTTATATTGGTTTGAACTTAAACCAACAGTGATGGAGTTTCATGTGTCTGTTCTATGTCAAGATATTTAGACGTACTTACTTCTGTGGAGATTCGTGTGCCACGAAATTCTTGTTTTAAATTGTGATTCAGAAGTCTCTCTTCAATTTTAAATGGCAAAAAGTGCTATCAAGGGACATGGGAGGTACAAAATCGAACTGAAGAATAAATGAAGGAAAATGGACAATTGAAGCAGTTATTCACCTGTAAATTCAGGTTGACTGATGTCTCTTTTGAGGGACTTAGTTGTCTCAAGTATAGTTGGCCGTGCCTGCTTAATCCAGTTGAAAGTTATATTGGTTTGAACTTAAACTAACAGTGATGGAGTTTCATGCGTCTGTTATATGTCAAGTTATTTAGACGTACTTACTTCTATGGAGATACGGGTGCCATGAAATTCTTGTTTTAAATTGTGATTTGGAAGTCTCTCTTCCTTTTTAAAGGGCAAAAAGTGCTATCAAGGGACATGGGAGGTACAAAATTGAACTGAAGAATAAATGAAGGAAAATGGATAATTGAAGCAGTTATACGTCCTGTTAAAGCTTATAATATAGATCCTCTTTGTACCCTGTTGGTGTGATTAGAGGCCTGATTTGGTAGTAATGGCATCTTCTCCTTGCAAAACTTCCTGGTAATGGCAGCGAGGAAATGGGAAAAAGAATTACTTGCTCTTAGGCCCTGGATGGAATTTGATGGTGCCGCGCTCTTAGTGGTTTCACACGTGTCTAACAAGGGCAAGTTCAAATGAAGTAGAACTTATTTGCCTCCGGCATTTCGCCTTGTTGTTTTATTTGCTTTCGGAATTTTGTTGCCTTGTAGATGTGTTATGAAAGCATCTTGGCCTAGCTTCAACTTCAGATAGTTCTTTCTGTCCACTGATCCACTGATTCACATGAGATTGGTTGATTTTGTAGTTCAAGGAAGACTGCAACACAGAGAAGAAAATTGCTGCAAAGCTGAAGTCATTTGCTCAAAGGTCCCTGTTGGAAGATGAAAATAAGATACGTCGTAATCTCTTTGATCTTCTACAGGTAATAAGAGTCAATCTTCCGTTTCTCCTATAATTTGGTGCACTTGTTTTTTTTCCCCCTGCTTTCCACCTTTACTTGTTAGAATCTATTTGCGTTTGCAATCCTAGCACTGTTCCATCTTGCAGAATATAGTTCTTATCAGGGATCCCGAGGATGCGAAGAAATTTTATCCTCGTTTCAATCTGGAAGATACAGCAAGTTTTAAGGACTTGGATGATCACAGGTATCAGTCTTTTGGTTCTCATTGAGTCACTGAGGCTTCGTTTGCTTCGCGAAAAAGTAATGATTTGGAAGACATTTACCTAAAAATGATGGCTTTTATCGCTTAAAATAATTGGTTACTGAACAACAATTTTATATCCAAACATTTTCGTGGATGATGAAAATTCTTTCGTTTTTGTGTATTTGTAAGTGATACAAGCGACGTTTTTAGAAAAATGTTATCCAAATCATTCATTTTCCGTGAAACATACCTAAGCTTGACTAATGTTGGCTCCATTTTCGTTAATGGTTTAATTGTTGGTTATTATGTCCTACTGGAAAACATGGTGTCCTTTTGATCTCTTCGGTCAAAATTATTTGACCTTGTGTTGCGTTTGGGTTTCTTATTGGGAGCAAGGGGGCTTTACTAGAAGATGGATAACTCCTCTTTATGACATTTAACGAGTTTTTTTTTTTACGCAGCAAGAATGTTTTGAAGCGATTGTACTATGATTACTATTTTCACCGGCAAGATAACCTGTGGAGACAGAATGCTTTAAAGACATTGCCTGTCCTCCTGAACTCTTCAGATATGTTGGCTTGTGGAGAAGATTTAGGCCTCATCCCGTCGTGTGTACATCCAGTATGTCTCCCAATTTCATACGAATACTTTCTAATAAGGAGCTGTTGTAACTGTGACATTATCTCACAGGTTATGCAAGAACTTGGACTAGTAGGTTTGCGCATCCAGCGAATGCCTAGTGAACCGGATCTTGAGTTTGGTATTCCTTCTCAGTACAGCTACATGACGGTATGATCCTACAGGATTCCACGTAGCTTGTTCGAATACTTCACCAATCTTGTTAACCGAGTTGTGCTTTAAGCTAATTTCAGATATCTATGTGTTTCTGTTTCTGGAGTAATCATAGAAAGTTAAAATTTGCAGTTCTGTCTTTTCATTGCTCATCAAGTCTGCTTTCCGTGCATTCATAAGAGAACTTCTTCCCTTCCCTTATGTATGCGTGTCTGTGCGCATGAAGTACCAAAGAAAAGAAACTTTCCAAAACTGGATATGTTCTATAAGTTGATGGTGAAACTTCTCCTGTTGCTTAGGTGTGTGCTCCTTCTTGCCACGACTGTTCTACGTTACGTGCTTGGTGGGAAGAAGATGAAGAAAGAAGGCGTCGTTTCTCCAAAAATGTGATCGGTTCTGACAAGTTGCCCCCAAGTAAATGTGTTCCTGATGTTGCATATTTTATTTTACGCCAACATGTCGAAGCTCCATCCATGTGGGCAATCTTCCCTCTTCAGGTATTTTGCCCGAGACAGTTCTTCAGCTGAAATTCCATTTGCATCTAATTGGTTGTTAGGTGTGGCAGATCCATTCTCATACCCTTGATGGTTCCTATGCTCAATTTCATCATTTACTGTTCTCTTTTGTTTGGATATCCTGTGACTTGGGCCGTGCTTAAGTCACGTTTGTGTTGATGTCAGGACTTGCTGGTGTTGAAAGAAGAATACATGACTCGTCCAGCAACCGAGGAAACAATCAATGACCCGACCAATCCAAAGCACTACTGGAGATACCGTAAGCTTAATCCTTCCGTTGTTTTGAGGTTTTGAGATTAGAACATGAGAGATGATTCTGCAGTTCTCTATAGCTTGCTTTAAGTATTTGACCCTTAAATTAAGTTGATAAGATACAAAGACTGCACCGAGTTCTGAGACGAGTGCATCTTGAACTCAGGTGTACACGTGACGTTGGAGGCCTTGATGAAGGACGGAGATCTCACAACCACGGTTAAGAATCTTGTACGTGGGAGCGGAAGATCACATCCTCTTCTTCTTGAAGCTAATACGAGTGGCAGTCGAGAAACGGGAAATAGTACTACAGAAAAGAAGCTAGTCAGTGGAGAATCCTTAACCACACAGTTAACTGGAGCTCCACAGAGGGAGAGCCTTGTGGTTTCATAGTCCAGCCGGCGCTTGTAAGCTAGACATTGTATTGGAAAATCAGGAGGAGGAGGTCCTTATTACTTTCTTTTTCCTAATAAGCGTAGAATAACCTTTCCTCTCACACAACTGAGGGATAATACTGTATTATACGATGCGTTATGACTTAGATACCTCAGTATATATGCACTTGTCACACGAGATATTGAAGCGTATGGTCGTACTGATTCATTCTCATATGGCTCGAGCACTTGCTGCACGGAAACTACTACCCATTGCATCTTGAGGCAGCAGATTGTGGTGGCCTAATTATAAGTTTTTTTTTTTTTTAGGGAAGATGGATGTTCTTCTCCTTTCTTGCGGTTATGTCATGCGGAACGTCACCGGTATGAAAGAGTTTCATTAAGATCATGAAAATGGATAGTATAGCATCCGCACTTTGCCTTATTTCCATCATTATCGGGTATTCTTCAGTCATTACACATTACACTGTTCTTTAGTTACAGCAGTACTGATAAAGCATCCTGTGTTTGGAAGAACCGGGCTTGTGTGCGTGTTTTATTGCTCGAAGATTTCCAGAATGGTATGTGGTCGGACCTTGAATTGACATCCACGCGGTTCCAGGTCCTTGATGTTTGATCATGCAAGATTTTCGTAGTCTTTCACCAAAGAAGATGCTAGTGCGGGATCCTTGCTATGTAACGACTCGAAAATTGCATAAAGGAATTGTGACTTCCATGCGTCGCCAAAGCATTCATATGCAAACTCGCACACGGTCCAAAATACTCATCCGATCACACGCAATGTCTGTTCAAGAAAGGAGCGCGAACTAGCGCTACCGATCTCTTCTTCCGTATCATCATACCATGCCGTTATCGTCTTAAATGGTGTTGAGTCAATAGTTCGATTGGGTATTCGATTTATTCCCATCGTTACGCTTGACAAGAGAAAATTACCCCAAAAAATTCTTGACTTATTATATTTGCATCAATTCAATCTTAAACTTTTTAATTTGACAAATATAGTTCTAAACCTTTCGACAATTTGTATGATGAAGTTCATCTCAAGATATTCGTAATTTACGTTCCTACCCTTCACGAGAAAAAAAATTACCTCAGAGAAAAAAAGGAAAAAAAAAAAGGACCCACAGTCACGGATGCACCCGTCTTCTAAGTTCTTACTACGAAAATCCTAGTACGACTCGTCGAGTACGACATGAGATCGGCGGTGACATCATATCCGAGGTATCCCTTCAAAAATCTAAGAAAAAGACTTCAGGTAACATTGAATTTTGCGTCGGCCTAAAATTCTCAAGTTGCCATTAACATGAAGTCCTTTCAATCTCCACCGTCGTGTGATTGCTAAGCCCCTCCAAAATAAGAATCGGACCAACTCGGATTCAACTAAATTCGGCACCAAATCGAAGCGATTACCACGCCAAGAACGGAACTCCCGAAACGACATTGTTTGAGGATCCGCCTCTCTTTCAAATTTCCTTTTTCCCTTTGTCGTATTGAGGAATTAGGAGGGTTGTCCAGAAATAGGAAGCAGTTACCTCGGAAGACGCAGCGAAATCAGGGGACGAGTTGGGTTTTATCGGGAGCAAAGAAAGGATTGATTTTTACCGTTTTGGCTGACTGATATTATCAAAAGGGGTTGTCGGTTTGAAAGGGGGGGGATCTGTGGAATCCTCTTGGAAAAAATTATATAAAAATAGTTGTTTTCTTCAATAAAGTAGTGACGGATTGATCCTCTCGCGCTCCCGTTGCTCTTCGTCTCCCCTGAATGCCTTAACCAGTGTTCAGGGTCTGTTTCCCTGTCTCTATCTCTCTCTCTCTCTGTCAATTCTTTCTGACCATGTTTTCTTTGGCCCTTCTATTGTAATTATGTGTTTGGTTTCTGTCATTGCTTCGTGTATTGCAGGAGAAAATTTTTGGCTGTCTTGTTCATTTTGTTGGCTCGTGTGATTCGTAATTGCATATGATCATGCTCTTTTTCGTTTTATCGTTTTGTGTTTGGTTCTTCACGGTTGATCATTTCATTTTCCTGTGCATTTTGTTCCGGCATTGTCGAATTCTGATGCATTTGTAACAGAAAGAAGAAGAAGAAATAGAAATGTGATGCCTGAAATCATTTTGTAACAATTCGAAGCATGCTTTCCTCTGGTTGTACTTGTTCCAGTGCCCAGGAAACATAAACCAGCAAAAAAGAGAGGAAAATAGAAGAGCCCGTTGTTTTAATTTTTCGCCTTAATGCGTGTTGGATGAAATTACTCCGTGTTTATGACATTTTATCTCATGTTTTCAGAAAATTGTGGCGATTTTTGTGCGGAGGAGCGAGGGATTTTGTAGGTTGGTGCATTCCATATTGGATCCGACTCAAGACTTTCTTTCTTTTCATTATGGGATGGTTGATGAGCTTTTCTTTTTGTTTTTGTTTTTGGTTTTGGTTTGTTCCGTGCTGTTTTTAAATCCTTGTCCTTCTCCATTGGGATATATGCAGGTTATGATATTGTCATCAGTGGGTATGAGTTGAACCTACTATGTGATTGTCATCAGCAAGCCGACATTACTGAAGCAAGTGTGGCACTGTACATAGGAACCTGCATTATTTTGGTGTGGCAACATTTACTTTATTTTTTCTAGGATATGGTTTTGCTAGCATTTCAAGATATGTTAGTAGTTATTCTGTTGGGAACGAAGCAGAGATCCAACTGGATTAGCTTCAGCGTCTATTTCACGTGCATTACTCGATGGAGTAGGAAGTCAAATTAGGAAGATTTCTTAGGTTCAAGCATGTGGGAGTTCCATCCAGTCAAGCCACACAACATATTCCACTCTCGTCAGTTTCACAGCGTCACACGGAGAATGCTTGTGACTAGCACTATGACAAATGTGCACATTGTCACTGTTGATCATGTTAGGGTGGATGTGAAAATCGGGGGTTTGAAGAGAGCGAGAAATGAACAAATTTTTTGTTGAATTTTTCACTGTCTAGAGATATTAAAACAAACTTTTGCCCAGGAATGACGAAAATGATGCAATTATGTTAATCCAAAGATATGCTTGCGTGTTAGAGGTTGTTCTTTCCATGTAATAACTTATGCGACTTATTTTAGTTGTCAAATGTTCATCTCAGTCGATGTGCCATTAGTACTGACTTGAAGCTGTCTATTCTGGGATGCAGTTTCTGATGGCCAATCCATTAAGGAAGACTTGTTCTCTAGGATTCCTCTGAGGGTTACCCTTGCCCTGCCCTACTGCCATTTGTTCTCTTGAATGAAATTTTGCAGTATGGCGGTAGCAGTCGATCAGCATCATGGATTTAGGCCACTGAGCCGACCTCAGAGATGCAAACTTCAATCCTTCACTCATCTCGACTTCACCGTAATTGATCTCGGCCAAACCCATCTGGCCCATTCCTCAGACCAAGCATTTGATATTGTTAATTTCCACCGATGCTTCTCCACCCCTTGCCTGTCCTTGACCACCCAAGTGGAAGACGACTTTGATAGGAATCCGCGAATCGAGATTCTTGGTGGCTGCAGGGCCTTCAGAGCTCGCGCTCTAGTTGTAGAGGTTGCCATAGCAATGGCTTCCGGTGTCAATCCTGTGCCGGTGTCGAGGGGACTCGGCGGAGCATACTTCATGCGTGGCCGAGATGGGCATGACATTGCCGTGGCAAAGCCTATTGACGAAGAACCTTTAGCTTTCAACAACCCTAAGGGCTTCAGGGGTCTGATGCTAGGCCAACCTGGCATGAAACGGTCCGTATGTGTCGGTGAAAGCGGCTTTCGAGAACTGGCTGCATACATTCTCGATCATGGCGGATTTTCCGGTGTTCCTCCGACTGCTTTGGTGAAGATCTCTCATGTTTTTAATGAAAGCGATGTGTTACCAACATCATTAGCACCTTACAAGATCGCATCGCTGCAACGCTTTGTGGATCATGACTTTGATGCCGGAGAATTGGGTCCCTCTAGCTTCTCGGTAGCATCGGTTCATAGGATCGGGATACTGGACTTGAGAATGCTAAATCTTGACAGGCACGCAGGAAACATTCTGGTTAAGAAACATCTGAACGAAATTTCTACCACTGGGTCACTGGAACTTGTGCCAATAGATCATGGCCTTTGCCTACCCGAGTTCCTTGAGGATCCTTATTTCGAATGGCTGCACTGGCCTCAAGCCTCTGTTCCTTTTTCTGATATAGAAGGCGAATACATATCCAACTTAGACCCCTTTAAGGATGCTGAGCTTTTGAGGACCGAGGTTCCTTCTCTGAAGGAGTCCTCTGTCCGGGTTCTCATCCTATGCACCATCTTTCTAAAACACACTGCGGCTGCTGGCTTCTGTCTTGCAGATATAGGTGAGATGATGACTCGCCAGTTTTCTAGCGGGCAGGAGAATCTCAGTTTATTAGAGGAGCTATGCATTCAATCCAAGGCCGGCATGCTGATTACTTCGGGCGACGGTATGCCTGTTGACCAAACATACAAAGAAAATGACCTTGAAGTTACTCAGTTTGATATGGAAAATGAAGATGACATGGAGGAGGGTTTGGATCTCCCTGAGACGGCTAGGCCACATAAAGTTCCCAGGTTTTTATCTGTCAAGTCAATGTCCGGGCTGCCCGACGCGTTTTTATCTCCAAAAGGGGAGGAAAACGATCCCCTGATTTGTGAATACGAGTCATATGCGACAGAAGACGATGAGGTTGAAAATCATGATGCCACCATCAATAGTCACAACATGGGGGTTTTCAACCGGAGCATGAGTTTCGCCGTGCAACAGCACGGCATTGAGGGGGAGGGGTTCTCTTTCGGAGACATGAGCGAAGATGAATGGGTTCTTTTCCTCGAAATCTTCAAGAAGCTCTTGCCTGAGGTCATGGAGAATGCTAGATGCAACGGCTCGAAGCAGAGGTTGGGAACTTCTTGCGACTTCTGAGGATTCTCTCCAAAGCAAAAGACAGATTAAAGATCAGCAAAAAGATTAAAAAAAACAAAGAAAAAAAAAAAGAAACTGGACATGATCACCGTGGAGTGATTTTCCTATTATGTTTCCCATATGACTTGCTAGTGTAGATTGTAGATAATAACCATCCGGCCGGCGCGAGAGGAAAAGCGATCGGCAAGTTGGCCGTCCTTTCCTTTCTCTACAGTCTCGCTGTGTTTTTATCCTCCTCCTGTACTACCACCATGCAATTATATCAGTGTGTATGTATTGTGTATAAGCTCATTGCCCCATTGCAATTATATCCATCAATGTGTTTGTTCACTCTGATCTGCAAAATCAAAATTGAGTGTCTGGTTTTCTGGAACATGAGAGGGAAACTACTCCGCAGTCCTCCTGTCAATCGGTGCTGGTGCATCTCTGGTCCTGTGTTGACTTGAGAACGGTAAACAAGACAATAGCCGAGGAACATCGAATGTTGTGGTCATTTTACCAATTGATGAACTTGTGAAGGAACTTAGATATAAGTATTGTAAGATAAACAAATCTCATTTACTTCAACAATGGAAGCCAAAGTTTAAAAATGAAAAAGGATAACAGCAAAGCTAATCTCTGTGTACGAAAAACACGAAACATGACAAATATCATTAAAACACAAAAACTTAGGGAAAAAAGAGGCACGTTGACTTTAGCAAGAGCCGAGGCCACTTGCAAGACCAGTGACCATTGTCAACGGTGGCTAGGGTCGTGCAACCAGGGCGAAGATTGGCCGAGGTAGCAAAAACCCAAGGCGAGCCAAAGCTCACCAGGGGTTGCGCGACCGCAGCAACGGTTGACTCGAGGTCCCTTGATCTTATTCCAGCTTCGGGTAGTGGAAACAAACCATCACTTCTCTCTCTCTCTCTACAAGTGTGCTTCTATTGGAGGCACAATGCTCATGCCGTGGTCGGCCAGAGGCTTGTAAGGACTCGACGGCCCTTAATGGTGCCTGAGCGAAGCCGCCGCCCTTTTTCCTCCTCGTATTTCCCTCTTTCTCCCTCTATTAGGGTTTGAGATTTTTCTTTTTCATGTTTTCGATAGTATTACCTAGCCGGCGCTTATCCGACACAGCAATATTTGTCCATATCGACATTTTATGTGCATTTTCAATATAAGGTCTAGCTTGAAAAGAAAAATACATAATTCAGGAGCCACATTGTCCGGAAAAAAATAAATGAAAGAAATTGAATTAAGTAAAAAAGAACGTGAAGAAATTAGTGCGAAAACTCTACTTTATTTCATTCTACACAAAGCATCGGCCATCAAAATTAATTTTATATTTTAAAATTTCTGAAACCGGATGAGTCAGTCATCCGGTCTCAGCACACTATTTTGTGGATGTGGTGGGTCCCGTTTCTGGCGTCTCATTACTCTCGCCAGTGACGGTCAAAAGTCAAAACTTTTTCTTCTCTTCTTCTTCTCCTTCTCCGCACCCTGTCTGAAATCTCTGCAACACCCACCAAGAAGATGACGATCAGCATCGTCGATCACGAGCTCCCCGACGACACCCACAACCTCTACGACGTCATCTTCTACGGCCTCAGCGTCCGCACCCTCCTCACCTACTCCCCTCCCATCGCCTCCTCTTGGCTCTCGTCCCGCGGCTCTCAACCCCTCCTCGTCGGTTTCGACATCGAGTGGCGGCCCAACTTCAGCCGAAACGTCGACAACCGCGTCGCCATCCTCCAGCTCTCCGTGGGCCTCCACTGCCTCATCTTCCAGCTCCTCCAGGCCCCCGAGATCCCCCCGCCCCTCGCCGACTTCCTCCGCGACCCCAGCCACGTCTTCGTCGGGATCGGCATCGACGAAGACGTCGAGAAGCTGCTCTGCGACCACGGCCTCGGGGTCGCCAACGCGGTGGACCTGAGGGACCTGGCCGCGAGGGAGCTGGGCCGGGAGGAGCTGAGGAGGGCCGGGCTGAAGACGCTGGCGAAGGAGGTCCTGGGGAGGGAGATCGATAAGCCGAAGCGGGTCACGACGAGCCGGTGGGACAACCCGTGGCTGACGAGCGTGCAGGTCCAGTACGCGTGCCTCGATGCCTTCGTGTCGCTTCAGATCGGGGAGGCCCTGAATGCCGGAGGTGCTCGGCCGGGAGGCCCCGGGGACGGAGGGAGGTAAAATTCAGGGATTTGAATTGAGGGTCTTGCTAGTTTTTTTCGGATTTTATAGTTGCTTCTTGTGCAGGGATTTGAATCCTGAAAAGCCTGATTGTATAAGGGGATTGACTGCAATTTGTGGAGAATTTTAATTTTCTCTGTGTTGTGATGCCGAGTGATGGTTCGACATAGTTTGATGGTTGCATTGCACCTTCTTGAACAGCAGGTTGGGATGTTGTTTATCTGCTCTGCTTGTCCTAATTCCATTAGATACGGATATGGTGTTAAGATGGTGTCTGCTTATCATAGTGTTGTCCCTGATCTGCGTTTCGAATACGATGTATAAACACGGCTCTGGTGGTGCAGTAGGGGCATTTGATTCTAATTCTTTATGTGAACTGAACAGAAATATGCAAGAAGAGTAACTGTATAGAAGGTTATTCATGTCATAGAGGTAACCGTCTTTGCCAATGGCGCTCTCTGTATATGTCGGAAATCGTGGATGCGATGCCCTTGTCCGCTTTAGAAAGATTTCTCTTTGCTTAGTTAGGATTTATGTTTGCTCCAAGATTTAGATATCTCCCATTTTCGGCATTTCCCTCGAATCTGGGATTGGCGTGTTACATCTGGTGGGATTTCTGAAGTTGCAGCCGTGGTCTTTTAGGACTGTAGAAACCCTGCATAATTGAAGGTCCGGAAGCGCGTTGAGTTCTATCCCTGTGGTTAAAAATCTCGGCTCCTCGTCTTATGTCGACCGTGCAAGGGAAACATGAGACTGGTGCTTGTTATCAGGACAGTGGAGCTCATATAGTATCCATCTTCTGGTGGCCTGGATTGGGAAAATCTGGATTTCATTATTTAAACTACTGCCATCAGTTGCGGAGCCACGGCGACTTAGGAATGAGATTTAGCTGGTGATTAATGTGCAGTATTTCTCTTTCCTTATACTTTTCGTGCATAAGCATGGATGGCAATGACAAGGAATGGATAGACTTGACCTAGACCTAGCATCTTTCTGCTTTAATGTGAGTATCATAATGGTGATTCATGACAGATTAGTTGGTTTCAAAGCAGGTCTGCCATGTTTTGGTTTTGGTATGCATCTTCTCTCCTGTCGGTATATGAGTTTCATTCCTATCCAGGTTTCTTCATCGCAATCCACATGTATGAAAACTTCTTTGCTTACTAGAATTAAGTTTGTCAGCAGTTGCCTCTGGTGATTAGTGTAGCTGTACTTTGGCGAAAGAAAAAGAAGAGGACCTGATGGCATAATACTCACTAGCGGGACTTTCCTTTTGCCAATCACCGCTCTCGTCTTCGACGTAAGCTTCTATATTTCCCCAAAAACTGCGCACGCGCGTGTCTACGATAACAAAATCTTTAATGTGATTGAGAGAATTGAAAGGAAGATGAGGATGGAGGAATGTGTCTGAGCCATGTATATTGTGAAAGTTCGCTGGCAGCTCGGGGACTGATCAAGCATATGTGAGCATGTGTGATGGATCTTGTGCATGGTTTCCAAACTAAGTAGCAGTTTCCTGTAAATGGACGTAACGGAGGGTGGACATGGATTTGATTTTTTAGAGAGGAGTGCGTTGCAGGAATACCAAGTTGTGGCTATGCTCATTCCTGTTCCACATTTGAAGGTGCCGGAGATTCGACAGATTTGATGCATCAATTCACATTTTTCGCACCAATTGTATTCGGACGTTCGCTGCATTACGAAACAAATGCGCCATCCATATCTTCTGGTTGTGCACGCACTGACCCGGGGGTTTCGATGCACATGAAGTTGTTGTCGATGCTTATACACGTTTACTAGGATTCTGTACAATCCCAATTCACGTACGTGTCTCCTTACATGGTTTAAAGTAAGTGAAATACGAGGAAGAAACTGTAATCGCATCACATGGCTAAAAAAGTTAAGGTCTTGATTGACGACGGGTTGCAATATACAAATATCCGGCTAAGAATTCATCCAACATCAACTCCTAGATTACGACCCTAATCATCAGCACCCGGCTGTCCTATATTGTTCTTCAGCTACGAGGACGACTGTGAACAATGCGACTCTCGCTTGATCTCAAACGTTCAAGCAAGCTTTTGCCGTTGTGGCTCCGCGAAATCGCCCTCGGCCGGCCAGCTTTTGCAGTTGTGGCGCCTGGAGCCTTATGACTTGCCGCCATCTTTGGGAGATCACGAGGGTCCAATACCTGCACCGTACGCTGCCTCTTGTCTGTCGAAAGGAATGATGGAATTATGGCCTGCTGCTGTGTATTAGGTCCACGAACCAATGCCTATACTAGGAAATCAATTGACTAACCCGTTTCTGCTTTTTGATAAAGCCCTTGCATGTTCCTCTTGGCGGCTTGAGCCTTCCCGTCCGCCGCAACTTCCTTCCAGCCCGTGATCTTCTGATCGAACCAAATGAACAAGTCAGTTCCTTTAATTGGAAGGATTCTCAGCGAATTAAATTGACTTTTCCACTTACGTCCTGTCGATTGGCGGGTGGTTGTCTGCATCCCGTGCCTGATCCATTCGAGTTTTGCAACTGAAGCATTCTCTCCTTCTCAGACTTCCGCGATGCGACCTCGCTAGCTGGGACTGTCCTCAAGTTAGTGTTTGAGGACATATTGGGGTTCAAAGTGCCCTTGTGCTGATCCACATTCAGCCTCAGGTTCCAGTTAGCAAGTGAACTGGCCTTGTTGATGTCGTATTTCTCCTGTCGCGGTTCCTTGATGGAAGATGTTTTTCCATCTCCGACATCGCCAGGATCTACAGAAAGATTACAAGCACTCACCAGTCAAGAAAACTCAGCATGTGGGGACTCCAGATAAAGAAGAAGAATGTTCGTGCAGTAAATTCATACCAGCGACATCGTTTGTTCTGAGGCAAATGTCTTCGACCAGAGCCTTCCATCCCCTGCAATGAAAAGAATCTGAGCAGTTAGTATGAACCAATCGTGCTCTTGCAGGATCCAATTTGACAGATAAAATTCCATGAAACAATCTAATCCTATGCTATAATCCTGACACTAAGCAAAAACAATGGATCACTCCATACATAGTAATGTTGCGCGCAAGCTGAGCAATCTGCTTCGATCTGCAGTTCCTTCCGACACTGTTGACGCTTACCCCGATCTTAGTTTTCTGCGAAACATCGCAGAAATTAAATGATTAAGAAACAAACTGTTGATGCAAAAAGAATGTACAATTCCTAGATAGAACTTCAATCACACCTCCAATACATCCACAGTGATGTTCATCGACTGGAGTCTTCTCAATGATTCATGCAGCGCGGAATCAGGCTGCCATACCAAGAAATAAAGCTAACTTAGATAGCATGCACTATAGAAGATCGACAGAATGGACAAGACTCGAAACGGCTTTTTAAAAGGTATATGGACATAATAATCTCCGAAAGCGAAATTTTTTTTTTTTTTAAATTAACATCAACGGATAAAGAAACGGAAACTCAATGGACCGAATTCAGAGTTAGGGCACAGACCTCGTGTTGACTGTTGTCTAAAACCCGCTTGATCTTTAGAACTGTGCCAACAATTGGAGCGGTCTCTTCCATATCATCGCTAAGTGCTTCAGCTTCTCCATGACTGTTGTTCATGCTGACCACATCATGCACAGCATTACCCCTGTCACCCTTTGCCTTGCTTTCTTTACTCGCGAGTGCGTAATCACCTCCGGGCCCAATCGTCTCGCACGAGAACAGCCGCTCCGCGATACGACCCCTTCGCGACAGGAAATCTTTCGGGCAATCGAGCGCGGCGATCGTGATCGCCTTTTCGATGAACTCGAAAACATCGGTGTCTGTGGTTCTAAAGAACTGTCTCCATTCATCGAGCGACTCCCCCATCGTGGATTCGATATGGAAAAGCAAAATCGCTTGCGGCGCAAGCAACGGTCAAGAAACTGAGAAAACATGTGTTGTTGTTTCATCGACCGATCGATCGTAATGAGATAACCCAAGAAGTATCGTCGGAGAAAACAACGGAGGAATCGGTAAGAACATTGAGACTAACCTTGAGAGAGAAATCCTTCAGCTTTGCGATCTTGGGACAGAGTAGCGTTTTGAGTGTCCGTAGGACTCGTGTGTAGATTGTGTTTGACGCAAGAGAGGCAAGGAAATTTAAACGACTTTCTTATCTGAGATCAACGCATGAAAGCATCTCCACCGTTGGATTTCAAAGATCGTGAAAGGAAATATTACCGGCTCATCTGAGATCCGAACAGGGAAGAAGATGGATTAATGGAGTAATTATCTGTTTAATAAGTTAATCATCAAGAAAATGGGTATGGATTTGGAGTAATTATTTTCGATAAGTTCGTAAATTTGAGTTAAAATGAAATGTCGCTAGAATCAGATTTGTGGAAATTACTTTTCGTTGTTTTTGGGGTTTACCATATCCATAGAATACTTATAACTAATTAATTTAGGGAAAATTTCAACTAATGGTCCGAAGTGCCCTAATTTTTTCAAGTAAGGGCCTAAAATAGTACTTGCTTCAAATAAATACCTGAAGTGCCCTCGTTCTTTCAAATAAGGGCCTAACTCAAAAATTCTAGTTGATCAAGGGTATTTTTGGCAAAATACAATTTTCATTTAATTTTCAGTTAAATTAAATTAAAAAATGGAAACCACGGGCGGGCTGCCCCATCGACGGTGGGGCCGTGGCGGTTGCCGTGCGACCGGTGCCTCGACGAGGGCCGGTGATCCCGCCGACCGGTGGCAAGGGTCGCGGTCCATCGATAACGGGGCGGCGTCCATAGGCAGCCCTCCCACCTGTGTTTACAATTTTTTTTTTTACTTTTTTTAATTTTTAGAAAACATAAAAAGGAAAAAAATACAGAAATTTTTTTTTAAAAAGTAAATGGTAAAAATGTCCTAACCAACTTGTGAGAGGCTATTTTTTGAGATGATATGGCCACTTCGAGTCCTTATTTGAAATAATAACCACTTGAAACCCTTATTTGAAATAACGAGGGCACTTTAGGCCTTTATTTGAAACAAGTTCCACTTCGAGCCCTTATTTGAGAAAATGATGATATTTTGGGACCTTATTTAGAATTTTTTCATTAATTTATTTTTACTGAGACATTTTTTACGTGGTTACTAACTAGGTTTATAAATCAAGATCTAAAAATTGAAGAATCAATAATAACATGTAAGTTACTTTAATCTCTCTCTCTATATATATATTGTAGATATGACCAAATTACCAATTACTAAGATAAGAGGAATATCTTTACTTTATTATGCACGGAATGAGAAACCATGTTTGAAAGTTATTAACTCATGGTGGACGAGAAAAGTATCAAAAAGTTCAAAACCTATTGTAATTGTGCCATTCACTTCTTAACGTTTTTTTATTTTGGGCCAATTGAGTCTTAAACCTTTTGCAATTATACCAATTCAGTCCATTTGGCCGGTTGACATTGATGTGAACCATTTTTAATAATATTGTAATATTTTTCGAATTCTAGTTATTTTTTAATCTTTAATTTTCATTTTTTTTGTTAGGGCCGATAGAGGTCGCAGTCCTCACTAGCCGTAGAGAGGGTCGCCGCCCTCATCTAGTGGTCGGCGGCATCCTGCTGGCCCTTACCAAAAAGAGAAAAGGAAAAAAATTACTAAAAATTAATTAAAAAATTAAAAAATATTATTATAAATAGTTCGCATCGGCGTCGGCCGGCCAAATGGACCAAATTGGCGTAATTGAAAAATATTTAGGACTCAATTGAAAAAAAAAAATTTAGGATTACATTGACACAATTACAACATGTGTAGGATTTTTTTGGTAATTTTTCCATGGTGGACTAATTTTTGGCCTTGAGAATTTTACTAAAACGGCGACACGAAGTTACTAAGGTTCAGCATGAAACATTTGTTATTAGTATGAGAAAAAGTAATTTGAAAAAAGATTATTCAGATTATTATTCTGTATGAATCATTTGAATCTATTTGGAACTAACATAGTATAATCTACATTTCTCCTAATTCTTTAAACCATGATCCACCACGTCACCTCCCTCCACTGCATGAGGCTTCCCGAGCTCATTGCCAGCCTCACCGGCAACTGTTGCTCCGGCAGTGACCCTGTCGCGACCCTCCAGCTCTGCATTGGCCGCAACTGCCTCGTCTGACCACTCCTCTGAGCCCACACATTGCTCGGCTCTCTGCTCACCTTCCTACGTGACTTCAACCTTTGTGGGTGTTGATAGGGGTGATCGGTTTTCAGGTGGACCGGTTCCCGGTCTAGAAAATGCGAATAAAAGGGAGGATGGTAAGCTTATAAAAGTGCTTCCCATATAAATTAAAAGGTGCAAGATATTTGTACTTCTTTAAGATTACGTCATTCTCACATGCATCACATATTTTCACTATACTTAATGACGGGCATTTGGGGAATATGCCTCACTGGCTCACTAATATCTTTCCGATGAGAAGCACTAAATTTTACGCTATTTGCTAGACATGTAAGCCTTTGAAGGTGGAAATGTTGATCTTTTTCCGGGAAAAAATCTAATCGATTTGATCATCAAGATTATCGGAAAGCCATTATTGGCGTTATTCTGTTAGTTATAGTCGAGCAATACTCGACGGGTGTGCATTAGATTTGTACAGTTAATTGCACTTGTGTCGTTTTAGTAGACAAGATGCCCAGATTAATTACAATATCCATCACATTTATTTCATCAACAAAAATTACTTAGTCTAACATGAACTTGAATGGAGCATCCTGCATTGATGACACCAAATCTATATGAAAAGCTTTGGTGGATGATAAAAAATGCTTTGGATTGGCTTGAAATAATAAGCTAATGAAAATCGTTTTCATAACTAACAACAATTTCTGTCTAAATAACATGGTGGATGATAAAAATATTTTCTTTTTATTCATTTTTGTGAGATAAACAAGAAATCATTTTTAGGAAAATATTTTCCAAATAATTTATTTTCTATGAGACAAACGGACTCCAAATATGTAAATCTTTGTACTACTTTAAGTTTACGTAGTTGTCCAAGTACATCACATACTTTTACTATACTTAATGACGGTGTTTTAGGAAGAAGCCGTTACCATAAATGTAGAAAATGCTTCTTTATCGTTTTGATTGACAAAACGAATTTGACTCACTGGTTCATTCTAATATCTCCACAATGAGAAGCAATAAACTTTAAGTTATCTGTTCAACATGTTTGCCTATTTTGTTTGTTACAGTTGAATATACACTAGATTAGCATGGTTAATCGCACTTGTATCATTCTGGTAGGCCAGATGCCAATATAATTAGGAAATTCATCGCATCTTTGCCATGAAAAGCACTAAATTTTTCTCTATTTGCACAACATGTAAGCCTTTTGTAGGCTGAAATGTTGATATTTGAAAACTTGCGGGTGAAAATCTAATAGATTTGATCATCAAGATTCTAGGAAAGTCGTTATCGGTGTTAATTTGTTAGTTATTGTGAAGAAGTGTAATCTGATGATTGTTATTAAACTCCAGAATGGGTATCTATATACAAGAGCTATAGAGATTTTCTTCTAATTGATGGAGAGATTTTCTCCACTGATACATCTAATTAATCCACTAAGGCTAATTGATCTCCTAATTGATGGAGAGATTTTCTCTACTAATTGATTTATTCCTATAACAAAAGATATATAAAGCAGTGATACAATTAATACTCCCCCTCAAGATGGAGCGTGGAGATCACGGACGAGCTTGCAAATCAAATGATGAAAATTTTCTTTACCCAAGGCCTTTGTCAGAACATCAGCCCATTGGAGCTTAGAGGGAATGTAAGCTGTCTTCAATGTACCCATTTGAATTTTGTCCCGGATGAGATGACAATCAATTTCTATATGCTTGGTACGTTTGTGAAATACTAGATCGGAGGCAATGTGAAGTGCCGCCCGATAATCACGATAAAGAGTGGCCGGATGTGCGGGTACTCTAAGATCTTTTAGTAATGCTTGTAACCAAGTTACTTCACAAGTGGCGGACGACATGACACGGTATTCAGCTTCGACCAAAGAGTGAGAAACCCCGTGTTGTTTCTTAGTTTTCCAAAAGAGGGGACTGTCGCCAAGAAACGTAATATAACTGGTAGTGGAACGTCGAGTGGTGGGGCAAGCGCCCCAATCGGCATCACAATAAGCCCTTAGTTGTAATACACTAGAGGAGGATAAAAAAATTCCAGGTCATGGTGCCTTCTTGATGTAGCGAACGACCTGTAAAGCAGCCTGCCAATGAGGCTCGTAGGGAGAGCTCATGTGTTGACTCAAGATGTTAACGGAAAAAGTAAGGTCGGGTCATTGATGGTGAGATATAATAAAGGCCCAACTAAGCGACGATAGATCGTTGGATCCGAGAGGGGTTTACCACTGTCTATAACAAGTTTGACATTGGTTTCCATGGGAAAGTCAATGGGACGACTACCCAAGAGACCCACATCTTTGATGATGTCCAATATATATTTTTGTTGAGAAAGGTAGATACCTTCTTTGGCACGAGCCACTTCGATGCCAAAGAAGTATTTTAAGCATCCCAAATCCTTCATATGAAATTGTAAGTTAAGGTACCGCTTTAAAAGATAAATAGCGGTTGGGTCGTCTCCGATGATGACAATGTCGTCGATATATACAAGTACGGCCGTGAAAGATGATGGCCAACGAGATGTAAATAAGGAGTAATCAGCTTTAGACTAGGAGAAACCAGCAGCTATGATAGAAGTGGATAGCTTAGAAAAGCAATTGCGTGAAGCCTGTTTCAACCCATAAAATGATTTGCGAAGACGACAAACCCGATGCTCCCCCTGTTTAGCAAATTTGGGTGAAATTTTCATGTAAACCTCTTCGGCCAAATCCCCATGAAGAAAAGCATTGTTAACATCCATTTGATGTAAGGGCCACCCATGTACAACATCAATAGCAAGAAGGCATCGTACGATTACCGGTTTGGCCACAAGAGCAAATGTTTCATTGTAGTCAATGCCTCCAGTTTGGATGTAACATTTGGCGACGAGGAGAGTTTTGTACCATTCAATTGAACCATCAGACCTGCGCTTGATCTTATAAACCCATTTGCAGCCAGTGGGTACCTTCCCAAGAGGAAGATCAGTAATGGACTAGGTTTTATTGAATTCTAAAGCCTTTATCTTAGCAGCTATTGCTTATTTCCATTTGGGATCCTTTTTTGCCATTGTGAAAGTGGTAGGCTCTTGATCATGGGTTAGAACAGATAAAAAAATACGATGGGCAAGGCTAAAACGAGAATATGAAATAGAAGAGCTAAAGGGTAAGGCGAACCTAGAGAAACACACATGCGTAGCTCGGGAGTTGGACGAAAGACATGCTCGCAGTAGTAATCTCACAATTTAAGTGGTAGACGCCGATCCCTTGTGGGATCTCACAATTTCGTGAAAAATGACATCATGACTCGTAAAATATTTACGATTGTCGAGATCAAAAAGGCGATAACTCTTTTGTCCTCTTGGATAGCCAAGAAAAATACAAGGGATGATGCGAGCACCAAACTTGTGATGATGTAAATTACCACAAGAAGCATAACAAAGGCAACCAAAAACTCTAATATTATCATATGTTGGTGGGGTGTTCAATAGCCTTTGAAAAGGGGTGGTACCGTCCAATAAAGCGGTGGGTAATTTGTTAATTAAATAAGTGGCTATGAGAATACAATCGCCCCAAAATGAAGAGGAAGCGAAGCTTGAAAATGCAAAACACGAGCCACAGTAAGAAGATGGCCATGTTTGCGTTCAACGATGCGATTTTGTTAGGGGGTCGCAACCATGCTATGATGGTGAACAACACAATTAGTAGCCAAAAAAGATTGCATGGGTCGTGAAAAAAATTCAAAACCATTATCGGTGCGTAAATTTTTAATGGAACGAGTGTATTGAGTAGCAACATATACCCAGAAAAAACAAATAATGTTATATGTCTCACTTTTGAATTTCATAAGAAATGTGCAGGTGCGACAAGAAAAATCATCAACGATTGTGAGAAAATAACGAGCACCGGATAAAGTAAGAGTATAAGGTCCCCAAATATTGCAATGAATTAATTCAAAAGGTTCAATGCTAGTAATAGAACTACGTGGAAAAGATAACCGATGATGTTTAGCAAGTGGGCAAATCTCACAAAGCGGGGCGGGGGTATAGGACGAGAAAGACAACGTATCCCGTAAAGCCGTGATAGTGGTATAGGATGGGTGGCCAAGCCGTTTGTGCCATAACTCACAAGTGGAAGATGACGATGCAAAAGACTAGAGATGGGATGTTGTTTGTAGATAGTAAAGACCACCACTAGCATGGCCTCGTCCAATCTTTGTACCCGTTGAGCGGTCCTGGAGGATACAATAAGAAGAATAAAATGTTACAGTCACATTTAGTTCACAGGCAAGTTGTTGAACCGAAAGCAAATTATGCTTAAAAGATGGGGCACATAAGACATTAGTGAGGGTAAGACAAGGATAAAGAAGGACAGAACCCGCCATGGTGATGGGAACCGTGCGACCATCCGGCACGCTAATGGATGTATAAGACGGGGCATGAACATGGGTAAGCAAATGAGGGGGATAAGTGACATGATCGGTTGTTCCCATGTCAAGGATCCAAATAGAGGAATCATGTATTACGGAGGAAAGGCAGAGAGAAATACCTGTGAGGTTAGTCGCTGGCTATATAGTTACCTCATTGATCAAGCGAAGAAGTTGCTAATATTGTTCGGCGGTGAATAAGTTCACTACGGGAGTGGCCGAGGAGGTGGTGGATGACAGTATAGGCGTGGCCACGGTGGCCTGATGTGGTTGAGAACGTCGAACAACTCGATAATGAGGAGGATAGCCATTGAGTTTACAACAGACATCTTGATCGTGACCAATAATATGGCAATAAGTGCACCGTTCTTTAGAACATTGACGCTGCTCAGTGGACCGTGGTCCGGTGACCGCATTAATAGATCTAGCGTAAACATCACCCAAGGTGGGCATGGTGAGCAAAGCGGATCCTTCAACCATGGCATTGGGTGATTGAAGAAGGCGCTGTGATTCATTTTGAAGGATGAGAGAATAGGCACAACCCAAAGAGGGAAGAGGATCTTGAAGCAGGATCTAACTTCATATTGGTGCATAGACATCATTCAAACCTATTAAGAATTGCATTAGTTGGCGATTTTGGTAATGAGTAGAAAATGTGTTATAAGCGCCACAGGTACAAGAGGGTATGGGCACCAAGGTATCTAGTTTATCCCAATAAACCTTCAAGGCATTGAAATATTTGGCAACTAAATTATTATTTTGTTGTAAAACGGCCATGGCATGTTCGAGTGCAAAAAATGCGTGGGCCGTTTGAAGGAGAGAAACGGTCATAAAGGTCCTTCCAAATGGCAGCAACTGAATCAACATAGAGAACAGAAGCGGTGAGATCACGATGAATGGAGTTGAGGAGCTATGATAGAACTATGTTGTTAATGCGGTTCCAAGCTTCATAACTCGATTCGGTGGTGGCCGGTCTAGAAATGATGCCATCAACAAATCCCATTTTGTTTTTGGCGGAAAGAACCATGATCATGGTGCAGCTCCAAGTGGTGTAATTGTCACCGATAAGGGGATGACTAGCAAGATTTGTCCCTGGATTATCCGAGGGATGTAGGAAAAGGGGTTGGCAAGGATGTCGGTAGAGACGATAGAGCTTGAAGAATTGGGTGTAAGAGCAGGAGAGGTAGAACTCATGTTAAAAAAAAAATTAATGGAGATGAGAAAAAAAATGGAGATTTAAAATTTATGCTCTGATACCATGTGAAGAATTGTAATTTGATGATTGTTATTAAACTCCAGAATAGGTATATATATACAAGAGCTATAGAGATTTTCTCCTAATTGATGGAGAGATTTTCTCCACTAATACATCTAATCAATCCACTAAAGCTAATTAATCTCCTAATTGATGGAGAGATTTTCTCCACTAATTGATCTATTCCTATAATAAAAGATATATAAAGTTGTGATACAATCAATAGTTATAGCAGAGTATGCATTAGATTTGTATGGTTAACTACACTTGTGTCATTTTAGTAGATGAGATGCTCAGATTAATTATGATACCCACCACATTTATTTCATCAACAAAAATTACTTACACAATGGCAAAGAGATACTTTGCAACGCTAGTATAACATGAACTTGAATGGAGCATCTAACATTGATGACCACGAAATCTATATGAAAAGCAGTTGTCTGGTCATGATCAAAGCTGAAGTGACAAGTCGAACCCCTCATTTTCGAGTCCTTGAGTGCTCGAGGAACTACCATTGGCAACAACGTTGGCAAGTGGTGGTCTCAGTCCTGTGCTCTGCGGAGAAACCCTACTGCCAAAGTTAGGGTCAACGTCACCATTGTAGTTCATAGGTTGATATACCATTCCGTTCAACTGATTCACCATGGCAGATCGGTGCCACGCCAAGGTTTACGGGTTTGTCATCGTTGTCAACTTTAACATCCCCTCGCAGGCAAGTCCCACAACAACAGCAGGTGCATGCCAAGTAAGAGGCCCGTAGGCAACGGGTTGCCCCGAGATAGGAATTGTCCCCATGCCAAAATAATCTGAGTTAAAATTAGGGTTCACCTGAGAAAAGGCATTAGCCATCTGATTCATCGCCTGCGCCAGCCTTTCTACAGCATGCTGATGCCTGTGGGCTTTTTGGTGGCCCCCCAACGCCTGCGAGGTGTCAAACATCGCATTGCAATACTTGCAACAGTAAGCTCGGGTCGGGAGGGTATTGTTGAAATTTCGTTTCGGCTTTTCGGGTTTCTTTTGTGGAGCTTTTTCGAAAGAATTCAACAGATTGATTGCGGGTGCAGATTCCACATGATCATCATTAGAGAGCTTCGCTTCAAGTACTAAAGGACTCGAGATTCGAGCCGCCTTGCACTTCGCATCTCCAGAGAGAAGAGTTACTAGGGATCTCTCTTTTGAGAGTGCTTGCTCTTGTTGCATGGGAAAATTGTAAAAGCCTCGGGTGCTTGCATGAGAACAAGAATGGCGTATATGTAGTGCGAAGATGTTGCTACACATGGAAGGATATGTGACTTGTTTTTTATATTACACACACCATGTTGGCAATCTTATAATTGGGGTCTTAATAGGTTACGGTCTTTGACATCAGTATGGGCAATTAAAATCTTGTGAGTCCAACTTAATTATTAGAAAGGAAGTGAGAATTAAAAGTTTATGAAAGTGCTTTCCGTATAGATCAAAAGGGACGGGATATCCATGGAAGATCTAGTCATAAATAGAGCACCTTAACGTCGGAATTGATGGGTTGTATCCTAATATGAATTAGAACAATCATACAGATAATAGAAAAATAAATGAAGCACGGTTTACCCAGGTTCACCTCATAATAGGGCAACGTCTTGCAAAGAGATTTTACTATGATTTAGGTTTACAGCCACACAACTCGTTACAATGATATTTCATACGAGCACAATATAGATGACCTAAAAAATGGGTCCAAAACCTAAACCTATCCAAACCCCTTTGATTCCACAACAAACGAGCGGAACCCTGCCAGGTGACCGAGTAGCGGGACCCCCGTTTCGGGGGCCAACTTCGATAAGTTTTGCCGAAAATCTTACATGACATTTTTTTTTATTGATAAGCTAATTTTACATGGCTCGTTGGAGGATCCCAGTCAGCAATAAAAAGTAAAAATTATAAAATAAGCTGAAAACACTATAAAAAAAAAAAACTAAAATAAAGGAAAGGAAAGGTTGCAGCGGCCTCGCTGTTGCCGCTCCACCATTGTCGGCAATGTCTGTCTGCCCTTTGTGGTAAATGCCCTTTGTGTTTATCATCTTAGTCGTAGAGTCAAACTAAAGGTAAATGCATGACATATGGTCTTTGTGATTCTAGTTTTCTGGGCTCTAGGTGTCGTGAAGGCTGATTATTTAGCCGCAATGACCAATGCGTAGATTACATCATTGATCTCCGACGTCCGCATCATCCACAATGGAGCTCGCCCGCTCATTTTCGGCTTTGCAATCGAACACAACCAACCTTTCGAGCACCTAAAAGAACTCGTCAGGACTATGCAACTGTGTGATGGCAACACCTGCCTCATCTTCCAAATCCAGCACGTAGCTTCCATCCTGGACTCCCTGTGAGAGTTCTTGAACGATCCCAGCAACATGTTCGGGAATCCTCCCCGAATGCAGCAAGCTTTTCGCCTATCACGGACTCTGCATCGGGGGAATGGGTGAGGACATTCGATCTCCATTCTGCTTTTATGGCAAGGAGAGAAGGTGAACTTAAGCCTTGGTTTTGGAGGCACCAAAGATTGGTTAAGGAGATTCTCGGCAAGAAGTATGCGCCGTTGAGAGTTTGCTGAGCTCGTAGGACAACGAAGTGCTATCATTTGAGCAGGTGAACTATTTTAATGTTTTGAGAAGGGGACGGTCCTATAGGTAGCGGGCTGGCTCCCAGCTGAATCCGATGAGAAGTTTTAAGGTTTGATAGGATCAAGTCTTGGTTAGATAGAATTTTGAGACGTAGAAAGGATGGGTGTCATGGGAATAGTAGATTAATATCGAGGTTCCATTTGTTTTGCAAAAAATGAATAATTTAAAAAATATTTTCTTAAAAATATTCTTTTGTATCACTTGAAATAATCAATTAATAAAAATTATTTTCATAATTGACAACAATTTATCCTAAATATTTTAGAGGACAATGAAGATATTTTTTGTTCATTCATTTTTTTAAGAGATACAAGAAATCATTTTTAGGATTTTTTTTTTCTAAATCATTCATTTTCTACGAAATCAAGGCACCCTAAGTTTGCAAGTATTCATAATTCTTTAAGTTTAGGTAATTGTCCGCGTGCATCACATAGTTTTACAATAATTAATGATGGATATTTTGGGAAAAAGCAATTACCATAAACGCATGAAATGCTTCTTTATCATTAAGGAAATCGAACGAATTTGGCTCCCAGGCTCACTCTAATATCTCTGTAATGAAAAATACTAAACCTTACGTTATCTGTGCAACACGTTTGATGTTCAAAACAGAAATGTTGATCTCTTTCCATTTAAATTTATAATCGGTTTGAGCATCAAGATTATTGAATAGCCATTATTGTCGTTATTTTGTTAGTTATAGTTGAGTATGCATTAGATTAACATGGTTAAGTGCAACTTGTGTCATTCTAGTAGGCCAAATGCCAATATTAATTAGGACATTCACCGCATCTTCGCGATGAAAAGCACTAAATTTTGTGCTATTTGTGCAACATGTAGGCCTTTGAAGACAGAAACGTTAATCTCTTTCCAGGTAAAAATCTAATTGATTTGATCATCGAGATTCTAGAAAAGCCACCATTGCCGTTGTTTTGTTAGTTATAGTTGAGTATGCATTAGATTTGTATGGTTAATTGCACTTGTGTCATTTTAGTAGACGAGATGCCAAGATTAATCACGATATCCACCACATTTATTTCATCCACTAAAATTACTTAGACAATGCCAAACAGATATTTGGCAACATTAGTATAACATGAACTTCAATGGAGCATCCAAAATTGATGACACCAAATCTATATATGAAAAGCGGTTCTCTAGTCACGATCAGAGATGAAGTGACAAGTCCAACCCCTCATTTTCGAGTCCCTGAGCGCTCAAGGAACTACCATTGGCAAGTGGTGGTCTTGGTCCTGGGCTATGAGGGGAAATCCTTGTGCCAAACTTAGGGTCAGGGTCCCCATTATTGTTCATAGGTTAATTCACCATGGCATGGTGGGGCCACGCCAAGGTTTGCGGGTTCACTATTATTATCAGCTTCAGCGTCCCACCTTAGGCAGGTCCCATACCATTAGCAGGTGCTAACCAAGTAAGAGGCCCATAGGCAAGGGGTTGCCTGAGGACAGGAATGGCGTGCATCCCAAAATAGAGAAAATTACCAAAAAAGTCCTAAACTTATTGTAATTATGCTAATTCAGTTCTAAACCTTTTTTTTTTTTGCCGATTTAGTCTTAAACCTTTTGCAAAATTCAGTCCTAATTCAGTCCTTCTAGCAAAATTTGACCTACCGGTGTCGACGTGGATGTCGACCTGCCGACGATAGAATATTTTAATATTATTTCTAAATTATTTTATTTTTTCTTTTTCCCTGCACCTTCCTTCTTCGGAGGATGACAGTCGCCGGTCTTCGGAGGGACGCCGGTCGTTGAGGTCCGGCGATCGGCCAAAGGGACTACTAGGCCAAGCCTCGCCGGCCCTGATTTGGCGAGGCTCGACCTCGCTGTCGTGGGCTCAAAATCTCAAATGCAACAGAAAAGGAAAAATAGAAGCTTGGTGTTTCTTTTGGGGGAAAAGGGACGCAGAACATGGGTGGTGAATCCGGTGATATATCAAGATGATCGGCAAGGCCCCAATCGGAGCCGATTACGACGAGGTGTCAAACATTGCAAATATGTTGCTATACATGGAACAGGTTATTCACATTTTATTTGATGGTCAAAGGTGAATTCAAAGCTAAGCAGTGGTAATTCGAAAGATTACTCGAGGGAAAAATCGAGATGTCCGAAGTGGGGGGTGTGTTGTCCCTATTGGGCTGGGCCCTTCCCCATAAAGCCCCACCACGGGGCATACCATTCATCGAGTCAAGTAATTCGCTATTGGAAATTATTTCCCCGCCTATATCATCTCATGCTTCTTGTTTCTCCGAATTGGTTCTTAGTCCGAGTCAATCACGATTCGCCATCAAGAGATGCAAAGGGCGTCATGTCCTCCCGCTCGGAGAATGGGGGCAGAAATGGTTGAGGAAAGGGCTTTCCCTACTGAAACTGAAGGAGAAGACCAAAAACTAGAAGATGAAGCACAGGTCTTTCGTTTCTTTGATTGGAACATAAACTAAGTTGGTAATATTACAATTGGAGTTCTTATAGGATGCGGCTTTGACATTAGTATGGGCAGCTAAAATCTTGTGAGTCCAATTTAATTATCAGAAAGGAAGTGAGAATCAAAAGCTTATAAAAGTGCTTTCCTTGTAGACCAAAAGGGATGGGGATATCTATGGAAGATCTAGTCATAAAAAGAGCACCTTGCCATCGGAATGGCTATGACATTAATGTGCCGATTGGAGAATATATCCAAACACTGAAAATCCATAATGATCAAGTCTCAAGGAGACCTCTAAAACTGTTATGTATGTTGTAAATCAAAGGCAACAAGGTCGAGCGAATTGCATTTATCCAAATTGTCGGTCGCCACCTCTACGCCTCATGTCCGACTGTTCTATATCGAAGATTGCTCTGGAAAGAAGGTTTCTAGAACTTGAACATATGGACGACCCTCCTATTTCACATACCGTAACAATGTTTATCATCTTAGCCTTGGAGTCCAACTAAAGGTAAATGCACGACATATGGTCTTTGTGATTCTAGTTTTCTGGGCTATGTGTCGTGAAGGCTGATTATTTAGCCGCATTGACCAATGCATAGATTACATCTTTGATCTCCGACGTTCGCGGCGTCCACAATGGAGCGAGCCCGCTCGTTGTCGGCTTTGCAATCGAACACGACCGACCTTTCAAGCACCGAAAAGAATCCGTTGGGACTATGCAACTGTGTGACGGCAACACCTGCCTCATCTTCCAAATCCACTTCAAATTTGCGAATCTTTCTACTTCTTTAATTTTACGTAGTTGTCCAAGTGTATCACATACTTTTACTATACTTAATGATCGGTATTTTAGGAAGAAGCTGTTACCATATATGTAGAAAATGCTTTTTTATCGTTAATAAAATTGATTGACAAAATGAATTCGACTCACCGGTTCATTCTAATATCGCCGCAATAAGAAGGACGAAACTTTACATTATCTGTGCAACATGTTTGATGTTGAATACAGGAATGTAGATCTCCTTCCATGTAAATTTCCAAACGGTTTGATCATCGAGAATATGAAAAACTGTTATTGCCATTATTTTGTTAGTTATAATCGAATATACACTAGATTAGCACGCTTAACTGCACTTGAATCATTATGGTATACCAGATGCCAATATTAATTAGGAAATTCACCGCATCTTGGTGATGAAAAGCACTAAATTTCACGCTATTTGCGCAACATGTAGGCCTTTTGTAGGCAGAAATATTGACATTTTTCTTGTGAAAATCTAATAGATTTGATCATCAAGATTCGGAGAAAGTCGTTATTGGCGTTATTTTGTTAGTTACAGTCGAGTATGCATTAGATTTGTGTGGTTCACTTGTGTCATTTTAGTAGACGAGATGCTCAGATTAATTACGGCATCCACCACATTTATTTCATCAACAAAAATTACTTACACAATGCCAAATAGATACTTTGCAACGCTAGTATAACATGAACTCGAATGGAGCATCCTACGTTGATGACCACTAAATCTATATGAAAAGCAGTTCTCTGGTCATGATCAGAGCCGAAGTGACAAGTCCAACCCGCCATTTTCGAGTCCCTGAGTGCTCGGGGAACTACCATTGGCAACAACGTTGGCCAGTGGTGGTCTCGGTCCTGTGCTCTGAGGAGAAACCCTACTGCCAAAGTTAGGGTCGGCGTCACCATTATAGTTCATAGGTTGATATACCATTCCATTCAGCTGATTCACCATGGTAGGTCGGTGCCATGCCAAGGTTTGCGGGTTCGTCATCGTTGTCAATTTCAACATCGCCCCGCAGGCAGGTCCCATAACAACAGCAGGTGCAGGCCAAGTAAGAGGCCCATAGGCAACGGATTGCCCTGAGATAGGGATTGCCTGCGTGCCAAAATAATCCGAGTTAAAATTAGGGTTCACCTGAGAGAAGGCATTAGCCATCCGATTCATCGCCTGCGCCTGCTTTTCTGCAGCATGCTGATGCCTGTGGGCTTTTTGGTGGCCCCCCAATGCTTGCGAGGTGTCAAACATTGCATCGCAATACTTGCAACCGTAAGCTCGGGTCGGGAGGGTATTGTTGAAATTTCGTTTCGGCTTTTCGGGTTTCTTTTGAGGAGCTTTTTCGAAAGAATTCAACGGATTGAGTGCGGGTGCTGATTCACGATGATCATCCTTAGAGAGCTTCACTTTAAGTACTAAAGGACTCGAGATTCGCGCCGCCTTGCCCTTCGCATCTCCAGAGAGAGGAGTCACTGGGGATTTCTCTTTTGAGAGTGGTTGCTCCTGTTCCATGGGAAAATTATAAAAGTCTCAGGTGCTTGCATAAGAACAGGAATGGCATATATGTAGTGTGAAGATGTTGCTACACATGGAAGGATATCTAACTTCTTTTTTATATTACACACACTAAGTTGGCAATCTTATCATTGGAGTTTTAATAGGAAGTGAGAATCGAAAGCTTATAAAAGTTCTTTGACATCAGTATGGGCAACTAAAATCTTGCGAATCCAACTTAATTTGTCAAAAAGGAAGTGAGAATCGAAAGCTTATAAAAGTTCTTTCCATATAGATCAAAAGGGATGGGATACCCATGGAAGATCTAGTCATAAATAGAGCACCTTAACGTCAGAATGGCTATGACATTAATATGCAGGTTGGAGAATATATCCAATCACTGAAAGTTCATAATGATCAAGTCGCAAGGAGTCCTCTAGAATTGTTATGTATGTTGTAAATCAATGGCAACAAGCTCGAGTGATTGCATTAATCCAAATTGCCGGCCACCACCTCTATGCACGCATATCGGATTGTTCTATATCGAAGATTACATTGGAAAGAAGGTTTTCAGAACTCGTACATATGTACGATCCTCCTATTTCACATACTATAACAATGGCGGAATGACACTAGAAGTGTCAAACTTTATGTATGGCGCTCACTTTGATGTCAATTTTTTTTTTTGGATTACTTAAGTGTCAATTTATTTGAAAAACGATTATTTGAATACCAACTCTAGTAAGTTTTGGCGAAAATCTTACGCGGCATTTTTATTTATTAATAAGCTAATCTTACATGGCTCGCCGAAGGATCCTAATCAGTAATAAAAAATAAAACGAAATTGAAAAATATAAAATAAGCTGAAAACATTGAAAAAAAAAGCTAAAACAAAGGAAAGTAAAGGTTACAGCGGTCTCGCCGTCGCCGCTCCACCTTTGCCGGCAATGGCTGACCAAGGTGGGGGATGGGCGACGGGGTCGTCAAGCTTTGACCAATAACCGACGGCCCCCACCACTTGTTGGCACTTGCCTACAGTCAACGGAGTTCGCTGGTCACTGGTTGAGGCTCGACGAACCCCGCCGGCAATCCCTCACCCTTGTCGACGATGGTGGGGTTGTGGCAGTGAGGGCTATACAAGCCCTTGCCGCTTCAAACCAACCCAAAGTTTTTTTTAGCTTTTTTTTTCTATTTAATTTAATTTTTATTTTAAAAAATGGCTTATTTTAAGTATAAATCTGCGTGGACTGATTTTCTTTTAAAAAGATTTCCACATAACATTAAAGAGTTAATAATCAATGACATGCAATAAGTTGGCCGGAATCTCTTGTTGTTGGCATTTAGGTAATCGTTTTTTTTTTTTTTTCGATTTGGCACTTAAGGGCTTACATGGCAACGATTCTGATCCGAAAAGTGATTATGATTAGAATTGATTTTTCTGATTCTGTTCCCCGGATGGGTTTTAGAGAATCGGAACGCGTTTGGTAATCGCACGAAATTTCCGTTCTTAGAACATAAACGTTTGGTAACACAAAATTTCTGTTCCCGGGAACAATTTCTCTTCCCAATTTTTGTCATTTAAGTTATGTAGTTATGTAGTTACTTTGTGAAATTTCATTCTACATTTTGAATAAATTGAAGATTAATACATATTGATTCTCCTACATAACATATTGCATATTGCAGACAACATTTTTTCGTGCTATTCTGTCTAATTTTCCCGTCATAACGAGTCATTTTAAGTTTAAAAAGGCATAGACCTTGTTGGGTAAGAGAGTCTAAGGAAACTTGCTCTACTAATATGAATCTAACACATGATAATAGAACCAGAGGGGCAAAATCAGAAGAGCAATCGAATGAACTAGAGCAGCACATGGAAACTAAGCACCAGGAAAAACTCATTCCATTGATTATTTTCTCTCTAACAATCTTCTTCTTTACAATAGATCTGAGGAGGCAAAAGGGCCCGAGTTAATTAGGTCATACAAGGATATTAACAGAGGTCAAAATTGGATATCTAAGGGCTCTTCTTACACGATGAAAAGAAAAGAACATGGAGAGGGAAGGGCCAAATTAAGATGCAGCAGCTAGAGGAGGGGGCAACCGAGAATCTCCTCGGACGAAAGTCAGAGGCGACGCTGTCATGGTATCGTCCCTAGCCATAACATCGCTGCACCACCACCAAAATCGAAATCGCTCAGTACAACCAAGAGGTATAGACGTGAGAATGAAACAACGATTTTCCCCACCTGATGGTCAAGTCCTCAAAACACATTTTTACATCGCTAGCAAGGCTTTCACTGCGAAGGATTTTTCATCCAAATCAGGTTCAAGAATCTCGATATCATAATCATTACACCCCATCATAGAGGAGCATATCTTGATAATGTGGTGGCGTGCTTGAGGGAAATCATTCGGTTTGGACAAACAACGCGTTTGGACAAACAACGATCTGCGTTTTCCCTTAATCGCATAAAGAAATCCGAGCAGCCAAACACATCATTGTAAACGAAATACGACCACGAGGGCAGAACAGCAAGACAAACACGATCTTGAGGGCGAACAGCAAGACAAACACGAGCACGAGGGCGACGGTAAGAACACATCACTTGCAAAGAAAATAAAAGCACGAGGGCAACAACACGAGCACCTATGGAGTGGATGAGACCTGATACGAGCCATCATCAGAATCCATCCCAGAATCAATCTCTCGAAGGCCAAAGGAGATTCTTGTACCATCACCAGATTGTACCTTAAATACATCATAATAAATGTTTTGCTTGCTACCATAAACTTAAATCTTGTAAAGTACCTAAAAAATAAGATTACAAAAGTCGAATACGCAAAGTCATGAAATTTCAGGCATATTATTATCTCTTGCCATTTTATCTACAACATTTTTCCTGAGCATGTTTATCTCAGCAGCCTCCACATGCGATATATCATATGTACCTTCTTCTTGTTTAGGTCCACATGTGGGTACTCTGGATCTCCATATTGGGAAAAGTTTTTATCCATCCTGTCTTGATCACGAATGTATTTATGGAGAGTATAGCATGCAATTACAATAAATGCTTGCTTTCAAACTGTAAATGGAGACATGTGTCTTAAAATGGAGAAGGGGTTTTTTAATGCCTTAAATGACCTCTCAATGACATTCCTTAGTGAGGAGTGCCTATGGTTATACATTTCTCTTGCTGTTCAGGTTGTCTGCCTCTACCCCTATAATCCTTTAGATGATATCGTTCACTCTTAAATGGAGCTAAAAATCCCAAAAATGCTGCATAACCAGAATCTACCATGTAGTATTTGCCTATAACAAGGTATACATACATTTGCTATGATATGCACCTGCAATACAATCATAAAGAAAATTACTCCTTATGGACAAAGCAAATACTTAGTGGTGGTCGAGGAAATTACAGTCGAGGAGTCTCCGGTGTTGCCGAGAGGACTCGACAATCATGGGCAGTTCCTTCCCACCCAGCATACAAGAAAGTAAATTTCATATCAAATGAACAAACGCACCGTACATTTCGGGTGATAGTCCCTTCCTTGCCTCTATATGGGATTTGCTTTGGCATGGGAACAAAAGCGTTAATGTGGGTGCCGTCAATAGCACCTATGCAACCCTATCATTTCATGAAAGTCTAGAGTTATACAAGATTATCAACTGCATGTATTTCATAGTGTAACAACGTTATGAAAATCATACCTTGAAGAAACGTTTATGGTTACGATCCATAAGAACCTCCTCTCGGACATCATCAAAGGAAGGTGGTCCGATAATCTCTTTTGATAGTTTAGGAAATGCTTTGAACATAATAGTGAAGTACTTATTGATTGTTTGTCCTGAAAGTTGGATTCTCTCACATAAAACTTTACTACAGTTACCATGACTAACTAAAGATAAGAAGATCCCAACTTGTTCATCTACCCTAAGGGCTTCATATACTTACTATCTTTCAACCAACCTCTTGTCCTCATTAAATCATATAAGTTCAGAAAAACATGTCTTTCCAACCTAAGGGCTTCATATACTCTATCTGAATGTCCACAAAGAATCTCCCTTATCCATTTGGGTCCCGACAATTGATTGTCCCTAATAGGTCCTTTCATATGCACGGACATATCCATCATAACAATGCACAACCATGTTATTACTATGTCAATATCAAACTCATCCAAGTAATGATTAACTAATGATACCTAGCCATTAGACTCACTATTTTGTGCCCCTCCCATAGTACCTATGCCATCACACAAATACAAGAATATTAATACAAATATCTGGAAAAAAAAAATCAAATAACAACCAATAATATAAGTCGTAGAGTGTAAGTGAACTAAATATAAAAATCCCATGCAATCCATCGTACACATGCCACGACACACATAAAGAGTCTTAGCATGAATATCTTTAAAAATCAAATAACATCGTAACATAAGTCATAGAGTAAAATGAAACCAAATATAAAAATTCCAAGCAATCCCCAATACATTTTCTAATGTCTACTAAAGACGTTGGAAAAGTCCATTTCTCATCTCAATTGGAGTTTGGATGAAAGCCTCCCTACAAGTGGCACTATCCATTGCCCATTCTTGTGCTTTGTGGTAAAGATCCAAACCCACCTTAGCATGCTAAGTAGGACATTAATCACAGCATATACAACGAAGGGGTCTATAGGTGGTGATGAGACTTGTTAGGTGGCGGCAAAGTCACTCTGTTGACTTGCCTTAGATTTCATCATCTCTTGTAAGACTTTGCAGGTGTTGGCAACATCAAATGTGCTAGGGTTTGGGCGAGGGCTGCCATACTCGGGCTTAGCCTCGTCGATCTAGGTGAGGGCCGCCCTAATCGGGCTTGACGAGGAAATGAGGGATAGAATTGAATCATGCGATACTCACCGGAGTCGTGCGACAAGGATGGCTGATGGTAGCAGTGGAGCTAGCTGGTCATAGGAGGCGCAGACGAGGGAGTGAACCGAGAGCCGCCGACGGGGGAGTCTCGTTGTTTTAGGTCAAGGGAAATGACGAGAGAGAAAGGGAAAGTAACGAGAGATAATGTTTTGTGTTTTTGAAAAGTGGTTCTTTTTTCCGGAACCAATTTTTTTTTTCTTGTTTAAAACTACTCCCGGGAATAGAATTAGAATCAAAATCATTTACATTACCAAACATGATTATCATCTTTTTTTGTTTCAAGAAAGAGAATCAGAGAACTAGAATAGTTTCCATGCAGGCCCTAAGTGAGCAGGCGAAAAATTTTGGCACCAAAGTGAGCGTCGCACACAAACTTTGGCACTTCTGATGTCCGTCCGCCCTATAACAATGTTTATCATCTTAGTCTTAGAGTCTAAATAAAGGTAAATGCTTGACATATGGTCTTTGTGATTCTAGTTTTCTAGGCAATAGGTGGCGTGAAGGCTTATTTATTTAGCCCCATTGACCAATGCGTAGATTACCTCTATGTGGATTTGATGTCCACCACGTCCATGGTGGAGCGAGCCCGCTCATCGTCGGCTTTGCAACAGAACACGACCGACCTTTCGAGCACCTAAAAGAACCGGTCGGGACTATGCAACTATGTGACGGCAACACTTGCCTCATCTTCCAAATCCAGCACGCACCTTCCATCCCGGCCTCCCTGTGAGAGTTCTTGCACGATCTCGACAACATGTTCAGGAGTCATCCCTGACTGCAACAAGCTTTTTGTCTATCATGGACTTTGCATCGGGCGACTGGGCGAGGACATTTGAACTCCGTTCTTCTTTTCTGTTCATTCATGTTTGTGATATATACAAGAAATCAATTGTAGGAAAATAATTTTCAAATAATTCATTTTCTATGAAACAAACACACTCCAAATATGCAAATCTTTGTATTTCTTTAAGTTTATATTGTCCAAGTGCATCACATACTTTTACTATACTTTTTTTTTTTGGGTCCAAAACTTTTACTATACTTAATGACCGGTATTTTAGGAAGAAGCCATTACCATAAATGCATAAAATGCTTCTTTATCGTTAATACAATTGATTGACAAAACGGATTTGATTCACCGGCTCATTCTAATATCTCCGCAATGAGAAGCAATAAACTTTACATTATCTATGCAACATGGTTGATGTTGAATACAGAATTGTAGACCTCTTTCCATGTAAATTACTAATCGGTTTGATCATCGAGAATATGGAAAAACTGTTATTGCAGTTATTTTATAAGTTATAGTCAAGTATTCATAAGATTAGCATGATTAACTGCACTTGTGTCATTCTAGTAGGCTAGATGCCAATATTATTTAGGAAATTCACCGCATTTTCGCGATGAAAAGCACTAAATTTTTTGCTCTTTGCACAGCATGTAGGCCTTTGTAGGCAGAAATGTTGATATTTTTCTAGGTGAAAATCTAATAGATATATGATCATCGAGATTTTGGAAAAGCCGTTTTTGGTGTTATTTTGTTAGTTATAGTTTAGTATGCATTAGATTTGTATGGTTAAGTGCACTTGTGTCATTTTAGTAGACGAGATGCCCAGATCAATTATGGTATCCACCACATTTATTTCATCCACAAAAATTACTTAGACAATGCCAAACAGATTTTTCGCAACATTGGTATAACATGAACTTGAATGGAATATCCTACATTTTTTTTGCTCAAGTGACAAGTCCAACCCCTCATTTTCGAGTCCCTAAGTGCTCAAGGAACTAACATTGGCAAGAACCTTGGCAAGTGGAGGTCTCAGTCCTGTGCATTGAGGAGAAACCTTATTGCCAAAGTTAGGGTCGCCATTGTCCATAGGTTGATATACGGTAAAAGGACACCTCAATTGTCAATATTTGTATACATCACTTATTTTGGTGCCAATATTATTTTTTGGATCACTTAAGTGTCAATTTTTTTTAAAAAATAATTATTTAAGTGCCAACTCCGGTAAGGTTGTCGGAATTTCTTGTCCTTGGCACTAAAGTGATTGTTTTTTTCTCCAATTTGGCATTTAAGTGATCCCAAAAAAATATTAGCACCAAAGTGAGTATTGTACACAAATATTGACACTTGGAGTGTCCTTATACCATTGATATACTATTCCTTATGCCGTTGATATAATATTCCTTTTAGCTGATTTGCCATGGCAAGTCGGTGCCACGCCATGGCTTACAAGTTCGTTATTGTTATCGACTTCAGCATCCCCTCACAGGCAGGTCGGACGACATCAGCAGGTGCAGACCAAGTAAGAGGCCCATAGGCAACATGGTGCCTTAAGACAGGAATTGCCTATATACCAAAATAATCTGGGTTAACATTGGGGTTCATCTGAAAAAAGTCATTAGCCATCCAATTCATCACTTGCGCCCGACTTTCTCAAGCATGCTCCCTGTGGGCTTTTTGGTAGCCCCCCAACGCCTGTAAGTTGTTAAAATTCGCATCACACTACTTGCAACTAGAAGCTTGTATCGTGAGTGTATTGTCAAAATTTCATTTCGGCTTTTCGTGTTTCTTTCAAGAAGTTTTTTCCAAAAGAATTCAACGGATTGGTTGTGGGTGCACATTCACAATGATCATAATTAGAGAGTTTAGCTTCAAGTTGTTAGTGCTAGCGTTATCACCTAGATGGGGTAAATAGGTGATTTCAAAAGATTTTAGAAATCAATGCGGAAATTCAAACGGATAGGCATGGAGCTTCGTTACAAGATCTGAGGTGTCCTTAGATGTGGCGATGTGCACAATATTACTATCATAGAATGATAAAGAGTTTAAGGGATAGAGAATTTGCAGAAAGAATTTATAGTGGTTCGGCTTTATTCGAGCTTACATACACTTCTTCACGCCGACAGTCAATCGATTGGATTCCACTAGTAAATAACTCAGAGGTTACAACTCAATGATAGCTTTTGAGTCGAAAGACTTCTCGCCTAACACTCACACACTCGAATGTTCTCCTCTAAGTATTACAGTATTTGGATCAATGCTATATAAAGAATGTGAAGCTCTCTTGATCTTGGGATTTAGAATTCTATTCTCTTGCGTGCCTCCTTTCTATTCAACTTTGAGATGTCTTTTTATACTCCTCCACCTCCAACTATCCATTGCAAAGCCTCCAAGGATCACTCTCTAAACTTCCCCATTTGGATGAGACTGTATTAAAAAAATCTCGTAGTAGTTGAGGTCGACAAAGGAAAGAATCCCCCCATGGATCAAATAGCCCATACAATCGTGATCCTGGGTTTTCATGGATAGAGTTCTGCATTAGGTGAGTCATCCTCGTTTCCCTTTAATCCACGTCCTTGATTGATTTTCAAGTTTGAGGATCTCCAAGAACGATGTAGCTTGATTTGCTAGCCGTTGTGATAATGTAATATAAAAATTAAATCATCTCAATGATAACTCTTGATATTCTGATCGTTGCACATAAAATACTCTTTCAGAGCTTGAGTTTCAATCCAACATCTCAGCTCCCCACTCAACGTCCGAGTTCCATACAACGTCCGAGCCCCTTAGAATATCGTCTAAGCCTTTTCTGTTAAATTCAATCCTGTGTAACTTACACCTTTGGACAATCTACAAAATAAGTATTTCATTGCAATAATTCAGATATAAGAGAACATGGATTGTTTCGTCAACTTTAAAATCAATTAGGAGTTTTTCTCAATACAAGTAATAAAGGATCCGATATTCACACCGCCTTGCCCTCTGCATCTCCAGAGAGAAGATTCACTGGGAATTTCTCTGTTGAGAGTGGTTGCACTTGTTCCAGGGAAAAAAATTTAATGTCTCGTGTGCTTGCACGAGAACAAATAATGGCATATATGTAGTGCAAAGATGTTGCTACACATGGAAGGATATCTAACTTGTTTTATATATTTCAGAAACTAAGTTGGTAATCGTATAATTGGAATTTTAATAGGACGCGGCTTTGACATCAGTATGGGCAACTAAATTCTTGTGAGTCCAACTTAATTATCAGAATGGAAGAGAGAATCAAAAGCTTATAAAAGTACTTTCCCATATAGATCAAAAGGGGTGAGATATCCATGGAAGATCTAGTCATAAATAAGAAATGATTGTGCTATCCTTAATTCATCGTGAGATCAACGATCTGTTCTAGACCACAAAAAAAAAAAAATAAACAATTTGAAATCGTTGTGGGATTCATCACTTTAAAAATTTGTGGCCCACAATATATCATTATTTTTACAGTCACCTAAGCACTATTATGCTAACAAAGTCCATGAATATAGCACCTAGACGTCGACATTAATGTGCCAATTGGAGAATATATCCAATCACTATAATTCCAAAATGAAGTCGTAAGAACTTTGTTCTTTTTCTTTTTTGCTTCTACCTCGCCGGTTGCCGAGCCATGGCGAGGCTTGGCCTCGCTCGCCTCGCCACGGGCGCGGGCCGACTAGGTCTTGTGGCCGGTCACCGACCGTGGTCAAGGTCCGAATCCCCGGCAACCTTCTGATGGAAATAAAAAATAAAAAAAGAAAAAGGAAAATAGAACATAACATAATATTACAATAAATTATTAAAAGATTCGAAAGGACTAATTCCGGAAAGTGTTTTCACCACTTCAGATTGGAGAATACACTTTCCTGATTTTATGCATGAATATTTTCATTGACCGAAAAGTATTTTCGGTTGAGTTGTCATTTTGGGCGAACCAAACGGGTGAAAGTTCAAGAAATGAATTTCCGAAAAACATTTTCACTCAAACAAACACACATCTTGAGATTGTGTAAATTAACGTCAAGTTTTCCGGACTTTATTCGGACCAAGATTGTGTCAGTATATGATACACATTAGCAAATTACTTTCTCAACAAGTCTTGTTCATGCCCGCTTACATAGTGCTATGGTAAGCTTAACTTGAATAATGCTCATCAAGTACTCTAACAACAGAGAAACCACCTCTTTCCATTTCTCCGACTTCCCGCCATACAAACTCAAATGCCATGGCCACTCAGATCTTGACCACCACCACTGAGAACGGCTTCATTGTCACCACCGCCACGGCTGACACGGCCACGACCACCAGTTGGATCTTCGATGTCCGCCGTATCCACAGTGGAGCGACGCTGCTTGTCATCGGCCTGAACACGCTCGACATAAGCTTCGCTAATCGAATACCACTGACCTTTCAGGCACCCATGGGATCCCATCGGGACACTGCACTGCAACTGTGCGACGGGCAGTGCCTGCGTCATCTTCCAAATCCAGCACCCAGCTTCAATCCCCGACTCGAGGCAGAGAGTACTTGACCGATGCCGACAGCAGGGACGCGGGAGTTGGAATCCTCTCCAACTGTGACAAGCTTTTCGCCTATCATGGACTCCGCATCAGCGACATTCAACCTCCGTGGGCAAGGAGCAAGCCGCCGAGGGTTTTGCTGAGATCCTGAACAACGAAGTTCTGTCGTTTGAGCCGGCGAAGTATGCATGTCTCGACGAATTTCATAGTTTTGAGACGAGGATGGTCCTATTGGCAGCAGGTCAGCTTCCAGTGCCGCCAGTGACCGACGAAAGTTGGATCTCGCGAGCGGCTTTAAGGTTAGACAGGCTCCATTCTTGGTTACATAGAAATCTAACTTTAGAGATCAATGAAATTGCAAAAATCATATGAAAGATAGAAATTTCGAGGTATAGAAAGGATGGAAGACGGGAAACTCACTTCTTCTAATGATTTGATCATCAAGATTATGGAAAGCCATCATTGGCGTTGTTTTGTGAGTTATAGTCGAGCATGCATTAGATTGGTATGATTACCGGCACTTGTGTCATTTTAGGAGGCGAGATGCCAAGATCAATTAGGATATCCACCGCATATAATTAATCCACAAATACTACTTTAGAAAATACGAAGCATTATATTTTCGTCACGTCCTAGACACTTTAGCTTATTAGTCAAGCATGCGCTTCAATGGAAGCATCCTGCATAGATGTCACCAAAGCACATATGAGAAACAGTTCCATGGTCCTGGTCAGAGCCTAAGGGTCAAGTCCAACCCATCATTTTCAATTTCCTGAGCGCTGAAGGAGTTTCCATTGGCAAGAACATTGGTAAGTGGTGGTCTTGATCCTGTGGTCTGAGAAGAAACCCTAGTGCCAAAGTTAGGATCACCATTGTCCATAGGTTGATATACTATTCCGTTTAGCTGATTCACAATGGCGGGTCGGTACGATGCCGATGCTTGAGGGTTTGTTTTTGTTACCGGCTTCGGCGTCCTCTTGTGGGCAGGTCCGACAACTTCTGAAGGCGAGGGCCGAGTACGAGGCCCGTAGGCAATGGAGTACCCTGGGACGCGATTTGGGTTAGACTTAAGATTCACCCTAGAGAAGGTATTAGCAATCCGAATCATCACTCGCGCCCGCTTTCTTGCGGCACGCTCACGCTTGTGGGCATTTTGGTGGCCCCCCAACGACTGCAAGGTGCCGAACTTCGCCTCACAGTACTTGCAACCATAATCCCTAGTTGCAAGGGTGCTCTCGAAATTTCTTTTCAGCGATTTCTCTCGAGGAGCTTTTTCGAGAGAATTCAACGGATCGATCAGGGGTACGGACCCACGGTGATCACCATTTGAGAGCTTCGCTTCAAGTACTGAAAGACCCGATAATCGCGCCGCCTTCCCTCCTGCTTCTCCCGAGAGAAGAGTCACCGGGGCTTTCCCTTTTGAGATTGGCTGTGCTTGTTCCATGGCAAAGTTATCGTAGTCTCGCGTGCTGGAATGAGAACCAAGAACGGAGTATTTGTAGTGTGAAGATGTTGCCATGCATGGAAGGATATCTAACTTGTTTTAATCATGACATCCACTATGATGGTAATCTTGTAATTAGAGTGTTAATTCACGCAGCTTTGAAGTGCTTTCCATTTATGTCAAAAGGTGCAAGATAAGCATGGATCAGTCATAAATAGAGCACCTAGAAGTCAGTATGGCTATGAGATCAATGTAATAATTGAAGAATATACCAATTATCGAAAGTTCATGATGAAGTGTTGAGGAGTCCTTTAGTTGTTATGTATGTTGTAGATCAAATGCAACAAGCTCAAGCAAATCGCATTAGTCCGATTTGTTCGTTTGCCGCCTCTACGGCGCAGGGATCGGATTTTTATCCTGAACCTCAACATATTTACGGCCCTCCTATTGCACCTACTATCACGACTTTTATCATCTTAACGTTATATTCTAACCAAATTAAGTGCACAACTTATTATTTAGACGTGTTGACCATTGTGTACATTATATATTTGATATCAAATAATTCATGGCATTTGAAATATTTGAGAAATCAACAGCTTGGATCCGACAGAAAAAGAAGAAGAAAAAGCACAGCTTGGAAAAGGAGTTAACTATGATCTTTGGTAGGTGAAATCATGAGATGAGAGTGCTTCATTTCGAGCTAATTGCACAATGCCATTCAACTAATTAATTCAATCGAGCAAATTGATTTGATTTTAAAACGCTTACTCCATTTCATATTTTAGTCTGCTCATAAAAATAAAAAAAAACTAACGTGCATTAAATGAACCTTATGAGTTTCTTGTTAATGAGTGTCAAAAAAGTCCTATTGAACGGTCCAGCAATAAATAAATAAAAAATGAATAAGTGCATCGAAAGTCTCAAAACTTATCATGAAAATATAATTGAGTTATTAAAACTTTCAAAAAATGCAATCAAATCATGAAACTTATTAAGTTAATGCAATCAAATATTAGAACTTATCCAATTGGTGTACAAGTCCTAAAATTTATTATCGCTTTTCATTTGTCAAGTTGGACGAAGTTAATAACATGGTTTAGATTGCATCAACTTGACAAGCTTTAAGACCCGATTACACTTTTGAAAGTTGTAAAATTCAATTGCATTTTCGTTATAAGTTATAAGATTGAATTGCACTTTTTGAAAGATTTTGAACTTAATTGCACTTTTGTGACAAGTCTTAGGACTTCCAATACACTTATCCCATAAAAAAAAGTCTCTAAGTCCGGATCAACTGTAGTATGCAATTGCTAATCATCTATTGAGTTCAAGAATCATCTCATCATGCTAATCACTACCTCCTGCTGCATCTTGCATTTTTGCGAGTGTTGTCATCAAATCAGCATCATAGGCAATGCTTCTCTTCCTTTAAGGTATAATCTTGGCTCAACAAATGCATCGATCAAGAAGAGAGGAACTAATGAAAGCAATCACACACATCGATGCCACAGGCACTATCAATCCTTAACGAAGGATAACAAGAATCTTCTCCTTATTCTAGTAGTCAAACAATTGCTTCTCGATCTATCTCTGTTTCTTCATACCACCTGGAGTTCCACAAAGAATAGGCTTCGCGCCTAATATATTCTCTCAGCAGTGGAGACAGGATGCAGAAAGACGACGATGACAGTGATGTTATCTTTGCTACCCCGTTCGGCAGCTTCGGTTGCCAATCTCTTGGAACACATGCCCGGCTCCTTAACCGTGTCTTTGATGATGCTTATGACCTCTTCGCAGGTCAAGATATCCCATAGCCCATCACTAGCCATCACCTGGCATTCACCATTATAGTAGGTGTCAGTGTGCTGTTCTCATGTCACGCCATTCGATGTTCAAACCAGAATTGGGATTAGCAAATCATGTCTTGTAGAAAAGCCTCAGTTCAACAGCCGTAAGACAATACTCTTTACCAGATACTCGTCCTCCACAGAGAGAACAGTTTCAGTAATCTCAGGTTCAGCAGTTACAGCAGGCTTCAGATCATCATCTCCGATGGAGCGAGTAACCTATACATGACAGAATAATAGTCAAGTACAAGTTAAAAGAAAAGCAAAAACAAAATGTGAAAAAAGTGTAACTAGATTAAGAGCTTCAAACACTCCAACTAAAAGAAGATACTTGTTTGATGCTTGGTAAAAGCATGAGGGTGGTTAATACTCCAGCTTTTAGACTAGATGAGTCCTACAACTACTACATTTTCAAAGTGGCACCCTCCAATATAAATATTAACAGTTAAAGAAAGCAACCTGGAGTGCAGCAGCACCGACTCGCCATGTATCAATTTGCCATTTAACTTGCCCACCTGCATTAACAATGCGCTTTCTCTCTTCGGGGCAGCTTGCAACATGATCCTGACATGTTGAGACCAAGTGGCTCAGAAGCAGCAACAAAGCTACTAATGATAATTAACATGGAGGTAGTCAACAGACAAAACTTACCTTACTAAGAGCAATAGATCTACCAGCTCGACATAAGATTGTTTTGCAATCACCAGCATTAGCAACATAAAGCTTGTTTTTGACTATGAGGGCAACTATCGCAGTGCAACCAGGATGCCAGTCTTTCTGGATTACACCCTTGGATTTCCGATAGGTATCCAATTCATTTCTAAACGCAATATCCGTCTTGATGAATGCTTCCAGCAATGCATCTGGAGGACTGCATTCACTTGCTATAAGTTACTGCTTGCACAATACAAATACAATGTAACAATAAAATGTTTCTTTTTCTTAACAAAAAGAAAACCTTGTCGCAGGACCAAAACTCTGCAAAAATCCAGGCAAAGCTTGAGCTGAGAACTCAGCAGCTGCTGCACCTAAACATGGAGGAGAGAAGTCAATATACAGTCAAGAGTAACATCCCAAGCGCTCAGAAAACAACCAATGTAAATCTGAAATTGGGTAATTTAGAAGGGAGCAGAGGAACCAAACAGAAACCTTTCTTCTATATGTTTGTGACTACTAGTTTCTCACAGTTATCTGGAAAGAGTCAGGACAAGGAAGACAAGTTGGAAAGGCAGTGTGACTTATTTTTTTTTTTTGGGTAAGGAAACAGTGTGACTTTTTAAATAGTACGAATAACAATAATAAGAATAATGACAATAATGACGACGACGATGACAGAAATACCAGTGCATACAATCTATAAACCACATCCAAAAGGTTTCATAATACTGAGCACTTTGAATGACAGCTGGTTAAATATACATTGACAATTCAAAAATTGTCTATGTAATTTGAACAACTAATCAGAGTCAAGCATGAAGAGGACACAAGAAGGAAAAGTAAGAAAGCAGCGCCAGGCTGATATATATACCAATACCCATTGAGTTTTTTTTTCCTGATCTAACAGAAAAATCAAGTGAAAAGTCTTCAAAGGATATTATCAACCTACAAGTCATTTACTTTTCAAATTTCAAAAGTTTCTAGGAGCATGGCTCCGTTTCTCTTAGTATAGCTGTCTCCATCCTAAAGAAAAAAAGTTTACCACACTTAAGCACCTCTATGACCATCGAAGATGCCAAAGATATGTATATCCTTCTGATTCCCAATGTTAGGTAAAAGGAAATGCATATCCTCCATGGTCTCCCTTCTCCCACATGTCGCAAAGGAACCTGAAGAAAGAGTAGGGCAATATCCCGAAGGATCACTGGAACAATCAAGCGAAAACCTTACAGCAGAATCAGCTGCAAGAGAAGCTCTCTTGGACAAATGTTCTCCCTGAAGGGACCAGTTCACCATTTCTCGATAAGTTCGAACACTGGTCTCATCAGTAAAGGAGGTGCTGTTACTATGAACCATTTGCTCTTTCTTCATCATTTTTCTGCTTTGCAATATCGCCTGAAGCTCCGCCACTATGTCATCAAAAGAAGGCCTATGAGAAGGATTCCCATCCCAACACCTCTGTATTAATGACGACAGACTCTCCGGCACCCCCAACTCCGGACCAGCAAGAACTGGTCGGAGCCCATCGGAGACAACTGCCGCAGTAAGTTGCTGCTCAGTATAGTTCATCTCAAGTACTGTATGGGCCTGCCAGCAAAACAAGCATGAAACCTTGAATAAATACCAATTGAGGGACCACAAACTCGTAGAGTCAATAATCAGAGGCCAACCTGTGCTTCTGCACGGAGATCAGTATAAGGGACAACACCAGTGAGAAGTTCACTGCACAGACAAGATCACAATTTTATGCTCATGACAGATGAAAATTTACAAAAACCAGCAGTATAAGCTCTTAAAAGTAGACAAAACTAACTCAGGACTCGGTTATATGTCCAATTTCAAAATCAAAACCAACGATTAACAGAGATTAAAGTCTTAAGCTTAACCAGCCTCAACCCTATGACTTTCAGTCTAACTATGAGGCTATATGTGAATAGTGTGATGAGTATTGCCATCTTTTCACCCTTTCACTGTGCACATGTACAGTTGACAGGCTACATCATGTACTCAATTATGATCAATCACATGATATTTTCAAATCTCAAAACATAGAAAGTCCGTAGTACAGTTCTATGTAATGTCTTTGAAACACAGATACAGAACTAAACACAACATTCGTTGTTGTTGTTACTAATGTACATGTGAAAAGAGTACACGCAAGTTTGATCAAACAGAGAATTTAAGGTAGAATATGACCCATAAATGATGCATCAAGGTTAAGTTTATGAGAAACAACGGTTAGTCATCATTGGCAGGGAGAAGAAAAGCATAGATCTTCTTCTAGCGATGCAGCACTCTGATCAAGGACGTTGCTCTATATGCATCACTACTGGCATATATTCTATTGTGTGACTGCATCAATGCTTCCATGTTCTTCCCAGCTTTTTAATTTTACATAAGCCGGCCTTTATGGAATGGAATCTTTCTGTAGACAATTTCCATGTCCCAATTGGACATGCTAACAAATAAAAGAACAACGACTAATGCATTACAAAGAACATGTCTGACTAGTCAACAATTCTTATATGCTGTGTGCTTAATCAAATATGTTTCTACGTGTAAGAAGCCCAAATCGACCTCTGTGTGAAAGCTTAGAAGGACTGATCATTGAAAAAAACAAGCAGCTAAAAGAAAATTATCTCGAGAAAATCAACTTTTCACTTCCCCATAGCTTCTTACTAAGTGATTTTTATTAATTTGTTTGCAGAGACAGTTCCGATCGCTATGTTTTCAAGGCAGCTCCAAGTATGTATGTTTTTCTTTTTTTGGTCAGAAGCTCTTACTATGTACTCAAATCAAATGCAACACAAGATAACTTACTTCAACCTTCAGCCCGTTACATCTAGCAAATTGGAAATAGATCATTAGAAACTTGATGAGAAAGTCAAAATCTTGCACGAGATAGCACTAGCGAGTCATATAGGGCTACAACAAAGCTCAGTGCATTACATCCTCCATAAAAGGGGAGAAAAACTTTCCAAAGGCAGGATTCAGAAAAATAACTAGAAGCAGAGGGTTATGAAGCCATATCATAGGCACACAATATATCTAGCCGGATATGGAACAGGTTACATGCTAAAAACTATTTCGATTAAATATTCAGTTAAAGGGCCACAGAAGACGCCAAATGCCGGCAGAACTAAACCATAAAATTATACGTATCCTCGAAAAAACACAGAGATATTAAAAGAACTTACTTTATAGATACTCCAAAACTGTAGACATCAGATTTTTCAGTATGTATCTCTTTCCTTAATATTTCAGGTGCCATGTAGATAAGGGTGCCAACCATATTTTTCTTGTGGAAGCCACCAGTTGGCTTGCCAGAAGACTTCCAGGTTTCAATAGAAACTTCTTTAAGATGTTCCCTGTATGCTGCCAAACCAAAATCAGCTAGATGTGGAGAGGACTCTTTGTCAAGCTGCAAAACAGCCATAGCTCCATCATAATAACTACTTGAGGTCGTCACATGATGACTAATGAAATGAGAAAAAGAACAAGGATATTTCTGTGTGGGATGAATTCAATGGAAGGAAATTTAGAATGAGGATCCTAAAAGGAGACAATTACAAGAATATTTGCAGGTTTCACATCCCTATGGACAATCCCCCGGTTCTGAAGATACTGCAAAGCCTTTGCTGGGAACAAAAAAAACGAACAAGAAGTATTGAGAAAATCAGTCAAAGAAAGGAAAAACAAACTAAACAAGTATGAACAAAAATACAAAAGGGAAAATCCTAATGAAGATCAGTCTGAGATAAGCACATCAAAAAGGTGAAAAGAACTTCCAGTGTGCATATACAGAAATTATGAGAAACACCCTCCCTTAGCTACTTGCATTGATGGGAAACTACGTCTCCCATTTGAAGAAAGAAAATCGTGATCATTGATTGAGTAAGAGAAATCCAAGTACGTTTTTTTTTACGAGCGTTGGCAAATGACTTCCACGATTACCTTTGGATGTTCATAATCATATGCACAATATCTCTGTGCAAATGCAGGGTGTTTTAATTGATGCAGGCTAAAAGTCTATCTCGAACATATGTATTGCCATGCAAGAATGGAATTTAATGTATTTAGTTGAAGTACACAGAAGGCCAGAGAAGACTTATCAAATGAAATACTGAAGATATCAACAAAGAGCATCAGTTCAAATCATGACATGAGCTAATGAATATGTGCGAACTGATTTCTTCGCAAAAACAAAACTTCAGGTGACAAATATGCCCACCAAGTTGAATTTCTCAACTAACAAATTCAGCTGAGAGTAAAAGCAAGAACACCTTAGAAAAGCACAACATGCTAGCCTAAGAAATATACCTAGCTGCATGGCAATCATTAGCGCGTGATCGAGATCGGGGACCCACTCCTCGACATGTAGCTTATCAGCGAGGTTCCGGGATTCATAGAATTTGAAGAAGAACATGTAGTTGGGCGGCTTCGCATGGGCAGCGACGAGGGTGGCAATGCAGGGATGATCCAGCTTGCTTCAGCAACAAATTACAAACCAACACAACATTGCACCATATAAGCATGGGAATTGGAGCCCCACATAGTAATTGCCACACGCCACAATTTTTCTTTATTCAATCACCGAGCAAATTCTTCGACAAGCACAGAAAAGCACACAAATCAAGAAATCACTGACAATCATAGAGAGAGAGGGAGAGACCAGAGCAGTTGGAGCTCCTTGTGGAACTTGTCGATGTCATCGGAAGTTGCCAAGATGGGTTTCTTGACGGCGACCCTCTTGCCATCCAGGACCGCCTCGTACACGACGCTCTCGGCCCCTGCAGGGTCGCAACACAATTAGCCCATCTCGCGCATAACGAAACGTTGGGTGAAGAAGCAGAAATCATCAACTCCGTCGATGATTTCAAAGGGCAGGGAAATGGGTAGGGACGGCGACCTCGAGCGATGGGCGAGAGGAGAGAGTAGGCAGAAGGAGGGAGGTGGAGAGGGATGGACTGGCTGGAGCAGCAACCTCTGATGCACGTGTTGGGCTCCACTATCTCCATACCCATCTCTCTCTCTCTCTCTCTCTCTCTGTAAGGAAGGAGGAGGAGGAGGAGGAGGAGAGAATGGGAGGCAGTGCAAGTTCCGAGCTTTGCGTTTTGAGCTTTGTGTCGGGGCAGAGAGAAGCTTCGCGGCCAGAAAACGACGAAAACAAGGTGACCTCCTCGCCACCTTGTACCGGAAAGAGATTCCAAAACCTGACCTCCTCCGACGACGACTCCGATTGGGTTAGTTAATGGGTCCCGTTATTACAAAGAAAAAAAAAGGGGTTTCATTAAAAACTTCATCGAGGTAATAATTCAACGCCCAAATAAAATAAAATAAAATAAATTGAGATCAAAATGCTATTCTTTTTCGTGTTATCCACAATCAATACGTCGTAAATCCAAGTGTTTTGGGATCGGGGTGATGGCCCGTTCTAGCGAGGCGGCCCAAAACGCCTATTCCGGCACGTCTTGAAAGGCCGAGTGAAGATAACTTATGTATCGGTTAAGTAGCACCAATACCGACACTCGATATGACACGTCTTGCCTACACGTCATTTCTCAAAAACTAGAGAATTCTGACGCATCGGAACACGTTATATAATAAATGTATATATAAAAATATCAGCCGTGAGTTTCTTTTTCTTTTTTCGTTAGGAATTCACGATTAGCTTTTTTTTTTTTTGTTTAATTGGGTATATTAATTTTGAGATGGCTGTGTATTATATTTTGATCCATAATTTTATTCAACACGTGTAAAATTGACCTCGTGCGTGTCGGAATGGTTTGTCTAGATACTAGACTTGCGTATCGCTGGTGTATCCGAAGTACCGACCACTTGTCGGATGTCCCGACATCTGTTGACCACGTGTTGGTGTCTGCCACGCGTTCAACAAGACACAGAGGCATCCAAAGGGTGTCCGTGCTTCCTAGCATATTGAAAGCTCTTCCTGAAGCCAAGCCCAGGGGGCTTCCTCTGTTTTATGGTGTGCAACTAAGTCCATCCCTCGAATGCAATAATTGGGAAAATTATCTAAAAAGTCCTAAATTTATTGTACTTTTTTAATATAGTCATAAAACTTTCAATTGTACTAATGGAGTCTTAAATCTTTTCAATTTTTTTGCTAATTGAGTCTATTTAGTCAATTTTGACCGAATATCGATGACTTATACTTTTGATCCATAAGAGATTCATGTCTCTAAAATTGTGATTAGAGCTGCATGTAGCTGGGCTCTTCATCACTTCTGAACAAAACTTGGTGCTAAATTAAACATTGCAGAAGACTGTATCTTGCAACGAGTCATCAAGACCTTAATTTCTGAGACATGTGACAGCTTTTAAATCTCGAGAGAGCTAAACCCGTTTCCTTAAATCTTGTACTAGCCAATCGGCAAAGAGTTGAAAGATCCAACAACATTCACATGCTTCTTGTTGCTACATCAGACCATCCGACTCTCCCCATCTTTGCTTCACTTGGGAAGAACCATTTTGACTTCTGAAGAGGAAGCCTGTCTGTCAAACTGAAAGATTCAGCATCATGAAGTCACAGAACTGTGCTACTGATTCAGGAAAGTAAGCAAACAGCTAGGAAGAAACATATAATCTGTTCATTGTCCATCAGCTCTTTCATGCTACAATGACAGACAATAAGCACGTGATCACGATGCTCTAGATTGCACTTTACAGGCCATATGATGTAGACAACATTGTACAAAGAAGAACAATTTCAATGGGAAGATATGCAGTTCGATGCTCATAACTGCTTTTGCTCTGTTTTAGGCCATCCTCGAGAGCATTGTCCGAGATATCTCGGCCTGATATACCCTGTATTCCTTCTGCTTGTCTTTTAGCTCCTTGAACACAAGTTTCACATCTCTGCAAATTCATCGACCGACAGAGGAATTCGATCAAGCAAAACATGATTTTCTGTTAAAACAGAATGAAGAAAAAATAGAAAAGGCCAATCTAGTTGCCTTACTGATCATGAAGAGTCGCATGGAGGATTCGCATACCTATTATCTGGTTGGAGAATTAATGCTTTGTTAATATCACCCTCGGCCTCGTCGAAGTCGGAACTTTTCAGGTATGCTTGTGATCTCCTGTACAGAGCCTTGATATTGCAAGGATCAAGATCCAGGGCCTGTCACACAGAGAGTGTGAATTATCGAGACTTAATGCACTTGATTTCAGTAAGGAAGGAACAAATTGACAGATTGTTCATGATTGTTAATAAACAACAATAATAATAAGATTCCATTCAATGTATGTTCATTCTATGATTATTATGTTAGAGAGAGTCAAAACCCGTGTCGGATAAACTTCATCACTCATCCTAACAAGACAGTGACTCTGTTTGTTCAACCTAAGTTATCGTGCATGCGCGCGCGCGTGAGAGAGAGAGAGACCTTTGTACAGAATTTTGTGGCTCCACTATAGTCCCCCAATCTAAGTTTACAAGCAGCATTGTTCAAATAGCATGAAAGACGCAAGGCATTCGCTGATCTCTTCTCTTCATCAGTAAAACAGTGGTCAAACTGTATGTATTTCTCAGCCTGCAAGCAGATTGTAATCAATAGAAGTGGTGAAATATGTCACCCCAACCACAAAATTTTTTGTGATGGCATTTTCCATTGGTCACCTTCTCGTATTTCTTCAACGCACGACAGAACTTCCCTTTCTTGAACAGACAATTTCCGTCATTCTTTGTGCTTTCGCATGCTTCTAACTTTTCGCAAGTGTTCATCTTCCAAAATGGTTTGTCCTGTAAAGATCAGAACTTGATTCTACGCATAGCGACATTCTCTGCAGTACCAGATCAATTAACAAAGAACATGGAAAATGACCTTGGTAAAGTCGATCAATTCAACTTCATAACTCAACACTGAATTTGCCGAGACCACCGAATCATCTAGACCGATAACTGAGTTGGTTCTCACGGTCACAAGGGCTTGTTCTCCTTTCCTCATGCTCAGGATTGCCCTGTCTAGGCCCTCATTGACTTGTTCTGAGCAGGCATAAACACTCGTGATCAGCTCCTGCTCGTTCAATGAAGTTGGAAATCGCTGTCTGGGAGTGCCAATGAATGCACAGTACCTTCAAGAGCTACATACTCAAAAGGCTCCTCAGTCGATCCCTTCTTCTCGAAAATGCTTCCATCTTCAAATTTACCAGTATATGCCACTGAAAGAAAGAACTCATTAGCACAGACTAGACAGGAGAACTCTAGATCCACGTTTACATTTAAAGAGATCTTCCACTATGCTTACAGTAAATCACCTTTGACAACTGATCCTTCATCAGGATGGTCAAAGCCTTCACCGGCTCTTACGATCTTCTTGAGCACTTGCGTATCTCCAGTAACATCAACCACACTTTTCCACGCAATTAACTTGAGCTGGATGACTAAATTGGAATCAGCTGAAGCATCAAGTTCCATGCTTTCAGGTACACTTCTGCTCCACCTGAAGCCGTCTGAAGAAAGCATAGGTAATCAAGATTCATTTGTGTCTCTCTGAGAAAATTGCGACATCTGCTTAGATGTTAACCCTTGGAGGGAATAAATAATACCGGCAACTTACAAGAAAACTTCACAGCTAGCTCCGCTCTCTCACCCTTTCTCATTGTTTTCGCCGCTATGCTCATCGCTGGACACAGATGCACTTTTTCGGAACTAGAATCTGAAGAATGACCAGGAAATTTCGGAAGGCCTTTCTCTTCTCTACCAGGACATGTGAAGGAATTAAATATAATACAAGGAGGCAAGTCTGAGTTCAACCCACCATGCCCGATTTGAAACTCCACATCTCCATTGGACTTCGAGATGACAGTTCCGTCCTCAAGCATCGCCTCGTATTTTACTGCAATAAGAGCAATTTTTTGTTAATACCCTTTAATTCTTGACATACAGAAAGATGTCGAAAGTTGTTTTTTTTTCCCCTGGAATCTGGTCCTGGAGGATTTGTCATTAATACCTCACTAGCATGAAAAATCAACTTCACAATCATGAAACTCTGTACTCGAACTCGTGGTTGAGTGTGACAATGCAGTCAAAAAGACATCGAACAAGTTTTCCTGTTTCCAGACAAGGGCGATTCGCCGAATGTTTAGGACAACAACCAAATGATGATTACCTAAAACTTCATCAGCGTCCCGAGGAGTAGCCCAGCCCTCTCCCTCTGTGATAATCTTCTTCAGGACTCCTCCATCTCCCGTCAAATCCCTGACGCTGGTCCATGACACCATCTCGATGTCGAAAATGAGAGTGGCGTTTGGAGGGACGAGAGGAGGAGACCCCGCTTCGCCATAAGCCAAGTCCGAAGGTATCATGAAGATCGCTCTCTCCCCCCTCTTCATCGTGGCGACACCTTCGTCCCATCCTTTTATCACCTCACCTTAAATTCAATAGACTGTCTCATCAGCAAGGAGACAACCTAAACTCTCAGGAATCATAAAAGAAAGCTCACAAAAATTTGCAGCGAGTGATATGACACATGTCACGATTGTACAAGAATTTAGCAGCCAATCTTCCGTCCAAGTAATCTTCATGGGGGTGAAATTCCAATGCTAGACCATCACAAAGACGGGGCTCGAAATGCATTGCTTCTAGCTGTCTAATAATTTCCAGATAGCCTCTATGCAAATATTGGATTCATACACAGCTACTTTCGTCTCGAGAAACCCAAAGTCTAGTGCAATTTCGGGCACGAAGAAACAAAAAAGCAGTTGCGTTCTCATGATCAAGCTTCGAAACCAAGCTCCAGAAGGACAAGCAGTCTGCTTTAACAACGGAGTGCAACATGTACGGATTTTTGGCTGCTCACATTGGCCTAACTTGAACTCCAATGCAGCACTCCTTTCATTGCTCGAATCGAGCCGGGCGCCCCCCTCAATCCGTCCGCTGTAGCAAACTGCATTACCAAACACGAGTGAACAAGAACCCTGTCCATGATTCGCTCATTTAACGCATGGAAAGCACCGAACGGTCGTGTCTGAGTACCGTGTACTTGGTCGCCGGGACAAGGAGTCCGCCACGAAGTTCCCTTCCTGAGAATCTGCTTCCTGAGCCCGCCTTTCCCGATTCGAATTTCCTTCTCCGAGAGTCCCGAACGATCGACTCCATCACTTTGAGCTTTCGAGCAAGAAGCTGCCATCAGATAAGAGAGTGGGAGTGTATTTGAGTATGTGTCTGAGGGGGAGAGAGAGAGAGAGAGAGATGAGTTTAGAGGGAGAGTTTTCGGTTGAAAGAAGATAAGCCTGTGATCGGTTTCCCTCCTTTCCTGCGATCCTTCTGTTAAGATTTTTCTGTTATTTCCTCCTTCAACTTTGGGCTCAGTTTTGGGCCATTCGTTGGGCCTATTGATGGGCTTTGTGTGGACTGAGGATCAAAACAATGGCTTTTTCTTTTTCTTTTTTAATTCGAGGTTTTGAATTTTTGACTCGACAGACTCTCACTTAATTAATTGTTTTTTTTGTCGAAACTTAATTAATTAGTTTGATTTTGTGAAAATTAATAATTTTTGCTAGTGGGTGACTGTGAGAGCAACATGAGATACAAATTCTTGAAGAAATGAACCTCACAATAATTTCTTATTATTATTATTTTATTTTTTTGTAGCTCATAACACAGTGGATTAAAAATAGTCACATTTATAATAGGCAGAGCACTCGCGCGGCAAAGAGGATTCCATTCAGAATCATAAAAATCAAGGTCACAATAGAATTTTACGCTAAAGTGGACACACTTCCGAGCGTGAGGACGGTGTTTGATGTATAATTCTAAGTAGCATCGACACATGACACAACACGATATTGACATGTTAAAATTTCGATATATTAAGGCACGTTGTATATTAAACATATATTTATATGTATATATATAATAAATTATTACGTATATATAAAAATATAAACGGTGAACCGGCCGCATATTTGAAATTCAAAGTAATTAGGAGAGCCAATCCTCTGCCTCTCCACGTCGCGTCCCAGTCTCAAACGGATAAGGGCGGGAGGCCAAAAATCTTTCCTCCTTTAACGCGCACCCCCTGTGTCTCCCTCGCTCGCTCGCTCGCTCATGTCGCCGGCGCCTGCAACGATGATCGCCGCTCGTGCGCCTCCATTGCCGTTCACCTTCCTCTCCACTCCGAAACCTCCGCGCACAACCTCCATCCGAGCCGCATTCCACCACGAAGTCGAGGGCGGTGTTCGGCTAGAGAGGAGGGAGCTGTTGAAGAGAGCGGCTCTGGCCACTCTCCTGGGGAGCACGCCGCTGGGCCTGCCGTCGCCGGCGGTAGCGAGGGAGGTGGAGGTCGGCTCGTACCTCCCGCCGTCGCCCTCCGATCCTTCCTTCGTCCTCTTCAAGGCTTCTCCTAAAGACACCCCCGCGCTTCGCGCAGGTAATCCGCTGTCTTTCCCCGTCTTCAGTTCCCTCTGTTGCTCGATGTTCTCTTTCGACGTTCAAATGATTGACTCTGCGTGTTGGGAAGATTATGGAGTGTTAGATTGAATCGCCTGTGGTGGGGTTTTGATGTTGTGAGTGGTGAATTCGATCATTTCTGCACTCAATACCCCCCCGTTGTAGACATTGTTGGCTACTCAGGTCTCAAATCAAGTGCAAATGACACGGTTTTCATTATCTGTCATTTTCAATTTCGAATCTAATCATGTGCATCGGATATACTGTCGATTGCAGAGTGCTTTTGTTCCCAATATGATGGAGTGTAAGTGTTAATTATATCTGCGTTGAACCTCAACTCAATCTGTTTCAAAATGATTTCATCGTGCGATGACAAACTAGTAATGGTTTTAACTCTAGGTTTCTATGGCTGTTGGTGTTGTCAGATTCAAATGATACTTGAAATTTAGTGATTTGCAGGGAATGTTGAACCCTACCAATTCATCCTCCCCCCGACTTGGAAACAGATGCGAGTGGCCAACATATTGTCAGGCAATTACTGCCAACCAAAGTGTGCGGAGCCGTGGGTAGAGGTGAAGTTCGAGGACGACAAGCAGGGGAAGGTTCAGGTGGTGGCTTCCCCTCTCGTACGCCTCACGAATAAGCCCAACGCGTCCATCGAGGAGATCGGGAGCCCAGAGAAGTTGATCGCCTCTCTAGGCCCTTTTGTAACGGGGAGCACGTACGATCCGGATGAGCTCTTGGAAGCATCAGTTGAAAAGCTCGGTGATCAGACGGTATACACATTCTATTTGCTCATTCTGTCATCGCACGATAGGCACTTTGAGTAGGCTTCTGTTTTCAGTGTTGACGAGTTCCAGTATACCCAAGTATGTTTGGACTCGTGTTCTGGAAATTGCATCCCCAGTGGGAACTTTCTGTTCCCTGATAGATACTAGTTTTATATGCTTACATGTTAGCTTAAGAAATCCAGGCTCTTCGTCCAACTTAGCATTTAGCTAGCTGGACAAGCCACTGAATGAAAATGCGTCTTAGGAAGTTCAAGAGAGTATAAATGGAAGTTCACACATGAGATCTTGGCTAATCATCAATTCATTGGCTTTCCATGAAATGAGTCTGGGAGTTCTAGCTGGCCGACACATTCAAGAGCTTAAGGCAATTTTCTTGCTTTCCTTCTTCCCTTCTTATTTCTTTTTACCTTTTTGGGTCTTAAGTTGGGTGTTTTCTCCACTTCAATTTCATTTTCCTCCAGTCGTTCAGGTTAAACATAATAAATGACAGAGGTCCATCCTTACCATTCTATCTCATCCCTCCTCAAAGTTCAGGTTGAACAGATGCAGACTAAAAGAAGATTGTCTTGAGGAGGGCAAAAATTTGATGGACCTTTATATGGGCCTTCATACTTTGATACTTAACCTGTTGATTTGATACTTGGTTGCTATTTACATGGCGGATGCAGTATTACAAGTACGTGCTGGAGACTCCATATGCCCTGACGGGCTCGCACAATCTTGCCAAGGCGACGGCGAAAGGGAACACCGTCGTTTTATTTGTTGCCAGCGCGAACGAGAAACAGTGGCAAGCATCTGAAAATACTCTGAGAGCAATGCTGGATTCTTTTCATGTTTAGTTGTCGAAGGTAAGGGAAGCTGGATTTGGACCAAAAAAAAAAAGGGAAGCTGGATGCTGCTAAAACCTGTCTTTCGAAGGAGAAGAATAAATGCTGTCAGCAGGAGTCCGGAAACAGGATGATACTGTATCGTACATGGCCTATAGCCAATTATTATTCTTTTTGCTGATCGTATATCATCTAGTTGAGATTTTGGAGCTTCTTGATGTAGATCTAAATTGTACCCATCTCCCATATCATGTCAATCACTTTCGAACATGATGCCTAAATGTAAAAACTCCACTGCATTTAGTGATAAAATAAAAAGAAGAGCTGATCTTTACAGGTGAGCTGATCTTTTGCTTCGTCAGAAATGAAATCTTGATGGAATTGCCTGATGATCCATCGTGCATAATCATCGATGAATTGGCTTATGCTTTAAGCGACAAGGAGGAGGCAAAGATTTTTTTTTTTTAAAGTCTGCGTTGACCTTGGAAAGCGAAATCTCAAGATAAGCGAGCAATATTGAGAGACTAATAATTGCTAGCGACGACGACTTGATTGAATGCTTATTGAATTAATTGGCTCGGTTGAATCCGAGCTGTCTGTGATGAGATCCGAGTACCCTCCTTATCCAACCCCATTGAAGTGGAAAAGGGAATTATTTATCCTGGATGAGATCTTCAAGAGGCCCATTTAACAATCAATCTAGTCTTGTTTATGTGCCAAATCATCGATGCTGATCCCTAGGAAGATCTAAAAAGTGGATGATAACTAAGGGTTTGAGAAAATTATTGCTTCTAAGTCAGTGTTAGGGGACACAAGATTGTTCACCTTTAAATTTGACAGACCACCTTTGCAACTACAGTAACCGCTGCAAAATGGGAGTCAAATGAATGCCTTGTGCACATGCATTGTCTATTTTTACCAGAGCCAACTTCCATCACCACTTACCTTACCTCATCAAGGCTCGAGAACTTTGGCAAAATGACCCCATCTTGGACCCTATAATCTCACCCCTATCGGCATCAAAGCTAGAAACAAAACAAGAAACAACGACACAAAATCACATGATCTTTATACAAATGAACCTTCTAAGGAAAGATCAAAAACGAATGGAATGGAATATTGCTTCTAGGTTACACTGAAACCACGGAACACGTTTGCCACTGAAAGACAGACGTGCCCAGAATCGAAGAAGAGCGAACAAGATTTCTTCAGGTGAATTCAAGGTGTGCTATTGAGAAACTAGATAGAGAAGATCGTATGGATATTCACACAAGGACTTGTTTTTCTACCAACATAGCCATAAGGTGTGCCGATCAAGAACTTCACTAGGATATCCAGAAACTCAGTAGAGGAAGCCAAAGGAGGACTCTGACTTTACCTGGTACATTCACAAGCAATCCAAACATGACTTAGCATCTAATAAGTTACAGCAGAGTTGCAATTCAAGTTGGGGGAGGGGAGCTAATACGCCAGAACCAGAGGTGAAAGCGCAAAGCGAACCGCTAGGCATAAGCTTCTGGACTAACCCTTCCGATGGTAGCCTGAGAAGAATACTCACCAGAAGCATTACAGCAGGGAGAAGTGTCATTGCTAGCTCTTACAATCTTTCGAACATAATAAGAACGCGTAGTTCGCATCATTGGTTCCATCTATCAATCAGAAGTAGAATTCCCTAACAGAACTAGTCATTCGGATCACGACCACCTGTTTGTAGCCACTCCGCATACAGGATATCAGCTCTCTCTCCCTCTCTTTCTGAGACAAGACTGCAGAAAACTTATAAACACCGATTCAGACTAAATCATTTAGTCCCATAGTTGATTGGGCATACAACACTCTGCATCCATATAAATAATATCCCTTCTCTGAACAGTTACAGTTCCCCTCAAAGTGGGGCTTTTAAAGTCTTCCCTGGAGTTAATGTACAGAAAGTAGAGTTCCAACTCTAAACAATGACTAAGTAGAGGAAACTTAAGCATAAAAGATTCCGCTCAATGTCCTCGAATTTCAAGAAATCAGAGATAGCCAGCATTATTGTTGTCACCAGCAAGCTTCAAGATCTGGCGGTTTGCCCCCCAGCGAGAATACCTCCTCCGAGGAAAAGCTCTGATTTGCACAAGAACTCATCTCATCTCCAAGCTGCAGTCTAATGAAAACTATGATAGACCGACGAATTCCACCTTCCACAACACTTCAGGATTGGTGGTCGATGTTTGCCAAGAGCGACCATCACATGATGATCAACGTCTCGAAGAGAAAAAGGATCTATTGAACATACAGACTGGTACCAACAGTTTACTCAAAACATGTAGGAGCCCACATGAAGGACGACACGAGTCGACAATACCCACCGGTCACACTCATCCAATGTAGGTGTGCAGTCAATTACGCGACAGAGAGCTCTCGGCGAAGCCAATTTAAGCTCTAGTGGAAGTCCATATCCAATTGCTCCACTCAAAGCTTTCACCATCACTTACTAAAAGCAACTAGGACAACATAGAGCAACTAACGCCTACACCATACTCTAAACAGTTGTTACCCACAAATTACAGACACCACATTGCACAAGACACAGAGATAGGATCATCAAGAGTAAGAAAACAGCAAAATCAAAGAAAAAACTGCAACTACTCCCCAAGTTCAATCATCCCCAGTTGGGAAGAGAGTGAGAACTTTCCTGCCACCGTTTGCATTATCAGATTCCAAGTCCTCCACATAAGGCTGAACTGGATTGTGCATCGGTGCTCCCATCCTATGAATCGGTGGCGGTTGCCTCGACAAGAAAGGATGCTCGAATTGCCCATTCTGCGGCGCCCCGAAATGCCCCACCTGCCTGTGATACTGCGGTTGCAGCTGCGGGTGGCCAGCCGCGGCTGCCATCTGGTGGTGTTGCAGCGCAGCGACCGGCACAAACGGCAAGAAATGGTCCGAGCTGGGTCGGACCTGATGCAAGAAATGTGGCGGCACAGGCGAGCTCGCAAACAGATGATCGGTGGCAGGATCCGACGAGGCGGACAGGCCGCCGCCCCCACCCCCGCCGCCGCCCACGGATAATCCCTGCATGCGCTTCAGGTAAAGGCGGTACTTTTGCAAGTGGCTGGCCACATTCTCCCGGGTCAACCCATCCACACTCATCAACTGCATGATGGTCTTGGGCACGGCGTTCTTGATCCCCAGGTGGGCCACCGCATCGACGAACCGCTTGTGGAGCTGCGGTGTCCAGACAAGGCGCGGCCGCTTGAGGGTGCGGGCCGGCTCGTCCCCACCCGAGCCGGGGCCAAGCTCGCTGGAGTCGGCGAACTCGGCGGAGCAGGGCTTGGTGGCGGAGCCCGGCGGAGCGAGGTGGCTGGAGGGGTTTGGCGGGGTGGTGGGTGGGTGGCACTGAGGGCTGGTGGTGGAGGGGAGGTTGTGGGGAGGAGGCGTTCTGATGTCAAAGGCGAGAGCGAGATCGGGAGTGATTAGGGTTTGAGAGAGGGGCATGAGCTCTTCAGGTGGTGGCAGCTCTTCTTCCCATTTGGAGAACCAATTCGAGTCGTCTTCCCTCATTCTTGGGTCGTTTCTCTCCCTTCCTTTTTCCACGAAATTTGAGACACCCACTTCACAAATCGTGTTCCTGATCCAGAAAATCTGCCTAACTCTACGCAAGGAGAAGATTTAGCGAAGATGTTGGACAAGAAAGACAGGAAATTTGGGTTGACAAGAAAAAAGGGCAAGCTCACAAGACTGAACAGGGGAAAAAGGAACGAAAAACAAGAAAAAGGAACACACGAGTTAACAAGAAAACGAGCAAACAAAGACTGTACTTTTCCAAGAATCCCCGTCTCCCCCACACTTATCTCTATCTCTCTCAAGATTGGATGAGGAAGAGAGAGAGACGGTGGCTGTGGTGGCAGCGGCGGCTGAGGAGGAGGAGGAGGAGGAGGAGGGCGGAGAGAGAATCGAGGTGGATCTTGTATTCTTATGATCAGCTTTTATTCCAAGGGATGAGTGGGGAACTGTAGCTGATGATGCTGCTTTCCGGTTTTTTCCTGATTCTGATTTCCTCGCGGATTATTGTTTTCTCCTTTTCTTTTCAGCTCGACGCATTCAATGATTCGATTCGTATATATCATCGTATTGATTATTTTAATGTTTTTTCCGGGATTTCGGGGTCGCATCGCAATGCCCTTGTCTTGAGAGCGAGTGTTGCAGGATCTTTTTTATTACAACATCAGCCCCGATCCAACCACAGCCATCAGTTTCACTTGGTGGCAGAAACAAAAAAAGAGAAACATCAGTTCACGGCCGCTGGTGGCGCGTGCGGGACATCTGAGAATTATGTTAGAATAAAAGAGGATGGGTTGCCATGTAAGGGAGCTGTACGATGTCGTATCAGATATGTACACGCTGCGACGTGGTCCTTCCCTCGCCTCTACACGCATGCTTTGCCTTCGCCTTGTTCTCTTATTTGCTGGGCAAATTCGGGGTGAGAAAAAAATCGGGATGCGCCTGAACAGGATAAAACCGTACCCAATCGATTGGTTTTGGGTCATTCTCGCAGAGTACCGGTCCAATTTTCGATTCTAATTTGCTGAAATCGGCAGGTATCGATTCAATTCTCGATTTTATGTGGGAATCAGACCTATTTATATAATTTAGATACATATATTTTTTAATTTAAGTTACCTCCTGTGCGGACTACTCCATGAATGCATTCCTTTGTTTTTGAATATATAAAAGAGCCCCTTTATGTCATTTTTGCAATAAGATTTGCAATGATAAAGACGAAGTCAAGGCATGGTTCAGTGGCTTGAAAGTATTAATTTTCCGATATTGTCACAGGAAAGTTAGAACAGAGTCAAGAATCAATGGAATTTCATTTGAAGCGACCGGTTCCATCGATTTATTAGGAAACCGAACCGGATCGGTGGTTCGGTTCTCGAGTGGATCTATGGAATGAGCGGATGATTCATGATTTCCATTTTGCGAGAACCGGTCCTTAGCGGGGTTCTCAATTTTAGGATGGAAACCACTAAATGTGTCAAATGGGTAGGTCGAGTTGGGTTTGGGTTGGGTCGGATATGGTCCGACCCATATTAACCCATTTAACCCGTTTTGACCCATATTTATCCAATGCAAATTCAATGACTCATACCCAACTCAATCTATACTCAACCCGTATTTCTTGAACAATTCTATATTAAACTAAATCATACCAGATAAAAAAATGATGTTTAACTAAATCATACAATGCAAATTTTGTGAAAGTTTTTTTTATTATAAATATTTTTTAAAATTTGTAATTTTATAAAATGTTTTTAATTTCGTGACAAAAAAATGTTTTTAATTTTTATTTTATTTTATCTTTTCTTTTTCTTCTTTTTCTTTTTTGTGTTTTTTCTCCTCCCTCCTTCGTCTGCAATCTTCATTTGCAACTTCGCTCGCAACCTCCCTCCTTCGTCGGCCGATATTTAGGGCTTTAGTGACGGCGGGAAGCTCGACAATCGACCGCTTCCCGGTGAGGTTCACTCGATTTAGGGTGGCGACTCGAGGCTAGATCCCAACGAGCCTCGAGCTCGCCCAATGTCGGTGAACTTGAGGCTCACTCGATTCCAATTGGCAACTCGAGGCCATATCTCGCCTAGGCTCGTAGGAGCTCACCTAGATCGGATCTCGGCTGGCGACTAGAGGTCACCGGCGCTCGGCCGAACCTCGAGGGTTGTTAGATCTCGGCCGGCCAAGCTCGCCCTAGGCTCGCCGATGGCCGTTGCTGGCCCTCGGCCGAGCCTCGAGGCCCGCTAGATCTTGGCTAGTCAAGCTCACCCTAGGCTCGTCGGTGGTCGTCGCAAGCCGGTGGCGGCCAAGGCGGGAGAAAGAAAAAAAGAAAAAAAGAAAATATTATAATAAAATATTAAAAGTTCGAATTTTTTTTTAAATAATCATAAATTTTATTTATGACTTTCTTAAGATAGTTGTTTTACCTAACCCATTTATGACCCATTTAGAGCCAATTAGATTCCTAAATAACCCACTTATGACCCATTTAAGCACTTAAGCTAACCCATTTTTGACCCACCACCATCAAATATGGGTTGAATATGGGTTCTAGACCCATTTTGCCACCTCTAGAAACCACCTATCCTGGAACCGATAACCTTTAGTAAATAAGGCAGATTGCGGATGGCAAATTCACCGCCATAAGTCATGAATTCCCCACACCTATCCATCCAAACCGGAGCATGGCCGCGGCTTCCACCACAGCCACTAGTACCTCCTACCTTGCTTGCCTATCTTCCACCACGAGACTTGGAGCAATCGCTTGCCGAGATCTGCCTACTACGAGACCTTCTCTCTCTCTCTCTCTCTCTCTCGGCCTCGATTGAGATCGCGCCATTGCTGCTACTAGGGCATGGGCGACCTTAGACCAAGGCCACCCCACGGTGGCCCACGACTTTAGATGGAGGTCGTGGGCCCTTTCGCCTCCATGGGCAGCGGTGCGAAACGAACGGCGGGTTGATTAAGCTGACATTGAAAGTGAAGAACGTTCGAGGATCGCCGACGTCCCACCAAGTAATCGCCAAAAGAAAGAACGATTGTTTGAACATCTTGATCACAAAAACAAAGCATGTTAAAAAACCTTTAACCTCTTGCACAATGTTTTTCCGGGCCTCGGGAGGGAAAACAAAAGGGTTGTGAAAATACGATGGTACTTGGATTGGAGAAAAAACAAACGGAGAGAATTAGGAGAGATTAAGAGGGGCTGGTCCAATCAATTTTTTGTACATTTTACAACCTTCTCTAAATGTGGAGGGATTTGTGTATTACTGAACCATTTATCCCTCTTTGCCACTATATCCTTATCATACATCTATTGATAAGTACATAAAAAAGGAAAATTACCCACAAAAAGTCTTAAATCTATTATAATTGTGATAATTCATTCTTAAATATTTCTTTTTTTGCCAATTGAGTCTCAAACCTTTTTTATTTGTGTCAATTCAGTTTATTTGGCCAACCGGTGCCGACGTAGATAATTTTTACTAACATCGAAATATTATTTATTTTTTCTTTTCTTTTCTTCTTTGTCTTTTTTCCTTATGACCGGCGAGGATCGCCGAAAGCTCATCGGCCCTTTGGACGAGCGGCGTCGCCTAGATCTAGGCAAGGGTAGCCTCATCGACCGCTATCAAAGGTGGCGATGCCCTCGACCACGGAGAAAAGGAGACGATGGCCTTACCAATTGCAGGCAAGGCCGCCTTCGCCTACGACCGGCAAGGCTATGCTTGCTTAGTGGCTGGCGAGCCCTTGTGACCCTCGTTGGTCATAGGGGGAAGGGGGATAAAACGAAAAAAAAAAAATAGAAAAAAGAAAACGAAAAAATAAATAAAGTATAGAAAAATATTATTGAAAATTATTCACGTCGGTGCTCGTCTATTGAATGGATCATATTGATATAAATATAAAAGATTTATGACTCAATTGATAATAAAAAAAAATGATTATGATACTTACAAAAAAAAAGGATTATGATTGAAATTTTTGTGGAATTTTCCCCAAAATATATTTATGTTTTTTTTGGTCAAATAAAAATATATTTATGTTCAAATGCACCTTTATTTTTTTTTTTTTGCTTTTCTTTACCCTCCTTAGCGTCCGTACAACATTGTTGCCCGATCCCTTGAAATCATCTCTCTTCCTTTTCCTCGTATTCAGTTAAATCTCTTCTTTTCCCTTCCGAATCACTCCATCCAAAGCTGAGTATTAGCGTCCACTAATCAATTATTGGAGATTTACTTGCCCGCATCATTGCAGGCCAAGTCAATTAATCATCTAATGTGGTGGACCTAACCGTGGATAGAGTTCAAAGTATGATTATGCATTGTTTATAAGCGGAGATAAAGGGAGATGCTTCCTCGACATCACTGTCAGAAACCGTACAATGTCAACATCATCACCGTGTGTTTTGCATAAAACACTTATTGATTGAGGAGATCGTGTGGCCAAAAATAATTTACTGATGACTTGGCTGTTAGGCTAGCAACTTTCGAGAGGTAAATGCTAGAATTTCTTCCTAATGATTGACTCATATGAAATTTTTTTCTGCTGAAGTTGGAAATCTCTTGAGCTTTTCACTCTCTTTTTCCAACGTAAGCCATCCCCTTTTCATGGATTAAAAGTTTTCTTCTTAACCCTGTTCGAACGAAGTCGTTCTGGTCTTCTTCTCTGTACAAGCTAGCGGATTGCTTCTGAGAAGTCAAGCGTGATTTCCATACGAGGTACTAATTTATCTCATTTAAGGACTCGTGATTAAAATATCCAGGCACCTTAAATCGACCTAAATCTAGAATTTCGAAAGCGATTGCTTCCGCATGATTAGTATGCTCATGTTTTGTTAATGGCCTTGATCGGGACACGGACTCGGAACAACAAAAAAAAAAATTTGGGTTCACTTTAAAAAAAAATTCGAATTCAAGTCATGACATGATACGAGTGACATGAAATATGTTCTAACATATTTATGCAACCAAGTTGAATTTTTTTTTATTAAAAGGACATGATAGTCGACATTAGTATGATGCATAAAGTCTACATTTTCGAGAGCTGGCCTGCTGTATTCTTTCCAAGTGAAATAAGAAGGGCAGATCAACAAGGTGAGAATTTGACAAAATACTTTACCTAGCAAGATAAAAAGTTGTCATATAGAAAATTGGAACCCGAATTGAGAGAAAGCAACGGCTAACGATACAATACGACGTTCGAGATTAAAGAACCTGGAATGTCATAGCCGATTTCCAATGAGTCGTAACTAATTTGGAAATGCGGTAAGCCCCGGAGCGACGGCTCGGTTCCGACAACAAAGAGCATCGAAGCAGGAACCACTTCTTTATTCCGATTGCGAACCATCACCCATGATTCTTGATTTTTCAGAGAATCGGTTCTTGGGGGCCAAAGTTAACAAATCCTCCCAAAACTTGATGCTACTGATGTCTGTCAAACTCTCAAAGCTCAGATTTTTACTTTTCTGCCTTGCCAGGAAGAACGAGACCCGACTAATCGAGATTAAGAGATACAATTAGTCAGTGATAAAAGAAAAAGATATAATTGAAAATTTTGCACTAAATTTTGGGATTACAGCCAAGAAAATAAAGCAAAAGAAAAATTCTAATAATTCCATGAAATTATATTATACAAATGGGCTTGTGGGAATCAGCTGAGCTTGGCGTTAGGTATGGGGGATAACATTATTCTTAATCTATTCTTAATTTTTTCAATTAATTTTTGTGGATGATGGACCGTAACCGGCCTGCCCTAGGAAGAATATCTTGAGCAGGCAAACCTGTCCTAATATTACCTTCTTGTCTTTCTTGATTTGACAATTTTGGGTGAAGATAAACATGGGAGGATAGTGGAGATTTGACTCCCCAAGCCCTAAAGAAAAGATGGGGGGGTTTCCTAATCTTCTCGTTTTGTTTTTCCTTACTTTCTTGTTTAGTGACGTTAACGTGGGGGCCTTAATCCAGATATAAATTATCACATCCGCCCATGCCATGATCTGACAAGACGACAAATCAGATTCCCTGATGGAAAAAACCCCACTCCCCCTTTTCCTAATGCAGAAGTAGAACACATTATTATGTTTGTGCCGCCGTTTATAACAACTGTTTGTTTTTTTTTCTTTTTTTTAATGTTTCGTTTCCCACTAGGGGTGTGCATTCGTCCCGTTCCCATTCAGAAATCGGAACAGATCGAACCGACTGACTCTGGGTGATTCTCGAAGGTACTGGTGCGGTTCTCGGTTCCAATCCGGGAAGTGGGATAGGAACGAATGACCGATAGAGATTTTTTTGAATTTTTTTGATTTTTTACACTGAAATGAACCCTAATTAATAAATTCATTTTTTTTCCCGTCTTTTCACTTGTAGAGAATATAAGAAATCGAAAAAAAAAAAAAAAAACCGGTTCCCAAATAATCTTGAAACCAAACAAGACCGGTTGGTCCAATCGGATGTGTGGTTCCAAAGATTGAGTGGGCCGATTTTCGATCCGTAGAAGCCGTGTCTTTTAGCCAACCATGGATGGGCGCGGGGCACCGACCTGAATGGGACGGTTTTTACCCACCAAAAAGGGAGGTGAGAGAAATGGCGGGGTGGAGGTGGAGGTGGAGGTGGAGGTGGGGGCAGGGGTTTAATAGCCATGCCTTGGCCCGTTTACGCATTAAAATTAGGGTTATTATCGCGGAAAATCCTAAATTAGTATACTTATAATACATTTATCTCAAATTATTTTTTTGACCGCGAAAAACCTTAAACTGGTATACATATGACAAATTTACTCCAAACTATTTTTTTTAACCACAAAAAATCTCAAAATGGTACACATGTGATAAATTTACCCAAAACTAAAATTTCTGACCGTAAAAAATTTCAATCCGGTACACATGTGACGAATTTACTCTCCGTTATTCTCGTTAAATTGAGTTAATACTACGAAAAATCCTAAATTAATATATATATATATATATGATAAACAAAGGGGAAAAAAATCTTAAATTGGTACACTCATCAACTGTCATGTATCATCCAACTTAACAATTTAATTGTAAATTTAGCAAAAAATTAACGGAGAGTGAACTTGTCACAAGTGTACCAGTTTGGGTTAAATTTGTTACAGGTATACCAGTTTGGGATTTTTCGTGGTATCGGCCCTAAATTTTACCTTCAAATTATTAAATTGGATGACACATGGCGGTTGACGGATCTACCAATTTGGAGTTTTACCCTTGTTTGTCATATACATATCGATTTGGAGTTTTTCATAGTATTAACCACATTTAACAAAAATCAATAAAGAGTAAATTTATCCCATATGTACTACTTTAGAGTTTTTAGTGGTTAAAAAATTTAGTTTGGGGTAAATTTGTCATAAGTGTACAAATTTAGGATTTTTGGTGGTCAAAAAATAGTATAGGGTAAATTTGTCACAAGTTTACCAGTTTGAGGTTTTTCATAGTAAAAAAAAATAATTTGAGGTAAATTTATCACAAGTGTACCAGTTTAAGATTTTTGTAATCAAAAAAATAATTTGGAAGAAATCTATTTTAGGTGTACTAGTTTATGGGTTTTCGTAGTATTAACCCTTCAAATTACGAAGTTTCGTTATTAAAGTACGTATTCTTTAGTACGTGGATGGATTCCTTTAAACTTTACATTGTGTAGTATATATTTGCTATTAGTTTGTCCATATCTCTACTATTATTAAATTGGAGGAACAAATATAAAATCTAAGCAAAATGATGCGAACAATCAATCTTAGCATAAAAGACATTTCGATTTAATAATCGCTTCTTTCTATAATCAACTTAACTTAAATATGAAAAAATTGTGAAATTTAAGTTCTAAGTGTTGCTATTAAAATAAACTCAATACGCAAGAATCATCAATTAACTTGACTGTTAATGATAGTCGTAATGATATTTGTGAATTTGATGTATTTAAGACATACATTCTTTCCCCGATATCATTAGTTAACACTGCGAAATTGGCAGAATATGATTATTTTCTATGTCTGTTTGCATATGTCTATTTATTATTTGACAAAATGATTTGGGAGAACCGATAAAAGCAACCTTAGCAAAATAATGCCAAAAATAGTTTAAAACAATCTTAGCACAACAATGTACAATCAGAGTTAGTTGATAATTGACTCGTTCAATAAACAATTCAAGTGTGTGAAAAACATCTGTTAAAAGTAAATTCTAAATTTAGCTATGGATATAGACTTAATGCGTAGAAATCATTCGTCAACTTCATTGCTACTGATGGTTATAATGTTCTTTTTTAATTCAGTGCATTTAAAGCCTCGATTTGTCCCCTTTATGAGATTGTGTCATTTAACATTGTCAAATTAGTAGAATCATTTTCTAAGTCCCTTTAATATGAAGAATTATTTAAACAATCTTGGCAACAAAAAAAAAAATGTGCAGTAACTTGATAATCGCGTTTTTATTATCAATTATCAACTTACGTGTGAAAAAAACAATTCTTAAAAGCACATTCCAAGGTCGAGCAAAACTAAACCACTCATCGGTTGACTTTATGATTGTGTATATAATTCTCTTTTCTAAAAATAATGTCTATAAAACCTACACTTCGGTGATTTACTGCATTAGTTGACGTCGTCAAATTAGTACAATTATTTCGTAAGTATAATTTGCGTATATCTATCTATGATTTGAACAAGGATCATTTTGGAAGAACAAATAAAGCAATCTTAGCACAACGACGTAGAAAGTTATCTAGACAATCTTCGGAAAAACGATTTTAAGCTACCAGACAATCAGCTCTTTCTTTATAAGCAACTAAAAGCACGAAAAGCCATCTGCCAAAAAGTAAAATGTGAGTAAAACCAACTTAGGAATTATGATTAATATATGTCCGAAACGGAAAACAATAATTTGAAAAAAGAAAACACGGCCTATCAAAACCCGACCCGACCCAGTCCCTCCCGTCCACTTGTCTGTGGTCACATTTGTAGCCACGTCCTCCAACTCTGCATCGTGGGCCCCACCTTCATCCAACCTCGTCTTCTCCAACAACCTAATTCCAGAACTTCTGGACAGACAGATTGCCAGAACATCAGAGCGTCCCATCATAAATTTTTTTTTTCCCAAATGAAGGGAGGAGATGGATAATCCGTGGATTATGGAAAATACACATTGATTTACACGGAGAGGTATATACAGAATTACCACTTTTTCAGGGGCCGATAATATCGTATTTCCAGCTTAGGACTATGATCACGATCGTTGAGAGGTATAAACAAGTCGCACCTACTCATCGATTACCAGAATGCCACTCCGTAACTCTGAGCATCGAATAGAGCCGCGCGTCAACTTGAAAATATCGAGCTTCAATAACTAATTAAATAGAAGCCGATGGTCCCTTAAATAATGGGATCTTCCTGTTTTTAAATAAAAAGGAATTGACTTCCGGTTAAATGTCAAAAAATAAGTAAGAAATACATCGTTGCATGTGTGCTGAAAGTTGACCCTTTACAAGCATTTGCTTAAAGTAATGAGGGCAGATCACAATGAGTAGTATAAATATCAAGCTGTTGCGTATATTACATTACTGTCTGTCATGCGCTGTATTTTTCATATGATTACAGTTTATTGATGTCAAGGACGTACACGTTGCATACAGGAAAGTGAAATCAGTTTTAGCAATTTTCATGTAACTTATGAATTAGTGTTTCATCTCAATTATATAGAAAGGAGATCGACACGACTAATTCGAAATGATGGGGGCGGTTGAACTATCGTTTGCAACAGACTCGTCAGTTTGCAAATGGAAAATCAAAATCAAACAAAACCTTACATTCGGTAGAGTGGGAAACAAGCATCAAGCATCCGAAAGCATCGCCTTTCGGTCAACCAAGATTCCCATTTTCCAGACAGTGAACAGAGGTCTATTTACAGCAGTAACTCAGGACATGATGAAGGCGATTCGATGCGTACAAATATCGATTTTCAGCCGAAGACCCCAAGGATGAGAAAACCAACACAGAGAATAAGATGCATTTGCCGGATATGAGACCACTTTGATAAATAATTACCTCGATTGGGATCTCATTTATCTCTGGATAAAACGAGCCTTTGAAATTGAGTTGAAAGCTCTTCGTAAGACTCGACCACCGATGGATGCACTTGATTTATTGCATTTCTAAAATGCTTCATTGCTACTTCTGAAGCGTCAAGGTCCTCCTAATAGCATCAAAATTCATAGTAAACCAAATCATTCAATATAACTTCCCAGCTGGAATATATATAAAGCAAAGAAACTACAGACCTCCATAGCTTCAATTGCAGCCTCCCGGCAGATTAGTGATATGTCAGCCCCCGTACAGCCTTCGGTGAGACAAGCTAACTCCTTTATGTCCACATTGGAACCGCATGGGACTTTACGTAGATGGATGCAGAATATTTCTTGCCTATCTGCTTCATTTGGAGGTCCGACATATAGCAGCCTATCAAAGCGGCCTGTTGAATTACATTATATGTTAATATCCAACTTTGATGGTGACAAATAAGGTCATAAACCCCTGGAACTTAAACGCAAGAAAGCGAGCTTTGCACAGAGAGAGAGAGAGAGAGAGAGAGAGAGAGAGAACCTGGTCTTAAGAGGGCTGGATCAATATTATCTGGCCTATTGGTTGCAGCAATAACAGTGACATCAACTCTCTGATGCAGTCCTATGTTCCAAGAAAGACATTACGCCATTACTAGACAAACTAGAACAGAGTAAATACTAAATAAAAAACTTTTCAAATGGTGATAGACTTAGACCAATTTGAAGCAATTAGGGCCACAGCAGTAAGAAACTCATTGACGAACATTTGTAAATTTGTCTCTCCAAATCTATCTTGTCATAAGAAAGGCCAATTTTTTTTTTTTTTTGAAAAAATAGCTTATTGTGTCAACAGAAGGGAGTCAACTCCTTACCATCTAGTTCAATAAGAAGCTGACTTATAACTCTATCCGAAACTGAAACACCATCACTTTCCTTTCCACGAATATTTGCAAGTCCATCAATCTCGTCGAAAAATATGATTGATGGAGCATTAGCCCTTGCTTTTGCAAAGACAGATCTTACGGCCTTCTCAGATTCCCCAACCCACTTATTGAAGAGTTCCGGGCCCTTTACTGCAATGAAATTGAGCCCAGCTTCTGAGGCAACTGCACGAGCCATGAGGGTTTTGCTGCAACCGGGAGGACCAAACAATAATACACCTCTTGGAGGGCGGGTCCCTATGCGGCTTAATGCATCATGATGTCTTTGAGGCCACTCCACTGCTTCCATTAGTTGAGTTTTAACTTCTCTTTGCCCACCAATATCTTCCCATTTGACCTTTGGTACCTCGAGTATCACCTGAAGGTTAAAATGGAGATGGAGAACATAGATAAGTATGTTGTCCTGTGTCTATCTATTCTGATTAACCAACAAGAAGGCCTTACGACAGACTTCTCAAAATCAAGTCATATATTCTGAACAAAAATATACATAATACAAGGAAATTATCTTGTTCCAGTAGACCTGCAGTCTTCATATGGAATACTTTGAATTACTCACAAACAATCTAGCCCTATCAGTTCATAGTACCAATCCGCACTGGATGAAATTAAAAATCACCTTATGTAGAAGGTTAATCATCTATTTGATATGATTGTATGGAAGAAACCAATCGGTTAAAAAATGGGAGCAATTTCAAATGCAAACTTAAAAGGACGCCCTTGTTAAATTGGCTCCATTATTTTCAAACAACTCCTGCACTAAGGTTCACATACCGAAGATTATCTCGACTCATATCTGGTGAGGATTTCGATCCTTGATAGCCAAAAAAGAAGCTAAACAACAAGAGAAAAAAGACAACTATTCTTCAATGGAGCATCCATTGATACCAATCCTACATATAGTGCCTAGATCTCCATAACATTTTTTGTCCAATTAATTCATCCACAGAAGATATGATGAGTCCCCAACTAGGATTTCCCATATCTATGTTTGAACTAAAAGACATGAAGCACTGTAAAATACAGATTTTTATTTATTTATTTTTAATTTTTTTGCTTGGCATGCCGTAAATTCAAATTAATTAAGAAAGGATCGAGCTCATTCAAAATGTAGTCAACAAAATCCAAATCGTGTAGGCAGTCTACATACTGTCTTGGTACAGTCACATTAACAACATCGAACCATAACATTCAACAAACTGATTTATTCATATAGAACACCGGAGTCATAACCAAATGCTTCTCAATCAAAACAAGACTCAATGCCAAAGATGCAACAATCATACCTCTCTCATGGCACTAGGCCTCACTTTCATTCTGGCCTTCTCAAAGTCCTCAAATGTTACGGTCAGCATACAATTTCTGTTCGCTAAACCTCCAGAGCACTGCATCCCATCTTCATTTTCTATTAGTTTTTGCTTGGACAAGGAAGATGGTAATATATCTGAGGAAACATGTAATGTGGACAAAGAATGTAAATAATCCTGCTGAGCATCTCTTTTATCTCCCAAAGAACTAGATTCTTCTGTTGCGACATTAGCGCAAAACTCAAAATCCATGTGTGATTTGGAACAAGACTCTCCCTGTGACTTCTTAAAACAATTATAGCGCCTGAGGCATACCAAAGCTGCTTCATTGCAAAGGGCTGCCAGATCACCACCCACAAAACCATGTGTGGACATCGCCAGTTGTTGAATTTGCGATTCTGAGAGTGAATGTTCCATTAGACCGAGAAGTGTGAATAGTATTTCAAATCTTTGCTTGGAAGATGGGACACCTGCATGCAGGAATCACAGAAAAAAAAATGTTTTAGTGGAATCCATTTACTTTTTGATTAAGTGAATAATCCATTCTTGCATTGTTCATGTACGACTCTCTTGGTGTTATTGATGAAGCTGGTCATTTGGGGAATTGGGAATATACTGGACTCAGACTTTCTATAAGATCGTGCTTGAAATAGCTGTGGCACAGCAGCTGCAACTTTCAAAATGGGTGCTTTAACCTAAAAAATGTGTTTGATCAATATTTCAGAGCTGTAGTGTCTAATGACTATTTTCAAGGAAACTGCTCCACTTGCTGCTGCTACTTCAAGATGCTGCAGCTTCATCTATCGTGTTACCAAACTCACTGATTATATGCAGCTAACAGCACATCATAGAACAGTTACGACATGTATGGTTACAGAAATATTAAATGGAATCTTGTAAAGAATGAGAAAACTTATTTTAACCATTCCTCTGATAATTTTTGTTCAAAATTCGGAGGGAACAAATAAGAGGATTTTTTTTATGAAAAGCAAAGATTTTTTGTTAAAGCAGGGACTTTTGGTTTTTCACCTTGCACTTGGGGTTTAGGCTCACACTTCTTTGACCCTTCTAGAAATTTTAGAGCCATTAGTATCCCTGTTCTTGTAGATAATTGTTCGTATAGATTAGTGCCCTCATGCTGTATTGACGAAACCTTTTTGACCAATTAAAAAAGGGGTCTATGTTATTTATTATCTGCAGTAATGTACGACCAATCAAGATTTCAGTCTGGTCAAGTGTTTATTAATCCCAAAAATAGGTCAACAGAGCTAAGCTGATTTCTAAAACCAACTTATAATTACTTGGAGCTGAAGCACAACTTCCCATTCCCCTTCTTGACAACCAGAGCCAGAAAATAGAAAATATAAAAACAAAGGTCATATGGCCCCAACAAAACAAATAAAGGTCATGGAAACGTGTTCAGTTCCAATTCCACGTTGCTGAACCTAAGGAATAGTTGAGAGAATGAACATAAGGGAACAGCGTAGGTGGCTCTTCCAGTCCCACTTTACTGGCTCAGGGCTTCTTCAGCCAAGATTTATGCAACACATCATAAACTATGTGCCTCCAAATAACCCAGTCCCCAACCCCGAGTAGCCAAAGAGAAAAGCAAAAGACATGTTGATTTCACTCCAGTTGTTCTAAATATATAGGTTGGTGTTGTATGCATAAAAACAGATACTTGGGTGAACAAAAGTCAATAGAATCTTTAAGTTACGGGAATGTAGTACCTATTTCAATTTCCCTGTCAAACCGACCAGGACGCCTTAAGGCAGGCTCAATACTTTCTGGTCTGTTTGTTGCAGCAATTACAAGGAGTCCATCAGTTCTATTAATCCCATCCATTAAACTCAACAATGTACCAACCATTCTATGAGAAAGTTCTTCCCCTCCATCTTTTCGAGCAGGTGCAATAGCATCCAACTCATCCATGAAAACCTGTATAAGACACCATTTGCAGAGAAAGCCAAAACTCAATCGAAACCAAAAATATAAATATAACTGATGTAATCAAATCATAAAATCAAGAATTGGAAGATCGATTTTCGTTGAGAAGTTAACAGAGCTACATAGTGCCTCACTGTTTCCAAAAAGGCATTTATTCACTTTGTCTTTAAGCTTCCTTGAAGATACAAGGAAATCCATAGGATATTTACACCAAGATCAGGAATATTTAAAAGCACATGTAATGCACGAAATGCTGATTGCTAAAATCATTTCAGCAGTTGGCATGCTCAATTAAGTTCAACAGTTGATTACAATTCAAACACCAATAGTACGCACCACAGCAGGGGCAGCATGGGAAGCAGAATCAAAAACTTCTCGCAAGGCTTGCTCACTTTCACCATAATACTGTCTCACAATTTCAGGTCCATTCACTGAGAATAAATTAACGCCAGCATCATGGGCACATAATCGAGCCAAAGATGTCTTTCCTGTACCTGGCGGACCATGAAGAAGCACTCCTTTCGTAGTTCGGAGACCAAACCTTATAAGAAAACAACACGATGGTGAGTCAGATAGAATTTCTTCTCTAAATTAAGCCGAAATTCAAATATGTCGGCATAACAATATGTTTCGTTCAAAATGTTTCAGGTCTTTCTAATACATGTTACCGATTGGTGGATATAACAATAGAGCTCTTCCACATATGCATTAGCTGACAAATAATGCTCAATTGCTACACAAACTAAAACAACATAATATACTGCTCATTATATCGCTGAACTTTAGAAAAATAAGAGCAGTGGCATTCTCTAAATGCTTGACCAAAAAGACAACTGCAGAGGTAAAAGGCTGCAGCAGAGATATACAGCTGCAGCTCCACCATGTGTCGGAGTTAAAAAGTACAATACCTTGACATAGTGTCCTTCAAGGTAGAGGAAATAATTATATCCTTCAAAGCAGTATATTCTTTATATAGTCCACCCAATTTAATGTCATCACCTCTGATGTTAGCTTTACAATCTATATGCTCAAGGTTCCCAACAAGTGATCCTGTCACTGCTGGAGTTACTGATGTTGTGTTCATGGGAGAAGACAGACGTATGTTTGTTCTGCCTGTCACAGTGAAAGCATGAATCGCATAGTCTGGTGATTGGGAAATGTTGGGAGATGAACCTTCAGTATTTTGATCTATAATGGTTTGATTCTTTCCATCAGACGCATGTTGAGCACCAATCACTTGGAAAAGCCAAAGCTTAGAAAGTATCGGGACAACCACCAGGTTGCCTTGAAGCAGAAAACGAGAACACAGCCATGATTTGGTGCAAGCCTGCAAAAGGTTCTTGGTGCTTTCATCTTCCAAAAGCTGGACAATATCATATGAATTAACCACTGGACACATCTGATTGCCTGAACTTGATAGTGATAATGGTGAACGAAGTTGATCATTTGCAGGAGAGCTCATCTTTGACTGGCATGCCGGCATCCTAGGAGATCCAAAAGCTACATTTTTATCAAGAGGTATCTCACCAGGAGTTTTCACTAGAGACAGTGCCCTTTTATTTGTTGTGAACTCGTTTCTAGAAGCCAGCTCCAAGCACAATTCCTCACAGGTCTGCATTACGAATGAGCCAAGACTGTTGCGCTGCAATTTGTCAATCCCATTGACCAGACCACCAGAGATCCAACTCTGTACTGGAAAGACAAACAGAACTCTACCTGAAGTGGGACACCCCATTGTATACGAAAGATTTAACGACAGCCGCACTCCATTCCTTAGAACCTGATGGGAATAATGGAGGAGTCAAACAATATGTAGTTGACCGATATCCGACCTCTGTATGGACAACAAGGCAGCTATTAAGAATTGAATCTTCCTACGCCACCAAAAATAAATAAATAAATAAACAAAAAAATAAATAAAAGAAAATAACTGGACCTACCACTGAATAACCGAAAGACAAATTTCATATTCCATGAGTGAAAATGCTAATTTTTGTGCCAAAAAAAATGTTCTCTTTAAATCCAAAAGATTCAATAACTCAATATTTCGGGGATATCTTCTCCATATTCACCGGACTAATGAAGAGGAATTTAAAAGGACGAGGTTCTTTATCAAGCTTAATTGATGGCAATTCCATTCCACATGTCAATTTGGCATGCTCCTAAAAAACTCTACATAAGTCTTTTGCACTGTTTCAAGATGATAGTGATAACGTGAGTTTATGAGGACCAACTTGATTCAAGCTGAACGCTGTAGTTGAAGGAAGACTTCAAAAGATGTGGGAGAGGACATGCCGTAAGTAACCAAAAGGCTTCAGAAGGGCATTGCTGACACATTCAAGGTGCGTTTTGCCATCAAGGGTAACATCTTTCAATCTCAGTAGATGCTTGCCAGTTTCCGTCTTTCCTGACTTTAGCATGGGGCATGAATTTCACATCAAGTTCAAATTGATAAAGATAATATTCCTATTTCTTGGATCATGGTAGAAGTCATCGAAATAAAACACCAGAAAAAAAGAAAAAAACAGAGATGAGAGAAAATGTAGTCTCAATTAAAAAAGAAAATTAAGCCCATACTTATCACGTCAAAGTTATCCATGCTTTTGAGCGGTTGAACAACCATTAATGCAGAAAATTCTTTCCTCAGCCTAATAAAAATGCTTTCATGCCCTTTTTCAATGACCCAAAATTACACAGATGTTATAAAGGGGCTTAGATTAGACATGTTTTGCAGTGTTTCACCATGAATGCATCGCCTCTTACTTTTCCTCTGCCTTCCCCTTATGTATCAAGACGTATTTCAATCCTTAGATAAGATTTTCTAGGAGAATAAAGAATATTGTGATATAAGTTGCACTCGAACCTTAATAGAAGGAAACACAGTGGCAAGAGCAAAGAAATCCCCAGCTTCATTTGTCATTTTATCCACAGGGTTCATCCCAGTATGTTTAGCACATTCATCAGAGAATGAGCATAAGGGGATACCAAGTGAAATTTCACTGCTTGAAGAAGCAAGGCTCACCTGTTATGTAAATATATGGAGACATCAGCAACAAAAGATTTTGGGACACTAAAACTCTGATAAAGAGAAAAACAAAAACGAAAAACATACATGATGTTATAAACCGGAGCAGAGCAATCAAGGAAGGAAATCACATAAAGGCTTTGTTCGCGAGAGCCGTATGCTTTGGAAGAAGCTTGTATAGTTTGAAGGGAGGGGGAGAAAGTGAGAAGCGAGCATGGATAAGCTAACCCTCCTACATTTTCCAAACCATCCTTAATTTGGAGGGAATTTAAAATTTTTTCTAACCTTCTTATTTTCCTCCCCCGCTCTCCTAAACAGAGTCAAAGGGATCATAAGATAAGCTAACTGAAGGCCTCGCGACTATTTCCACATAAATAGCAAATCTCATTACCTTTCGTGTACGTCATTACCATGTGCTAGCCACAAAACCATTTTCTTATCGATTTACGGAAATGACACAAATTTGTTTGCCTACATTCATATTCAAACTGCGAAAAAATCGGGGCAGAATGTGCTTGACATGAAGTAAATAGGGCTGTTCTCCATGTACAGGAGGACAAATTTCACTTCTGAATCCCAAAAAACTACAACAAACATCATTAGCAGTCAGTAAGCCCACTTCTGTAGTCTTTGTAGTCATCTCATTCTCTATTAAATGCTTTGGGGTGGGTTGAGTTCAAGACCCGAGCTAACACTATTCACCAGAAAAGGATTGCACATAAATCCCGAAATAGCCGGTTATGGGGATACAATTTTCATATCTGACATTGGACAAATTACGAAACATGGCATAAGCAAATTTCCACTGTTGGACGTTTTATGCTGGCAGACTTCAAGACCAAGAACAACATTCCTGACAATCCGCTTCAGCAGAATATGATTCCACCGAAATGCTGAAATAGCCGAGTATGGGAACAAAAACGCATATCTGATTAATCATTCCACAAAATTCAAGTACATGGCATAATCAAATCTACCGAGGCAATCGACACTAATAACTCAACAGTGGTCATTTACCGACACGATTGAACCAGGCGCAATGGCCGAAGCAACCATGGAAGGCTCCGAAAGCCAAATCTTACAACCTTTGGCCTCCGCGTCCACGTCCGAAACACGGCCGACGACAGCAGATTTGCCGATCAGGCACGGGAATCTGGCGGAAGCCGCTTGGAGGGCGGCGGGGATATCATCGTCTTCGGCGACTTCCGAGTCTGCGAAAGAAGAGGCCGGAGACGGTGTCCGAGGAGACGCGCAAGGGTCCGAGGCCGGGAGCCTCGACTGAGCCCTCGAGTGCTTCTTTTTGCTCGAAGGCATCGTTGGGGGACGAATCCAAAGACGAGACCTTTTCTTCAACGGCTTCAAAGTTGCGAAATGGGATTCGCAAAGTTTCTGGGAGAATCGAGGAACGAAGTTTGTGCCTCTGTGTCTGTATGGGGAGAGAGGGAGAGAGAGAGAGAGACTAAACCCTCGGCATGGCATCGGAGGGTTTTGGACACTGGCGCGAAGACGAAGCAAACCGGATCCGACCTATGGGATGCTGGACCGGTTCGGGGCAGGAGCTATGTAGCACTGACACGACACGGGACACGGGACACGATACGACACGACACGCCGACACCTGATTTTTCAAAAAATAGAGAATTTCGACATGTTGGGACACGTTGTATATTAAATATATATATTTTTTTATGTATACATGAAAATTTATGAATTTTATGATTCACATAAAAGTAAATAATAAAAAAAGAGTTCTAGAATAAATTTACGCTAAAAATAAGGATTCACTATTTATTAATATCAACATTTTGAATTGAAAAATTCAATTACATTCACCATCAAATATAATAACAACTCATTGATAATGTCTTTGTATCCGCTCCTTTTGTATCAGACTCATCAATGAAAATATAGGGGCACAAGTAACTGTGTGCGACAAGCTTACGGCATTCTCATGGAAGATAAAAACGCAACCAAAGTGGGAAATGGCAGCACAAGTAACTGTGTGCGACTATCTTGACGGGCGGACAGGGTAAAAGGAAATCAAAAGGAGTTGAGAGAGAGGGTGGATTCAACACATCACTGACACCTGCACAGAAGAGAGAGAGAGCTCAGTTCGGGAGCAGTGGTGGAAGAAATGGCAGAGGCGAAGGTAAAGTCGCCCTCACCATCGTCTTTTTGTGACGTGAAACGCGGACTCCTCCACTCTCTCTCTCTCTCTCTCTCTCTCTCTCCTTCATTGGCCACTGCTTTTTTCCTCTGTTGCTTCATTTCGTCATATACATAAACCAAACAGACCCTCCACAGTCTCTCTCTCTCTCTCTTCTCTCTGCTTGCCGTCCATCGAACCCACTTTCGCTCACATTCTTTCTTCATTTCTGACTTCGCGCCGATCTCTTCCTCGCTATCTTCGTCGACGTTATGCTGGACATGAGAATCTCTGTAAGACCTTGTTATTTGCTCCTTTGCTCCTGTAATCTTGCTTTCACCACCATCATTTTCGCCGCCAGGCCTTGAGGGGAGCGACAGAGCCGAGAGCAGCGAGAGACGATGCGAGAGAGACAGAGGAGAGGTGGTTAAAGACAGAAAGAAGAGGTCCTGTTTCTTATTTTGACTTCAGTTTTTGTACTTAAAAGATCAAAACTTTCCTACCTTATCTCAGGACACGCGAGTCCCTCGCGTGTCCGTTCCGTTGACTGCGAGTCGGAGCTCAGACACGCGTTGACGGCGTGTCCGAGCGTATCCGGCCGTGTCCGGACGTGTCTGGCGCGTGTCGGACACCTACACGTGTCCGACACGCAAAAAATGCGCCCAAAGGCGAGTCCGTGCTACATAGGGCAGGAGAATCCGAATAATGAATGGGTCTCGTTCGGATTCGAATTCTGCATCATCCAATAATTATGCGTTGAATTCTTTCGACCAAAAAAAAAAAAAACTATTTTGAACCGTTCGACTTTTATCCTCATAATCAAGATCACATTTGTCACCAGCAAAAGATAGAGAGGAAGGATTTTATTTTTGAAGTACTTTTTTTTATAAAAATGGCAGATTTTCCTAAGTAATTTATAAGAGGTTCAGATACATATAGATAATCAAAAAATCATTTTTAAGGGCGATTTCGATCACGAATTTAATGGGGGTTGCTTCCTAAGTAATTTATAAGACGTTCAGATACATATAGATAATCAAAAAATCATTTTTAAGGGCGATTTCGATCACGAATTTAATGGGGGTTGCTTCATTTTTTTTCAATCAATATATATCCACGAGAAGGCAGGTGGCTACATATATTACAATTTAAAATGCCCAACGTTGAGCCCAATTTGCCCAATGTTGTTGATTAACTCTTTTTTTTTTTTTTGCAAAAGTAAAAAAAGCTAGTGACCAATTGAACCAATTTAAGAGACGCTATGATTGAGCAAAAAAATATCTTCATTTTGCTAAAACATAGTGCACAATTATTGAAATGAAAAACTCCATATATTTTTGGTTCCCAATTATACAGCAGCCAATGTCACTCCATCGTTTTTCCGGTCAATGAATTAAACGAATCCTTCAAAGAAGTTTAAAAAAAAATAAAAAATAAAAATAAAGATTCTAATCAACAAAAGTCACAAAATCTGTGACCGCAAAAACCAAGGGGGAGGATTCATATTCATATATCTCTCTCTCATTCTTCCGCTCTGGCCGAGAACAAACTCAAAAGCTGTGTTGAACTCGTTTTTCTTCGGGAGCCCTGCCTTTTCTCGTTCCTCCTTCAAGAAGAAGACGACGACGACGACGAAGAAGACGGACCACCACCTTCGCAAAGTAGAGCTTTGGCCGGTGGGATCTCGGCGACAGCTTCTCTCTGAGAATGCGAGTACTTCTTGAACACCACCTGCAGTTTGCTGTCTTTGGCTTTCGCATGGTACCCCACCAACAGCTTCGCACAGTCCCTGTTCGTCGAAATGCCACGGAAAAAAAGACAAACGCACACCAGTTAATTTTTACTATCGAGAAAGGATGGATAATGTTGTCTATATTAAGGGGTACCCTTTTTAATCCGAATGCTTACATGAGCTGGGATTCGGTGAAACCCGTGTGAAGCTTGAGAGTGTCGTTCCACAGAGGGGTTAGGCCGAGAGTGCACCGCGCCGCGTACACTGCCGACGCCGCCACCATGGAGGGGCAGTACGTGAGCGTCGCGTAGTTCATCACACCCAGCTCGGCAAGGAAGTACACCATATTCTCCAACTGCTCGACCAAATGCCACGAAGACAAGGAAAAATGTTAAGCATTTTTGGCGACATACAAGTTTCGATATATTGGCAATGGAAAAGAAAGGAATAAAGGAACGGACTTTGCGATCCCCAAGCGACGCCTTGATGAACCGAACCAGGAAAACGTAGTGGGTGGGCACGGTGAGCGTCCACTCCAGCTTCCCCAGTATCGTCTTCTCCATCGCCAGCACTTGCTCATGGCTGTAGGCTCTGTCCGCGATGCACACGAAATCATTCACCTCAGGAGCCCATATCTCTTCGTACTTGGAGGCAGTGAAGAGAGCACCCATGCCCAGCAGCTGCAGCTCACGCCTCGGGACCGACTTCACAGAGAGAAAGCGGTCGATAATGTTGATGGTGAGGTAGAGGGTCTCGGGCATCAGCTCAAACTTGTTGTGGATCTCGATCAGCCAGTCCACCAGGATCGCCCTCATCTTCTCGTTTATCTCCGGCTGGGACGGCATGTAGTCGCGGGGCAGGCTCTCGTTCTGGCATTCCAAAAAGGGGTAGGGACAAAAATCATTAGCCAAAAAGAAACTCTTGGTAGTCGGACATTCTTCAAGTTCTTTGATAGTTAATACACTAAAGTGTACCTCAGCCTCCTTGTAGAAACTGTAGATGTCTTCAATATACTCCACCTCAGCCAACTCATTGTTGGCGTCGCCCGCGTCGATATCCACGATCTGCTCTTTGGGTTTGTTGGTCAACCCACAAGCTGCCTGCGTAGAGAATCGAATTTAATCTGTAAATTTTTGCACTTATTTTATTGATGAACACTTTAGCCTGAAAAGTGTGTAAATATGCAAACACCTTGCTACGAGCGGTGAGGACCGAAGTGAGGGTGGGCATATTCCTTCTCGATGATCTCTGTCCTTCCTTCTTCGTAGGCTCATGATGTTGCTTCTTCTTGGCCTCGATCACTTCTTCTGAATCCGATGTTAAATCGATGACTTCAACCTTTTGTTTGGGCTTAACGACTTTCTTTTGAGCAGCTTTCGCCGCCGCTGGCTCCACCCTTTTGCCCGCTCCAGGTCCATCAAGAATGGATGGAGCTCCATTCACGTTAACTACTGCTTGTTTCTGCAGAATTGTCTTGGTCAGCCATAATGTAAAACTGTGAAGAAACAAGAAGATTCAGGTTTCAAGTGGTGACCTTGTTGTTTTCAGCAGCCGCAGCAGCTTGTGCATTTGCCAGTAGTTGTGCGCAGAAGCTTCTGAGATTAAGAATCACGTCAATGCCAATAAGAACACGAGCATACTGGATCTAACAATTTGAGAGAGAGAGAGAGAGAGAGAGAGAGAGAGAGAGAGACCTTGTAACAGGGCGATGAGGCTGAACCTTGCCTTCGATGCCTCGAAGAGTAACAAGATTGCCAATGTCGCCGAGGGCTTTCCGGTTTCTTCCTTCGGCTGCGCCATTCTTCTTCTGCTGCTTAGCTCCTCCTCCTGCTATCACTGCCTCGCCTATATAACACATAAGCATGGAATCACAATGCACATTAAAAATCCATTGGATGAAATACATCAACGAAAGAAAAAGGACTTCATTGGCCCAAACATTCTTTTGGCATTCAGTTGGCTCCTCAGAATTTTCTGAACAACCAAACATGAATTGAAGGGGGAAAGACCCAATTTTCTTATGACCTATACGCTCGTCAAGATCTGGGTAAGTGAGTATGAAAGAAGCCTAGCCATCACACACAGACCCCAGTTTGACGCTAAACTCTCATTCAAATAAGAATTCATTTTCAACAAGGCACGAGACTTTCGACCAATCACAAGATCATTCCTAAGAAGATGGGACACAGGGATACTACTTTCCAAGACTATGGAACAGAACCACCAAGAACAGAGCATCACGACAGCCAATAGATAACTGTAAATCGCACAGGGTCGGGTTCAATTCAGATCACCCCAGAAATCGTCACAGAAAGAGATCGAATTGCTATTCGGCAAAAGCCCCCTGAAATCTGATTACCTCTCGCTTGCACGGGAACAATGGGTCTCGAAGCCATTTCAATCCAAGAACAAACTCCTCCGAATCTGATTGGCGAGGCGAAACCCTTCACACGAGAACGAGAATTCTCTCTCTCTCTCTCTCTCTCTCTCTCTCTCTCTCTCTCTCTCTCTCTCTCACAGCGAGATCATGTGGAATAAGAAACGAATACGAGAACTCTATCCTCTCTCCTTTATGAAGCTGACCAAGCGGCGCTTCGCATACAACGGTCTTTTCCCCTTCAATTTCTGACCGCTGGATCTACTTCTTAATCCGACGGCCGCGGATGGGCCTGCAGGGATATAGCCGTTGGAAGAAAAGGGGGCGCGCTCAAAGTTACCGTTCTCGCTAACATAGAAAAAAAGGAAAAGAAAAAAAAGGGGTTAAATATATTGACCGCCGGGGTCAGGGAGGGTCCGTGCAACCCCCTCTAAGAACTCTCCACGTGGCGACGGGGAACGAGAAAAACGAACTAGGGAAGATGAAATGTTCCCTCCCATAGATCACAAACTACGGTATTATTGAAGGACTTTGAAGACAAAGGGGATTATCAAAGCTTGCTTTTCTTCGGTTCGTGGTTATTATAAACAAAAAAGAAAAGAAAAGAGGACTAGATTAAGGCCATTTATGACCATATCGTGAAGTTATTTGTGAATCGTTCTCTCTAAGAGTCATTTGTCCGTAATTTCGAGTGTAATTCGTATGTTAAGTACGCTAAGATATGTCAACTTAATGGGCAAAAAAACCCAGAAAAAATCTTAAACCTCATGCATTTATACCAATTTAGTCATAAATCTTTCAATTGGATTAATTTATCATTTTTTTACACTGGTACCAATACAGTACATGTGTCCAATTTAGATCGGAAAACAATCATTCTACGTGATACAGGTGGCGTTGATGTGAGCATTTATTTATAATTTTTTTTTCTTTCCCTTATCTTTATGCCAGTGGCCGACAACCGGCCACGAGGTTATGGCCCCGAGAGTGAGCGGGCGGTTCGCTAAGACGGGGCTCCCCAGGCGAGGTTGTTGTAACCTTGGCAAGGGTCGGACTCGCGAGATCTAGCAAGGGGTGCCTCCCTAGTGTGACTTGGCGAGGCCAACCCTCGTAGTGATGGCCTGTGGCCAGCCACCCACCAAAAGATAAAGAAAATAAAATGATAGGGAAAAAAGAAAAGAATCCAAAAAAATTATTTCAAAATTTCATAGAAAAAGTGTTAATGACAGCGCAAGTCATGTCACGTAGGATCGTCAATATCAATGTTTGCGATTTTCCGACTGAAATTGACCAGATGAATTAAATTGATATCAAATGTTTACAGGTAAGTTGGCCTAATTGAAAGGTTTAAGATCGCGCGCGCGTGTTTATATATATATAATGCATAGATGTATGATCCTAGTCGAGGGCGTAGATGTCGAGAAGCAAAGGGCAAGGGGAAGAGGGAAAGAAATCTATAGTAATTAGTGGCGGCTGCATGCAGATACATCGATTTGTTTGTCTTTTCAAATGTTGTCAACATATTTGATATAGCTAAACATTTTAAGACCAAGGAATTTAAGGAAGGAAAGATCGAAGTGATTACCTGAAGATTTTGAAAACTCGTGAGGCTACTTGATATGAATAATTTCTTTTTTATATATCATGAGAAAGTCCACTCTATATGGAAAAAGCTCGAGCCCATGAAATACCCCAATAATCTGATAAATCGGTCAAGACGTGAGCCGAAATCCAAGTGACCGAGCTGACCACGAAATTTTTGGCACTTGCGTTGTTGCACGTCTGACCGCCTACACGATTCCGCCACTTCATGGGGTCAAATTCATGACCATATTCATCGTACAATCGTCATGTGTATAAGATCATTCGTCGTGAATAAAAGAGGCGACGAGATTGGATTATTTCCGCTGCACATCTTTCTTCCCATTAGAACTGCTCTTCTTTGTTACAATTTAGACTACATTTTTCTTTTTTTTTGGGTCGACAATTTAGACTGCAATGCGAAGCATCTTTTGATGAGCAAATTTATGTTGTTATTCACTGAAGAAAACTTTGAACGTGGGAGGACTAAATACCCACTACAAGCCCTTTTGTAGCATATCCATCATGAGCTATACGAGCTAAGCACCAGCTTCATGAACAAAAAAAAGTCCTATCAAACAGTCATGGCTAATATTACGCAACATGTCCACAGGTGACAAACACCGATTTTCGCGAATGACGAATCGATCAACTTCAAAGCGATGAGATCCGGCTCCGTGACTTCGCCATCCGGCTCAGAGTTTTCTCGATTCTTCCGCGCCGACCCGGACCGTTATGACTTGCTGCCTGCTTTGGGAAGGCAGGTAAAGCCAGCACTATTCGCTGCCTCTTGGCTGTTCGAAAGGAATGAACATAGTGATTGTTTTGCTATGTACTAGGCCTAAAGAAATAACCGAACTTCCTGGGAAAGCAACTTAACCTGTTTCTGCTTGTTGACAATGCTCTCGTAATATCCTCTTGCAGGCTCCAAATTTCTTTCCCGCTGCAACTTCACCCGAGCTGTTGATCTTCACAGGGGCCTGGTGCTGAGGGATACTCCGGTTCTTCACCGGCGATGTCGGTCCACTGGCACGATCTATGATTCCGACTTTGCGGAGATCCACATAAGAATCTGACAAGTTTTAAACACACGAGAATGAGAACCCAGATTAAGAACAAGCAACCTGCAAGAACATATTAATAGGAACGCAATAATTACCAGCAACATCCTTTGTGTTGTGGCCAATCTCTTCGACCAAAGCCTTCCATCCCCTGCATTGAGAAAAACAATCCGATTTATGAGTAATTGCACTCGAAATATTCATGAAAATCTCTACGCTTGGCAGATGTCATTGCTTGGATTATAGAAGAAGCTGGCAATTACAGGTTGAAGTATCTCTACAATTTATTTCCGAAGATCCAAGTGTTCTATGAAGTTGGATGGATCTAACCAAGTTTGAGGTGCTTGTTAGTCGGCATAAGTAGTTGCTAAGAAAAACTCGTTTGATTGATTGATGCTCCAACACAAACACATTATGTGAATGTGTCCTATCTTTTTAGCAACTGTGAAATGAATGAGAATGATAGAACTGAAATATATGACTCCATACATAGTGATGTCGTGCGCAAGCCGAGCAATCTGCGTCGATCCACCTCGCCTCCGAAGATTGTTGACACTTATGCCAATCTTAGTTTTCTGCAAGAATTCGGCGAGATTAGATGAATTGAAGTAGCCTATTGGCATTGGCTTTCAAGAACTTAAATAAAGTCCGGATGAATCAAACCTCCAATATATCCTTAGAGATATTCAACAACTGGAGTTTTCTCAATGATTCATACAGTGCCGAATCAGACTGCTGTACCCCACAAAAAAAAAAAAAGAGCCGGTTATATTTGGACAAGGAGCAGAGCAAAAAACATCACATTTATCTCCAAAACCATAGAAATTCGATCAATGGAAAGTCACAGTTAGGAACTTAGGATATTCACCTCGTGTTGACCGTTGTCCAAAACTTGCTTGATCCTCAGAACTTCACCGACAACTTGAGACTGTTCATCAATCTCATCACTGAATGTCCGAGCGCCTCCATAATCACGGTAGCTTTCCGGGTTCGTGTCCACCCCATGGCGCTCGACGTTGCCCCTACTGTTGTCTCTAATCCTTTTGCTTTCTTTACCCGCGAGTACAGAATCATCTCCACCACCGCGCGACGCGAGCGGATCATCGCACCGTGGGGACCGGCTCCGAGTCGTCGTGGTCGAGAACAGCTGCTCCACAATACGGTCTCTTTTTAGCCGAAAATCTCTCGGGCGATCCAGCGCGGCCAGCGTGATGGCGGTGTCGATGAATTCGAATAAATCCGTGTCGGTCGTTCTAAAGAATTCTCTCCAATCATCCAGCGATTCCCCCATTGCGAACAATGACTTCGAATCACAGCGCTTGGTTCGCAAGAAACTATCGAGAAGCTGCAACGAACCCTTCGGGTTTTCGGAAACGGATTGGCTCAACCCACAAGACCAACCCGTTTTGGAAACTCAATCGCAAAATACGAGCGGAGCAACCGAGGAGTCGATGAGAAAATTCAGACGAACCTGAGAAGTTCTCACTTCAAGCGATGGCGGAACAGAGTTGTCTTGGCGTCACTGGGGCTCGTCTCGGTCTCATGTTTGTACGTGATACAAACGTTTGTTTAAGAGGGAAAACTGCCAGGTTGTCTTTCTTTGTGCACTTTTGAAATTTATGACTGCGTTCTTACGCTTGCTCAATTTTCTTGATCTCATCTGGTTTGCTTTCAACGCGAGCAGATGTTTGTTCTTCTTCTTTTTTCCCTTGCTCCAGAATTAAAAGGATACCAAATCTCATTAAAAATCAAACAATTTTTTTTTTACAATTCAAATCTCTTAAAATATCGAACAATTTTTTGTTGATACTTATATATTGTACAAATTTTATGTGATTTGAGTTTTTTTTTTTTTTTTAAAAAGAGTCTAAATCTGCTCGAGCCGCGAAATCTAATAACCGTAAATAAAAAGTTAGGCAAAAAGCTGGTCTAGATGCACCCGTATGTACTACTTGAAGATAAGAATACACATCGGTGTGTTTTGAGCGGTAAATTTGATACATATTTATCCAAAGAAATAACATTTATTAATTATGAACATCTTAATGCTTTGCCCTATCTAAAAAAGGGAAATTGCCAAAAAAAATTCCTAAACCTATTGCACTTTTGCCAATTCAGCCCTATACCTTTTTAATTTCGTCAATTCAGTCCTAAATGCTTTCACTTTTTAACAATTCGGTCCTAAACCTTTTCACTTTTTTCTAATTAAGTCACATTGGCCGGAAATCGATTAATTGGATCCTAACTGCCTTACGTGGCACAAGTGTTGACGTGGATGATATTGATAATATTTTAGTATTTTATTAATTACGTTATGTTTTTTACTTCTTTTTCATTATTTCTTTGTCTTTTTTTATTCCGAACGGCCGACGAGGGTCATCGGGCTCTCGCCAACCACCGGCAAGGGTCGCAAGGCCTCCCCACCCATGAGCGACAATCGCGACCTTGCTTGCAGCCGTGATGTTTGGGCGAGGGTCCTGCGGCCGGTGAGGGCATCACGACCGTCGCTTACACCCGACAAGGCCCCGGCGACTCTCACTAGCTGCCTAGATGAAAACAGAGGGGGAAAAAAAAAAGAAAAACAAAGAAAGAAAGAAATAAAAAAAATGTTAAAATATTATTACAAATTGTCCCCTCAACGCAGACCATGTCATGTAGATAATTTCCGGCTAATAGGACTCAATTGGAAAAAAGTGAAAAAGTTTAGGACTGAATTGGTAAAATTTAAAAATTTAGGACTAAGTTGGTAAAAGTACAATAGGTTTAGGACTTTTTTGACAATTTTCCCTATCTAAAAACTTCTACCGATGAAGAAAGAAGTAGGCATTTGTAGATACGAAAGAAAAGGAGTATTCACGCACTTTGTGGAGAGAGAGAACTAGAACTAGTTATTATATCATTCTCTAAATTGAATGGAAAGGAAAAAAACGAGGGATAAAAGTCTTAGTAAGAAGAGGAAGGGTTAAGGATTTACTTCGTGTGAAATATTGTTGACACCTAAATTTTGATTTTTCTTAAATCATTTATCTTGTATAAAAAAAAAAGAGGATTAGTTTTAGCTCTCACAAAAAAAATAATTAAATCATTTTTATCATTAATTTTAGCATTCATGCATTACATTTGCATTTTATAGGACCGGTGACGGAAGCAATTAATTCATTAAAATTCGTAATATTGGTTTGGGGGCAATAATATTTCAAATCTTAAAGGATAAATGAGCCAATTGTTTCAATAATATCGTAGAGATATCAGAATATGTCCTTTGAATGAAAATAGGAAAGAGATATGGGCAAGAAACCCTAATCTCATGCCTATATATACATATGTCATGGACGTTCACAAAAGAGGGTGGAGCAAAAAATTTTCTGCACGTACATCAAATTCATGTGAGATTGGCGTGAAGAGGAAAACGGTGAGAAAGGTTGAAGGTTTCCCCCCGAGGCCGATTTTTGCTGCTGTTCGGCATCTTTGCTCGCTGTTTCGTAGGTCTTTTATTGCTATTCAACGCCTCTACTTATCAACCGAAGATCTCTTGCTGCTGTTCGGTGCTTCTGATTGCTATTCAGGGTCCAAAATTGCTGCTTTCCACACTGGTTTCCACTGCTGTCCAAGCCTTTTTTCGCTACTGTCCGGTGTCCGTTCGAGCTAGATTTTAGCATTTGAAGTCCTTGTGCATTGGTGCTAGATACTTTGTCGTTTGAGTCTGATTTCATCACTGTTTGGTGCTCAATTTAGCCACTGTTAGGTTCAAAAATAGTGCAGTTTTTTGGGTGTTATTGCTAATGCTTCAGTGCAGATTTTGCTAGTGCTTTGAGAGCGATTATCACTTTTTTTTTTTGGCACAATATCTCCACTGTTCGGTGCTGTTTAAGATGCTAAATAGCTGCTATGATTTCGCTTTGCTAATCCTAATCGTGCATACGAATTTCCCTAGCCATTCGGTCGATCGCTTGAAGCTTGGTGTGCAATTTGTGGAAAGTGCAAATTTTGCAAGACAAGGTAAATTTCCTATCTTGAACTTCAATATATCCACTTGCTTATTTTGTGATTTACTTGCATATCTTGAATATTGCATCGAGGTGGATATTTTTTCAAAATACAGATTGATTAGGAAAATTTTCTTTCCTAATCCGCAACTTGTCACATAATCGAGAATGTCCATCTTTAAGATTATTGATGGAATACTCGATTAGGCAAGATCGTTAATCGTAGGATTACGAATTAAAGATTGACTCAAATATCCGCGAAATATTTCAAAACTTGATTGATGTATCCACTTTCTTGATTGACATTGATTGGCATATTCACTTTCCTAATTTGATTTGAATTGTTTGATTGTCATATTTTTAGAATATATCCGTCGCGTGATCCAATCTCGAAAATTCTAAAAATTGTATTCATTCACTTTCCATATTTGAAAATTACATATCTTTTCAAAAATAGCATCATGTAGATCATTGCATAACTAATCTTTTTCTTGTAAATAATTAGGTTAGATTGCATTTTAGGGTAGAAATTGCATGTTTAGATAGAATCTCATGTTTAAAATAATTTGTCTTTAATATATTAGGGTTTAGTTTAATGTAAACTCTAAAATATACAAGATAAAAATTGTTTTGGCATAGTTCTATTTTAGGAAATAAATTCATCCGAAAATAAAAAAATTCATCTTTGCCACGTCATCCATGCCACGTCATTCATCTTTGCTATGTCATCTCACACCATGTCATATAGGTTGCATGTTAGTTTGCATTGCACGTAGAATTGAATGCTTAGGTTAATTTAATTGATTCCAACATCACGTAATCAATTTAATTAAACTATAAGCATATCTTGTTGCATTAGTTTAAAATTGCATATTTAAAATTTTAATTAATTCATACGTCAATTTTCATTTGCATGTCATCTTTTGCACGTCATTTAACTTAGTCTTGCATTTGCATCACGACATTGCATCATATGTAGTATAGTCTTTCATGCATTCATATAAAAATCGAAAATAAAAAAATAATTTTGTGTGGCGCATGCTCCCTTGATTATATTAACTTCTGGATGTTCATTAATTGATTGCGCATTCTCATGATAACCTTTGTTAGCGACTTAGGTTAAAATCAATTAATGTTGCCTTCTCAAATGATTTTTCATGAAATAAAATGGTACCGAAAGGGCGTTAGAGTAATCTAGCGTAATCAAGTCCCCGAATTCTTAATCTCTGGTTCGTAAGAATAAAATAGTTCTCCCGCTATTTTATTTAGGTTTCTAATCGACCTACCATAAATGATTAGTGGCGGCTCCAAAATTAAAATATATTGCATGTTAATCAATTGAACCTTAAGTTGCGATTTGGTATGGACTTGGGAGAGTCCGAGTTAGGTTAGTTTAATAATTAACCTGATAATCCATTAGCCTGGAAATTTTCTAAATTTTTAGGTCGCGACAAATATCATATTGTTCAAAGCAACCCTATCTCTCAAAGAAATGAAGTGAAATGGATTTATATAGAAATCAAACTAGATCGATAGGGCATTTTAATCTAATTTATATCGACATGCATAGAGAATTTCCATTCATATGAATTCTCCTTATTGCATTCTTTGGCCCCAAACAAACTTCTATTTTTTTTCTAGAGTTAATATCACGAAAAACTTTAAATTGGTACACTTATGACAAATTTACTTCAAACCATATTTTTTATTACAATAAGCCCCAAACTGGTACACATGTGATAAATTTATCCAAAACTATCTTTTTGACCAAAAAAATTCAAACGAGTACATCTGCGATAAATTCATTCAAAAATAAATTTTTTGACCTCCAAAAATTTCAAACTGATGCGCATATGATAAATTTATCTTTTGTTAGTTTCCATCAAATTGAGTTAATACCACGAAAAATATCAAATTGATGCATCTGTGACAACCAAAGGACAAAACCCCGAACTGGTATACCTATCAATTGACACATGTCATCCAAATCAATAATTTAATAGTAAAATTTAACGAAAAATAAAAACAGGGTAATTTGTCACAAGTGTACTAGTTTGGGATAAATTTATCACAAGTGTACCAATCTAGGATTTTCAGTGGTCAAAAAAATAATTTGGGATAAATTTGTCGTACGTGTACCAATTTGGAGTTTCTTGTGATAAGAAAAAATTGATCTAGCATACCAATTTAAGATTTTTCATAGTATTAACCCTTTTTCTATTCTTGCACATAAGCCCCTCCTATACCACTAAGTCAAATTTCATGGGCCTTTGGACCCCAAAAAAAATTGGCACAAGACTATGTCATCAATATTTATAGTATAATCATTATATAGTTGACATTAACCCTGGCTTTTAACCAATAAATTTATGCTATAGTGTTGTGGAAGTAAAGATAAAAGAAGATTTCTCAACATATATAGGGGGAATTGTCTGAAAATCTTACACCAATTTATTCATAAACCTTTCAATTGTGCCAATTTAATTCTAAACATTTTAATAATTTGCCAATTCAATTACAAACTTTTTAACGATTTGTCAATTTAATCTTTTTGAACGATTTTAGTAGGAAATCGTTGATGTGGCGATCTAGTCAGCATCAACCATCCTACATAGTATGGTCGAGTGCTGATGTGAAGAATTTTTTACATTTTTTTATTTTATGATAAACTTTTTGAATTTTTTTCTTTCTTTTTTTCTCTGGCCTTCTTCCTCTAGCCGATTGCAGGCCTCGGCGATAAACGATTAGCTAGAGGCGAGGGTCAGCAAGGTCAACCTCACCAACCTTGGCCAAGAAAGGCTCGCTGGCAATTAATGGCCTGCAACCGGCCAAAAGAAAAAGGAAAGAACAAAAGAAAAGAAAAATTCCAAAAAATTCAAAAACACTATTAAGAAATAAAAATATTTTCACGACAATCAACGCTAACTAGATAGCAACATCAGCAATTTTCAATCGACAGTGCCGGATGACTAAATTATTGTTAAAAAATTTATGACTAATTTGATAAATCCTCAAAAGGTTTAAGACTCTAGAACTGAATTGACAAATTGTAAAAAGGTTTAAAACTAAGTGGACACATTGAAAGATTTAAAACTAAACTGGTTGTTGTGCAATAAATTTAAGACATTTTGGATAATTTTCCAGTAAAGGAGTTACATCTTAAATGGAGAAATACTGAGTTGAAAAAGAGAAGAGAGATGAGTAATAGATAGCATAGTGCGAGGTAGTAAGAAATCCTAATCGCTTCGTTAGCGATTAGGAACTCACCAGACAGAACTAGTGCATCGGTTCTCCACATACATCATATTCATATGATTATATAGTCGGCTCTCAGCTTTAAGATCAGACGGATTGGGGGAGGATTATCGTTTCGCAGCAAGAATGTTTCTTCAAGCGCATATAAACTCAAACAAGCATTTTGCCGATACAAATCAATCACTATACACCCAAAACCATGTTACATCAGATGATTAGGCGGGAGGAAAAAACGACGCCTAAAACCACACGAGACGATTAGCGAAGCACAACCCTTTGCAGCAAACACCCATGGTTGCTCAGGGAAATAGAAAAGGAAAAGAAAAAAGGGGAATCGCGAACACATTTGGTCTTTTCCATGATAATCAGACCCATGCACGCTACTAAACCTACTTAAAAAAACTGATCATACTCACACTTTAAAAAGAATTTCAGTCAGTGAGGCGGAGCTTCAGAGATGATCATCTGGTCCACCAAGCATAACCTGTTGATCAGGAAGAAATTCTAAGTTGAAATACAAACACCTCGAAATGAAGACTGGATATGGTTAAACCTGGCATTAAGTGATTAAAGCAGCAGTGAAAGAAGAGGCTTTTGCAGGAAAGATACTTGCAGTGAAATGGAAAAGGGAAAGTTATGTATCAAGTGCAACCAGGGCAGAGTACATACATTGCCATCTAGGGCATATTTTCTTGCGAGCATTATAGCTGCGTTTCTGTCCCACTCCGATTCGAAGGTTAATACAAACGACTTTTCTCTTGGTTGCCAAAATAATCCCTTGGCTGCCACACTGCTATCGCTTCTGACTCCACATAACTGGATTTGAAAAAGATGAAGAATGAGATATGCATATTGAGTTGAAACTGCTTCACATACAATGGAGATAGGTATTGAGATTACTGCACTCTTAGTTGGAGTTTTTAGCTGGTTCAGTGGATAAACCTCATGGAACTTATAGATCGTCTCTCTTGTTAAAGAGTAACTCGATTCTCGTTATTATTGCACCCAATTGATGCCTATCCAGGAAATTCTTAACTAGAGAAAACAGAACATTATTCTTCTTGTAGATTTCAATTGCATGCTATTGACCCATCCATGCATGTACCTGCATTGATGTCGAGTATATGTCTCTGGCCTTTGTCATCCATCCCCTGAAAAGCTTTATCCTTGTTCTCCCCACATGAAACGTATGAGATGAATGCGATTGATGATCTTGACCATTCATCTGAGAAATAGTTACCTGCATGACAGAGTGAAAATTAACCGACTCACCTTCTCAAGAAGACAGGAAATGTAAAGGGAGTAGTATCTTCCAACAATCATACTGCTTGAGATGGAAAAATGTTTACTTATATGTAAAAGTAGAACCAACATTGATATCATCATACACTCTGGATAAGGAGTGAGATAACATACAGTAAAATCAGCATTGGATTTCCGCATCAATGTCTCTATATGGCTTTCCAATCCTGCAACTTTAGAAATTCAATCGGCTTCAGAGGACAATCATTATTGAGCAGCCAGCCACAGCATTAACTGTTAAGCTTTTCAATCTTTTCAAAAATACCAAGAAAGATAGAGCAGCATGAGAAGTAGAGAACCATGTCAAAGCTTGTAGAAGAATAAATCATAATAAAGCACTTTATTCGAGTATGGTGAGTGTAAACCTACCAGGATCGATGGGACCGATGGTTGCCACGTAATCTTTGTTACCATTTAATATTATTTCAGCTTCTAAGATTCGTCCGACATCCAAGGGTTCAGGAGCATAGCTTGGTGAGTTGGCACCTGAGGGGAATAATTGCAGAAACTACTTAATGTTTTTTTAATTTTCTGGGTAGAGCAAGTTACTAAATTCATTGCAGAAGCTAAACTCGATAAGGTGCGGAATTTTGAAGCCTTGATCAAATTTGATTGTAGGTCAGAAAAGCATAAAATCATCAGATAGATGAAGCATGCATGAGTGAGTAAGAGAACTCAGTGTCCGGCTAGTGCAGGCCCATTAATCTTCACAAAGATCGTTGATGGGACAGATTGGAAATATACAATTATCAGAAGCTTTCAAGAAGGCAAGCTCGCATAATTTGTGTTTTCGCACATGCCAAACAGCCCCTTTCAATTGTTTTCTCCCTGAAGAAGTGTGCTTAACGAGACTGACCATTGAACTTGCAAAGGCAAAGTCTACGGTGAAGAAATTTTTGTTTCTGATCGATAACATCCATAGAAGAAGCACGTTTCTTCTTTTTCCTTACTGTAAACCAGTTTGCTTTGTGACAGCAACACTTTCTTTGTTAATTGCTTTTGTCAATAATAAATCTACATGATGCAAGCATTTAGCAATCATCAGCTGGAAGTTATTATTTTCAGTTTGCAACTATACACCAGTCTATCTCTGCACTCGAGGCTTTGGGGACTTGAAAAGCATCAAATGATAAAAGTGGATAATTTCCTTCACCAGAGATGTGATAAACCTTGGCATCCAATTCTCAGAGATCGAACCTTTCGCATACTGCAACTGCTACAGATTATCTTGTAAAGTTTTAATTTTTCATAGGAGGTTCTGGCTTTTATGTCTAAATAAACACACAATAGTTCATCAACCACAACATCGTTGATATTCTACTTGAAATTATTCCTTCATGCAAATACAGGGACCAAACTTCGACATCATCGCAATTCAAAATTTCCTTACAAAACATCATAGTTAATCAGAAAATAATTCATGAATTCCAACACTAGACAGAACGGTTTCTGCTCCATCACGTTTGCAGGGTCAACAAAATATCCGCATGGAAATAATAATGCAAATGTAAACACACAATATTAAAGAGACAATCTATCAGGTCCCACACACCCTCAACACACATGATCAGAATGCATATGGTAGACTTCATGGATTGCAGGACAGAGCCTTCCGTCCTCCAGCCATTATTATACTTGGAAACCATGTAGCATTACACGAACAAAACCAAGAGTGCCAGCGAACTAGAGAAAGGTTATGCGTAGTAAGACTTGAAGTGAATTATATATTAAAAAGGTTACCTGAAATGGCATCTCTTTGGCTTCCATCAAAAGATGTGCGAAACCACTGAATGGAACACTTGCAAAGTGCTGGAGCATTATCTGCACAAGGACGGACCCGTAGAGTTGACCCGAGAGCCTCACAACCATCTAATATATATAGACGAGATCTGTTCTCTTCAGCTCTCTTGCTCATGGTCAGCTGTAAGAGAACGGCTGAGATTAGCTCAAGAGAACACCTAATCAACAGGAAGAGCAAAAGACTAGACTAATTAAAAAGATGCATACTAATGGATTAGTCATGTAAATCACCAACAAGAGTACAGCATCCACTATGGAAGATACCCAAGTGCCAAAAACCACAATGCCAGTGGCTGCAAATTTGTGCCAGAGCCTAACTCATACAATGTGAACAGTCACCCAGAAGAAATCTTTAAGAACACTAAAGTGGCGTATCAAGATGAAAGCTCTCGAGTGTCCAACCCTAATGTGTCACGTGTCATTTTGTGGTTGGACAGTCCGGTCCTATGATTGCTTATATATAAATAGCTTGCGAAAAAAAGTAGTTAAGCGTGAGGTGGCCTGGTTGGAGCTGGACCACTTTTCTAATTTGGGAGTGGCAGATTATACGCCTCAAGGTTCGAGCTGGACCTCTTTATTTTTATAATTTCGTTCTTTTCTTCTTTACTATTTCTTTGTAAAATTGTTTTTTTTTTATTTTCTTTTTGTTTCAACAAACATAATATTTCCTACAATTTTTTCCTCATTTTTAGTTTCCTCTTTATTTTTCTTAATCTAATCAAAGATATATTAATCTTTTTTTTTCTTTGTTTCCCAACTTTTCTTTGAGTGTAGGATTGTAATTAGTTTATTATACATTTCCAAATCAATTCACTCATGTATCTTTTATGGTTTTCAATTTTTTTAAAATATCTTGCAATTGAATCCAAATATGACAAAAACTTCAAATTTCTTGAATGCATTTCTTACATGACAAATCAAATTTAGTATCATGAAAAAAGAATAATTCAATATTGTTGCCACAATAACCTCTATCCCAATGAATATGTATTCCACTAAGGGGTGTGTACAGAAGAGGTGTGCCACCTGTCAATTTTTTTATCTCTCTTAACACAGCTAACAATTAAGTGTATATTTATTAGTTTATCATTTTATCTGAATATGAAGATAAAGCTTGTATTTTTTGTAGAAATTATTTTAAATTACTATAATTGATTTTCTCTGATTAAATTAGTTGATTGTACCAAACTAAAGAAAAAAATTTAGGCTAATCAACAAATATCAGCAAAACAATGAATGAATTCGCCAATAAAATTTAGTTCCCTTCACCAAATCAGTTCACTTTAGTTTTTCTCATTGAATCATATAAATGTCTTTCTGTAAAAGTATAATTATTTGGGATAAATGCAGAAGTCCTAAAACTTGTCGCAAAAGTGCAATTGAGTATTTAAACTTTCAAAAAGTGCAATTAAGTCCTAATACTTATCAAATTTGTGCAATCAAATCCTTTCGTTAACATGTCAATTTGACTAACGGAAAATGCTGACGTGACATTTTTATTTCACTCTCCGACGTGGCATTAATTATTATTTGTCATTCAAGTCTTATTTAAATTAGATTAAGAGAAAAGCAAAACCTTGTATTAAAAAAAAACTGAAAAAAACAAAAAAGACAGTAGTAGACTCATAGGTGGGGAGCCGCCGCTGCCGCCACCACCCATCACCGAAGGGGACAAGCGAGCAACCCTCACCAGGCTCGAGCAAGGGAGACGTCGGCCCTCACTTAGGGCTGGCGACCATGGCCGCCTTCGACGAGGCCTCACCCCGGGTAAGGGCCGGGGGCACCTAGGCTGGTGAGGCCTCGAGCTTGGCGAGGGCCAATCACCCTCACCCGGGGCCGGTGGAGGTTGCTGGCCCCTCTGGCGATGGCTGGCAGCAGCGGCGCCCCAACAACAAGCCTTTCATTCTCTTCCTTTTTTTGGATTTTTTTTTTTTTTAAATTAGCTTTTCTTTTTAGATTTTTAATCTGATTTAAATATGATTTGCATAAAGGATGCCACGTTAGCATTTTCTGTTAGTCAAATTTTAAGTGCTGACAAAAGGACTTAATCGCACCAATTTGACAATTTTTAGAACTCAATTGTACTTTCACACAAGTTTTTGGACTTTTAGTACACGTATCCCTACATCTTCTTGAGTTGACTTGTGTTATGTATGCATTCATCTTTTATTGTAAGAGTATAAAGTTATAGGTTCATCGCTTTTTTAATCGAATCTAACACAATATGGAAAGAAATAGCTATTTTTCTATAGAAATACTTGCATAAGTTATCAAATGTCTCGAAAAAGTTTATTTTTATTTTGTAAGAGGAAAAGCTAAAATGTAATGTGCTATATTGACACAATCTAATAAGATCACATAGCATGAGAGGCATATTTATCTTAAAAAGAAATTAAGTAAAATGTGCCGCATTTTTTTATCTTTAATCATGATAAATATCGACAAACTCATTCAATATTAAAGAAAGATAAGAATAATCTTTTTGCTAAAAGAAGAATTCCAAAGAAAATTTAATTTTCTCCGCTGCAATGGGCAGGCCCTTCTGTTGCAATACAAAGTGAAGAGAAGGTTAAAAAACTTCTGCTTTGTAAAAATTTCCAACCAGTCCGAGTCACTAAACACAGGCATCACTATAGTTTTGGTCTCTCAACTAGTGTTCATACATCGAATCAAAGGGTTGATTTTGGTCCTGTCAACACACAACTTCAAAAAGATTTTGACGACATGGAGACTCGGAGACTTGTGTGGGGTCATCTACATGAATCATTAATCCTTTCCTGGTAGCCTAACTTTGCTTTCAAAAACATTAGCTTTTCATGGATAATGTGTCGAAATAACCAAAATCGCTTTTATAGCCAATTCTCCGGGGGCATGACTATTACCACTTATTTTATCTGTTCATTTTGCTCTCTAGTCATGAATTTACTTCATAACAATAGAAAGACAAGTATAATATCAGAAGCGAAAAACTAGTGAATCCATATCACTTCTAATATGCTGGATTTGAAAAACATCTGCCCTTATGTAACGTACTGATAATTGACGAACCTCTTTTTGAAGCTTAAAGGAAAATATGGATTTCTCTCGAATCTGAAGTCGGAGTGCACGAAGCTCGTGTTCCATATCCATCACCTGCACAAAAGCATATGTTCCTCCTGAAGCAAAGTCTCTATGACAAGAACTCTACAGTATGCGCCAAGTGCAAGTTGTAATTCAATTCGTCTGCTGTAGAGAGAAGCGACTTCACTCATTTAGGCAAATCAAGGGTACTATGTCATTTGAACTCATCACGGATGAATTTACTTACTCGTTTGGTTTCATTCCGATGAGTTAAACGTATGCAAAAGGAGCACCATTGATTTGGGGCCGATTTATCAGCCAACAACATTCATGGCATAGGCAAGCACGCTACTAGAAGGTCGCATTCTGAGGTTGTAAGGATGGCCTTTCTTTATGATAATTCATGCGTATACCCTTAGTGAGAACTAATAAGTAATTGGGTTAACTTACCTGCGAATAATGACAGGCAACAGAACCTCTTGCAAACGAAAAGATTCTTTGATGGATTATCTTTTCAAAACAATTAAATCTTGGAATTGCCCTCACTTTTCCATAATCAATAATAATTTCCAAGGATGTGCTACAAAGTAACTCTAATAATGCACGTTAAGGAAATTATGTTTGCTACTGGAAACGTAGGAGACAATGATAACGCACCTTGCTCGGCTGGTGCAGCAATTTGATTCTTCTGGCCTCTTGAACCTCCCGCAGCAATTCTTCCACGTCCTATAACAACCAAAGAACACAAGCATTACTATGAGTGTTAGGTTTTACCACATCACCAGATAAACAAACACGGCTGAGCATGTTTTTGTTGCATTTTAAACCATGAGTCACCAAAGATGCAAATTGGGAATTTTCAGTGATGCATTAGGATCACCAAGCACCCTTGAAGTGTAAGCTAGAGTCCAACAGAAATGCAATTCATCAGGTATTATATAGCCCTTTCACTGAGAGAGATTACCATAAGCAAGACATGTACTTTATAGGAGCAGTTATTAAAGCCAGGAAGTTAATAGAAGGAAAAAAGAAAGTTTGGGTCAGAAATTATAGATAAAGGTTGACTAAATTGGTCTATTGTCATTTGCCTCTAATAGCCAAACTTGAAGACATGATTAGATCATGTTTAAACTAACAATAAGATAGTATGTGACGACTGGAGAGAGAGAGAGAGAGAGAGAGAGAGAGAGAGAATATTTATCAAGTAATGCAGAGTTTGTTCATGTGGTTTGGAGATGGTTGGAGAAATTTTGTCAGTTTGCCACAGCAAATTCGAAAAGCTTCCAGGATGAGGGAGTTTAACTCTATTTTCTGTCTCAGGCTCACCACCACTGTGCCACTCAGGTGGGGGAAACCATTGCCCACCATGAAGTAAAATAGAAGGAAGTAAAGTTGAAAGAGGGTGAGAAAAACTCCTCATTTCCATTTTTATTACGAGTCGATCCAGATAATGCAAAATTTTTACATATGCCAATAAACCTATGTTTTGTCATAACAATATAAGCTTGATGGGCTGTTATTGCTTAATAACAATAAAGCATCAAACTCGGTACCTGTTTTTTGGATGTTTGGGAGTTTCTTTCTTCCTCTTCAAGGGCCTCCCCAAATCGCTGTACAACTGCTCTAGCACTCTCAATTTCAGCACAAGCAAAGGAATTTTCTTGGCTAACAAGCTTCTTAGCATCTTCAGAAGCCTGCATATGAAGAGCACAAATGAGAAAAAGGACATTCCTACTAAAGAGATTACAGAAACTTCACTTGAGACACTTTGCAAGTGCAGATACCATACTGAAATTCCAGGAACAACGTCTACGGTCACATATAAGTACAAAAAAGAATGGTGAACGAGGCTAAGTTTCTAATTTATCTCACTACAATGAAAGCTAGCTTGGATAGTGTTTCAAGAATATATCTTCAATCTATCATTGGCACCATCTTTTGCCATAAGACTGTCCTCGAGTTTCTCTAGCATTAGCTTACCTGTTTGAGGAAGTTTACAAGCTTCTTCACTTCGAACTTTTCTTGGATTAGCTCTCCTTCTTTTTGAGTCAACTTGACTGCTAAAGCTTCCACCTGTGAGGCAATCAGAGTCCAAAAAACTCAGTAATTATGCTGAAACATATGTTCTCAGGAAGATAGCCATTATAGGACATTCATACCCATTACATAAAGTATCTAGTTCATAGAGAAGAAGTCGAGACACATGAGAAGCATTCCTTCGTCATAGAATGATGATGATGAATTCCCGGCTCAACATATGTGACAAGACAGCAAAAATGGCTAATCTCACTAAAGAGACAGCTAAGCACTCAATAGTGAAGAAAAATATTCCTCACCTAAAGAACATGGCAAAAGGAGAGATGTGGAACTAGAGATGATACTGAACAGAGTGCATAAAAGACCCTCAGAAACTAACTGGTAATTCTTGTGATTCAATGTATTTCAACTTGCAAGGCAGGTAAACCTGGTCACATGCATGCCTGTTCAGATTCATCTGATAAAGCTAACAGCAAAATAGAGGTCCAGCTACTTTTTGTGTACGGGATGAATTACATTAACAGATCAAGTTATAAAGTAGAGACAGAAGAAAGAACAGAGAATAGAATACTGGTTCTCTGTTGTGATTCCAAATGTCCAAAGCCAGACTGCTTAGGCGTATCATGAATACCTGCCCTTTTAAAGCATCCGGTTAAAGAAAAAAAAAATCGAACAGGTAATTGATACTTGTTCGACAAAAAGAGTCAGTTCAATGAAGGTTTACTGATTTAAAAATTGAAAAAACAAAAACAAAAAAAGAGAGGAAGAAGGACAAGAACATGGCCTTTGCTCTACGTCAACGTTGCTGCAATACCATGGTTTTTCATACTTAAGTAAATATGGCTATCCTTCAGTGCACTGAACAGTCATATACAATTACAATCCAAATTGCATTGGCTCAACCAGAGGAACCAGGAACAGAGCTAGTCCATCAGGTCATGGAATAAGGGAGTTCAAGCAACACATGGACAGTCGGCATAAGAACTAACCATTGAGATGGCTTTCTCTACATCCTCCTTGTTTTGCCCAGTTAACCGGCCCCTTAATGATTCCAATGCATCTCTAAGCTTCTTTAGGAGCACGTGACCCTCCAAAGAAGCAACTTCTCTCAGTTTCGCCTGATATACAGCAAAAGTTTATTGACATTAACTCTCTGAAAAATTGATCAATTTCCAAGACGGGATAAAAAAAAGAGGAGACTTCGCAGAAAACCAAGCAAAACAAACCAATTCGAGTTTCTTTACATGGTGAACTCCAACAGAATATGGCTAATACGACTACTAGGATAAATTTGGGGCATGGTTAATCAAAGGTCTATTTACTGTATCACATTGATTAATATGATTGAATTTGGACAACTTTTATATGTATTGAGTACAAAGTTCAGAAAAATGGTAGAATTAGATACCTCATTAGACAATTTAGCTGCAGCAGCCAAGTTTTTATCAAATTTACTGGCAAGGTCACGAACTGAGAGGCGCTTATGTTGCTCTGACAACTGGGCAGTTTCTCGTTCCACGACTTCCTTCAAGGGTGGACCTTTATTATCATCCTTTGGCTCTTCCAAAACCTGATTATCTGGACCTAACTTGTACTTAGGAAAGCAATCAGAAGCAAAGCTAACATCCGCTGACACTGCCAGAACTTCTTGAGACCCCATGCTACCAAGGTCAGGGCTCACTTTCGTCATCCTTCAGACAATTCTCTGCTCAAAGAGAGCAAGATTTTTAGATCAAAGAGCAAGAGAACAAAACTGGGTAAAATCGGATTGAACAGAGAACCAAAAATTTGAGGAAAAGAATATAGTGAGTGAAGTTCCTAATCCAGGAATATCTAGATACTATTGCCAAAACCAAGGATAATCAAGCTGGCCATGCTAGACACTCCAGTTGAAGGATTATCAAGCTGGTTGTGTAAAGCTCCAGTGAATCGAGATCACAAAAGAATCTTGAAATCACCATGAAGAGAGGTAAAGAATGAAGCAGCCGGGGACATTAAAAATGAAAAAAGAAAAGAAACGAAAGAGAGTTCATACAGGAGAAATGGGTATCAATTAGCTGGGGCTAGCTGTTAGAATATCAGATTTAACAGGAACCAGTAGCACCAGATCAGTAATTTTAAGATAAGATCTCACTTTTCAAGTATGGCAATACCAGAAGAGAACAGACTAAATTCCGCCCACAATAGTAACTTTCACCGAAAAGCTGAATCTCCTCATTTATGAACATATATCAACATTAAAGCACCAAATAGGCTTCCAAATCTACCGGATTTTCCGGAGATTGATGCGCCCAGTCGCATGCATTGTTTAGAAAGAAGAGGAAGAACCAAATGACAAAAATACTCATAAATTAAAAAAAGGACCCAAAAAAAAAAAAAAAAAAAACAGAACATGATCATCTCCGCCGTCGAAGATACATCCCAAGAAAATTCCCAAAAGTAATTCAAAAGAAGTGGTTTGTTTTCCCATGAATAGACTGTCCTAAACAATCTGGTCGAGTTCTCTCTTGTACATTAAGCAATTCCAGAGCCAGAAAACGAACCAGTAAAAAGCTCTCACACAAATTATAAAGCAGGGATACGTCCCAACTAGAGTAATTTACAACCATGTTCAACGAAATACGAAAGCAAGAGCTCTCAGTGCGAAACGTAAATCACGGACAAAATTCGCAAATGAAGCAGTAGCATGTGACCATGTCACGTAACTGCAAACGAGAGGGGCCAAAAAAAAAAAAAGAGAGAGAGAGCAATTTGATAGCAGAAAAGCTTCGGATTACAAGCCCCCACCGACAAATGAGCCAGAAAAGGAAAGCAGATAGTTAGAAATGAAGAAAACGCAATGCGGCTACTACACATAGAACGTCGAAATCACAGAACTTGCAAAACTCACCACCGCAGCAATGCCTGACGAAGGAGCGGAAGCTCCGAGCCGAGCCTCAGGCAAATGCTGCTACGAGCAAAAACTCCGCCCGTCTCTTCCCAAAAGCTCAGACAGCATATGAAAGGAGAAGGAGAGAGAGAGAGAGAGAGAGAGAGAGAGAGGGAGGGAGGGAGGGAGAAACGGTGATGATGGCGAAGAGAGGAATCTGAGGAATGTTGCTTCAGCTTTTCCCCTTTTAAAATGGCCCAAAAAACAAAAGAAGAGAGAGAAAAAGAAAAGCAGGGCCACTCTCTCTCTCTCTCTATCTCTATCTCTATCTCTCTTCTCTGCTCAGTCTCTCTGACTTCCAATGTCTGCCTCTCTTCTCCTTCTTGCAACAACATGAGTGAGAGAGAGAGAGAGAGAGAGAGAGGGGGGGGGCAGAGCACAGATGTTCCGGTTCCTCTTTTTCTTTTCACACACCATCATGATCCTCCCCTCCCTCTGCTCAACCAGGCCAAAAAAAAAAAAAAAAATAGAAATAAAAAAAAAGTGAGAAAATTGCGAAAAGCTGAATTGACTTGTTTTACAGCTAGGACGATATTGACATAATAATAAAGCTTAAGTCACGGCCACGGCAACGGCAACCCGAGTTAACGTGAGATGGATGGTGCTTGCGTGAAAAATTAATTCCTAATGGAGACTCTAAAAGAGAATAATATTATAAAGTGGAGAGACAATACACGTATATGAAGAACAGTCTTTGGATCACTGTAGAATTTTACTAGCATAACAGTATTTAGGTGAATATAAGATTAACGGTTTGTTTTGAATCACAAGAAAATGAATTGATAAAATCAGGATTCACTTTTTTAAGAATTTGCGACTTACAACATACTACGATTCTCACAGTCATCCAAAAGATGTTATGCTAGCAAAGTCCTATAAAAAAAAAAACAGATACATTCTAAAACGATAAATGGAGCCCATTTCACTTACAAGCAGAGTAGGAAATGACATGGAAAATTGAACCTGGCTCTAACATCGTGATAGAATGTCCGATAACTCAAATTAGTAAGTCGGAATAGATAATATGCATATAAATAACATATAAATTATGTGAGCATAATTATTACAAGATTATTTTTTTTACTTGCGTAGATTTTTTTTTTCTTTTTTGGGGTTGGTTTTGTAAGAAAATCCTCTCACGCATAATCATTTTCTTTTTTTTTTCTTTTTTCCCAAAAGAGCAAAAGAAATTTCTGGTAAAAAAAGAATAGTGGAAAATGTAAAGGCGAGGCCTGATCCCTCCCACCCCACGCGCTCGGACCGCTTTGTCTCCACGTGGGTCCCGGTCACATAGTAAATCGCCTTCTTTCTTTTCTTTTTCTCTCTTCTGCAAAATTGCGGGAAAGCGCGTGGCTGACGGCGCGTGGGGAAACAGCACATCACGGGGACCGAACTGTCCCGCCGGTCAGTTCGTTAGTGACTATTCCCATGGTGGTTATTATGGGAACAACCTTGATTGCGTCACAAATTACGGCGATGACATCGTATTTTAATAAGTACATTTGTCCAAGTGTCCATCAATTCCATAACCTGAATTACAATCTTTATAATTTTTAGAGTTTTTTTTTTGGTCTAATTATAATTTTTAGAGTTAATACCATAAAAAACGCTATACTATGCCCATTATAACCATTAATCCAAACTTTTTTTATGCTGCCCAAAAGCCTTAGCTACGCAAACCGTAATATTTACTATTTAGTACTCCGAACTTCCTTTTGTTGCCAAGCCCTCACATTTTCATCCTTGTAAAAGTAAAGATATCTTGAATTTTTATCGTACGGATACAAAGATGGGATACTCGTAACTTGAAAACAAAAGTTTGTGTATTGACCTAGGATTTTTTTGTGGTATATAGATGGCATTTTTGTGACACGCTAATATAATGTTTGGGGTTGTGGTGACACGAAAAAAAAAATTCGAGATATTAACGTCATGGCAAGCATATGTTTGAAATTTCCTTATGGCATTTTCTCGAATTTTTATTTCCATAGAAATAGATTACATTACCTAACCTATCTATCAAACGTGGGGGACGAGTCCAAATTGACACGCACGTGATAAAATATGGAAAAAAAGAAGTTATTATATGGGATTTAGGGTTTGTTGTGTTATGGGGTCATGGAACTATCATTTTTATTAATTCCTTCTTTGTTTTTTTTTTTTGGGAAAGCCTACTTTTCCATTAAATATATTCAATTTCGGCACCCCCAAGAAAGACATAAAAGGAAAAAAAGTTGAGTTCTAGTTGGCAGCTTGTATTAAATATTTTGATTTTATAATCTCCCCGTGGTTGAGGTCCCAATACATTGAAGTAGATGGATAGGGTTCTTTTTTATGTGTGCACATGCCTTGATCAAATATTGTTTGAATTGAAAAGAATTCAATATATGTTTTGCATCTTCTATGCGATTTTTTTTTTTTCATTTTTCACGGTTTCCACGAGATTTCATTCCCGAACAGAAATGTTCAGTGTACAATCCTGCCCATTTCAAATTGAGATCAAATCCGTCAAAAAGCAAGAGAGCGAGATCGGCGGTGACTATTAAGCAAAACACTTAGGATAATGACAATAATAATAATATGTAGTTCAAATGAATAATTGGGTTGGTCAACTTATTGCAATGTGGTGGAAGCATTGGAATAGCAATTATAAAAATCGCCCTTGTCCTGTCGTTTTCAATTCTATTTAAAGAGAGTTCATGGGGAGGTGAAAGGGACCTCCGGACGTACAAGAGAGGGGGGAAAAGGATAGTTTCGTTCCCTTTTTTTCTTTTTATTTTCCATTATGCATGCACGAAGCATCAATATACAAGAAGTATAGGGTGGCTTTTCGAGAGGCCTAATACCAAAAAAAAAAAAAAAGTCTATATTAATTTTTTTTATTTCATAAAAAATTCTAAACTTTTACTCTTTTTTCCCAATTTTATCTGCCTAATATTGAAATAATTCCTAACTTTACCATCTGTCTCAATTATATTCAAAATTTCTTTTTGTCTCATAACAAATCCTTTTGTCCCAATTCTGCCATCATTAGCCTTTCATCCATAATAAATGTTCCTTAATCCTGCATGACGTAGATTTTCTCGCCGAACTTACCTATGAATCGTCAAAATTAGGAAACAACAAGTTTCATGGACGACGAGATTTGAGATTGTTCATCTAAATAATCAGACCTCCGCATTTATCCTTTCTTTGGACTGTTAAGTGCGGGAGAGAATTCGAAACGCGCCGCATCTATATCTCCCGGCAATGCGTAGGAAAGCAGACAATAGAAAAGAAGTTGGTGGATTTTTTCATATCAAATTTGCTGAGATGTAATTCATTAACGACATGAAGATGTCACATATAATTAACTAATGGTAATTATGGACGGAAGGCTAATTGGTGATAGAATTGAGGTAAAAGTAAAAGTTAAGGGTTTTTTTTTTTAGACAAACGAAGTTTTGGATATAATTGAGACAAATGCTAAAGTTGGAGTTTTTTTGGACATTGACCCATTTTCGAGAGAACTTTTACGGTGGAAAAATACTTTCTCATTTTCTAGAATTTGAATTTTTTTAGACAGATGACTTAACGGAAAATCATGTCATAATCAACGAAAAATATATGCTAAAATTCAAGGAAATATCTCCTTCTTTTAAAGATTAGAAATTATTTTTCAAAACATGATTGGATCATAGCGTTTGGACTCGGACCCTAGCGATGGTGCTCTGATCCTAGGCGGCCAGACTTTAAGTCCTTCATGAAAATAAGCTCTTTTGAAATTATTCCTCAGTAAAGTTCGTTTTTCTTTAATAAATTCCATTTTTGTCCTTTTGACATTTTGCGATTTCTTTAAATTTTATCTATATAGAGGTGATATAGGGCTAAGCTTAAGCTCTGACTAATATAGACAATTCTGAAAACTCAGCTCTAGCTCTAGAACACATCGAAAATAATGCTCCAAGTCATTTCTATTAGATTATCAAGACATTCGAACTTGACTCAACTCGTCCTGATTACAATCGCATTATAATGAAACTATAAACATTGACGTAAATATAGTTATTCAATATCTTCTCATAAAGCGATAAAAATCTCGATCAAGCTCGTGAACCTCTCGAGTTGAATATTGGCGAGCTAAACTCGACTCAACGGAATACACGATATCTTGAGTTCCAGCTCCGCTCGAAATCAAGCAAGTCGGTTTTTAATAAACATCAAGTTGATCCTAACCGACTCACACGTAGGTGATTCGGTTTGGCCCCCTAATTTTAATAAACATTGAGTTGATCGTAATATCGATTAACTACCATTTACTAATGTCACTATCTTAGTGTTGATTCCAACTGCCTCCAGATGATATTGAAACTATAGCTGTCTTTTCCAATTAAAGGAAGATGGCAGGATTTTTTTTTTGCCCTTGTCTTCCAGTAGGTAGCACTTCAATTAAGTACCATTCAGCATTATGGTTGTTATAGTGTTCACGAAGAAGACCTTTTCCAACTCTCTTAATATAATATGGAAGTTGTAAGTGTCTTTTCCAATTGAAGGAACATGATGGCTTTCTCCTTAACAAACGCAAATAAAAAAATCCAGATGATTTCCCTTGTTTTGACCTGGCGAGTAGGATACAATCGACTGGCCCAAAGAGGAGAAACAATATGTACCATGCTTATTTAGGCACCCAATGGGATCAACCGACGTTCGAGAATCAAGAGACCATTCGAGTTGCATAGTTAGATTTTCGGTTTTAAGACACTCAAAACTCCAAAACTTGGGGTAAAAGTACAATTCAGTCTTCAAAGAAACTTTAACACCGCAATCGAATCTTAAAATTCGTCTAGAAGTTGCAGTTATCCTCAAACCAAAAGGAAAAAGGTACTTCCGTTATCCGTCAAATTGGATCGATCGAAAAACCCTGATGTGACATGTTTTTAAAATACTTCAAAGCTTTATATTCAATTTTTGTTGCTATCAATCCAAATTTTCACTTTTAAAAGGTGAATCTGTGATCTTATATGGCAATTTTAGTTGGTATAGTTGGTTGGTGCGTCAAGGAGTTTCCTGTAGAAACTGGAGGACAGCTGTTTAAACCCCGTCAAGTACGAGCCTCTTGCATGGGACAAAAAGTCTGGACGTGGCCAATTCATGGGTTTGGAGAGGCTTTCATAAGCTTCTTAACAGGGAGGACTCTTGTAACGATTGATTGTCGTTAGGAGATGATAGAAAGTCAAATTTAAAAATTTAAGATTATAAGGGTAAGTAGACCATATAGAAAAAGAGAGCATATAAAACCCATTATCAAGCGATTTATGTCAATATTAAAATATCCCGTCTCAAGTGCATGTCGGACAGTGATGGTAGCACGTGGAGTTTGACTCATGGGCAGTGGATGCACATACGCGAAAGGAATAACACCGGCTCCGATACCATGTTGAAAAATCTAGCATCAAAGCATATAGGTTTCGTTGTCAAGCGATGTTCGTTGTCAAGCGATGTTAGATAATTTTTGAACAATTCATCCAACGTCAAAGTCAGATTAAAACCACGCTTGTGGAATTTGACTGATGGGGCTAGGCGCATATACATGGAAGGGAGAACGCAAGCTTTGATATCATGACAAAAAGTCGAGTATCAAATCATAGAGGACTCGTTGTCGAGCGATGTGGAACAATATTTAAACACCTCCTCTCACTTGTAAGCAGGATTAGGACTACATAACATGGAATTTGACTAGTGAGAAATGGGCGCACATATAGGAAAGTAATAGCACTCGTTTCGATATCGTGTTAGAAAGTCTTGGTACATATAAGAACTGCTGTCAAGCAACGTAGGACAATATCTGTGCATGAGATTTCGAGCGGTGGATATAGGCACTTTCTTAAAGACGTGGATGCTTGGCCAATAATTAACAAGACCAAAGCAGTTGGGTAATGGATCTCCTATACTTCACGTGTCCGCAAAAGTGGTTGCAAAACCAACGTATCTTTCGCAATTAACGTAGTACCACTTGAACAAGTACGTTGTTTGGTGCGAAGGCGACTCCTCATATGGGCAGGATGAACTGCAATTGATGCGACTTTGCACGAGCTAGCTTCCCTCGATTGGAGGCTATTCAACAACTTGTTTTCGGTTTGGTACAAGAAGCTGTTTGATTTCCAGAACCAGGCAAAGAAGCAATCCCTAAGCCAAATCCGAGCAGACTCTTCTAGTTTTATATGCTGGAATGCTGGATATTTTTTAGCCGAATGTGTGGAATGGTATCAAATAAAATCAAATCAAATGCACATCTGGATTGACAGTTTTGTAATGCAAAGGACCTTTTCATCACACACATAGTGGCGTGTTAGAATATTCAAATATCGCGTTACGCGTTCGTCCGACAATTTGATCTTTCGGATGTTATCAAACCCGACCTCTTATTAGCTATCGCCTCCCGAACAATATATTTTCCACGCTTCGGTTTTTAGGCCAAAGTCCGGCGATGCGCGAGGAAGAGTGGGTAGAGTGCTTAAACAGTAAAACCCATCACATTTCATCTAACAGTTTCCAAAATCAAAAGTCGCAACTCGTAAAGTTATCGGTAAAATCGAAATGTTATAATCGGAAGCTGCGGCCACTTCAAAAAAAGGTACCATATCTTACTAAGAAGATCGAGTTCGCCATCGACATTTTCGACTATTATATTGCACACCATCCATGTCAAAAGAGTTCTTCACAAGCAAGCTTAATCCAAAGCGATACGTATAATAAAATCTAAATTTTTGAAGTATTTGCTTAAAATACTCGTTTAGTCTAGCAGATGCAAAGTTTTCTTTCCACCACTTCTAGCCGGCGCGTGAAGCGCCCGTGGTCGGCGGCGGAGCTGACGGCGCGTCCCGTTGGGGGTGGCGGAGCGGCATGTTGGACTTTCGGATGATTTACACGGCGAAAGTAACGAGCGACGGAAGAAGGTTCGGGAGGTGCTTCGAACTTTAAGATAAAAAAGCCTTTAAATTAATTGCGGGGTAGGGGGAGCACCGGTTAGGTAAAGCACCGGAAGCAACTCAATTGTCCCCCCCGTCCTTAATCAGCAATCATCACCATTCAATAGTGCCCGGTGATTATGAGGCCGATGAGGTGGTCCCCGCCCTCGCCTTGGAATCTTATGGGAGTTTATCTTATCTAAGCCACCCACGCTTTTTGTACATTAAAAAATTGTGAGTCGTATCGACACACGGAACCGATAAATTAAGTGATGCGGCCGACTGTAAATCCAATATTTAAAACGGGTCATGCTGTATATTCGATTTCGGACATGGATTTGTTATGACGCTCCATATATTGATACCGTTATCTCCGTACTTTTTCGAGGCTGTTTATTTGAAAGGGAACTGCTTTTCGAGGAATTGTTTTCCGACTTTTTATGTACATCGACGATTGGAAAAACAAATCGATCTAAGAAAAACGTTTTTCGTGAAAAGGGATTTTCTGTAAATGAAATATTTAAAACGGGTCATGTTGTATATTCGATTTCGGACATGGATTTATTTTTCTCGAAATAAACTGATTTTATCAGTATATGGCTGTTTTAATCCCTATGTATCGAGGGTTTTGAGTGTCTGGTGTGGTCATGGGCAGTCCAACCAAACTTTCTAACATTTCTCCAAGTACGTTCTATTAAATTATGTCTTTTAAGGTTGATGCACCTCCTGATATACGATGTTTGACGACGTCGTGTGTTCTAAATATCTTATCGACTAGATTAACACACGTGTTATATGCACGTGGTACGTTAATTGCGAGGATTAGCAATTTTTCTCTGAAGCCTCTCTCTTATTTTTCTGTCTCTTTTCTCTTCTTTTAGAAGCCTAAATTATTGTTGGGTTTCCTAATGTAATTTGAAAGCAGACATTGTACCTCGTTCCATTCCGTAGTCTTTAAGAGTACTTAATTAATCTGTAAATTCTTTGAGTATACGTGAATTTGACCCAATAATTTATGAGTCTTGATACCGGCAAATCCTCCGAACTACACATCCGACGATAACGACAGAACTCGACGAGTTTGAGTCATAACAAAAGAATTTCGAAGCGTAAACCGCTATCCCGGCTAGAGGTGATCAACGAGTCCGATAATCTGCCCGATAAAAGGGGCACGCATAGGCAAGCAAATTCTCTTCTTAGGTCACGTCTTACCGGCCAAGCTTGCCGTGAATCAATCGATTTTGTAGATAAAGATTGTTTATTTACCGACGGTAGGTCTAGAAAAGGATTTTCTTTTTTTGGGCCATGTACTAGGGTCCAACCTGCCAACACATTGATCAGGTCTATTCTAAATTATTCAAATGCTTGAGCAGAAAACTAAAGTTATTATTAAAAAAATCAAGGGTTTTAAGCCCATGAGTTTCAATTTTGTATGATCGTAATGATTAACTCTCACCGGCACTACATAATCTCAATAACTTGTTCGGGTACAAACCATAAGGCATAGAGGTGAGTATGGCTTCATAGTAGAATCAGGAATTAAATAGGTTAGAACCGGTGCGGTTCCAAGTTCTAGAGTATTAAAAATCGAGGAAGCGGTTCTAATGTACTGGAACTTGGAATAAATCTTTGTATTTTTTCGTTTTTTATGTCATCGCGCTATCCTGTAGTATTCCACGGCGTCCGATCATGTATGTAATTTGAAACAACTAATTTAAGTTTCCACTTTCGGCAATATCCATAACCGAGAATTTTCCTCTGTTAATATTTCCTATCTTTCGTGGGTTTAAAAATGGGTTGTGATCGGGTGATCGTAAAGCAAATAGTAGTCATTAAAAGTAATGATTCACTGTAGTCATTCAACTATGAGTACAGATGGCAACTGGGAAGATCCTAGAACTTAGCTTGGAACCAACCGTGAAATCTGTGACATGGTAGGTTCCGAATTTTAGGGTATGCAAGGTAGGTCCGGGTTCCAAAAATTGAAGAACCAATTCCGATGGATAAGTTTATGTGAAACTTTGACTGACCCCTGGAGCTATTCACCCCCAAATACGGCATAGTACATTAAAAGTTTGGGGGCTCTATTTCAAAAGATCAAAGAGCTAAACTGCGAAAATCGCAAAACTTCTACTTACCAAGCTCTGTTTGTTATGTGAAAAATGAGCAATTAAGAAATTTTTTTTTTTCAAAAATCTTCTTTACTTGGCTCGAAATGTTTAGGCAATGAAAATTTTTTAGGCTTAAAGTTTCAAATGCCCTTCGCGATGCCTTCCACCATAAACAAAAAGAAAGCAAACTGCCACGACATGCCATCGCTCAACCAACACAAACCAGCACGCCTATAACTCACCGAATGACGAAGGCAAAGGCTTCCCTTCCAAGCACCAAACGAACCGGGTCCAACGCCGGGCCCCCCGAATTCAACCCGGGTTGTCCGGCGTTCCGTCTTCTTTACGAAGGCAATTAACTAATGATAAATCCAAAACGGGATCGAAGAAGTCAGTGGATTGATGCGTCCATTCTTCCTACTTGGCAGAGAAGCCTCCCGATCCTCTCTCCTTTGATTATGGTAAAAAAAAAAAAACGAAGCCATAATTACACGCTTTGATTGCAAATCCTCAACACCTTCACATGGGTAGGACCCATCTCTCCGATTCGTCCGCATTGTGCTGCTCCGGATTCGTGCAATCTTTGTCTGGCCCCTTCCTCCTCTTATGGCCCGAAGCCGCCACCCCCACATGCTTCTAAGCGCATATGAGGTCTCGGGTTCGATACTCGCCGCTAGACGACGCTGTCGGGGAGCTCGACGAAGCCCCGAGCCATGTTCCGGATCTTGTCGGTCCGTGCCATAGGAGAGCGTGATCTCTCGGTCTCGATATGGTGGTCTACCGACCCGACTTTCGCATTTTGACGCGAAGGCCGACCGCGAAGTACCGCCCCGGGTTGTGAAAGAGAAGGGTGGAAGTCAATTAAGGGGGGCAGAACGTGCATGCACGAGGATGGATTCACGAGCGGCTGAAAACGACTGCTCGTTTGGCATCGATCAACCGAAGGCGTGCTGCGGTTTGGAATCTAGATGGCATATAATAAGATGTAGATATATTTAGGCAGAGTCCAAAGTTGGAGGGCTCCACGTTCAGTGCTCTGTGGATGCACATGAGGTCCAAATTGTACGTGGAACATTCCTTCCCGTGACGCACGACAAAGCTTGAGGAGCTAATGGAGTTTAGGCTAATCTCCCATATGACCGGAGGTGTCAAACAGGTGAGTGGGATCGGATTTGGATCAGGTTGAATATAGTCCGACCTATATTGACCCATTTAAATCTTTTTGACCCATTTTCGTTATATACTAATCTGGTAACACATAACCAATCCAACCCAGCCCATACCCGATCCTGTTTATATTGTTAAAATATTTTAATATTAAAATTCAATTTAAAAAAATATTTCTTATAAATTTGTATATTATATATAGCTAATTATTTTTTTATTGTTTTCTTAGTTGATCCATTGATGATCCACCACTATGAAATAGGTCTCAAATACGGGTTCTAAACCCATTTTGCCAACTCTACATGTGACGCCCGAATGTAAACGGTCGAGCTTGATCTTATCGGGTCCTATCGGATCGACGAAGTGTTTCGTGGGTTCGCACTTACGTGCCTTCACGGGCTTCGGCTCATAGGAAAAGAGCGAAAGAGAAGCACGAGATCAGAGACCTAGGAGAGACCAGTGGAAAGTGGAGGAAGTCTAAATTCAGTTCATGAAGGATAGCTTTTTCTGTTCCCCCCTTCCTTTGGGCAAAATTAGTAGTAATTAGAGCTGTTATGGCCCATAAGATTTGGGGAATTAGAGCATGGAAAGATGGATTGACATTGACATGAACGGAAGCACAGGCTCTTTTCAAGCCCAATCTCATTAGGGTCCAATTGAGTTTCTGGTAAAAAGGGGCCGAGGTTGTGCAATGCGCTTGGGGGGCGGAAAGCAAAACTAGGGTTTGAAATGAATTCCCTGTCAAGATGAGAATGGATTGTCTCGCATTGAATCGAAAAATCTCTTGCTTTTCAGAAAAATGAATGAAATCCAAATAAATTTTTCTAAAAACGATGACTTCTATTGCCTAAAAAAAATGAATGGACGAAAAAAATTCTTATAATCCACGAAAATGTTTAGGCATATGTTATTGTAGATGGTGAAAATGTTTTCCATTAAGTAATTATTTCATTAACTAATTATTTCCATTAACTAATCATTTTAAAAAAATATACTCCGGTTCATTCATTTCTGCGAAACATTAGAACTTCATGATGTGTTTGTTCAGAGGAAATTTTGTTTTATAAAGGAAAGTACTTTCCATAAAAATAATTTTGAAAGAAAATGTTTGTCCCTTTCCATATTAGGGAGTTCTTTTTTTTTCTAATTTTTAAGTGTGGATATTTTCCTTGACCGTAAATGATTTTCCATTGACTTATCATTTTTCGGTAAAACGAATGCGTGAAAGTTTAGAAAACTAATTCACAGAGAATTTCTTCACTCAAACAAAGACACCCTTAATTTGATCCGTAGAATCGACTCCATAAATCACTAGAAGTGTGAAGATCAAGACCGTGCCACTCCAACATTTAAGTCTTCAATGTGCTTCTATGCTAGATGATCAATCATGGGTTGACTTAGGGGTTAAAGCTGAATATACTTACTATTTACGCGTGTGGCACAAATTTAATTCATCGCATCATCAAGTGTAAACAATTCTTTATCGTCACCCATTTGGGGTTGGGCCCATGCTCGCGTCTTACCTAGTCCATCAGGGGTTTAAAGTTCACCTACCCAAAATAAGGTATCTCATCATGAAAAGAAGTTAGATCAATCGCAATTATTTGCGGGACATCATATAGAATTATTCTTATGGGCATCAACAATAAAAATAAATGGACATCATCAACTGTGCTCCATAAATTTCAAAACGCATCATAAGCAACCTATTTTAATATTTCTAATGAGAAGTGACGGGTCATCCGTTGCGGCATACTGAATTAAACACATTGACAAAGCAAGTATAATTGCAACTCAATATATTACGGATACTCTCTCTAGGGTTCCCCCTTAATGACACCTGTCGTCCCACATCCTCCGATTAAAAATATATTTTGGAGATAATAATCAGATCAAGCACAGTTGATCTTGTGATTGAAGTTAGTTCCCCCAAATTTAATAAAGATCAGCAGTCAAAGGATGCTTACACCCTAAACCAAGCAAGCACGGATTCCATCTATGATTGGGTGCTCCCTATTAACTGGGTGTCCGGTTAAATCCTAACCATGGTTAAGAGGATGGAGTCCGACATCTTGGGTGGCACAACTTGGCAGGTCACCTGTCAATTTCGTCCTGCTCATGTGGGCTGCTGCGCATTCTCGGACCACCCTTTTCACTCCCGAGTGCTGCCCGAGAAAATATCCACTTTTTTTGGGTACTTCAAGGAAAAAAAAAATAGTTTTTATGTCGCAGGGCGCTTAAATATAAAAACTAAGATAAAATGTACGAAATTACGATTTATTGTGACCGATGGATCGAACTTTCAAGGGATCATGTGGTCGTCCCTGCTTTGAAAACGAACGAGTATCTCAAACACAAATAATCACTCCGAAAAATTTTATATTTACTGAAACGTAATGTAATTATTTTCTCAACCTTCCAATTAATTCTATGTAATCTTAAATCTCTGCGGAGAAATGCAATCAAAGGGCAATCAAGGCCCTCGGGCCGGTTTACACCCGATTTTTCTTAGTTGACGGTCTAACCATCTCTATTGAACCGACGTATCGCATCAACTCAATTAGACTCCATTTAGCTTTCATATTTAAGATATATTTAGGAATCATAACTTTCTCGAGACCCGCATCGCTTTAATGGCTTATGAGGTCGCCATTGATGGACTCACCGCATTGCTCCCAGCATGATTTGGAGGATAAGTCATTTTGATGTGTCATTCGTGGTATCTCATATATTAAATGGCCAAGATGTGCCGAAAGATATGATTTCCGAGCACTCGATAAAACTTTTCGAAGATGATCGCCCCTTACGCCTAGGAGTCGCCACTAAAATGTAATTGAGTGCATGCAAATCCAATGCACCGTAGCCGTCCGATCACATGAGATTCCCCAAGAACAGGGGTTATTGGATGATGTACGGATGCGTATATGGAGCAAGTAATCGAGTGGATCCGGGACATCCAAAGCCCGTAGTGACAACCTCGGAGGAGGGCCCACTCGTCGGACTACATTAAATTTCGTCGAGCATTTGTTTTCGAAAAACAGTAAAAACGCATCCAAGCCGTCCGCGGTCTCCATCGGACGGCATCCGGGGCGGCCCTCATCATCAAGGAGGAGGGAGACGATGCTGGCCGTCGGATCGAGCGAACGGTACAACACTTGACGCTGCGCTTCCCTCTTCGGTCGCATATATAAGAATCCTCAGTCGCAGCTTCTTACCTTCACAATTCCACTCTCAGTCTCGCTTCAGCTATCTTCCTCACTCCATCGGTCGCTTGCTCTCCGTCTCCAAATCCTTCCGATCCTCCGGATTTCGCCTGCATTTCTGGTGAGTTTCGTCGTGGACTCTTTGAACGATGCTTCATCGTGCTTCGTTTTCTCTCACATTTTTAGAGAATTGAGTAGATCTGGTAGTTAATCGGTCGCCATTGATGAGGTGGTGTTAGTATGCTTGATTCAAATGCTGTCCCTGGAAATGATTTCGATCTGTGTGCTTCTGCTGCGAAATCCATGTTGACACGGTGTGTGTGTCTCGGCTGGTTGGAACCGTTGCGGATTGCGATCTTTTTCCCGAGCAATCAGCCAGAGCTTCGCTTGATATTTCGTTTTTGCACATGATCAGTGTAAGTTGCGGCTCATATGTTCTCTTGAGTTGTAGATCCGTTGACTAGTTGTGATTTTTTGGGTCTGCATTTGATTAGACAATACGATCTGGCTACAGAAACTGCTTAAATCACAGATTCGTGTTTCTTATGCCGCTTTATATTTTGGCGTCCATTTTCTTGTCTAATATCTTCGAGAATTAGTGACGCAACTGGAGATTTGAGGTTGTCTTGTTTCAGGCGTAAGCTGGTATTTATTTTCCCGGATCAAAGAATCTAATGCCTGGACACTCATGATCTACCTTGCTAGCTCAGTTGCTCTGTTTGTCATATCTATGGTCTGTTGTGCTTGGGTAAATCGTATGACTTACGTGGCTATTGTCTAAATAGCATTCTATTGATTTACGCATTATAAACAATAGAACTTGGATTTGGTCGTTATCCTATGCCGTCGATACTGATTTTATCGTAATGAATACAGGAAAGATGAGAGAGATCCTTCATGTTCAAGGCGGACAATGTGGGAACCAGATTGGATCCAAATTTTGGGAAGTCGTCTGTGACGAACATGGGATAGATCCGACTGGACGGTACACGGGGACATCTGATCTGCAGCTTGAGCGTGTCAATGTCTACTACAATGAGGCATCTTGCGGTAGATTTGTTCCTCGAGCTGTGCTGATGGATCTTGAACCGGGCACCATGGATAGCGTTCGAACTGGTCCCTATGGACAGATCTTTAGGCCTGATAACTTTGTGTTTGGGCAATCTGGTGCTGGGAATAACTGGGCGAAGGGGCACTATACTGAAGGTGCTGAGCTTATTGATTCAGTTCTTGATGTTGTGAGAAAGGAGGCTGAGAACTGCGATTGTCTTCAAGGTAAAGATTTATTGTGTTGTACTTAATCATTTGTTCTGGTAGGTAGACTTCAGTAATTATAAGTTGATAAACTTACATCTGTATCCAATAAACATTTAAGAGATACTGTCGCTACTCTTTTTTTTTTTTTTTTTGATGACCCGGGGAACCCCCGCACGGCCGGCAGCCAGGGGGTAAACCCCGGGGGCAACATGTGCTAGCCACCACACACGTGCCACCGGGTAAGTCACCCTGCGACGCCACTGGGATTTGAACACTCGACCTTTTGCGAGAGGAAGAGTGCGCAAGCCAGCTGCGCCACCCAGGTGGGTGGTCTGTCGCTACTCCTTGTGGATCACTTCATCCTACATTTGCATGCACCTTGTTTCTTGGGGAAAATATGACCAGTTTATGAGCTATGGGTGATTAATTTCACGCTCTAATTAATGTTTTGATTTCCTTTTTTTTGTTGGTGCTTGAGGATGCAGATAGGGTACTTCAAGTTATAGGAATAACTTCAAAAGTATATTTTATCTACTGGATGAAGATGCCATAACCTTGGGTGCTATTTATACAGGTTTCCAAGTATGCCATTCACTTGGTGGAGGAACTGGCTCTGGAATGGGCACTTTGCTCATCTCAAAAATCAGGGAGGAATACCCTGATAGGATGATGCTGACATTCTCCGTGTTCCCTTCTCCTAAGGTTTCTGATACAGTGGTCGAGCCTTACAATGCCACCCTTTCTGTCCATCAACTTGTCGAGAATGCAGATGAATGCATGGTTCTGGACAACGAAGCTTTGTATGATATATGTTTCCGGACACTCAAGCTGACAACCCCTAGCTGTAAGTAGACAAGAATTCATGGCCTTAGCTGTAGTTTCTTCGTGGTCAACTTTATTTGATATAATCGTTTTACATCGGGCATGCTGAGGTGCATTTGACAGAGAAAAGTGGCCCAAACAATAGAGATTCAGACATGCTGGGACCATTGCAGATTGTCTAGAATCTAGTGTTTTACTGTTTTCTATTATCTTATTGAATTATAGCCTTCTTACAATTCAATAAGCATATCGCTAGTTCTTTAGCCTGGTCTGTTCAATTTAAACTAATGAAATAAGAATAGTTTAATAAGTACGTACTTTATTTCCATCTTGTTGGGCCATGCAATAGCGTTGTATTATTGGGTACTTATACTTTAGACTACTGTCTGATGCTTTTGTTGTCCTTCCTTTCGTGTATTGCATTTTGACTATTGATGATTGCCTGAAATCTTGGCTTGCTTTTTTTTGACGCATTTGTAGTTGGCGATCTGAACCACCTGATCTCTGCAACCATGAGTGGAGTTACCTGTTGCCTCCGTTTCCCTGGTCAACTGAACTCTGACCTGAGGAAACTTGCTGTTAACCTGATCCCCTTCCCTCGCCTGCACTTCTTTATGGTTGGTTTTGCCCCTCTGACCTCTCGCGGTTCCCAGCAGTATCGCGCATTGACAGTGCCAGAACTCACACAACAGATGTGGGATTCCAAGAACATGATGTGCGCTGCTGACCCAAGGCATGGTCGCTACCTTACTGCATCGGCCATGTTCAGGGGCAAGATGAGTACCAAGGAGGTCGATGAGCAAATGATAAATGTGCAGAACAAGAACTCTTCCTACTTTGTGGAGTGGATTCCGAACAATGTGAAATCAAGCGTGTGCGACATTCCTCCTAGGGGGCTTTCCATGGCTTCCACATTTATCGGGAATTCGACTTCCATCCAGGAAATGTTTAGGAGGGTGAGCGAGCAGTTCACTGCCATGTTCAGGAGAAAGGCTTTCTTGCACTGGTACACCGGCGAAGGAATGGATGAAATGGAATTCACCGAGGCGGAGAGCAACATGAACGATCTTGTGTCGGAGTATCAGCAATATCAAGATGCGACTGCCGACGAAGATGGTGATTATGAAGATGAGGAGGAGGAGGAAATACCGGATGACATGTGAGAATTAGCAGCGGAAGTGTAATGGATGCATGAGTGTTCGTTATTGCGTTATTACATGTCTGCAGGGGTATCAGGGAATGATGATCGGACAGGTAGTGGAAAGTACTTGCTAATATCGTTTTGGAAGGTACGAGTTAGGGTGGTGTTGGCAATGTCTTTTTACCTCATTGTTGGTTCCAGATGTGTTGTCCTTTTGTCTTGTGCTACAGACAACAACGTTTTATGTGACTCTAAAACGTTCTTCGTGATATCTTTCTCTTATTTTCTGTTCTTGTCACCTAGATCTCCTTCGGTCATAAAACCACTTTCCACGCATTTTAGTTTCTTTTCTTCCGTTTTTTAAGCCAAACGACTTCTAACTAAGTAGGAGGAGGGTCTGAGACGCTCAAACTGTTCCATGGGAAAGTGTATCTAAGAATTTTATACTTACATGGTTTGAGGTAAGTGAATCCGAGGATGAATGGCTCAAAAATTAAGGTCTTGATTGATGACGGGTTGCAAAAATACAATATCCGGCTAAGAAATCATCCAACATCACCTCCTAGAGTACGAGCTTAATGATCAACACCCAGCTGTGTTGTATCGTACTTCAGCTAAGAGGACGACTATGAACGATGCGACTCTCGCTTGATCTCAAACGTTCAAGCAAGCTTTTGCAGTTGTGGCTCCGCGCAATCGCCCTCGACCGGGCAGCTTTTGCGGTTGTGGCGCCCGGAGTCTTATGACTTGCCTCCTCCTTTGGGAGATCGCGCGGATTCAATACCTGCACCGTACGCCGCCTCTTGTCTGTCGAGATAGGAATAATAGAATTATGCGCCGCTGAATATTAAATTAGGTCCCCGAAACAGCTGCGAAATCAAATAACTAACCCGTTTTGGCCTTTTGGTCAAGTCCTTGCAACTTCCTCTTGGCGGCTTGAAACTTCACGTCGCCCTCAACTTCGTTCCAGCCCTTGATCTTCTGATTGAACCAAATGAACAAGTCAGTTCTTTCAACTGGAAGGATACTCGCGAATTAAATTGGCTTTTCCTACTTACGTCGTCCTGTTGATTGGCAAGCGGCCGTCTGCACCCTGTGACTGATCCGCTTGAGTTTTGCGACCGAAGCATTCTCTCCTTCTCAAACTTCCGCGACTCGACCTCGCTAGCTGGGGTTGTCCTCGAGTTAGCGTTTGAGGACACATGGGGCTCCACAATGCCCTTGTGCTGGTTTACAATCAGTCCCCGGTTCCTTTTAGCATGTGAACCGGCCTTGTTGAAGTCGTTTTTCTCCTGCTGCGGTTCTCCGATGAAAGATGTTTTTCTTTCTTTAACGCTGCGAGGATCTACAGAAAGATTACAAGCACCAACAAGTAAAGAAAACTCAGCATGTGGGGGCCTCCAGCTAAAGAACAAGAATGTTCGTGCAGTAAATTAATACCAGCAACGTCCTCTTTGCCGCGGCCTATCTCTTCAACCATAGCCTTCCATCCCCTGCAAAAGAAAAGAATCGTACATTCGTGCTCTTGTAGGACCCAATTAGACAAATAAATTCAATGAAACAATCTTATCCTATGCAAAAAGAATAAAATAAAATGGACCACTCCATACATAGTAATGTGGTGGGCAAGCTGAGCATTCTTCTTCGATACGCAGTTCCTTCGGAGACTGTTGACGCTTACTCCGATTTTAGTTTTCTGCGAGAAATCATACAAATTAAATGACTAAGATACGAACAATTGTTGTAGAAAGAACGTATCACTCCATATGGAACTTCAATCAAACCTGCAATATATCCACAGTGATGCTCATCGACTCGAGTCTTCTCAGTGATTCATGCAGCGCGGGATCAGACTGCCGTACCAAGAAACAGAGCCAAGTTAGATAGCGTGCTCTACAGAAGATCTAAAGAATGGATAAGACTCGAAACGTCAATTTTAAGGGTCTGTAGACATAGTTAGCTCCGAAAAAAAAAAATTACGTCAACATCAACCGGTAAAGAAACAGAAACTCGCCAGCGATGGACCAAATTCAGAGTTAGGGTCACAGACCTCATGTCGGCTATTGTCCAAAACCCGCTTGATCCTTAAAACTTCCCCAACAACTTGAGAGGTTTCTTCCATATCATCGCTGAATGTCTCAGCTTCTCCCTGACTGTCCTTGACGTTCAGCACATCATGCGCGACATTACCCTCGTTGCCATTCGCCTTGCTTTCTTTACTCGCGGGTGCGCAATCTCCTCTGGCCCCAGCGGTCTCGCCCGAGAACAGCCGCTTCGCGATACGATCTCTTCGCAGCAGAAAATCTTTGGGGCGATCAAGCGCGGCGATGGCGATTGCCTTGTCAATGAACTCGAAGACGTCGGTGTCTGCGGTGGTTCTGAAGAATTCTCTCCAGACATCGATCGACTCCCCCATTGTGGAAACAGCGGAAGAGAAAATTAATTGCTTGGCGCGCAAGCAACGGCCGACGAACTGCAAGATAATCCTTTTTTTCTTTTTTAATCAACCGAATCGATCGTAACGTAACATCGGAACAACAACGAGGGAATCAGTAATGAAATCGTTACTAACCTTGAGAGAGATCCTCAGCTCTGCAATGTTGGAACAGAGCAGCGTTTGAGCGTCCGTAAGACTCGTCTCCGTGCCAAGACGAGAGAATTTAATGAATGACTTTCCTATCTAAGATCAAAAGGCGGCGAAGCCATCTCCACCGTTGGATTTCAAAGATTATAATCCGGGTCGTTCATATTTTCGATGAGTTTGTAAAATTTGAATTCCATGAAGAGTTGCTAGAATCTGAAATTTGAAAATTTACTTTTTGTCATTTTGGTACCGTTCTCCTGGTTTGTCAAGTAACTAACTTTCATCAAATTTTCTGAACATCTACTTTGATCTGATTCAAATCGTTAAATTTCGGAATGGGATTAGAACTAATTTGCTTTAATCCACGGTTAGAATAAATCGCGAAAATTATGCTTCTTATTTTGTATAATTCGTCCAAAACTTATTTGTTAAAACCAGAAGTAGAATCTGTTGTCCTCTAGCTTTCTGCCTTTCAAGGAGAAGACACGCTTACTGAGAATTGACTTCAATCCAAGGGTTTGAATTTCATTTCGTAAAAATCACCACGAGTTCTTGATTTATATTTCTCCAGAACAACATCCTACGAAAGACGCGACCAAAGACAAACGTAAGGAGCCCCAAGTACAAATGTAGTCTATTATATATCTCCCCTCTTTAATGAAATTATTTTGTTTGGTTGATTCTTTTGATCTATTTTTCACATCTGATTCTGATCTAAACCATGTATCTAATATTAAGCGAGTTTATAAATGACTGATTACAAAAGAAAATCCAACCAATTTACTCGTGAATATCTTGCATTCGATGCTCGCATTCGATGCGCCTAGCATTAAATGATGCGCCTTTTGTCGTACTTTATCATGAGTATTACTGCATTATATATATATTTATCTTCCGACGTAATCTCTTGGTTTAAAAAGCCGCGAGTGAAAATATTTACTTACACATAGCATCCGTAACATGTGTTGAAAACTAAGATATATTTACTGCAAGCTCTGAATCATACTAAATTATTCATATTAGATTTTACTTATTCGATTGATCTAAATTCACGATTTATCAATTTAAGGTTCCAATTGACATTTCGTATCCCAATTTAATAAACTATTATGTGGTTGAAAAGCTGAGATATCTTTGTCGTAAGCTATAAAGATTGATTTAGTAAAACCAAGGCGTTCTCCGAATTTGCTTCCGAGCAGTGGAAATGAATGACTGAATATTAAAAAAAAGAAAAAGAAAAGAAATGAAATGACAATGTGTAAAATTGCAAAAATGAATGATTGGAGATTTTTCTTGCATTGTAATTTATAAGACACTCGAAGTTATATGTTGCAACTTGAATGCTATGTCTATTCACAAGTCCAATAAAATACTTTAGAACTGGAATATTAGTTCATTAAATGTTTGACTATAGTCAATGTAGTGCCCTACTACACGGATTGACTTGTCAATCCATGGTAACTTCTTTTAGGATAGATAGCTGAATTAAAGATTTAATAATAAATGCTACTTCTTTCTAAGAAATATGATAAAAAAAAAAAAAAGGAAGTTCGCCTCGAGACAAGAATCTACATGCTGCTGTCTTAGAACTGGAATATAACTTTGATTCAACATGAGCCAATGTCAATGTCGCAGATCGTGGCGTTCGATAGGGATATACTCGTCTTTCCAGTCCTTCGTATACGTCCGGAGCACATTGATGAGAAGGGGGTTTCTCTCGCTTTTGACATAGTGAGCCCCGGTGGGAGGCCTGCACGACGGGGTATTAGCTCGGTGGTAGAGCGCTTTAACCATTTAGTCATGGATGCTTAGCGAGGATCCTCGTACATGGTGAATAAGCATCCTTTTCAACATGGGCCTCGTCATTCCAGATTGGGATTTTCAAAATGGATGCCGACTCTGATAAATACATTAGAAAGGGAGTCAAGGAGAGAACAAAAAGGATCTTCGAATGTGATATGATTTACTAAACTAGGTTATTCAATTTGCAGAAGTAGCACTAAAAACTCAAATGTAGCGAATGCATGTATACACTCGTATTTCACCGGAAATTTACCCAACATGCGGGGCTGACGAGGACCTTCCCTCCCCTCTGGTCACTAGGTGCTCCATGTTGAGGAGATTTATATGCGACTCGAATTCGACTCGATCCATGGACCGACGCTTCATTCTGTGTCCAAATTTATGGTGGTTGATGCCAAGTAAAAAAAAAAGCTACCCAAGCAGGTTTATAAATCTGTTGTTGGGCGGAACAAGTGATCGAACAATAAAATAGACAGAACAAGAAAATAAATCGGATACCCGATGTTCGTGGTTCGATCGTGAAGATCTACGTTCACGGAGAGAGCAGCAACGGATTTTTTACTATAGATCAAGCGATCAACGGAGATTACAAAATCACACTTGAGTTATTCAAATACTCTCGGTATTCCCTAGTCTCAATTGCATTCAATAAAGCATACGGTGTTTAGCATTCAATTCCTTACAAAATAATCTCTCAATCTCACGAATGAATTAAACGCAAATCTTACTATAAGATTTGGCCTGCTTCAATATTTGAATTATTGATGTAATTCCATGAAAAAAAAAAAACAAAAGGGACAACGACTCGAACGACGCTTCAAGACTCCCTCTTTGTTGATTTCCATCCCTTCACATGGGCGCGCTCACACACACACATAAATCATTCGCTACCATGAAGAGGAGTCCACGTCCAGCACGCATCTTAATGTAATTTGTCCAACCGTTCCAAGCTTCCTTCTTTTTGTCTTATTTTCTTTCCTTTTTATTTTTTTTTATTAAGCTGACAACTACATGGAATTAGATTTCGGTAATCGACAAAATCTGGACTAACCAAACAGGCAACTTAAAATCCAAATATTTAGTTTGGTTTCTTGTCGAAAAGGAAATATAATTACCACGGATATCGTCCACAAATATTTGTTTATTTTCGTAATTTCGATTTTAATCACAATCGCTTCGCTAAAAATACGAACTTCGTTACTACTCTCCCACAGCTAGACGTGGCCGATTCGTTCGAACCGCCGGTTCCCAGAAAAGGTGGAACAGCCGGTTCCCGGGCCCAACAGTTCTTTCTCCCCATCCCTTTTTTTTTTTTTTATAAAAAAACGGATCGGAACCGAAACCGGCACTTGAGGGCCGGTTCCAGATTCGAGCCAGTCAACGGGCCGGTTCCATTTGGCCATGTCTACCCACAGCCCCAATAGACTCAATTGCCGCAGACGTCTTTCAAGTCCAAGCCGCGCTTAAATTTTGTTATCATCCGAACACCAACTGTACATACACCTTTAACTGCTCCATAAGAACTTTTCGATATAACCTTCTCGACCACGGAAAAAACAAAATCACTGTTGCATCCATATCTGTCAGGAGACCGAATACTTGCCTTATCAATATAAGCATTTACAACAACTGTTGGCTTTGCATGCCTCACCTCATCACAAGCACTATCTATGTCGATTATTTTGCTAGTACCCGTTACCTCGGGAGTTTCTGGTTGTAACTCCACCTTAAGCTGAACACCATTCGGATCCGTGTGAGCACTGTTATAATCACTATTAGCCAGAAGTATTAGAGACTCGTTAAATGTAACTTCTCTACCGATAACTTGTGAATTTAATTTCGGGTACCACAATCGATAACCCCGCTCACCTTGCGTATGAACTAGGAATATGCACTTTCTTGCCCTCCCATCGAACTTACTTTCACTAAATCGAATAATATGGGCAACCAAATATTCTAATAACATAATAATTAGCAACGTTATGTGACCACACTTTTTCAAGAGTTCGATATCTAATGAGATCTATTCATTAGGTAGCTCGTTGTACTAAGCGCATCCACTGGAAATCTCCTAACCATATTAGTATAGAGAGTATTTTATGTCTCGTATCTAGTAATGTTCTGCTCATCGGCTTTGCAACATGTTTTGGTTCATTGGCACTAGTGCGATGTCTCACAATGTCTTCATTTATGTATAATTCATTTAACAGTTCCGAGCAAAACTCCATGCTTTTGTCAATGTACACATGCTTGATCATTTTGCTAGTCTCCTTTTCGATCAAAGCTCTCAACCGCTTGATTCTAACAACGTCATCAAATTTGTGTCTCAAGACAAATGCCCGAGTCCTTCTCGAGTAGTCATCTACAACTGTTAGTATAAATCTCGTACTCTTCCTTGAAGGAAACCGTGACAACTCGTGAACATCAAAGTAAATTAATTATGCAATTTCTGTGGTTTCTCGGCAGGTTGCACCAAACCGTATTTTTCGCCGTTGATCTAAATCACAGCACATGCATGCATTCGGTTTGTTAGCAATATAACCACACAATAAATTTCTTTCACTTAGAACCTTCAAGTTTCTCTCGTTAATGTGTCCCAAATGCATATGCCATAGTTCAGACCCTCAAATAGATGCATATGAAGTCTTCGCGGGGAATTTCGTCACTTCTCACCTTGGAGCTCATACATGCCATTATGCTTTATTCCTTTCATTATCACCAAAGTACCTCATACTATTTTCAGAATTTTACATTCTGATGAATATCGACACCCAGCTAAATCCAAAGCACTCAAGGAAACATTTTTTTGTTTAACTTTGGAATATGCATCACTCCAGTCAATGTCTTTACAATATTATCATGCATTCTGATTTTAACATTGCTAACACCTAAAACATTGCATTGAGTGTTGTTTCCCAAATGTACTTTAGTATTATTCGTGCACTGATAAGTAGTAAACCAGTTCCTGTTTGATGTATCATAAAAAGAACAACTAGAATCCATAATCCATCCGCCAAATAACGAATTCTCAGTGACGGACAAGACAAAATCAACATTATCTGAATTATTGCCAGGTATAATTGCTACACATACCTTATCTTCAAAGTTGATATCAACTAAACTCAATTAACTAACGATCACATTTAATTCATTGGTACGATTAGCAATCGAAGCGCCTTCTCTCATCTTTAAATTAAAAAAAGGTCGCATCAAATAGACCTTGTTGATCGCAAACGAATTCCACTATAAATTAAGCGATTAATTGACATTACAAAACAACACTCGAATTATTTAAACACTCTCAATATTTTGCAGTCCCAATTACATTCAATAACATGCACAATATTTAGCTTCCAATTCCTTAAGAAATAATTTTTCAATCTCATGAAAGAATTTAACGCAAATCCCACGATAAAATTTAATCTGTTTCAATACTTGAATTATTGAAGTAATTTCAAAAAAAAAAAAAAAACAAGGAGCAAGCGCTCGAACCGCGCTTCAAGACTCCCTCATCTTGATCAACGCCATCATGAATAGGAGTCCACGTCCAGCACGCATCTCGATGTAATTCGTCCACCCGTCAGTGAAATCCAAGCTTCCTTCTTTTTGTTTTATCTTCTTTCCTTTTTTTTTTTTTATAAAGCTGACAACTACCCGGAAATAGATTTCCGCAATCTACAAAATCTGGACGAATCAAACAAACAACTTAAAATCCAAATATTTAGTTTGGCTTCTTGTCTATCAGGAAATATAATTTCCACGGATACCGTTCATAAATATTTATTTATTTTTGCAATTTAGATTTTTCATCTCCGGCTCAAACTCGAGATATGAATTCAACACATGTATTAAGCAATGAAGTGTGGATCTATGCATAGTTCAGCAGAAATGCGCGAGCTTCGTTATTGTGAAACGATAAGTCTAATGGTGTACATTAAACAACCAAATCTATTGCGTTTCTCCTTCTTGGCCTTTCACTGTTCCTCGTCAATGGCGGCGCCATTGGCGCCATTCATCTGTTCCAAGATTCCAACTTGGCGGCGCTAGACTGAAGCATAGGGGTCATTATAGAGAACAAGTCTCGTGTTTCGCTTACACTGCTCGAAACAACGAAACACGAACATGGCTAAGTTGAAGATCATAGTCTCTCCGACGAGCTTCTTCTGCACAAGGGTCGAGTGGGCTCTAAAGCTGAAGGGCCTCGAGTACGAGCTCACTTTCGAAGACTGGAGAAAGGGGAAGAGCGAACTGCTTTTGAGGTCGAACCCGGCGCACAAGAAGGTGCCGGTGCTTCTGGACGATGGGGTCGTGATCGCGGAGTCGAAAGTGATTCTGGAGTACATCGACGAGAAGTGGAAGGGAGGTGATCTTTATCCGTTGCTGCCTCAGGACCCGTACGAGAGAGCTCAAGCTCGTTTCTGGGCTGAGTTTGCTGATGACAAGGTGACTCTTTTCGCTCTCTGGCAAGTGTTTCAGATTTTCATCTTTCAGAAACACTTGGACTTTTATATCATGCCATGTTTGTGGCCACAGCAGAATTGATTTCCCCGTCGAGTCAAATGATTCTTCTTGATGACATGCTTGCTTGTTCTGAGAACAGTGTGCCTTCGGCACTTGGGGAGCCTGTGGCGCCCAAGATGCGCAGGAAAAGGAGAAAGCAGTGGAGGCTGCATTGGAGTCTTTCGCATATCTCGAGAAGCAGATCGAAGGGAAGAAGTTCTTCGCCGGAGACAAGATAGGCTATTTGGATCTCGTGGCTGGTTGGATCCCGCATTGGCTCGGCGTCATGGAAGAAGTCGGAGGCCTGAAGATACTCGATGCCGAGAGGTTCCCATCCCTTCACGAATGGGCACAAAACTTTGTCGAAATTCCGCTGATTAAGGAATGCCTTCCACCTAGAGATAGGCTGGTTAACCATTTGACTGCTCGCCTGAGCGACCTGCGTTCCTCAGCACCGAGCAAGCCATAAAATGCAACGAGGGCAATGTGTTGCTCTTGTTTTCTGCCCTGTTCTCCTATTCTGTACTTGTAACCTTCTCATATGGCGCAATAATATCCCTGTAATCAGCTTTCTCTTGGGAGAATATAAGTGAATTCGATATTATTCCTGGAATCATCGTTCCGTTTGTAAGCTTCCAGTGGTTGAATGGGTTAATTAAAACGTGTATAGACCTCTGGGCAATGGCATCTACTATGAGTTGCAGACTGTCGATGTGATGAAACAGAATTGAGGGTTTTGATCATGTCAAAGTTCACCTGCTTAAATCAATCTGCTTGTAAGATTCCATAACTAGCAGTCCACTGGAGCAACACAAACATGATGCGGCCTTTCACAGAATCGAAAATGGATGACTCTTCCTGCTTTCAAGTCGGCGAGTAACAAAGATCATCTAATATCTCGCTCTCGAATTGCTCCTTCAGGAGTCCCTGACTAACGGCTCTCCAATGAGAAGTTTTAACTCTTTGGCTCTTGCAGGATTTCCTTCTGTGGTGTATATAGGCAGCTCCACAATTTTCTCTGTGCAAAAGCAACCATTCTTCTCTTCTGAAGATCCTCCTACTTCTTCAGGAGATGCGAAATACACTGGCAAAGTCGTCCAGGCTTCTTCACTTATTGTTCCCCTTACAGAACCAGGAAAGGGCTAAGGCCAGGGGATTTCTTGAAGTAATGGTTCTTACGTTAGACGGACGAACTATTCTGGAAAGAAAGATTGTAGCCCATCACTTCCTTTCAAAAACTGACTTGAGCCTAAGATGCCTACTTCACAAAAAAAGAAGAAGAAAAAATAGGACTATTCTGAAGTCGACAAACGAGGGAAACGTATTTTGGATGCAGGAAAAGTTGCACACGCAGACTTGAACTAGATTCTTGTGTCATATGCGGTAAATTTATCACATGTGTATTAGTTTGGGGTTTTTTTGTGTTATTAACCCTTTGTTTTTTGCCTATACTCCGTGGAAGTTGCGGCTCATGTGTGTTCGAGTTGTAGATCCGTTGACTAGTCACGACTTCTCGATCTGCATCCGTTTGGACAATCCGATCTGGCTGCAGAAACTGTTTCAATCACAGATTCATGGTTGTCATACTAAAATCTTTCATATTTTGCGTCCATTTTCATTTGTTAGACAAGGCGAGATGCAAGAAGGGAGGTTGTTTTGTTTCATGAGTAAACTGGCTTGTTTTCAAGATGGAGTTGGTCATATGGCTGTCTTTCGTTTTCTTCATCAGGGAAAGAGAGTTACTTGATCTAATGCCCAGACAGTCATGATCTACCTTGCTAGCTGATGACTTTTTGTGGCTATCGTCTAAATTGTGTTCCATAAATTTAGGTATAAGAAACAATATGTAGTTGAATTTGGTCATAATCCTATGCCGTTGATACCGATTCTAGTCTGTGGTGAATACCAGGAAAGATGAGAGAGATCCTTCATGTTCAAGATGGACAATGTGGTAACCAGATTGGATCCAAATTTTGGGAAGTCAGCCGTGACAAACGTGGGATCCGACTGAACAGTAAATTGGGACATCTGATCTGCAGCTTGAGCATGTCAATGTCTACTGCAATCACACAACTTAGACTTTTCACAAATATTTATTTATTTTTTCAATTTAGACTTTTCATCTCGAGTTCAAACTCGAGACATGAATTCAATACATGTATTAAGCAATGAAGTGTGGATCTCCGCATAGTTCAGCAGAAATGCGCGAGCTTTCTTGTTGTGGAACGATGAAGTCTAATGGTGTTCATTAAACAATCAAATCTATTGCGTTTCTCCTTCTTGGCCTTGCCTTTCACTGTTCCTCGTCAATGGCGGCGCCATTGGCGCCATTCATCTGTTCCAAGATTCCAAATTGGCAGAGCTAGACTAAGACATAGGGGTCATTATAGAGAACAAGTCTCGTGTTTCGCGTACACTGCTCGAAACAACGAAACGCGAACATGGCTAAGTTGAAGATCATCGTCTCTCCGACGAGCTTCTTCTGCACAAGGATCGAGTGGGCTCTAAAGCTGAAGGGCCTCGAGTACGAGCTCACTTTTGAAGACTGGAGCAAGGGGAAGAGCGAACTGCTTTTGAGGTCGAACCCGGCGCACAAGAAGGTGCCGGTGCTTCTGGACGATGGGGTCGTGATCGCGGAGTCGAAAGTGATTCTGGAGTACATTGATGAGAAGTGGAAGGGAGGTGATCTTTATCCGTTGCTGCCTCAGGACCCTTATGAGAGAGCTCAAGCTCGTTTCTGGGCTCAGTTTGCTGATGACAAGGTGACCCTTTTTCACTCTTTGGCAAGTGTTTCAGATTTTCGTCTTTCAGAAACAAGACTTTTATATCATGCCATGTTTGTGGCTACAGCAGAATTGATTTCCCGTCGAGGCAAATGATTCTTTTTTATGACATGCTTGCCTGTTCTGAGAACAGTGTTTCATCGGCACTTGGGGAGCCTGTCGTGCCGAAGATGCGCAGGAAAAGGAGAAAGCAGTGGAGGCTGCATTGGAGTCTTTCACATTTCTGGAGAAGCAGATCAAAGGGAAGAAGTTCTTCGCGGGAGACAAGATAGGCTATTTGGATCTCGTGGCCGGTTGGATCTCGCATTGGCTTGGCGTCTTGGAAGAAGCAGGAGGCCTGAAGATACTTGATGCCGAGAGGTTCCCATCCCTTCATGAATGGGCACAAAACTTTGCCGAAATTCCGCCGATTAAGGAATGCCTTCCACCTAGAGATATGCTGGTTAACTATTGGACTGCTCTCCTGAGCCGCCTGCGTTCCTCAGCACCGAGCAAGCTATAAAATGCAACCCAAGCAATGTGCTGCTCTTGTTTTTCTGCCCTGTTCTCCTCTTTTGTACTTGTAACCTTCTCATATGGCGCAATAACATCCCTGTAATCAGCTTTCTCTTGGGAGAATATAAGTGAATTCGATATTATTCCTGGAATCACCGTTCCTTGTGTAAGCTTCCAGTGGTTGAATGGGTTAATTAAAAGGTGTATAGATCTCTAGGCAATGGCATCTAACTCTGGATCATTAAAGGTAAGGCGAGATTCACTACCTCACCCTGCTTCTGACAGTCTTAACGTTGAAGCCATGGTTTCGACTTGGTTTTTGTGACATCGGTAACATCATTTTTTTTTTTTTTTTCAGATGTATTGCAATCAAAAGTGAAGGTGCGATGCGTAGTTCGAATTAGTTCTCTAACGAAAAAAAAGAAGAAAAAGATTGAATGAGTTCCCGCGTGGTGTCATTGAATCCACTGTGAGTTGCAGATTGTCGATGTGATGAAACAGAATATGCAGCTCCAAAGTTCAAACCCAGATGCTTGTTAAACTTGCACCGTACAAAGCACTTGAATTGAGGGTTTTGATCATGTCAAAGTTCACCTGCTTAAATCAATCTGCTTGTCAGATTCCATAACTAGAAGTCCACTGGAGCAACACAAACATGATGCAGCCTTTCACAGAATCGAAAATGGATGACTCTTCCCGCTTTCGAGTATGCGAGAAACAAAGATCATCTCATATCTCGCTCCTGAATTGCGCCTTCTGGAGTCCCTTACTAACGGCTCTCCAATGAGAAGTTTAAACTCTTTGGCTCTTGCAGGATTGTTTATAGGCAGCTCCACAATTTTCTCTGTGCAAAAGCAACCACTCTTCTCTTCAGAAGATCCTCTTACTTCTTCAGGAGACGCGAAATACACCGGCAAAGTCGTCCAGTCATCTTCACTTATTGTTCCCCTCACAGAACCAGGAAAGGGAAAAGGCAAGCGGGTTTCGTGAAGTAATGGTTCTCAGGTTAGACGGACGAACTATTCTGGAAAGAGAGATTGTAGCCCATCCCTTCCTTTCAGAAACTGACTTGTGCCTAAGATGCCTACTTCACCCAAAAAAAGAAAAAAAGAAAAATAGAACAATTCTGAAGTCGACAAACGAGGGAAACATATTTTGGATGCGGGAAAGGTCGCACACGCAGACTTGAACTAGATTGTTGCATCAAATGAGGTAAATTTATCACATATGTACCAGTTTGGGGTTTTTCGTGATATTAACACTTCATTTTTTGCCCGTACCCTGTGAAAGTTGCGGCTCATGTTTGCACGAGTTGTAGATTCGTTGACTAGCCATGAGTTCTCGATCTGCATCCGTTTGGACAGCCCGATCTGGCTGCAGAAACTGTTTCAATCACAGATTCATGTTTGTCATACTAAAATCTTTCATATTTTGCGTCCATTTTCATTTGTTAGACAGGGCGAGATGCAAGAAGTTTGGTTGTTTTGTTTCATGAGTAAACTGGCTTGCTTTCAAGATGGGGTTGGTCATATGGCTGTCTTTCGTTTTCTTCATCAGGGAAAGAGAGTTACTTGATCTAATGCCCAGACAGTCATGATCTACCTTGCTAGCTGATGACTTTCCGTGGCTATCGTCTAAATCGCGTTCCATAAAGTTAGGTATAAGAAACAATATGTAGTTAAATTTGGTCATAATCCTACGCCGTTGATACCGATTCTAGTCTGTAGTGAATACCAGGAAAGATGAGAGAGATCCTTCATGTTCAAGGTGGACAATGTGGTAACCAGAGATTGGATCCAAATTTTGGGAAGTCATCCGTGACAAATGTGGGATCCGACTGATCGGTAAATTGGGACATCTGATCTGCAGCTTGAGCACGTCGATGTCTACTGCAATGACACAACTTATGGTAGATTTGTTCCTCGAGCTGTGCCGATGGATCTTGAGCCGGGCACCCTGGATAGCGCTCGAACTGGTCCCTATGGCCATGGGCAGATCTTCACGCTTGATGACTTTGTATTTGGGCAATCAGCTCAGGAAGACGCTCTTTTTCTTTTGTTAATTTCAGTTGCTTGCTACCTATCTCCTCCATTGATAAAACCATTTTTAACTGACAGGCCAAACAAATTTAACTCCATCCAGAGAAAGTGGTAGTCTCCCATGTTATAACCGAATGTAACGAGCTGAATTCTAGAGACACAAAGCACATCTAATTCGTCAGTGATCCATTTCTTATGGCCACAGAAGCAATTTGTTATAGGAGGTAAAGACAAACTAGCACATCATATCTCAGAAATTGAGGTTTTGATTACAGGTTGCCGGATACAATTTCCGGCAAAGAATACATCAACATCGCCTCCTAGAATACGACTCTAACGGTTAACTCGCGGTGGTCTTAATTGCCTTCAAACGCATGAAACCCGGCTCCACGAACTCCCCCTCCGCCGACGAGCTTTTGCAGCTGTTGCTCGCGGAAGCGTAAGACTTGCTGTCATCTTTGGGAGATTGCACGGATCCAATACCTGCATTGTCCGCCGCCTTTTGTCTGTGGAGAAGGAGTAGAAGGAAATTAGTATTGACAGAAGAATTTACACGGTGCTGCCTTAGAAAAGTAGTCGTTCTCTATTTCTTTTTAGGTTCATAATAAAATCACAGATGTTATGAAGTTGTAACTACGAGTTTAATAAAAAAGCACGAAGTCGTAGGTCACTCCACCATTAGTTTGAAATAGGAGAATGCTTCCATGATAGTCTAACAAGACTGTCGGTTATTTCCGACAAAAAATTCACGTACCATCATCGTGTGTTTTGTATAAAGCACTCATTAATTGAAATATCTTGGGGTCGGAAATAATGACAGTATCCTCAAACTATCGGACTAGCGGCTTTCTTTGAAATATACATCAACACACCATCCAGTATTATCTCATCACGCAGTCGAGCTCTCAAATCATCATTTCCACGAAAAAAATACTCATAATAACAAGGCCCGCGACATTTTGTGGAAAAAGTCTCTAACCACGCGTAGATCATCATGCTTAAGCAATAACAATACATATAGATGATTAATTCATTCGTCCGCGTACTAAAAAGGGAAGAAGAAGATGGACATTTTGGTTGCAAATTGTTGCCGAGGGCCGCGACGCCTCGCCCAGTGGCTGGAGCGACTCTACCGCAGCAAAAAAAAAAAAAAAAACCCAAAGTAAAGGAAAACGAAGGAAGCAAATTAAAAAAAATTTGAAAAATATATTATATACACACACACACTTAAGTTATATATTTAGTCAGCCCAAAAAAATATAATCGTAAATCTCCAACGGAAGAAAAAGAAACTTATCGTAGGTATTTTTATATATACATGATAAAATTTATCATGTATAAATAAAAGTTTATATTTATTATACAACGTGTCCCAACGTATCGAAATTTTCTATATTTTTTTTTTTGTAAAATCACGTGTCGGCAATTCGTGTGATGTTATCTTGCGTATCCCGTGTCGTGTCGGTGCTATATAGTTGGGCCGGTGGACACAGACGAAGGAAGGTTGGGATGGTGGGGCTAGTGAGGCCGAAGTCGCTTTCGAATATGGATTTTAGGGTGCGTTTGTTTGAAATGCATGGCGTCGAGAGAGTGCGAGTGTCGAAGCGTGAGCAGAGAGAGTAGAGCGACGTCCTCCGGGTCGTTTTATGGTTTTCTTTGTCCTTTAATTTATCTAACTTCGATACAACATGAGTCAGTGTCAATGCCGCAAATTATGGGGTTCGATAGGGGTATACTCGTCTTTCCATGAGCGTCCTTCCCAACTTGGGCCATGGTCATTCCGTTCTTGGGTTTCAGAATGGATGCCGCCCCTGATCAGTACACTCGAAAGGGAACCGGAGAGAAAACAAAATCTTCGAATGTGATATGATTTACAGAAGAAGTAATTTTTTTTTTGGGGGTCGAAATACTGCAGAAGTATTTACCAAACAAAACTATTCAATTTGCAGAACTAGCTCTAAAAATTTCATATGAATGTAGCCATAAAATACATGTATGCACGCGTATAAGTCTTTTCTGCTCCTATGGTTAGTGAGATTAAATTCGAAATCGATCCATGGACCGACGGTTCATTCTGTGCTAGTTTTATGGTGGTTGATACTAAGTTTAGACCTGTATACTGAGCTTTGTTCTTGTTTCAAGATGAATTTATGTTGGACGACGAACTCTAATGGTGTACGCTAAACGACCAAATCTATTTCGTTTCTCCTTCTTGGCCTTGCCTTTCACTGTTCCTCGTCAATGGCCGCACCTTTCTTCTGCTCCAAGATTCAACCTTGGCAGCAGTAGACTAGCGTGGGGATCGTTTTCAAGAACACTTCTCATGTTTATTTATATACTTGAGATCTCTCATGCTCGATTACACTGCTCCGAACAACGAAAACACGAACATGGCTAAGTTAAAGATCATAGTCTCCGCGACTAGCTTGTTCTGCACGAGGATTGAGTGGGCTCTAAAGCTGAAGGGCCTCGAGTACGAGCTCACTTTCGAAGACTGGAGCAAGGGGAAGAGCGAATTGCTTTTGAAGTCGAACCCGGCACACAAGAAGGTCCCGGTGCTCTTGGACGATGGGATCGTGATCGCAGAGTCGAAAGTGATTCTGGAGTACATTGATGAGAAGTGGAAGGGAGGCGATCTTTATCCGTTGTTGCCTCAAGACCCTTGCGAGAGAGCTCAAGCTCGTTTCTGGGCTCAGTTTGCTGATGACAAGGTCTCTTCTGACTCTTTTTGTATCATGCATGTTTGTGGGTTGTGGCTACAGCAGAATTAATTTCCCATCGAGTCGAATAATTCTTCTTGATGACAAGCTTGCTTGTTCTGAGAACAGTGTGTCTTCGGCACTTGGGGAGCCTGCTGTGCCGATGATGCCCTGGAAAAGGAGAAAGCAGTGGAGACCGCATTAGAGTCTTTCACTTATCTGGAGAAGCAGATTGAGGGGAAGAAGTTCTTCGCGGGAGACAAGATAGGCTATTTGGATCTCGTGGCCGGTTGGATCCCGCATTGGCTCGGCGTCATGGAAGAAACTGGAGGCATTAAGATACTCGATCCTGAGAGGTTCCCATCCCTTCATGAATGGGCACAAAACTTCATCGATATTCCGCTGATTAAGGAATGCTATCCACCTAGAGACATGCTGGTTAACTATTCGACTGTTCTCCTGAGCTACCTGCGTTCCTCGACACCGAACAAGCCATAAAATACGCCCTGACCAATGTGTTGCTCTTTTTGTTCTGCCCTGTTTTCCTCTCTTATACTTATAACCATGTGATACGGCGCAATAACATACTTATAATCAGCTTTCTCTTGGGAGATTATAAGTGATTTCGATATTATTCCTGGGATCACCATTCCTTGTGTAAGCTTCCAGTGGTTGAACGGTTTAATTAAAAGGTGTACAGACCTCTAAGCAATGACATCTAACTCTGGATCAGTAGTTAATCAAGCAAGAAGCATTACCTCGGGAACGTGATTCAGTATCTTCCCCTGCTTCCGACAGTCTTAATGTTGAAGCCATGGCTTCGACTTGGTTTTTGTGAGATTGGTAAGTTCTTTCTGTGCAGATGTATCAGTATCAAAAGTGCAGGTGTGACTCGAAGGTTGAATTAGTACTCGAACAAAGAAAACGATTGAATCAGTTCTCATGTGGTGTCATTGAATCTGCTATGAGTTACAGATTGCCGATGTGATGATGAAACTGAAACTGCAATCTAAATAACGAAGATTGAATGGCTGTTACCTGCTTGATGAGGTCCATGACCCAAGATCCCAGCAAATCCATGGACTTGGTGGCAACATTTTCAACAAGAGCAGTCACATCTGGGCGCCCCGGAATGATAAGGGCCGTTAGTCCCCCAAAGAAGAAATTCCATTATGGTCCAATTCTGCCCTGTATTACACACTCGGACATTGCAATAGTTGATTGATCACAACATCAGATTGGTTGACATATAATATAGAAAGAAAAGAAAGTGAGGGGTCAGGAGAGAAAAGAACCTCGGTTGTAGAAAGCAATTCATGTTTATGGCAAACTGTGCTTAAGTACATATGTCGGGTCTAGGTTTTAGACAAAAATTTTCAGAACAGTCGAAGCCGGTTACAGCATTCTGTCTGAAATTCGCCCGATCAATATTGAAAACAGCCAAAAGTAGGCAAACAAAAATTTTCTTGTGAGAAAAACTATGCACAACTACTTCTCCACCATTCACAAGGACATGAGCGTGCGGAGATCGTCCAACCCAATCTCCTTCCGATCTTTCGAAGCCCTCCTCCCAAAAGCTTCCCTTGCCAATTTCTTCTTCCTCTCCTGCAACTCCAATATCCTCTCTTCAATACTGTTACGTGCTATCAATCTCACGATCTTCACATCCTCCTTTTGCCCGATCCTATGAACTCGATCCATGGCCTGCTCCTCGATCGCAGGGTTCCACCACGGTTCTAGCAGATAAACCGTTGATGCAGCCGTCAGATTTATACCGGCCCCAGAAGCCTTGAGGCTGGCGAGCAACACGGTGGTTGTACTTTCCTCCTGTGCTCCAAACTCTTCGATCACTTGTGCCCTCTTTTTTGCATTCATCGAACCGTCTAAGCGCAAGATCTTGAAACCGGCTGCTCTAAGCGGCTCTTCCAAAAGTAATAGCATTCTTCTAAATTGAGAATACACAACTGATTTTGAAGTCGAATTTCGGTCCTTCGCTGCTAGGAGGAGTTTCAAAAGAGTAGTAACTTTGGCAGAAGAAACAGATTCCGAACAATTTTCCACTTTGCCACTTTCAGATGATTCCGATGGAGCAGAGAACAAATCAGACTCGGTCAAAGGACCGCGACAAAGGGGACAGTTCCTTTTTGAGTTCTGTAGAGTCTTGAGAATGCAGGCTCGGCAATAGATGTGAGCACAGCAAGTAATTATGAGATCAGTAGATGGAGAAATGCATATTGGGCAATCAAAATCTTCACCATCTTGTAGCACTGCAACCAACTTCGTCAGCAACTCTGGGTTATTAGATACATCTGCCACATTAGCGATCTGGGTTATTAGATATATCCGCCACATTTGACATTGCAGTAATCTTTTGTACATTGCACATCTAAGAAAAGCACAAAGGACCTCCACAACCGTAGTTGGTCTCCCAAGGGCTAATAATAGAAATGCAATCTCAATATATGACACTATCTAGGCCTGGTAACTTAAAAATAGAAAATTCAATTGCATAATGAGCCCAAAGTACAAATTTAAGGATATCAATCATTAACCAAAATTTAAGTTACTATAAAGTCTTAAAAGTGTGTTCTTCAAACTCAATGTAACAACACACTTCTTCAGATCCTAATCATAACTCCCAAGGCAATTTTAGATAGCTCAGTGGCAGGCAGATTGCAGAATTAGTTTTATCATGCGATGCTGCCGTGGGTTGACTGGCACGTATCAAATATCCACATTAATACTGTTTAAGTAAACTGACTTCATATTTGAGCCGACCAGAGTTTTAGATCCAGGCTGACTTCTTCACAAGCAAGCTATACACACTGTTCAGAAGAGTAAAACATGTCCAACTCCCATCCTCGATAGAGAGTCTTACTCCAAATTTGATTACTAATGAAAAAAGACCTTGCCCTAATCAATGTCCCAAAATAGGCAAAATTTCCTTCGAGCGTAAATCAAGAGAACGTCCAAATACACATGCTGATCCATGAACAGATTGTTAAGTGAACTAGAGGAACCATTATGACAGCAACTCTTTCTTTCTTCCCAATTTTGGCCAAGTGGGAAACTAGGGGAAAGTCAAGAACCAGAAATGCTTAAACAACTGAAACCTAGTTCTGCATGACAAATGTTTACAGACGTAAAACCACAAAAAACAGCTGTGACAACAATTGCACGATACTAACTCAACCACCAAAACTACCTCAAACAATTTTCACAAACTTGTCCTCTCGACGGTGGAATAATATATCGAGTATAAAGTGACACACAATGTCAGGCTGTTAGGACTCGGAAATACCTTCAATATTGTTAGATGGGAGAAGCGACTTCAGATCTGGAGGGCACAAAGCCATGCTAATGCATATCTGTCTAAGTCTTAGGATTATACCAAGCACAGTAGTGTAATTTCGCATCAAACTACCAGCATTGATACATTCCTGGACAGCACTCTTGGCCTCTCTTTCCATCTGGTCATACAATTCACGTTCTTCACGAGAAAGTTCGACATAACAAGTCTCTATTGTTTTTTGGGGTAATCCAATCAAACCCTTGTCCTTTGTCCTTCGTAGAGAAATGGTGGCCATCAGAACCTGAAATGAAGCAAAGTACATTATAATACCACGTTCAGGGCATGTCTCACACAAGAACAGAAATTAACAGTCACAACTATTAGGCACATGAGAATAAAAGCTGTATATGAACTTACATGGCGATTTCATCATCAAAGACATTTATCCTGATTTTATAAGTCAAAGCGATTGTTATAATGCTCATACTAGTCAATGAAATTAACAGTCACAACTATTAGGCACATAAGCATAAAAGCTGTATATGAACTTACGAGGCAATTTCATCATCAAAGACATTTATCCTGATTTTATAAGTCAAAGTGTATAATGCTCATACTAGTCAATGAATCACATGGAAGAAGGAGAAACTATACACTTCTCTCTGTCCCTCACATTTGATTAACTGCAGTGTATCATGTATTAATAATCTCAAGCAGCATTTTAAGATTTCTTAAGTAAGATAAGACAAAAACTAAGAGGCACAGATGACATGTTATTGAATCGAATAATATGCCTAGAAAATTCCATTTTAACATAACCTCATAAATGGACATCCTGCAATATTAATCTTCAAAACTGGACATATATACCTTTCTCTTCAATGCATAAATTGTTAGGAAAACAACGACACCAAAAAATTACCTGGAGACGTGAAAGGCCTGTCTGATTCCCTTGGCTGAGAGGACGCTGGATCAAGCTTTGCCAGTAACTCTTTATAGAAAAAGGCTCAAACCGCAAAAATGCCATCAACGAGAACAAGTCAAACGAACCATTCTGAATAGGTGTGCCAGTTACCACCCACCTCCTCTTAGCCTTCAAGTTAGTGACCGCTTGGCTCTGTTGGGCATTCACATTCTTAATCAGATGAGCCTCATCCAAAATGACTCTCCACCACTCTATCTTTTTCACAGGAGATTCTTCCCAAGGTCCCTCAGTAGCCAATATGGTATATGTCGTCAGCACAATATCATATTTCCTAAGCTCCTCGGCATCTCTCGTCCTGTCTCCATAATACATATACACTTTCATCTTCCCAGGTATAGTATGCTCACTTAGCTGTGTAATCCAAGTGGAAAACACAGATGGAGGGCACACAACTAATGTCGATTTGGTACTTGGCGCATCAGACATCTCATCATCTACACTCCAAGACGTTGCCTTCCAATTGCTAGTCGAACCAGTGTTTCGAGTTTTACGCTTCTTTTGAGACTGAGAAACCCCTTTACTCGTCCTACCCCTCTTACCCTTTCTGTTAGCCGAATCAGATCTAACCTCGTCATCCCCACATTGTTCACTACCACTGTTTACACCAAGACTACCATACCGAAATCCAGATAGTATAGAACTACCAAATTTGTCAAAAGCAATCAAAGAAAGCAAAGTAAGAGTCTTACCCAACCCCATATCATCTGCAAAAATACCGCCTCGCAGAGGCTCCGGCCGCTTATCTGTGTGATAGTTCGTCAACACGTTCACGTACTGACCATCTCTCAGCTCCCAAAACGGCGGCAAATCCCCGGAATTCTCCCGATGAACCAACCAACCCAACCCCTTCTTCTGATGATCGAAGAGCGCAGACTTTATCACCTCCCTCGGTGGCTCCAGCGCTTCCATCATCGCATTCTTCCCGACATTCTTGTCGACCAGCTTAAAAATCTCATCCACACTCCTCACCTCCTTCCCACCCTTCTTCTCCTTCACCACGACCGCCTCCGACAAGGCAAAAGAAGCACCCGCGTCCGAAATGAGCACCAACCCTCCTCGCGAAATAGCCGACTTCACGAGGTCGAAGGCCTCGACCCTCGCAAAGATGTGAACTTGGCAGGCGATTCTGAACTTGCTCCCGCCGCTGCGAGTGTTGGGCACAATGCCCTCCACAGAGATCAAATTGGAGTCAATCAAAGGAGCAAGGACGGCGGCGACGTCGCGCTCGATGTGGCCGACCTGGATGGTCCTGGTGTTGAGGACCCGGATGGCGTTCTCGTCGTAGGGATTCAGAGGTTCGCGGACGAGGCCCACCATCTCGCGGCCGCTGATGGTGCCGGAATAGTGGCGGAGTCCGACTATGTTGGCGATGATGAAGCCAAGGAGGTAAGTGTCGGAGGTGGACGCTTGAGAGGAAGAAGAAGAAGACTGGGAGACTTGCGAAGCGATGGGTTCGTCGTCCGGTTCACAGAATTGCCAGTAAAGGGCCTGGAGGGCGTTGCCGACGAGGTCCTCCATGGCTAGAGAGAGAAAGAGAGGCGCCTCGAAGGTTTCTCTGTTTTGAAATTAAAGGTTTCAGAGAGAGAAAGAGTGTGTCGGTTGATGGTGTGCACCCGTCACTCCGGTCTGAGATGTTGTTTGAATGCAAACGAACGGGCGGGTCGACCCTCGAGAGAGAGATTAGCCCGAGAGCCCGTCACTACAGCGCTATTAAAATATTAACAGGTAGAAAGACTATGCATGTCATGGCTAGATCATCTAACACGGATTGTTCAAAAATTCGCTCACAACATAAATTAAACTCGCAATCTTGCGGAAGCGATAACCCTGTTGTTATCGAATCAATCATTTTTAATGATCACGACATACGATGAAACATTTCAGATATATCATTTGTACCGAACATTATATAATTAGGCTAACTCTTTGCAAGATTTTCAAATACAAATAACAACTTAATTATCGAGAGATTTCTCGTTTTCATGAGCCAAAATGGTATTGTTAGGCCTTTATTATGGTTTGAAGTGAAACCGTATGGACTTGCTCCGTAGAACATTGGGTTTTGAGCTATAATGAAGTGGCATTTCATTTGCAAGTAAATATTGACATCTTTCCACAGATAAATAAAATTTCAAAACGGTGGGTTTGGGCAAGTATCTAGGCATGGCCATGGGCCGTGAACCGACGATTTCGGTTCGTGAGCCGGCAACTCCGGTTCGTGGCCACAATGGAATTGCAATCGGCCCTTGAAGGGGCAGTTCCGGTTCGGAACAATCGGTTTGGGTTTCGAATTTAAAATTTAATTTTAAATAATAAATTATGAAATTAAAAAATAAAAAATTATCAATTATAAATTATAGTCAAATTGTACATTGTAATCAAATATGGGGGGAAAACAAGGGAAATGAAATGGGCTTGAACTTAATGAATTATCATTAAACACTTACATATCTTTTTGGGGATAGAAGAATCAAAGCCCATGTAGTTTTTTTACCTTTAATAACCTCAACTTACCTCATCGTCAATCGTCACTACCCGTTGTGGTACTCATGGCGGTGATATCTCCACTATCATCATTGAAGAATTCGTCGTCTCGATCCAGCTATTGTTGTAGAAATTTAGCCTTTGTCAAATCATGGACACAAGCTTGAGCCTCCACCGGATCCGGATTTAATCTTGAACGGTGGTCATCCAAAATTAATCCTCCAATGATAAATGCTTGTTCAATCGCAATTGTTGAAGAAGGGATTGCTAACATCCGTCTTATGATGAGAGTGAGGATCGGGAATTGAGTTGAATGAGTCTTCCATCACTCCAGAATTTTGAAATCAGACTTGTGTTCGGAATCACGGAACTCAAAAGCAATGGTTAAATAATTTTCTAATTCGGAAATATTACTTGTTGCTCCCTTTTTGTCTTTTTGTCTATTAATTAGCAAATTGTACCCTCTACTAAGTCTACCACTCTTCTCCCTTTGTGAGCCACTAGATTGAGAAGATCCACTATCATCTAAACCATATCTACTACAAAATTCATTATATAATGCTACTGTAGCGTTTTTAACCTCTATTTGTATAGTTTTAATATCTATTGTTTCATTCAAATATAAACAATCATAATAATAATCATTCGAATAATCATACAAATCATCAAATTTGGTACGTGGATCGAAAACAATAGCAGCCAAATAAATAAGAGGAATGTGGGCATAATATTGCAGCAATTTTGCTTTCATTGCTATAATAATCGGAGCTAATTGAACATCTTGCTCATATTCACAAAAAATATCAGCAATATTAACACACTTTATTAAAAATAAATGCGTAGTAGGATAATAAACACAAGATAAAGTATAAGTTGCATCATTAAAAACTTTCAAAAAATCTAATTTTTTTTTTTTGCAAACAACCCAATCTTGAGGGAGTAAAGTAATTTCGGAAACATTGTTTGAAATAAACGTATATAATAAATCTTTATAAGCAAAAGATTGATAAAGCAACTCGTAGGTAGAATTTCAACGAGTCGGAATATCCTTTGGAAATATTTTTGATTTTTGTCCATGTGATTTACAAAATCTGCCCCATTCTTTCATAACTTGGGGACGACTCCATAAAAATTTAATTGCTCTCTTTATTGGGGTGAGAAAAGCCTCAAGAGTTCGTAAACCATCTTATACACATAAATTTAAAACATGGCAAGCATATCTAATGTGAAAAAATTATCTGCCAAAAGAGGGTTTATAAATATTTTCTAAATCGGGAATGGAAGCGGCATTTGACGCGGCATTATCAAAACCAACCGAAAAACTTTATTAATCAAATTATATTCTTCTAAAACTTGCCTAATTATTCTATAAATATTATTGGCGGTATGCCTTTCATCAAACACTCGAAATGCAAGTATTCTTTTTTGAATATTCCAATCGTCACCTATCCAATGACATGTGATACCCATATAAGAATGAATTTGCCAGGATCACTCTAAATATCGCTACCTATATGCACACGTCCATTGAAATCCGTAAAAAAGTTTTGCAAAGCCTTTTTTTATTTTTTATACACCCTAAAAAGTTCGCGTTTAAGAGTAGTTCTCGGAACAGGTTTTGCTTGCGGAGTACATGCAGTGTTGATAAAAAAATTCAAACCAAAATTTTCACCAGTAGTAAAAGATAAATGTTAAATGGCAACATATTGAGCTAATGTTTCTTTATAAAGTTCATCACTATAACGAAATAAAGGAGAAATGTTAAAATTGGCGTACTCGGAAATTTGTTGTTGCCTGGTGTCGATCCCCACTTGCGTTGACTGTTTTTGCGTCATATGCTGACGGCATGTTCCATAGTCGTCTCATTTATTAAAATTGTATGATTTCGTATAATATTTACAATTTATCTTGTACTTGTCTCCGCTTACATGTACCTTGTCAAAGTGTTGCCATAAGTTGGAAGTACTCTCCCGGGCTTGCCGTTTCGGCTCCTTTGCTGTCGACGTTTCTTTGACACTGGTAGGAGGATAAAGACTTTCTTGCGTTGTGACGTGCTTGACGTTGGGAACATAGTTGATATTATCATCATTGTCTACCCAACATGTAAACTCACGAGGATCATATTGATCATGAGGTTAAGGATAATCGGATTCCCCCATCCCCATCGGCATCGGGCTCTCTCCCCTGTCACAAGCTCCACTTCCACTTGCCATTTTTTTTTTTTTCAGAAAATTGAGTGGAAAGGCGATTTAGAAAATTGACAGAATTGAGCCGGGATTTAGCTGATTGAGAGAATTTGAGAGAATTGAGAAAATTTGAGAGAAATTGTGAGAAAAAATGAAAGGAGAGGGAATGGTATTTATAGAAATTTTAGAAGCAAAAAAAAAAAAAGTGTGGGGGGGGGAGTTTTCATAATTGCAACGGCCATAAGGGGGGGCCGGTTCTGGTTCGGAACCGCCGATCCCGATCGATGGGCCGGGTCCGGGTTCAAACCGGCCTGTGGTCCTGTCTACAAGTGTCCCATGAAAATCAATGTATAAGAAAGTTGCAGTGTTGGTTTGTCCATATATATGGTGGAATCGGTGGTGATAAAGATGGCATTAGATGAGGAATCTCGTAAATATTTTTATATCACGCGCCTTTCCTTTCTAGCAGGTGGCTGGACACAAGACAAATTTAGACATAGAATGCTTTACTATACCTAAAAAAATTACTTTTTTCAAAATCTAATTACAATTTATGGTACTTTTTTTATGGATTGATCTTGTGAGGGGTCTTGGTTGATCGTTCAAAAAGGTTTTGACTCGAATCGAATCCTCGGATAGCTCGACCAGGGGGGAGGTGTTCTAACGGTGACCGGGTTTGGTTGGCCGACGGTGCGAGGAGGTTAGAACCAGTCCTTTTCACTCCGGTTGGCTAGAACCTTCCTTGCATTGATCCTAGCGCTGATTGGGTTCGTGGAACGCAGACGGCCTACATCAGGATAAACACAAGGATCTGTATAAAGTCTTAGTTACCGAGCCCGAAAGAAAATAAACCAGAAGGATCAGAACTCGTTTGGTGGTGTTTTCTCTCTTTAAAAGAATTCATAATCTTAATTCATTTAAAAGGGGCATACACTGACACGCAATATTAACTCGGGCTGTGACAAGCAGAAAGGCCCCGAGGACGATGTTAACTTGAAAGCCCACTGCGGTTGGAGAACATCAGTGTCTAAAGAGTAGGTCGTCGCTAATGAGCGAGCCGACCTCTCGATGGATGAGAGGAAAGGTTGCTAAAGTACATCCAAGAATTCATGTATAGACTAACATCCTAGAAAGTAACCACTACTAACGATTATTCTCTGTAAGTGGCAACAATTGGAGAAAAGGCTTTGTAAATGATCTGCAATCAATAACACTTGTAAGTTTTTCCTGCAATTTATTCTATCAGTTCTTTATTCCCGTCTATCGTTCTTTATTTCCATTATTTGTTTAGTTCATATTTTAGCGAATCGCCACAAAACCCGAATCATTCTAAAAGCCGAATACAAGAACCTTCGGTGACTTTTGTCGCCGACCATTTCCAGCGGAACGGAACACAATAAGAGGAATGGAATGGGAAACGAATGAAATGAAGTGGAATGGAGTGAGAATTACGATCACTCTGTTCGATTGAAGGAAGGAAAAATCGTGCGAACGGAATGGCACGAAGATTCTTTTGTTTGGTTTTGCAGTATGGATTCCAATGACTTCAATATTCCCTCAAAATTGTAATTTTATCTCACTACAGTATAATTTCTTTTCATAGTTAATTTGCAAAAGAAATATATTTTGCTGAAAAAGGCACTGTATGGCTGCTATTGCAGGAGCGTAATAACTAATAAGAGCTTCTTTCAAGATGGCTTTACTTTTCTGAGTAGTCCGGCGAGAGATATCATGCCATCTTTTAATGATTTTCACAAAGTTGATTTTGTTGATGCTACTGCATCACTCTTTTGGGAACCTTGCCCGCCTAGTGAGATGGTTTAGACTTAGCATGAATTGTAGCTGCTAAAGGCAATCCAGGAATGGCGCCCGCAGGCGATCTTATTCCATAACGACGGAGATTGGTGTTCATTCTTCAGTACAAGCAGAGCTTTGGGACAATGGTGAAATTGGCTCGATTCATTTCTCTCGACAGGAACTCACTTAGTACTGTAGAAACTTTGAACCATGCTTATAATAGGTCTCCTACGATCTCCCAGCTTCTCACAAAAAATCTTGCAAGCAGTCCATCAGGGTTGGTCGCCTTATATGGGTGCGTATTGTTCGGTGTCATCAAAATCTCATATGTTGTAGGAAAGCATTGGCTGTGGGGGATCTAGTTTTCCAAGAAGGCATCATATTTTTAAGTGACTCTGAGTCTAATATCAGTCTGTGGTATCCGAATTGGAGTGGTCTTGATGTGCTTCGCAGCCTTATTGAAGGTCCTCTTGCCAGGGAAGAGGAGGAGTTATGAGTCAAGGGTTGAGTAGGGGCTAGGTATTTTACAAGAATTGCCTTTGATGTTACTGATTACCTGAAGAAACTTGTTATTGGTGTTCCTATTTGCTGCAGGGAAAATCAAGAACATTAGGTTTGTCGGAACTTGGTGTCCAAGAGGCATATTATGAGAAATTGTGTGGTTGCTAAAAGATTCTAGAATGAGCTTGGTGTCCTAGAGGCATATCTTGCTCATTTGAGCTGCCTATCAAAGATTGGATTAAATCAGATGTCTGATCAAAGCAATTGTGTGAAAATCCTGCTATCCTATGGCATATTCTATTCCCAATGGGACCGTGGTCTCTATGAATTGCAAGAGAAAAAATCATGCTTTTGGCAAAGATAGATCATCAATGAAACCTGTAATGATACATCTGTCAAAAGCGGCTAATTTCTTACTGTCAATGGTAGTAGAATTAAGTAGAAACACAATACTACAATGCATTTCAGGTGGCTTCCGCTGTCGGTTGACTGGTGGAAGTAAATCACCGATGTTGTGGTGGATGAAGCCTACGGATGTGCTGGAGGAGGAGGAGGCCTGATCTGAGATTAATCACAGCCATCAGAAAATTGGTCTTGTGTGTCATTTTGGTACCGAAAACAAAAAACGCCAACCAAGTCCAAACAATGCTTGAACTTGGTCAAAAGAATTGATTTGGTTAACATATCCGCTGGATTATATGCTGTAGGTACTTTCTTTACTGTTATTGTACTCTTAGCAACCTCATCACGTACAAAGTGATAACGAATGTCGATATGTTTCGTTCTCTCGTGATATATTGCGTTCTTGGTCAACTGGATCGTACTTTGGTTATTGCAAAAGATAACGAAGGCTTCCTCCTGCATCACTCCAAGTTACGTAACCAAACGCTTCAACCAAGGAGCTTCTTTTGTTGCTTCCGTTGCTGCCGTGTACTCTGCTTCGGTGGTAGAGACAGCAACCGTGTTCCGCAAAGCTGCTCTCCAACTAACTACAGAACCACCAAGCATAAATAAAAAACCTGTCAAAGATCTCCTTTTTATCGAGATCACCTGCAAAGTGAGAATCAATGAAGCCAACAACTGAATGCCATATATCACAACCTCCATCAAAGACCAAACAATATCCGAGGTACCCTAGATTTACCAAAGAATCCACTTCACTGCTTGCCGGTAAGCTTTACCTGGATTTGCTATATATCTGCTCACAACACTAACTGCCCGGGAAATATTTGGATGAGTGCATACCATAGCATACATAAGATTACCCACAGCACTAGAATATGAAACTCGAGACATCTCATCTTCCTCTTCTATGGTTTTAGGTGATAAAGAAGTAGAAAGTCTAAAGTACGATGCTAAAAGAGTACTTACCGGTTTAGCATTCTTCATGCCGAAACGTTCAAGCACTTTCTCAATGTATCCCTTCTACGAAGGGTATAACTTCCCAACCTATCTACCTCTGAGAATCTCTATACCTAGAATTTTCTTGGCAGCTCTAAGATCCTTCATCTCAAATTCCTCGCAAAGTAGCTTCTTTAACAACTGTATTTCCGACATGTCCTTCGCTGCAATAAGCATGTCATCTACATACAATAGCAAATAAACAAAAGAATCATCACGCAATCTCTTATAGTACGCACAACTATCATGCGTACTTCATGAGTAGCCATGACATAACATAAAGCTATCAAACCTCTAGTACTATTGTCGTGGAGATTGCTGGAGACCATACAAGGAGCGTTTCAACTTGCAAATGTGATCTTCCTTACCCTTAACAATGAATCCCTTAGGTTGATACATATAGATTGTTTCCTCAAGCTCGCCATACGTAAAAGCGATCTTGACATCAACTTGCTCAAGTTCTAGATCATAAAGGGCCACCAATGCGAGCAACACATGAATGGAACTATGTTTCACAACTAGAAAGAACACTTCATTGAAGTCTATCCCCTCCTTTTGACTAAATCCCTTCGCTACCAAACGTACTTTGAATCTTTCATCTTCAACCCCTGAAATTCCCTCCTTTCTTTTAAAGATCCACTTGCATCCAACAGCTCTTTTGCCCTTAGGTAATTTCACAAGATCCCAAGTTTGGTTCTTATGAAGAGACTTCATCTTTTCATTCATCGTAAAAAGCCACTTCTCGGATTTAGAACAAATAGTAGCTTCATGGAATGTAGAAGGTTCTTCAATACAAAGCTCTTTAGAAACTGTAAGAGCATATGCTACTAAATCAGCGAAACCATACCTACGAAGAGGCTTAATTTGCCTTTTAACTCTCCCTGCAGCCAAAGTCCGAGGTTGTTCAACTTCTTCTACTTCTTCTTTAATCGAATATGAGTCTTGTTGCTCACCGTCACTTTCTTACTGAATAGGAACACTTTAGAGGTTCTCCGTGGATGCTATACACTAAACTCCACCTCTTTCGCTATATTCTCTTCTTGAATATCTGCAGACTCAACAACTTTTCTTTGATCAAGCATAGAATTTTCATCAAAAGTAACATCCCTATTGATTATAAACTTTGGTGATTGAGGGTCAGCACATCACAATCTATATCCCTTAACACCATATGCATAACCAATGAAAATACCTTTCTTGGCTCTAGGTTCAAGCTTACCATCTTTTACATGATAATAAGCGGGACATCCAAATACTTTCATGACAGAATAATCGGAAGGTTTACCGGACCATACCTCATTTGGAGTTTTACATTCAATTGCGGTGGAAGGAGAACGATTTATCAAATAACATGCCGTGTTCACGGCTTCAGCCCGTAAATCTTTATCAAGTCCAACATTAGAAAGCATACATCTAGTTCTCTCTCTAAAAGTGTTCGGTTCATGCGCTTCGCCACCCCATTTTGTTGAGATGTATTCTCGATTGTTTGATGGCGAACAATCCCCGAATCTTCACGATACTTGTTAAAATCACCTCCACAAAACTCAAGACCATTGTTTGTTACGAAACGCTTTATCTTCTTGCCGGTTTGATTTTCAATTAACGTCTTCCACTTCTTGAACGTATCAAAAACGTCACTTTTACGTTTCAAGAAATAAACCCAAACTTTCCTAGAAAAGTTTTCAATAAATATCGGAAGATAAACTCCACCACCTTTAGATGTAACTTGTGCGGGTCCCCACAAATTGGAGTGAATGTAGTCAACTGTGCCCTTCGTCGAGTGCATCCCAGTATTGAAACTAACTCTGCAATGTTTTCCGCAAACATAATGCTCATAAAAGTCAATTGAGACCGTAAGCTCCCCCATGAGTAAACCACGCTTACTTAAGATTGTCATTCCTCTTTTGTTAATGTGGCCCAACCGCATATGCCACAACCTTGATTTGTCGGAATCTGAAGAGGATGATATATTTAAAGAACTAACAACGATACTTCCACGAGGAATGTAAAAACCGTTCTTCTTGTTACCTCTCATCACAATCAAGGAGCCCTTTGAAATTTTCAAAACTCCACCTCCACCGGTATACATGCATCTAGTGGAATCCAAACTGCTCAAAGAAATAAGGTTCTTCTTCAAATGCGGGATGTGCCTAACATCTGTCAAAGTTCTTACTATATTGTCTTAACATTTGATCCACACCGTACCAATACCTACAATCCCGCAAACCGCATTGTTACCCATCAAAACTGAACCACCAGTTACTTTCTCATATGTATGGGACCAATATCTATTTGGGCACATATAATATGAACAAGCCGAATCCAAAATTCATTCATCGTCTACACGATAATCCGAAGACAAAACAGTAAGAACATTATCTGCATTAGCGGACTCATTATCCTTCACCGGACCAAGCGAATCGGAACTCTCCATTGACTTTTTCTCTTTAGCCTTGAGCAAAGGACACTCCTTTTTATAGTGTCCGAACTTGTGACAATAGTAACACTCAACTTTTTTCTTGTCCTGGCCCGACCTAAACTTCGAACGCCCTTTACTATTACTGCGTCTATCCCGATGATTCGACATTCTCCTAACAACTAAGCCATCGGCTTTATCTGCACTACTATTTGCATTTAACTTTGTACGCATCTCCGCGGAATTCAATGAGGTCTTCATATCCTCAAGAGTTATTGATTCTCTTCCATAAAAAATAGAATTCACAAAATTCTCATATGAGCTCGGTAGTGAGCATAATAAAACTAGGGCTTGATCTTCATCATCTAACTTCAAATCTAGCCTTTTCGTATCCATAACGATTTTATTAAATTCATCTAGATGTTCTTGGATAGGAGCACCTTCTTGCATCTTTAACGTACAAAGACATTGCTTCAAGAATAATCTCGTCGTAAGAGATTTCTCTCAAGCTTTTGCCATAATCCCGAAGCCGTTTCTTCATCAGCAATTTCACGAAGCACCTTGTCGGACAACGACAATTGGATGGTGCTATGCACATTCTCCTCCATCTCCTCGATGTCTGTTGTAGTCTTTTCGTTGGGATAATTCCCATCCAAGGCTCTAACCGAACCTTCCCGACGCAACAAAACCTTCATCTTGATCCTCCACAGCCTGAAATTGTTTTGGCCATCGAAGGGTGCCACTTCGAATTTGATAGACGCCATCTCGAACAAAAGATCGAAATTCCTTCTCTCTGATACCAATTTGTTGCGAAAAAAGCTAAGAGATGCACAAATTCAAGTGCGAAATAGCGAGGATGAAAGTAAAATAAAAACACTAGACGCGATATCCGTGAAAAACCCAAAACGGGAAAAACCATGGGGAGAGAGAGGGATTTCATTATCTTCAATAATGAGTACAAGCATATAATCAAAGATCTAAAGATCTGACAAGAAGAAAGTGAAAGACAAAGGGTTTCGGGGCAGAAGTAAAAGGCTTTAGGATAGAAGCTAGGATAGAAGCAAAAGCAAGCATCGAAATATAATATGCAACATATTCTTTTTATAGCCCCTCTAAAAAATCCTAAAACAAAGTGCATGGTCCAAAATAACCTTATCACTAATTTGAAAGTCAAAATATAACAAGATTGAAGATGCACATCTTGCATAAGCTTTTTGAACCTGATTGTGGAAAATCCTTTACAAAAACAAGTTTTCGATGTTTGCACGCAATTTTTGGGACAGCTGCAGCAGTTTCGAATCACGCAGATATTCCTGGGAGGCCGACAGATGCGCTAATGCACTTGCTGAAATTGGGAAGCCACATAAAGGAAGTCTTGTAAGTACTTACAGGCACTCCTGATGATGTTGTTGGGAAGCTTATTTTGTCTCATGGAAAAAGGAGAATGGATTCCTAGAACTGTGTCTGTTGCTAGTTAGTTTGCTTTCCTAGGTTTTGTTGAGCTCCTATATGTTCATGCTTTGGCCGCATTGTATTACCAAAAAACAAGAAACAAAAAAGCCCATGCAGAACCAAAATTACTGATGACAGGGGAGGATGGAAACATATGAAGGCAGTACATAACTTAAGTAGGTTAAACTAGTACAACTACTAAGTCATCTTCATTAGCTACATTCTTTTAAAGAGCCTAGTTTTCTTAGACTTGCGATTTTGTCAACTGCTCTACTGCTTTCCGGAAGGAGACAGACGGTGTCCCCGAGGGCGTCCTCAAAGTCATGGTAAAGAGGGTTTGAGTTATTTTCAAGGTTTATTCTTAATTTTAATCATGCAAAACAAAAATGTATTTGGAATTGTGGATAATATTTATTTGAATCCACGTTATATCCGAACGTCAACAAACATTGCAAGGGATATTTAGAATCATGTTGGGTCACTTCACCACCTACCCGTTAGGATATATGTGTGAATTGTGTTAAGTTCCGCGTCGGAGAATTGACGTGAAAAAGAAAAAAAAATATTGACCTTTCCCCGAAAAAGGACCATATATTTTAGGCAAGTATTCTTTTTTTATTTTCATCATTAGTATGCATAAAACAAAATAATTCTATTCGATCGAATAAGTACCTTGTGTCACTTGCTCGAATATTTAGTATTCTCTTATTTATTACATGTATTTACTATTTAGACAGAATACCGTCATTTGAATTTGAGCTCTCTTTTAGCGATCTCTTAGTGGATGGCCATAGAAGATTAGACAATCCCAGTGGGTGGGCATAGGGGATTAGATGACAATTGTGAGGCACGAATCCCAAATGTTTGCGTTGACTTGCATTATTGCACTGATGAACTTTATTTTAATCACTAGTCTTTTACTTTACCCAAAAAAAAAAAATTATTCAATGCTCTAGGTGTGAGGAAAAGAAAAAACTGCATTATCAGCTTCACGGGCTGGAGTGATGGGGCAATGTTTCTATTGACCAATTCTTGCAAACGGGTCGTTCAATTGTATTATTGCACTGATTAACTTTATTCAATGCTCTGGGCGTGAGGAATAAAAAACTCTGCATTGTCAGCTTCACAGGCTGGAGTGATGGGGCAATGTTTCTATTGACCAATTCTTGCGAACGGGTCGTTCTATTGTATTATTGCACTGATTAACTTCTTCTTCTTCAATGTTGATTTAAAGGGTTCCTTCTACCGGGCACTTCCCGATTTGAAGTGCTTGGGTTCTCTGGTTTTCGCTTTCTGAAGACGAAGTTGCTCCTGGCTTTCCAAACTTGCCAAACGGTACTGGCCAGAAAATCGAAGCTTACTGAGGTATGACTGAAATTAAGCAACCAATCTTCCATTCGGGTCGGGCCTTTGAGGTATATATAATTCGAATCTTCAGTGCAGGGTCCGTCCATACTCGACTGGTCCAGGGGCAGAGCAAGTTTCTACAAATCGCAGGTAACATCTCCGACTATGTTTATCTTTAGTAAAACTCCCTTAGTGGGTAGTGCATTTTGACAAATACCCCAAGAGAAAATTTTGATTTTTTGGGTCTTGTATTAGTCCTCCAGATCCGTTTTCCATAACTCTCGGGGAATGATCTGGTAGGGCGTAGAGGCTGAGATTCTACTTTGCTGTTCAATCTCCTCCCTGATTTTGATGTACCCGCCCGTGACTGTGGACTCCCCTGACTTGGTGTTGGTCCAAACCAACTTGCCCTCTTTTATCTGTGAATCCCGTGGGATTGTGAGGATTTCATTGGTAATCTGCTCAGGTTCGTTAGAGGCTGTTCATTCCAGCTGATGTTTCTCTATCGGTAAAATCAGAGACCTTTTTCGGTTCATCTCTGTTTGCCGGATCCCCAATTACTCCTCTAGGGCAGCCACCTTACTTCCTTGATACTGAATTTTTTTTCTATTTCCTACTGTGCATCTCAAAGAAGGATTGATTGCTTCTCTACCTATCAGATGACTTTGCCAACCCCACGAAGATTGATGTCCCTTTCCAGCAGCCCTTAAATCACCATGAGGAAAATAAAGGCCTTTTGCTAATTGGCACAATGCATAACCCACGCTTGTTTTCCCAACATCCCCTCGTTGAAGGAAATTAAATGCCGAAAACCGAAATCAATATCGCCCTTTGCTAGTTTAGGAATCTCCAATCGTTTCCAATGCAAACCAGGTTTTTGTTCACTGCTTCTCCCCCAGAAATCTGCTATCCTTTTTTGCGATGTTCCATCAAATAGAAACTGGATTTTTAAAAACTGACATGGCATATTGAGGAAGTGCTTAATGAGAACTTCTTGGTACTTGGTGGTTACCTGGCCCTGTACTTGTAGACACCACAGTTTTCGTGAAATGTCAAAATTTTGACACGAGGCTTAACTTTTCCTGCCAGTCCCTATTGGTTTATTAGTTGTCTTGTTATCTTTGTGGAGAAATTTAACTGTCCTGTAAGGCGTTTTTACATTGCATTTATGCATGTCCGGTGACTTTCAGCTTCATAGAGCTCAGAAATCTGCTTTTACTGAATCGGTGCGAGTCTGGTGCTTCATTTTCTCTGCGACTGGTTGCAATGGAAGGGTGCGACTATGAAGTGTTTTTGAACTTTAGAGGACTGGACACGCGCAAGGGCATCACCGATTATCTCTACACCCGTCTCAGAGAAGCAGGGGTCCGTACATATAGAGACAATGAAAATCTCCACACCGGTGAAGAGATCGGCCCGGATCTCTTGGGAGCGATTGAGCAATCGAAGATCTCCATACCCATCTTGTCCAAAAGTTATGCTTCCAGTAAATGGTGTCTTATGGAGCTGACTAAGATGGTGGAGTGTAGGAAAAGGAAGGGGCAGATAATCATGCCCATTTTCTACTATGTCGAACCATCCGAGCTTCGATACCAAACCGGGTGTTGTGGCGAGGCCTTGCTTGTGCACAAAAATAGGAAGCGAGTGGACGATGAGACCATCGGAAAGTGGAGAGCTGCTCTCAATGTGGTCGGAGGGTTAAAGGGATGGAACATAGAAAACGTGGCTAACAGGTTCCTAATTATCTTATCGTGTCTCTCTTTCTTATCAACCTAACAACAATCCGTTGCAGTTGTGTGATTGTGTCATTGAAATGAGCAGACATATTATCATTCGTCAGAATTAACTTATGTGGTGTGCTGCAAATGAATGGATCACGGTTCAAATCACTTGAGACGTGTACTATATGCTAATGATAAAGTTTTTCTTGAGAAGGAGAAGCTTGTTTACACATCAAAAGTACCCCTAGACCTCATCAGCCCCCTTTTTCTTATTCGCAAGATGTAGTGATCACCTACTATACTTTGATGGTTGCATCACTGTTCGAGTACTGCACAAGGTTTGAGCACTGCCTAGCAAGTCCAAAATTTTGTTCCTTCTGTTGAATGAATTTAGTATTTATCATTAGCATTTCCTGTTGCATCCTCTGGCTTCCAGAGACTGCTATCAATTCCTGATGTCATATATTTCGACTTGTCTATTCTAACTTACTTTTCTACTTTGCCTTGGCCTTTCTCATTGTTTTTTGGGTAGGCACGAAGGACAACTAGTTACACAGGTCGTTACCATGGTTTTAAGTGAGCTGAAGAAGGCTTATTTGGAGGTCTGTGACTTCTTTGTTGGTATTGACGAGAGTGAAAGAGGTGTTGGGGAAGATAGACAGCGGTGGGGATGATGTAAAGACTGTGGGAATCCACGGAATGGGTGGCATCGGAAAAACTATTCTTGCCAAGGTAGTCTACAACCAGCTTTCTCAGGAGTTTGCTTACACTTGTTTCCTTGGTGGTGTTAGAGATATTTCAAACTCGAAAGGACTTGTGTATTTGCAAAACCGACTAATTTCAGATCTCTCAAATCAGACACTTCCAAGTGTTGATGACGTTGAGAAGGGAATGAGGACAATCAAAGAGAGGTTTTCTAGTAAGAAAGTTCTTATTCTTCTTGACGACGTTGATAACGAGAGTCAACTAATTGCACTTTTGGGGAGGCGATGTTGCTTTGGTCATGGAAGTCGGATACTTATAACCACAAGAGATGCAATGGTTCTCCGTGCATGCGAAGTAAAATTGACTTATTTAGTTGAGGGAATGGATTTCTATAGATCCCTTCAGCTATTTAGCAAGCATGCTTTCGGAAGAGATCACCCTCCAATTGAAAAATTGGAACAATCCAGAGAAATTGTGAAGATTGCCCAAGGTCTTCCGTTGCTTCTTGAGGTTATGGGTTCTACTTTATATTCACGTGGACAAACAAAAGAAATGTGGGATGATTACTTGAGGAAGTTGAAAAAAGGAGACATCAAGGGAGTCAGAAGTAAATTGATGATAAGTTATGAAGGACTAGATCCTAGTCGGAGGTAAATATTCCTTGATATAGCTTGTTTTTTTTATGGATATGATAAGAGTACGGTAATGTACATGTGGGAAGACTGTGGTTTATGCCCAACGGAAGGTCTTGAAACTCTTGAGTTGATGTCTTTGATTAAAATTGGAGAAGATAATAAGTTGTGGATGCATGATCAGTTGAAAGAACTTGGTATAGAAATAGTTCTTCAAGAAAGTCATGGGGAATTAGATAAGCGTAGTAGGTTGTGGAATCACAGCGAAGCATTGGACATTCTACGAAGGGAAAAGGTAAATCTTGGGTCCGATTTCCTTTGTGCACGATAAACCACATTTTAGTAATCGCGGGCACTCTCCCCTCAATGAAAACAATCACAATTTTTCCTACATACACGGTTTTAAAATCTCCACATATCTCACAAACATTTCTTAGATTTCTAAATTTAAATTTTCAAAACCGATGTGAGAGCAAACTTAAACATCTTTAGATACGCCAAATTATCTTCATACTAACTTTGCCTTAAATTCGAAGGAGAACCCACATTTTTCTCTTAATTAGCTAACCGCCTCCTTCTTTTTCATTAATTTTCTTGTTTGCTCATTTAGAGAAATGAGAAGCTCGAAGCCCTTTGTTTGAAGTTTGAGGATCGGTCGGAGTATCGTTTCACTCTTGAAGGATTTGCGGTGCTACCAAATGTAAGGTTCCTTGGTGTTGATAGCGAACCCCTTGCTTATGACGAAGTCGACCGTATTCGCTCCCAAGCTACACTTCTTTGGCATAACTTGACCACGTCGCCCAAGGACTTTTTATTGCGCGACCAACTCCTTCCAAATTTAAGATGGCTCTCTTGGCATAATTTCCCCCGGCGAGTACTCAAGATAAGAAAATTTTCAGCATTTAATTTAGTCATTCTTGATTTTTCAAGGAGTAAAATCACTCACGATTGGGACGGGTGGAAACATATCGAGGTACCCTCGGCTCTAGATAAGTTTTCTTATTGGTGTATGTGTTTCTTGGTGTGAAAAATTTGCTGACGTTTGTCTTACCGTGTTGCAGAGAGCAGAAAGATTGAAAGTTCTTAACCTTTCGGGGTGTAATCACTTGATCAAGACTCCCGATTTCTCCGGATTCTTAAAGTTGGAGAGATTGATTCTCGAAAAGTGTGAAAGATTGGCTGAAATCGACTCGTCAATTGGTCTATTGGAGCACTTGGTTTTCTTGAACTTGAACTTCTGTAGTGAGCTCCGCCTTCTACCACAAGCGTTGGGTGGACTGCCGGCTCTCACAGAACTTCTCCTCGATGGGACTTCCATACGAGAAATTCCTGATTGGTGGGGCATGGAGAACCCGGAGAATCCTCATGTTCGGATTTCGTCATCAACAAGAGCTGGGGATTCACTCAATTGTCTAACTTCATTGTTGACGCTTTCATTGGATCGTACAGAAATTACTCACCTACCCAACTCCATTGGAGCGCCGACAAACCTTGAAAGCTTATCTTTGAATGAATGCTCGAAAATGGGCGGACTTCCCCACTCCATTAATGAATTACGATCATTGACTCGGTTGGATCTATTGGAAACCGGAATCACAGAGCTCCCCGACTCTATGGTAAGTCTAGAGAATGCGAAAGAGTTGAAATTATCGTGGTTCTCGATCGAAGCGTCATGGTGTCTCTCCGCCCTGCCTAAACTTCCCGTAAGCTTGACTTCTCTGACAATCATGCATCCAAATTTGACAACAATTCCCGATCTTTCAAGCCCGATCAATCTGAAACGACTGTTATTGGCGACGGACTTACCTGTTATCTCTAGCCCATCTGAGTTGGTGCCACCGCAAGATCCCATGCTTTGGTGGATTGGGAGGCTATACAAATTGGAAGTCTTGACGCCGATGATCCCACGCATGACTAACCTGTCTCCCGAGCTAAGTGCACTTCCTCACTTGAAGTCTCTTCATCTTTATAGATGCGAGGCTGCGGGATGTATTCCGCAGATTCCCTCGAGCGTCTCAAAGTTTCATGTCGTAAAGTGTCCGTCGCTCACCACACTTGATATCTCCAATTTGAGGAACCTGTCGGAACTCTATGTCATTGCTACACCTATGGTGGATCTCTTTGGGCGTGAAATTTTAGACAATCTGCTTGCATGGAAGATACAAACAAGTGAGGACTACATTGACCCGGAAATGGAAGATAGTTTGGGGCGAATGTTGGCTGAACAGCACGGGTTCGCAAAATTTTTGGCCCGGTTCTAGATTTGCCTCTGTCAAGCCGAAAGATTATGAGTTTGATCTCAAGGATACAATTCGAAAATTGTATTAGAAGATATCCTACATGCCTGGATTTTTCGATACACTTGAAAGATTTTCTCTCTCTATTCTCTTTGACGAACCATGCAAATGAACAAGTGAAGATAAATTACATGATGCGTTAAGTAAGTAAAGAGCGCGCGAGATTGAGCCACGTGAAATTGGACCTAACAATAATCCAATAGTTATAAACTCATCTGGAAATTTTGTCGAAACGTAAGATATTCTGCATAGTTTTAATAGACATTACAATTTACATACATAATGGCAGGTAAATACAACTAAATGCAACTTAGAGTCTCATCGGTTTTCCATTTATGAGATTTGTTTAAGATCTTCAATTTTGTATGTATTAATTGCATTCTCTAAAGATAAATATTTCAATTGGTTTTTCGCCGGACCAAAAGATATACCCGTCCATACGTGTTCGTCTATGCAACGTACAAACATATCTCTGGTAGATACATAAAAGTGAGTAAAGCTCTCGTGATGTTACACCACATGGTGTATGTTCACGTCCGAGCTTTACCCCATGCTTTGGTTTTGAAGGTCACTTCAACATATGGCTCGTGATTTTTCAATAATAAGGAACAAATTGAGGGATTGACGAGTTTTATGATTAAAAAATTGTTTGTCGTTCAATTGCAATTTCTTATATACGAACTTAGCCGATAACAATCTTAAGACAAAATTCTCTACCTTTTTCTTGAAATAATATTCTGTTTCAATTACGTTCGGTTCTGTTCGTATAATGATCTGAATTCGGTGCGTATTCTTATGCGTTGTTCTTTGAGCTGTCTATCAAATATTTATCACGCCGTTCGGAAATCTTGTATATTCCATAGTCGAAATTCTGTGACTTTGTTCATATAGTTATTTCATAGTATATACATTCTGTTTTATAGATTTTGTGATAGAAATGGCATCAACATCGATAGCGCCTACACATATTCCGTCGGTTTCGACTCATGGAGAAAAGCCGGAAAAGTTCAATGGAACTGATTTCAAGAGATGGCAACGGAAGATGTTGTTCTATCTCACGACTTTGAATCTGGCAAGGTTCCTCAATGAGGATGCTCCTAAGTTGGATGAAGGAGAGGTAGACAAGGAAAGGTTTGCTGCAGTAGATGCGTGGAAGCATTCTGACTTTACGTGTCGTAACTACATCCTTAATGGTCTCGACAATTCCCTCTACAATGTATATAGTCCGCTGAAAACGGCTAAGGAATTATGGGAAAGTCTTGACAAGAAGTACAAGACAGAAGACTTTGGATTGAAGAAATTCATCGTCGGTAAATTTCTGGACTTCAAGATGGTAGATCATAAAACCCTCTTAAGTCAAGTTCGGGAACTTCAAGTGATCATGCATGACATTCATCTTTGAAGGTATGATTTTAAGTGAATCATTTCAAGTGGCCGCTTTCATTGAAAAAGCGCCACCGTCTTGGAGAGATTTCAAAAATTATCTCAAACACAAGAGAAAGGAATTGTCACTTGAAGACTTGATTGTTCGATTGAGGATTGAGGAAGACAATAGACTCTCTCGAGAAGAAAGTTGGCAAGAATCTGGAGAATTCAAGGGCCAATGTTGTTGAAGAAGGATCAAAACCCAACAAGAAGAGAAAAATGCCTAGCAAGTACGGAGAGGGATTCACCCAAGGCCTGAAGAAGTTCGTTGGCAAGTGCTTTAAGCGTGGAAAGTCCGGACATCGAGCCAAAGATCGCAGAGCCAAGAAAAGACAGAAAACTCGGGCGAATGTGATGGAACAGATTTCCAATGGCGTTGATGATATCAATCTTACTGCCATGATATCCGAATGCAACATGGTGGGAAACCCCAAGGAGTGGTGGATTGATCTTGGAGCAACTCGTCATATCTATGCAAACGGATCGATGTTCTCGTCCCCACACTACTTGTCGGGGGTGATGAAAAACTCTATATGGGTAATTCGTCAACCTCTAAGGTTGAAGGTGTCGGAAAGATTGCTCGAAGATGACATCTGGAAAGATTGTGACACTAAATAATGTTCTGCATGTGCCGGATGTTCGCAAGAATTTAGTGTCCGGATCTCTCCTTAGTAAGAATGGCTTCAAGTTGGTTTTTGTATCTGATAAGTTTGTACTCTCTAAAAATGAGATGTATGTAGGAAAGGGTTATCTGAGTGATGGTTTGTTCAAGCTGAATGTAATGATTGTTGTATCCAAGGATGATATGAATAAAGTTGCTTCTACTTATGTGCTTGAGTCTCCTAATATCTAGCATGCTAGACTAGGACATGTTAATTATAAATCAATAAAGAAATTAATGAGTATGGGACTATTGCCGAAGTTTGACTGTCCAAGTGAAAAGTGCCAAGTGTGTGTTGAATCTAAATTTTCTAAACCTCCTTTTCATTACGTAGACAATAGAATCACGGAACCTTTAGATTTAATACACACGGATATATGTGATATGAAATCAATACCGTCAAGGGGTGGTAATAAGTACTTTATCATATTTATAGATGATTGTTCAAGGTATTGCTATGCTTATTTGCTTAGTAGCAAAGATGAGACAGTTAATGCTTTTAGAACTTATAAATCTGAAGTTGAAACTCAGCTAAATAAGAAAATTAAAATGATAAGAAGTGATAGCGGAGGTGAATATGAATTTCCTTTTGAGGAAATATGCTCTGAGTTTGGCATCATTCACCAATTCACCGCTCCTTATACACCGCAATCGAACGGTGTGGCGGAAAGGAAAAATCGATCTTTAAAAGAAACAATGAATGCATTGTTGAATAGTTACAGTTTACCGCAGAATTTGTGGGGGGAAGCTGTTTTGACATCAAATTTTATTTTAAATAGAGTACCCTTTAAAAGGACACAACAAACTCCCTATGAGAAGTGGAAAGGTAGAATGCCTAACTTGAATTATCTCAAAGTGTGGGGGTGTTTGGCTAAGGTTGCGGTTCCTAAGCCTAAAAAGGTTAAGATAGGACCAAAGACTGTTGATTGTGTTTTTATCGGATATGCTCAGAATAGCAATGCATATCGATTTCTTGTTCATAAGTCAGAAATCCCAGATATACATGTTAATACGATCATTGAATCAAGAGACGCTTCGTTCTTTGAAAATATATTTCCGTATAACATAGTATATGAACCAATTGATAATAATAAGAGGTCTCGAGATACTATAACTAGAAGTGATCCAATGGAGGATGAACCTAGACGTAGTAAAAGACAAAGGACTTCCACATCTTTTGGACCTGATTTTTTAACGTATCTCTTAGAAAATGAGCCTCGGACATTCAAAGAAGCCGTGACATCGCCAGAAGCCCCATTCTGGAAAGAAGCTATCAATAGTGAAGTCGAATCCATATTATCAAATTATACTTGGGAATTGGTTGACCTTCCTCCCGGTAATAAACCACTACAAAGCAAGTGGATTTTCAAGAGGAAAATGAAAGCAGATGGTACTATTGATAAGTATAGGGCTAGGCTTGTGGTAAAAGGCTATAAGCAACGAGAAGGCCTTGATTATTTTGACACTTATTCACCTGTCACGAAAATTACATCTATACGGATGTTAATTGCTATAGCAGTTGTGTACAGGCTTGAAATCCATCAAATGGATGTCAAAACAGCCTTTCTAAATGGGGATTTAGAAGAAGAAATATATCTAGAACAACCGGAAGGGTTCGTTGTTCAAGGACAAGAGAAGAAAGTATGTCGGCTTATCAAGTCACTCTATGGGTTGAAACAAGCACCAAAACAATGGCATGCTAAATTTGACCAAGTAATGTTGTCAAATAGTTTTAAAATTAATGAGTGCGATAAATGTGTATATGTCAAGAGCACTCATAATAGTTTTGTCATTTTATGTCTCTATGTAGACGACATCCTTATAATGGGCAGCAACAGTGAAGTTGTTAAGGCAACCAAACGCATGCTCACAAGTAAATTTGATATGAAAGATATGGGGGCCGCAGATGTTATTTTGGGAATTAAAATCCATAAAACATCTGAAGGATTAGCACTCTCACGATCTCACTATATAGAAAACATTCTTGAAAAGTGCAAGAATCTAGACATTGTACCGATAAAGACCCCGATTGATGTTAATTTACATCTTTCAAAGAATACTGGTGAAAGCAAGACTCAAAATGAGTATGCTAGTATACTAGGCAGCTTAATGCATGTCATGAACTGTACTAGGCCGGACATAGCTTGTCTTGTGAGCAAGCTAAGTCGATTTACAATTAGTCCAAATGAAAATCATTGAAAAGCTATGAAACGTGTATTGGGCTATTTGAAACATACTCAAAACTATGCTTTGCACTACACAAAGTATCCAGCGATACTTGAAGGATACTGTGATGCAAATTGGATAACCGGCACAAAAGACACAAAATCAACAAGTGGATATGTGTTCACACTTGGTGGGGGAGCAGTGTCTTGGAAATCATCCAAACAAACTTGTATAGCAAGATCTACTATGGAAGCAGAATTTATTGCTTTGGATAAAGCTGGTGAAGAAGCAGAGTGGCTTCGGAATTTTCTGGAAGATATTCCTAATTGGCCCAAACCAGTGCCGGCCGTGTGTATACATTGTGATAGTCAAGCGGCAATAGGAAGGGCAAGGAATGTCATGTATAACGGTAAGTCTCGACATATACGTCGAAGACATGATCTTGTAAGACAACTTTTTTCTAGTGGAATTATCACAATTGACTATGTAAAGTCAAAAGATAATATTGCGGATCCATTAACGAAAGGCCTAACTAGAGAGATGGTTGTGAAAACATCAAGCGGAATGGGGTTAAGGCCGATAAATAAGTCGTCATCGCGGAAACCCTACATTGTTGATTGGAGATCCCAAGATCTAGGTTCAAAGGGACAACCAAGTTATGATGACGGTGTAAAATCTTGTAAATTTTTACTCATTCCCGAATAAAGACAGTACTAAAATATGAAGGCTAAGCGAAAGCTTTTAATGATTCTGAATTGAGAGTGCAATATATTATACATTCAGAAATCACCTATGTGAGTGTGAAGTGAGGGCCGCTTCTGTGAGAATTGAAAAAGCCGAATTCTCTAAAACACTCATGAGACCGGGCGGTGTTCATGGCCAAAACGAACACAACGGTGAGAACCAATTTTGTTTGAGGGATAGTTGTGTGATCTCTATTGTCTAGGTTTACACCAAAGGTCGACAGTTCAAAGACATCAAGTCTCTTGATTGACCAAGTAAGTCCGATAGATTTCACTAAGGAAAGTTCAAAGTCTCGGACTACTTATCCCGATACAACGTTCTCTCATGAAATAATCGCACATTGCATCTCATGCATAAACGAAGAGTCATGATATTTGAATATCTCATTCATGTGGGGGATTGTTGGGATTTGGTTGCAAGAAATCCCATAATAAGTGAATGAGAATGAAGGATGAATAGTCCCACATGGGAAAAAAAGTAGATGGAAGATGGGTTTAAATATTGAAACCTCACAAATGGGTTTGGGCCCCAAGGGGCACCCCACTTTTGTGGAAGGGAGAGGACCTACGCAAAGCTAGGTCGGCCCACACGCGCGCGCCGCCGCCGCCCGCTCGGCTCGGTTCGGTTCGGGCCGGGCCCGGGTCCACGCGTTCCATTATTTTTTATTTTGCTCTACTCTTTTTAAACCGAATGGACATAATTCAAACAGACACTATTGAAAATTTCTAAACACTTCTTTCGTCCGAACGGATGTGTTTGTTCGGGAACTTTTCTTTGAACGAATATGTTTGTTTGAAAGGAGGTGTTTCGGTTCGTAATCCTTCATAGGCGAAACCGTACGGTTTCGTGACTTTCGTGACTCTTCATCTATTTGATTTACTCGTGACTCTTCAATTGTTTGTGACTATATATATAAGCGTCGGTTTTTCCGAAAACATACTTCATCATCATTTCTCTTCGCTCTCTTTCATTACATTCATTTGCTGCGATTATTTCCGCAAAATTGCGTTCGGTGGAATCCTGCGAACACGTACCACTTCGGAGGAGCGAGATCCGTTCTATCCTGGGAGACAATCGTCCAATTTCCTCGGGTACTAATTGAGGGGGCGAATTTTGTCTTAAGGACACAACGACAATACGTTGGGCTCGGATCAACTTTCTGCATACTCATCTACATTGGCTTCGGGTTAGTTGTTCGTCGTTCAATTGCAATTTCTTATATACGAACTTAGCCGATAACATATCTTGCTGTCGATGGTAGTAGAATTAACTAGAAACACAATCCTACAGTGCATTTCGGGTGGCTTCCACTGCCGGTTGACTGGTGGAAATAAATCACCATGGTGCGGTGGGTATAGCCTTCGGATGTGCTGGAGGAGGAGGCCAGATCTGAGACAATCGCGGCCATCGGAAAATTGGGTTTGCGTGTCATTTTGGTATCTAAAACCCAGGCGAGGCTGAGTGTGGGGCACTAGAAAATGGCATTCAACTTGCTCGGGCGGTAAAATGTGCAAAAGCTTGAGATTCGGATTGATGATGCGGATCTTGTGAAAGCTTTCTGAACTGGATTATGGAAAACCCTTTAATTAAAACGAGTCTTTGATGTTTGCAGGCAACTTTTGGGACAAGCTGCCACGGTTTCGGATCACTCGCATATTCCCCGAGGCCAACAGAAGTGCTAATGCAATTGCTGCAATTAGGAAGCCAAAGAAAGAAAGTCCGAGTACTTACAAACATTCCCGATGATGATGTTATGAAGCTTTTTAAAGGAGATTGGATTCCTAGAAGTATATCTGTTGCTAGTTTGCTTTCCTAGGCTCCGTCGAACTCCTATGTTTATGTTTCTACAGCCTTCCATTACCAATTTACGCTTTGTTGAGCTCCTATGTTTATGCTTTGTTGAACTCATATTTTTAAATCCCCCATGCAGAGCCAAATTAACGATGAGTGGGGAGGATGGAAACGTATGAAGGGATTCATATTTCTTAAGTTGGCTAAAACTAGTATAACCCTTAATGCCATCTCATTGGCTATTTTCTCTTGTACATATATAGTAGTGTGCACAAAAGCTGAAAGGTTTGAACCTCACAAGATGCTACCAGTTGACCAAAACTCCCGATTTCTCCCGGAATCTATCACTAGAGATATTGATTCTTCAAGGCTGTCGGCGATAGGCTGAAATCAACCCGGAAGAATGGGGTGGCTTGCATGCTTTGATGGAACTTCCGTATGTACAAAATCCCTCAATGGCGGTGTAAGAACGATCTCGGACTACTTGGATCACTCATCAGCAGAGGCGCCTGGTTCTATGAGTTGTCTAGTTTGGACATTGAATTTATCATTGAACGACCCAAGAATTACTCAACTATCTGACTCCTCCGACACATTAGTCAACCTTGAGTACTCATCTTCATAAAAACTGCTTATTGATGAAGAAACCTCCCTACTTCGTCGGAAAATGTAGGTCCCAGGTCGAGCTAAATATATCCTATAAGAAAATCTGGGAAATAGCTTATTCCATTGGAAGCATGGAGAGCCTAGAAGTTTTACGAGCGTGTTCCCTTTCAAATGACGGCGTACTTGCACTCTTGAAACTTCCAGTAAGCTAGGAATGTCTCCGGATCTTTCGGGTAATGAGAGTGTAGGAAAAATGTTAGATAACATGAAAAATAACAATTGTAGGAAATATATTGGAAAAGATGAGAAAAGTAAGATCAATTATCTGATGCGTGCAAATACTATCCTTAGGGATAATTCTGCCCCTCGGAGTACGAAACTCTATGCGTAAGGCTTCTAGCAGCTATTCTTCAAAGATACAACAGACCTTCTTCTATGTCCCGCACTGAATATTAGATAGAACATGAACATCATTATGTGTATAACCCAGCAAATAAGATAATGAAAGAAGGGAAAAACTCTCTTATGTAATGCAAAGTCCTAAGAAGATTGTTTCTTGAAATTCAATTTATATTGAACCAAAATAGAGACGTTGAGAAACCGTTATGAAGCCGTTGTAAAATAATGGAGGGTATGTAAAGAGATAAATTAGCTTGTACACGGTCGTTATAAAGCCATTAGAAAACCGTTACATGACCGTTGCAAGACCATTATAGAATCATTATATATTAATGGAGGACAGAGAACGTTGCTTATGAGACTCTCTCAGAGTCTAAGCTCGTCGGCTCCCGAGCTCGCCAACGTCCGAGCTTGTCATTAGAAAACCGTTACAAAATGAAAACTTTATAGGCAATTATAACTATTATCAAAACTTTTAGAAATACTTCAAAACTACTAAAATATCCAACAATCCCCCCACATATTTCAAAAGTTTTGAAAAGTAAAAAATATAATGTTGGGTTGTTAGAGCACAATGCATCGAAATTGGTGCTTAGTATGCTATGAACCAGCCCTAGAAAGAATGAAAAATAATCCACAAAATCATTGGTGAAGTCCGGAAATTCTATGAACCAAGAATTTTTTTTTGTGAATTATAGTTTTCACCAATCACATAACACTCCCACAAAGTTTGTTGTTTAATGTGGTTTTGCGCTAATAGGCCATGCGCATGCTTGGTTTATTCATATATGTTCAAGAGATTATTGCCAATAATTCTCATAGGAGCGGCCCCACTCCATATTTATATAGGTAATTCAATTAAGTATATTTTGCAGCTAAATACACCACTAAAAATAGCTATGGAATTCATTAAGAGCTTAGGTCAACCTCTTTTTCCTTGCGGTCTTGCACTATTCTCACCTTAGAAGGGACATAAATTTTTATAATGCATCACTAGATGAACAAGTGACTTGTTATTACCCATATGAACCTAATTCATGAGATTGCTAATCGGATAGGTTGGGTTACCATCACCGTTGATTTTCTTCAACTGGCTTGTCCTATTCCCCTCAATGCATAATAAGAGGATTGGCCAAAATTGCTTTTGACTTTACATAGTTGATAGACACAATTCCACCTTTAAGTAGTTACTTTACCACATCACGTTTTAACCGGACATCTCTTTTTATCATTGAAAGCTTTACTCTTATTGCCGCTTTGCAATAGTTATTGCCACTTAGCAATCACAATGCAGACACGCAAGGTGTCGGTTTCAATCCCAAAGGAACATATGCTAAGAAATTTCTCAATTACTCAACCTCATTTTCAAATCTGAGTTTGAGAAACATTTTCCGTTTCCCGAGAATTTGATCAATTCTCGAATCATCAGTATAAGTATTTTCTTTTCTCTTGCCCCTACTAGAATGTCGGAGGATAAAGCACTATGTTTTCACATATATGCTTGGTAGAACATGAGTCTACCACCTATTCTTTCGTATTTGCCACAATATTAGCTTGAGAAATGACCACAACAATAATTTCATCATAATCATCTGCTTCCACCAAGTCAATTTTTGGTTTAGCAGGATTGTCATTTCCCCCACGGTGTTGATTACGTTGAGAAGGGAATGAGGACAATCGAAGAGAGGTTTTCTAGTAAGAAAGTTGTTATTCTTCTTGACGACGTCGATGACAAGAGTCAACAAACTGGACTTTTGGGGCGACGTTGCTTTGCTCCTGGAAGACGGATACTTATAACCACGAGAAATGCAATGGTCCTCCATGCATTCGAAGTAAAATTGACTTATTTTGTTGATGGAATGGATTCCCATAAATCCCTTTAGCTATTTAGCAGACATGCTTTCGGAAGAGATTACCCTCCAATTGAAATATTAGAACAATCCAGGGAAATTGTGAAGATCACCCAAAGTCTCCCATTGCTTCTTGAGGTTATGGGTTCGACTTTATCATTAAGTGGACAAAGAAAAGAAATATGGGATGATTACTTGATGAAGTTGAAAAAAGGAGACATCAAGAGAATCAGAAGCACGTTGATTATAAGTTATGAAGCACTAGATCCTAGTCAGAGACATATATTCCTTGATATAGCTTGTCTTTTCGATGGATATGATAAGAGTACGGTAATGTACATGTGGGAAGATTGTGGTTTATGCCCAACAGAAGGTCTTGAAACTCTTGAGTTGATGTCATTGATTAAAATTAGAGAAGATAATAAGTTGTGGATACATGATCAACTGAAAGACCTGGTAGAGAAATTGTTTTTCGAGAAAGTCATGGGGAATTAGATAAGCGAAGTAGGTTGTGGAATCACAATGACGTGTTGGACATGCTACGAAGGGAGAAGGTAAATCCTGGGTCCGATTTCTTTTGTGCACGAGATATTCTACATCTTAGTAATCAAGGGCACTCTCCCCTCAATGAAAACAATCACAATTTATTCTACATACACGGTTTTAAAATCTCCACATATTTCACAAACATTTTTTAGAATAATAAATTTTGAAAACCGATGTGAGAGCAAACTTAAACATCTTTAGATATGCCAAATTATCTTCATACAAACTTTGCCTTAATTTCAAAGAAGACCCTACATTTTTCTCTTACTTAGCTACCCACCTCCTTCTTTTTCATTAATTTTCTTGTTTGCTCATTTAGAGAAATGAGAAGCTCGAAGCCCTTTGTTTGAAGTTCGAGGATTGGTCAGAATATCGTTCCACTCTTGAAGGATTTGTAGCGCTGCCAAATGTAAGGTTCCTTGGTGTTGATAGCGCTTATGACGATGCCGACAATTTTCTCTCCCAAGCTACACTTCCTTGGCATAACTTGACCATGTTGCCTAAGGACTTTTTCTTGTACGACCAACTCCTTCCAAATTTGAGGTGGCTCTCTTTTCATAATTTTCCTCAGCGAATACTCAAGATAAGAAAATTTTCAGTGTGTAATTTAATCATTCTTGATTTTTCAAGGAGTAAAATCACTCATGATTGGCATGGATGGAGACATATCAAGGTACCCTCAGCTCTAGAGAGGTTTTCCTCTCGTTGTATTCTATTTTCTTGGGGTAACAAATTTATTGACAATTATCTGTGTTGCGTAGAACGGAGAAATTAAAAGTTCTTAACCTTTCGGGGTGTGAGCACTTGATCAAGACTCCTGATTTCTCCGGATTCTTAAAGTTGGAGAGATTGATTCTCAAAAAGTGTGAAAGATTAGCTAAAATCGACTTGTCAATTGGTCTATTAAAGCACTTGGTTTTCTTGAACTTGAACTTCCGTAGTAATCTCCTCGGCTTAAGTACACCCCAAGTGCCATAAGTTGTGTACGGCGCTCACTTTAGTGCCAAAACTTTCAAATCGATCACTTTAGTACTAAGTTTTTGTAACTTCGATCACTTCAGTGCCAAAACTTTCAAAATGATCACTTTAGTGCTAAGTTTTTGTAACTTCGATCACTTAAGTACCAATATTTTTAAAAAACAATCACTTTAGTGTCAAATTCACCGAGTCACGTCATCTCAAATATTAATAAAAAATAGCACATGTCGAATTTTCGGCAAGCCACGTTAAGTGGTCGTTTTTAAAAGAAGTTAGCACTGAAGTGATCGAAGTTACAAAAACTTAGCACTAAAGTGATCGATTTGGAAGTTTTGGCACTAAAGTGAGCGCCGTACACAACTTATGGCACTTGGGGTATACTTAAGCCTAATCTCCTCTATCTACCGGAAGCGTTGCGTAGACTAAATTCTTTGTTAAAGCTTTCATTGGACAAGACAGGAATTACTCACCTACCCAACTCCGGTGGCATTTCATTTGCAAGTAAATATTGACATCTTTCCACAGATAAATAAAATCACTTGTATAAGAAAGTTGTAGTTTTGGTTTGTCCATATATGGTGAATTGGTGGTGATAAAGATGGCATTAGAGAAGAAATCTCCTAAATATTTTTATATCATGCACCTTTTCTTTCTAGCGCGAGGCTGGGTACAAGACAAATTTAGATATAGAATGCTTTACTATACCTCCAAATCACATTTTTCAAAATCTCATTACAATTTATGGTACTTCTTCTATGGATTGATCTTGTGAGGGATCCGGTTGATCGTTCAAAAAGGTTTCGACTTGAAGCGAATCCTCGGACAGCTTGATCGGGGGAGGGGTTCTAACGGTGACTGGGGGCTGGTTGGCTGACGGCGCAAGGAGGTCAGAACCAGTCTTTTTCCACTTCGGTCGGCTAGTAGAACCTTCCCTTGATTGATCCTGGCATTGATTGGGTTTGTGGAACGCGGGACGGCCTACACTAGGATAAACACCAAGATCTGTGTAAGACTTAGTTACCAAAGCCCGAAAAAAAAAAAAAAACAGAAAGATCAGAACTTGCTTGGTGGCGTTCTCCTCTTTGGCGTTCTCGGGGACCCGGTCAGGAAAGCTTCATCAGAATGGTTTCTCGAGTGTTTGGAAAGTAAGGAGTAGCTTTTGGCAGCACCATGAGGAACGGGAAATATAGTCTAGCCCAATCCTGAAGTATCCAGAATGGGCCATAGAAGGTACCACAGGTATTCTCACGTATAGAAAAAGATAACAATGATGAAAATCCCGACCATAGAGGCAACGGTTGTATTGGGATAGGAAGGCGGAACAATTGTCAGAAAGAGGTGGCTGACAGGATGGTACAAAGTTCAAAACAAACCCGCTTGCCGATAAGTTTAAAAGAATTCATACCTTGATTCATTTAAAAGGGGCATCCACTGACACGCAATATTAACTTGGGCTGTGACAAGCAGAAAGGCTCAGGGGACGATGTTAACTTGAAAGCCCACTGCGCTTGGAGCACGTCAGCGTCTAAAAAGTAGGTTGTCCCTATTGAGCGGGTAGGATAGGAAATACTGGTGACGTTGGATGGTCAGCACGCGACATCATGGGATAATGAGAAAAAAGCTAATAGGCTGACCTCTCGAGGGATAAGAGGAAAGGTTGCTAAAGTACATCCAAGAATTTAGGCATAGACTGACATCCTAGAAAGTTGCGGCCACTAGTGATTATTCTTTGTAAGCGACAATAGTCAGAGAAAACACTTTGTAAATGATCCGCAATCAATAATACTTGTAAGTTTTTTCCTACAATTTATTCTATCAGCTCTTTGGTCCTGCCTATCGTACTTTATTTCTTTTATTTGTTTACTTCATATTTTATCGAATCGGCACATAATCCGAATCACTCTAAAAGCCGAAGACCAGAACCTTCGGTGACTTTCGTCGTGGACCACTTCCGGCGAAACAGAACATAATGGGAGGAATGGAATGGTAATCGAATGAAATGAAGTGGAATGGAATGAGAATTATGATTACTCTGTTTGATTGAAGGAAAAATCGTGTGAACAGAATGGCATGAAGATGCTTTTGCTTGGTTTTGCAATATGGATTCTAATGACTTCAATATTCCCTCAAAATTGTAATTTTATCGCACTATAGTATAATTGTTTTTCATAGTTAATTTGCAAAAGAAATATATTTTATCACACTATAGTATAATTGTTTTTCATAGTTATAATGATTTTCCCAAAGTTGATTTTGTTGATGCTACTGCATGCTCTTTTGGAACCCCGCCCGCCTATTGAGACGGTTTAGACTTAATATGAATGTAGCCACTAAAGGCAATCCGGGAATGGTGGGCGTAGGCGATCTTATTCCATAACGATGGAGACTGGTGTTTGTTCTTCAGTACAAGCAGAGCTTTGGACAATGATGAAATTGGCTCGATTCATTTCTCTCGACAAGAACTTACTTAGTACTGCAGAAACCTGGACCATGCTTATAATGGTTCTCCTATGATCTCCCAGCTTCTCACAAAGAATCTTGCAAGCAGTCTATCAAGGTCGGGCGCCTCATATGGGTGTGTATTGTTCAGTGTCATCAAAATCTCATCTTTTGTAGGAAAGCATTGGCTGTGGGGGATACTAGTTTTCCAAGAACGCATCAAATTTTTTATTGACTCTGAGTCTAATATCAGTTTGTGGAATCCAAATTGGAATGGTCTTGATGTGCTTCGCAGCCTTATTGAAGGCCCTCTTGCTAGGGAGGAGGAGGAATTATGAGTCAAGGGTTGAGTAGGGGATGCGTACTTTACAAGAATTGCCTTTGATATCACTGATTACCTGAAGAAACTTGTCACTGGTGTTCCTATTTGCCGCAGGGAAAATCAAGAATATTAGGTTTGTTGGAACTTGGTGTTCTAGAGGCATATTCTGAGAAATTGTGTGGTTATCAAAAAATTCTGCAATGAGCTTGGTGTCCTAAGGGCATGTCTTGCTCATTTGAGCTGCCTATCAAAGGTTGGATTAAATCAGATGTCTGATCGAAGCAATTGTGTGAAAATCCTCGTATCCCGTGGTGTATTCTATTCCCTATGGGACCATGGTCTCTATGAATTGCAAGAAAAAAAACCATGCTTTTGCCAAAGACAGATCATCAATGAAGCCTGTAATGATAAATCTATCAAAAGCTGCTAATATCTTGCTGTCAATGGTAGTAGAATTAAGCAGAAACATGATACTACAGTGCATTTCAGGTGGCTTCCCCTACTGGTTGACTGGTGGAAGTAAATCACCAATGTTGTGGTGGGTGAAGCCTACGGCTGTGCTGGACAAGGAGGCCTGATTTGAGATTAATCACGGCCATCAAAAAATAGGTTTTGCATGTCATTTTGGTACAGAAAACCCAGCTAAGGATGAGTGTAGGGCACTAAAAGATGGCCTTCAACTTGCTCCAGCGTCAAACGTTCAAAAGCTTGAGATTCAGATTGATGATGCAGATCTTGCAAAAGCTTTGTGAACCTGATTGTGGAAAATCCTTCACTAAAACAAGTCTTCGATTTTCGCAGGCAATTTTTGGGACAACTGTAGCAGTTTCGAATCACGCAGATACTCCCGGGAGGCCGACAGATGTGCTAATGCACTTGCTGAAATTGGGAAGCCACAGAAAGGAAGTCTTGTGAGTACTTACAGGCATTCCTGATGATGCTGTTGGGAAGCTTATTTGTCTCATGGAAAAAGGAGAATGGATTCCTAGAACTGTGTGTGTTGCTAGTTAGTTTGCTGTCCTAGGTTTTGTTGAGCTCCTATATGTTCATGTTTTAACAGCATTGTATTACCTAAAAACAAAAAAAGCCCATGCAGAACCAAAATTATCGATGACAGGGGAGGATGGAAACATATGAAGGCAGCACATAACTTAAGTAGGTTAAAACTGGTACAACTACTAAGTCATCTTCATTAGCTACATTCTTTTGAAGAGCTTAGTTTTCTTAGACTTGTGATTTTGTGAACTGCTCTACTGCTTGCCAGAAGGAGACAGATGGTGTCCCCGAGGGCGTCCTCAAAGTCATGGTAAAGAGGGTTTGAGTTAGACATGGCCAAATGGGTTCGGCGGCCCGGAACCGGCTCGAAATCGGCCCGTTGACTAGGCCCACGGTTTTTGGCTGGAATTGGAATCGGCCCTCAAGGGCCGGTTTCGACCCGTTTATTTGAAAAAAAACATAACTGGGGGTGGGCCTGGTGGGGAAAGAGCCCAACGGGCTCTTTGCCCGCTACTCCTCGGCCTGCGGGCCCCCTCAAAGAGCCGTTGCAAATTTTTTTTAAAATAATAATAATAATAATAATAATAATAATAATAATGAATTTTTTTTAGTTCTTCTCTATAAATACCTATCCTCCTCCTTTCATTTTTCTCACAAATCCTCTCAATCCTCCCAAATTCTCTCAATCCGCTCAATTCTCTCAATCCCACCTCAATTCTCTCAATCTGATTTTCGATCAATTCTTTGAAAAATGACAAGTGGAAGCCGAAATACTGAAAATGCTAAGATCGCGATGGGAGATTCCAAATATCTTATTCCTAGATATGATCATTGTGAGTATGCATGTTGGGAAGACGACGATGATAATATCAACGTTGTTCGTATTCCAAATGTCAAGCACGTACCAACATAAGAAAGTCTTCATCCTCCTACTAGCGTCGAAGAAATGTCGACGGCAAATGAGCAGAAACGGAAGGGCCGAGAGAGTACATTCGACTTGTGGCTGCACTTTGACAAAGTACATGATGAAAGCGAAGGTAAGTATAATATAAATTGTAAATATTGTTCGCAAACATACAAATTTACGAAAGAAGGCGGTTAGGGAACATTCCGTCGCCTTCTGATGAAAAAATATCCAACGCAAGCGGGGATCGACGTTACATAACAGCAAATTTCTGCGTACACCAATTCTAATCCTCATCATTTATTCTATTACACAAATGCACTTTATAAACAAACATTAGCTGAATATGTTGCCCTAGATCATGCTCCGTTTATCGCTTGTGAAAATTTTAATTTGAAATATTTGATAAATACTATGTTGGTTCCGCAAGCACCAACTATTCCAAAAAGTATTCTTAAACACGAACTTTTGCATTTTTATAAAAAACAAAGGAAAACTTTTGTAAAATTTTTTGATGAATTCAATGGATGTGTGCATTTAGGTAGCGATATTTGGAGTGATCCTTGGCAAATTCATTCTAATATGGGTGTCATGTGTCATTGGATATGTGACGACTGGACTATTCAAAAAAGACTTATTGTATTTCGAGTTTTTGATAAAAACATTTGGCTCATAATATTTATAGAATAATTAGGCAAGTTTTAGAATAATATAATTTGATAAATAAAGTATTTTCAATTGGTTTTGATAATGCCGCCACAAATACCGCTTCCATTTTAGAATTAGAAAGTATTTGCAAACCCTCTTTTGGCGGACAATTTTTTCACATTAGATGTGTTTGTTATGTTTTAAATTTATGTGTACAAGATGGTTTACGAACTCTTGACACTTCTTTCGCCCCAATAAAAGATGCAATTAAATTTTTATGGAGTCGTGCCCATTTTATGAAAGCATGGGAAAAATTTTGTAAACAACGTGGAAGAATGGCAAAAAAGTTTCCAAAAGATATTCCGACTCCTTGAAATTTTACCTACGAGTTATTTCGTCAAACTTTTCATTACAAAGATTTATTATGTACGCTTATTTCGCAAAATATTTCCGAAATTACTTTATTTCCGCAACATTAGGACGTTTGCAAAAAAAATTTAGATTTGTTAAAAAATTTTAATGATGCTACTAATACTTTATCTGGTATTTATTATCATACTACGCATTTATTTTTAATAGAGTGTGTTAATGTTGGTAGTATTTTTAGTGAATATGAAAAAGATATTGAATTAGATCGGACTATTTTAGTAATGCGAGAAAAATGGTTGCATTATTATTTCTATTTAGTTGGTATTGTTTTTGATCCACGTATTAAATTAGACGGTTTACTATATTATCCGAATGTGTATTATCATGATTGTTTATATTTAGAAGATTCAATAGATATTTCAAATATACAAGGAGATGTTAAAGAATTTATAGTAATATTATATGGAGAATTTTGTAGTAGATATGGTTTAAGTGATTGTGGATCTTTACAATCTATTGTCTCACGAAGCGAAGCTGGTAGTTTACTTAGTAGAGGGTACAATATGCTCAAGAGTAGACAAAAAAAAAGGGGGGGCAACATGTATTACTTCTGAATTAGAAAAATATTTAACCACTCAATTTGAGTTTCGAGATGCAGAACATAGTATAGATTTCAAAATCTTAGAGTGGTGAAAGAGTCACTTAATCGATTACCCAGTTCTCGTCCTCATCGCTCGTGAGATATTAGCAACTCTTTCTTCAACAGTTGCAATTGAACAAGCATTTAGCGTTGAAGAATTAGTTTTGGACTCTCGCCGTTCAAAATTAAGTGCGGAGTCCGTGGAAGCTCAAGCTTGTGTCGATGATTAGACGAAGGCTAGATTTCGACACTAAGAGGAACACGAATTTTTTAGTGAGGATATTGGAGATACCAGCGCCACGGGTACCACAACGGGTAGCGACGATTGACGATAAGGTAAATTGAGGTTATCAAAGGTAAAAGAACTACATGAGTTTTGATTCTTCTATCCCCAAGAAGATATGTATGCGCTTAATGATAATTCATTAAGTTCAAGCCCATTTCTCGTCTTTTTTTTTCCCCACATTTTATTACAATGTATAATTTGATTATAATTTATAATGTATAATTTATAATTTATAATGTTTATTTTATTATTTATTGTTTTAAAATTTAAATTTAAAAAAGGGAACCGGAATCGGCTCGGAATCGGAACCGGCCATGTCTAGTTTGAGTTATTTTCAAGGTTTATTTTTAATTTTAATCATGCAAAACAAACATGTACTTGGAATCGTGGATAATATTTATTTGAATCCATTTTATATCGGAACATCAACAAACATTGCAAGGGATATTTAGAATCATGTTGGGTCATTTCATCACCTACCTGTTAAGATGCATGTGCGAATTGCGCTAAGTTCCGCGTCGGAGAATTGACGTGGTGTGCAACAGTTAATATTTCTCTGTTGGCTCATAACTCATTAACTTAAACTTTGAGTAAATGTCCAAATAGATATGTTGACGGATATTTAGGTTTTGGATTCAAGATGAAAAAAAAAATTGAACCTTCCACAAAAAAGGATCACATATTTTAGGAAACTATTCTTTTTTATTTTCATCATTAGTCTGGATATAATAAAATAATTCTATTTGATTGAATAAGTACCTTATATAAATTGCTTGAATATTTAGTATTCTCTTATTTATTATCAGTAATTACTATTTAAATAGAATACCGTCGTTCGGATTTGAGCGACCTCTCATAGGGTGGGCGTAGAAGATTGGACAACTGCGGTGGCTTAGACAGTCAATTGTCAGGCACGAATCCCAAATGTTTTCGTTGACTTGTATTTTGGACCGATGAACCTTATTCAATGCATTACGTGTGAACGAAAAAGAAAAAAAAAAACTGCATTATCAGCTTTACAGGCTGGAGTGATGGGGCAGGAACGTCTTTTTTGACCAATTCTCGCAAACGGGTCGTTCGATTGTATTGTTGCACTGATTGACTTATTCTTCTTCGACCAAAGCCGAAGCTTCCACAGAGGAGGCGTCAATGTTGAATTAAAGGGTTCCTTGGACCGGGCACTTCCAGATTTGAGGTAAGTGAGTCTCGCCGCCAGATTTTTTTCCTTCTTCTGAGCCCAGTGGACAATGAGTTGATTCTCTCTGCCATGGCTGTTCTAATGAGGTGCGTGGGTTCTCTGGTTTTCGCTTTCTGAAGACGAAGTTGCTCCTGGCTTTCCAAACTTGCCAAAGGGTACTGGCCAGAAAATCGAAGCTTACTGAGGTATGACTGAAATTAAGCAACCAATCTTCCATTCGGGTCGGGCCTTTGAGGTATATATAATTCGAATCTTCAGTGCAGGGTCCGTCCATACTCGACTGGTCCAGGGGCAGTGCAAGTTTCTACAAATCGCAGGTAACATCTCCGACTATGTTTATCTTTAGCAAAATTCCCTTAGTGGGTAGTGCATTTTGACAAATATCCCTCAAGAAAATTTTGATTTTTTGGGGCTTGTATTAGTCCTCCGGATCCTGCGACTGGTTTTGCTGAATCGGTGCGAGTCTGGTGCTTCATTTTCTCTGCGACTGGTTGCAATGGAAGGGCGCGACTATGAAGTGTTTTTGAGCTTTAGAGGACTGGACACGCGCAAGGGCATCACCGATCATCTCTACACCCGTCTCCGAGAAGCAGGGGTCCGTGCATATAGAGACGATGAAGATCTCCACACCGGTGAAGAGATCGGCCCGGATCTCTTGGGAGCGATTGAGCAATCGAAGATCTCCATACCCATCTTGTCCAAAAGTTATGCTTCCAGTAAATGGTGTCTTATGGAGCTGACTAAGATGGTGGAGTGTAGGAAAAGGAAGGGGCAGATAATCATGCCCATTTTCTACTATGTCGAACCATCCGAGCTTCGATACCAAACCGGGTGTTGTGGCGAGGCCTTGCTTGTGCACGAAAATAGGAAGCGAGTGGACGATGAGACCATCGGAAAGTGGAGAGCTGCTCTCAATGTGGTCGGAGGGTTAAAGGGATGGAACATAGAAAACGTGGCTAACAGGTTCCTAATTATCTTATCGTGTCTCTCTTTCTTATCAACCTAACAACAATCCGTTGCAGTTGTGTGATTGTGTCATTGAAATGAGCAGACATATTATCATTCGTCAGAATTAACTTATGTGGTGTGCTGCAAATGATTGGATCACGGTTCGAAGCACTTGAGACGTGTACTATATGCTAATGATAAAGTTTTTCTTGAGAAGGAGAAGCCTGTTTACACATCTAAAGCACCCGTAGACATCATCAGCCCTTTTTTTCTTATTCGCAAGATGTAGTGATCACCTACTATACTTTGATGGTTGCATCACTGTTCGTCAGAATTAACTTATGTGGTGTGCTGCAAATGATTGGATCACGGTTCGAAGCACTTGAGACGTGTACTATATGCTAATGATAAAGTTTTTCTTGAGAAGGAGAAGCCTGTTTACACATCTAAAGCACCCGTAGACATCATCGGCCCTTTTTTTCTTATTCGCAAGATGTAGTGATCACCTACTATACTTTGATGGTTGCATCACTGTTCGAGTACTGCACAAGGTTTGAGCACTGGCTAGCAAGTCCAAAATTTTGTTCCTTCTGTTGAATGAATTTAGTATTTTCCGTTAGCATTTCCTGTTGCATCCACTGGCTTCCAGAGACTGCTATCCATTCCTGATGTCATATATTTCGACTTGTCTATTCTAACTTCCTTTTCTACTTTGCCTTGGTCTTTCTCATTGTTTTTTGGTTAGGCACGAAGGACAACTAGTTACAAAGGTCGTTACCACGGTTTTAAGTGAGCTGAAGAAGGCTTATTTGGAGGTTTTTGACTTCTTGGTTGGTATTGACGACAGTGTGAAAGAGGTGTTGGGGATGATAGACAGTGATAAGGATGATGTAAAGATTGTGGGAATCCACGGAATGGGTGGCATCGGAAAAACTATTCTTGCCAAGGTAGTCTACAACCAGCTTTCTCAGGAGTTTGCTTACACTTGTTTCCTTGGTGATGTTAGAGATACTTCAAACTCGAAAGGACTTGTGTATTTGCAAAACCGACTAATTTCAAATCTCTCAAAGCAGACACTTCCAAGTGTTGATTACGTAGAGAAGGGAATGAGGACAATCGAAGAGAGGTTTTCTAGTAAGAAAGTTCTTATTCTTCTTGACGACATCAATGACAAGAGTCAACTAGTTGCACTTTTGGGGAGGCGATGTTGCTTTGGTCACGGAAGCCGGATACTTATAACCACGAGAGATGCAATGGTTCTCCGTGCATGCAAAGTAAAATTGACTTATTTAGTTGAGGGAATGGATTTCCATAGATCCCTTCAGCTATTTAGCAAGCATGCTTTGGGAAGAGATCACCCTCCAATTGAAAAATTGGAACAATCGAGAGAAATTGTGAAGATCGCCCAAGGTCTTCCGTTGCTTCTTGAGGTTATGGGTTCTACTTTATATTCACGTGGACAAAGCAAAGAAATGTGGGACGATTACTTGACGAAGTTGAAAAAAGGAGACATCGAGAGAATCATAAGTAATTTGATGATAAGTTATCAAGGACTAGATCCTAGTCAGAGGCAAATATTCCTTGATATAGCTTGTTTTTTTTCTGGATATGATAAGAGTACGGTAATGTACATGTGGGAAGACTGTGGTTTATGCCCAACTGAAGGTATTGAAACTCTTGAGTTGATGTCATTGATTAAAATTGGAGAAGATAATAAGTTGTGGATGCATGATCAGGTGAAAGACCTTGGTATAGAAATTGTTCGTCAAGAAAGTCATGGGGAATTAGATAAGCGTAGTAGGTTGTGGAATCACGGTGAAGCGTTGGACATTCTACGAAGGGAAAAGGTAAATCCTGGGTTCGATTTCCTCTGCGCACGAGAAACCGCATTTTAGTAATCGTGGGCACTCTCCCCTCAATGAAAACAATCACAATTTTTCGTACGTACACAGTTTTAAAATCTCCACATATTTCACAAACATTTCTTAGATTTCTAAATTTAAAGTTTCAAAACCGATGTGAGAGCAAACTTAAACATCTTTGGATACGCCAAATTATCCTCATACTAACTTTGCCTTAAATTCGAAGGAGACCCCACATTTTTCTCTTAATTAGCTAACCGCCTCCTTCTTTTTCATTAATTTTCTTGTTTGCTCATTTAGAGAAATGAGAAGCTTGAAGCTCTCTGTTTGAAGTTTGAGGATCGGTCAGAGTATCGTTTCACTCTTGAAGGATTTGCGGCGCTACCAAATGTAAGGTTCCTTGGTGTTGATAGCGAACCCCTTGCTTATGACGAAGTCGACCGTATTCGCTCCCAAGCTACACTTCTTTGGCATAACTTGACCAAGTCGCCCAAGGACTTTTTATTGTGCGACCGACTCCTTCCAAATTTAAGATGGCTCTCTTGGCATAATTTCCCTCGGCGAGTACTCAAGATAAGAAAATTTTCGGTGTGTAATTTAGTCATTCTTGATTTTTCAAGGAGTAAAATCACTCACGATTGGGACGGATGGAAACATATCGAGGTACCCTCGGCTCTAGATAAGTTTCTTATTGGTGTATATGTTTTCTTCTTGTGAAAAATTTAGCGACATTTGTCTTACCGTGTTGCAGAGAGCAGAGAGATTGAAAGTTCTTAACCTTTCGGGGTGTAATCACTTGGTCAAGACTCCCGATTTCTCCGGATTCTTAAAGTTGGAGAGATTGATTCTTGAAAAGTGTGAAAGATTGGGTGAAATCGACTCGTCAATTGGTCTATTGGAGCACTTGGTTTTCTTGAACTTGAACTTCTGTAGTGAGCTCCGCCTTCTACCACAAGCGTTGGGTGGACTGCCGCCTCTCAGAGAACTTCTCCTCGATGGGACTTCCATACGAGAAATTCCCGATTGGTGGGGTATGGAGAACCCGGAGAATCCTCATGTTCAGATTTCACCATCGGTAAGAGCCGGGGATTCACTCAATTGTCTAACCTCATTGTTGAAGCTTTCGTTGGCCGATGCAGAAATTACTCACCTACCCGACTCCATTAGAGCGCCGACAAACCTTGAAAGCTTATCTTTGAATGAATGCTCGAAAATGGGCGGACTTCCCCACTCCATTAATGAATTACGATCATTGACTCGGTTGGATCTATTGGAAACCGGAATCACAGAGCTCCCCGACTCTATGGTAAGTCTAGAGAATCTGGAAGAGTTGAAATTATCGTGGATGGAAGCGTCATGGTGTCTCTCTCGCCCGCCCGAACTTCCCGTAAGCTTGACTTCTCCGACAATCATGCATCCAAATTTGACAACAATTCCCGATCTTTCAAGCCTGATCAATCTGAAACGGTCGTTACTAGCGACGGAATTGCCCGATATCTCTAGCCCATCCGAGTTGGTGCAACTACAAGATCCCATGCTTTGGTGGATTGGGAGGCTATCCAAATTGGAAGTCTTGACGCCGATGATCCCACGCATGACTAACCTGTCTCCCGAGCTAAGTGCGCTTCCTCACTTGAAGTCTCTTCATCTTAATAGATGCGAGGCTCTGGGATGCATTCCGCAGATTCCCTCGAGCGTCTCAAAGCTTTATGTCGTAAAGTGTCCGTCTCTCACCACACTTGATATCTCCAATTTGAGGAACCCGTCGGAACTCTATGTCATTGCTACACCCGTGGTGGATCTCTTTGGGCGTGAAATTTTAGACAATCTGCTTGCATGGAAGATAGAAACAAGTGAGGACTACAATGACCAAGAACTGGAAGATAGTTTGGGGCGAATGGTGTTTGAACAGCATGGGTTCGCAAAACTTTTGCCCCCGCTCTAGATTTGCCTCCGTCAAGCCGAAAGATTATGAGTTTGATCTCAAGGATACAATTTGAAAATTGTATTAGAAGATATCCTACATGTCTGGATTTTTTGATACACTTGAAAGATTTTCTCTCTCTACTTTCTTTGACGAACCATGTAAATGAACAAGTGAAGATGATTACATGATGCGTCAAGTAAGTAAAGAGCGCGCGAGATTGAGCCACGTGAAACTGGACCTAACAAAAGTCCAATAGTTATAAACTCATCTAGAAATTTTGTTGAAACATAAGATATTCTTCATAGTTTTAATAGACATTACAATATGCATACATAATGGCAGGTAAATACAACTAAATGCAACTTAGAGTCTCATCAGTTTTCCATTTATGAGATTTCTTTAAGATCTTCAATTTTGTATGTATTAACCGCATTCTCTAAAGATAAATATTTCAATTGGTTTTTTGCCGGACCAAAAGATATACCCGTCCATACGTGTCCATCCGTGCAACGTACAAACATCTCTCTGGTAAATACATAAAAGTGAGTAAAGCTCGCGTGATGTTACACCACATGGTGTATGTTCATGTCCGAGCTTTACCCCATGCTTTGGTTTTGAAGGTCACTTCAACATATGGCTCGTGATTTTTCAAAAATAAGGAACAAATTGAGGGATTGACGAGTTTTATGATTAAAAAACTGTATATATGCTCGTCATGACACAATATTTTTTATGTATAACAAAGTAATTGATGGCCTTTATGTTTAAAGTGTTACATGGATACAAATTATGAAAAAATATTTTATAATATTTCACTAGTAAAAAATATCTAACGATAATAATAAATAACTTCACATTCACATTTGTAACAAACAAACTAGATAAATAGTACTTAAATCAGCAAGATACTTACTGGGAGTAGAACAATATAGAAAAGCCTTTTGTCGCTACTAGACCATGGTTTTGGAGGATTAATGAAATTAAAACGATGAAATATCCGAATACAATAAAAATAAAACGTACTAATGGTAAATAAGGGAATAAAAATTATCTACCGATGAAATATTTCATCAGCACTTTGGTTTGTTGGGATTTTTGAAAAGTGGTTGTCTTTGTTTGAATTCTACACATGGAATTGCAAAGAGCGGGAATCCCCTTCCGGGTAGTAATGAAAATTGGACGTGGTCGTGGAAGGCCGATACTACGTACTACTAGAACTAAGCATTTTATGTGGCTTGTTATTAATCGTAACAGCGAAGAGAAAGATCCTAAGCATATTCTGAGAAACTGCGAGGTTGCCAAAAGATTCTGGAATGAACTTCTTGTCCTAGAGCCATGTCTTGCTCCTTTGAGCTGCCCATCTAAGATTGGACCAATCTAAGCAATTGCATGAAAATCATCTATAGCGCGGCGTATTCTATTCCACGTGGACCGTGGTCTCTATGGATTGTTAGAAGCAACCACGCTTTCGGCAATGACGGATCATCAACGAAACCCGTAATGACATGTCTGTCAAAAGCGGCTGAATATCTTGTTGTCGATGGTAATAGAATTAACCAGAAACACAATCCTACAGTGCATTTCAGGTGGCTTCCACCGCCGGTTGACCGGTGGAAATAAATCACCGATGGTGCGGTGGGTATAGCCTTCGGATGTCTTGAAGGAGGAGGCCCGATCTGAGACAATCACGGCCATCGGAAAATTGGGTTTGCGTGTCATTTTGGTATCTAAAACCCAGCCGAGGCCGAGTGTGGGGTACTAGAAGACGGCATTCAACTTGCACTCGGGGTCAAATGTACAAAAGCTTGAGATTCGGATTGATGGTGCGGATTTTGTGAAAGCTTTCTGAACCGGATTATGGAAAATCCTTTAATTAAAACGAGTCTTTGATGTTTGCAGGCAACTTTTGGGACCAGCTGCCACGGTTTTGGATCTTGCGCATATTCCCCGAGGCCAACAGACGTGCTAATGCAATTGCTGCAATTAGGAAGCTAAAGAAAGAAAGTCCGAGTACTTACAAACATTCCCGACGATCTTGTTATGAAGCTTTTTAAAGGAGATTGGATTCCTAGAATCGTATCTGTCGCTAGTTTGCTTTCCTAGGCTCTGTCGAACTCCTATGTTTATGTTTCTACAGCCTTCCATTACCAATTTACGCTTTGTTGAGCTCCCGTGTTTATGCTTTGTTGAACACATATGTTTAAATCCCCCATGCGGGGCCAAATTAACGATGACCGGGGAGGATGGAAACGTATGAAGGAATTCATATTTCTTAAGTTGGCTAAAACTAGTATAACTCTTAATGCCATCTCATTGGCTATTTTCCCTTGTACACATATAGCACTGTGCACAAAAATTGAAAGGTTTGAACCTCACAAGATGCTACTGGTTGACCAAAACTCCCGATTTCTCCCCGAATCTATCACTAGAGATATTGATTCTTCAAGGCTCACAACAATAGGCTGAAATCGACCCATCAACTGCTCAATTGAAGAGCCTAGTACTCGTAGACTTGTGGTTTGGTCATCTGCTCTACTACTTGCCGGAAGAACGGGGTGGCTTGCATTCTTTGACAGAACTTCCGTATGTACAAAATGTTGGGACTTTGGTTTTAAAGACCCATAAAAAGCTGAATGAGAAATGAAGGTTCGTAACCCTTCATCAGAGTTGTTCGATTCGTATCCCTTCATGAAGGTTCGTAACCCTTCATCGGAGTTGTTCGGTTCGTGTCCCTTCATGAAAGTTCGTAACCGTTCATCAGAGTTGTTCGGTTCGTGTCCCTTCATGAAGGTTCGTAACCCTTCATCAACCGTACAAATTTGTGACTCTTCGTCGACGTTCACAACCTTTCGTTCATGACTCTTCGCATCATTGTTTATAAATAGAGCATTGACCGTCGCATTAGAAAGTACCGCCATTTTTTCGTCATTCTCATTTCACTTTCATCATTTGTGCGATTATTCTACGAAGTGCGTTCGAAGGTTTCCCCCGAAGAAGTACCGCTTCAAAGGAAAGGCGATTCGTTCTATCCTGGGAGGCAATTGTCCAACAACCTTGGGTACCGATTGAGGGGGCAAATTTGTCTTAAGAACACAACGCTATTTCGTTGGGCTCGGATCATTCATCTACATTCAAATTACTCACTTGTGTTTGGATTCGGGTTTGTCGATTAACCTTATTTTACATATACGGACATATATAGGCGACAACAATCTTAAGACAAATTTTTGTTTATATTCTCGGTATTTGTTGCTTTGTTCGTATAGTTGCTTTCTTTTGAATAAATTCTGCTTTCGTATTAGAAATGGCATCAACATCGATAACTCCTACGCATATTCCGTCCGTTCCGACTCATGGAGAAAAGCCAGAAAAGTTCAATGGAACTGATTTCAAGAGATGGCAAATGAAGATGTTGTTCTATCTCACGACTTTGAAATCGGCTAGGTTCCTCAATGAGGATGCTCTTAAGTTGGCTGAAGGAGAGGTAGACAAGGAAAGGTTTGTTGCAGTAGATGCGTGGAAGCATTCTGACTTTACGTGTTGTAACTACATCCTTAATAGTCTCGACAATTCCCTCTACAATATTTATAGTCCACTGAAAACGGCTAAAGAATTATGGGAAAGTCTTGATAAGAAGTACAAAACAGAAGATGCTGGATTGAAGAAATTCATCGTCGGTAAATTTCTGGACTTCAAGATGGTAGATCATAAAACCCTCTTAAGTCAAGTTCGGGAACTTCAAGTAATCATGCATGACATTCATGCTGAAGGTATGATTTTAAGCGAATCATTTCAAGTGGCTGCTTTCATTGAAAACTCGCCACCGTCTTGGAGAGACTTCAAAAATTATCTCAAACACAAGAGAAAGGAATTGTCACTTGAAGACTTGATTGTTTGATTGAGAATTGAGGAAGACAATAGGCTCTCTGAAAAGAAAGTTGGCAAGAATCTGGAGGTTTCAAGGGCCAATGTTGTTGAAGAAGGCTCAAAACCCAACAAGAAGAGAAAAATGCCTAACAAGTCCGGAGAGGGATTCACCCAAGGCCTGAAGAAGTTCGTTGGCAAGTGCTTTAAGCGTGGAAAGTCCGGACATCGAGCCAAAGACTGCAGAGCCAAGAAAAGACAGAAAACTCGGGCGAATGTGGTGGAACAGATTTCCAATGACGTTGATGATATCAATCTTACTGCTATGATATCCGAATGCAACATGGTGGGAAACCCTAAGGAGTGGTGGATTAATACTGGAGCAACTCGTCATATTTGTGCAAACGGATCGATGTTCTCGTCCTACACTACTGTGGGGGGTGATGAAAAACTCTATATGGGTAATTCATCAACCTCTAAGGTTGAAGGTGTTGGAAAGATTGGTCTGAAAATGACATCTGGAAAAATTGTGACACTAAATAATGTTCTGCATGTGCCGGATGTTCGCAAGAATTTAGTGTCCGGATCTCTCCTAAGTAAGAATGGCTTTAAGTTGATTTTTGTATCTTATAAGTTTGTACTCTCCAAGAATGAGATGTATGTAGGAAAGGGTTATCTGAGTGATGGTTTGTTCAAGATGAATGTAATAACTGTTGTATCCGAGGATGATATGAATAAAGTTGCTTCTACTTATGTGCTTGAGTCTCCTAATATTTGGCATGCTAGACTAGGACATGTTAATTATAAATTCATAAAGAAATTAATGAGTATGGGACTATTGCCGAAGTCCGATCGTCCAAGTGAAAAGTGCCAAGTGTGTGTTGAATCTAAATTTTCTAAGCCTCCTTTTCATTCTATAGATAATAGAATCACAGAACCTTTAGATTTAATACACACAGATATATGTGATATGAAATCAATACCGTCAAGGGGTGGTAATAAGTACTTTATCACATTTATAGATGATTGCTCAAGGTATTGTTATGTTTATTTGCTTAGTAGCAAAGATGAGACAGTTAATGCTTTTAGAACTTATAAATCTGAAGTTGAAACTCAGTTAAATAAGAAAATTAAAATGATAAGAATGATAGAGGAGGTGAATATGAATTTCCTTTTGAGGAAATATGCTTTGAGTTTGGCATCATTCACCAATTCACCGCTCCTTATACACCGCAATCGAATGGTGTGGCAGAAAGGAAAAATCGATCTTTAAAAGAAACAATGAATGCATTGTTGAATAGTTCTAGTTTACCGCAGAATTTGTGGGGGGAAGCTATTTTGACAGCAAATTTTATTTTAAATAGAGTACCCCACAAAAAGGACACAACAAACTCCTTATGAGAAGTGGAAAGGCGGAATGCCTAACTTGAATTATCTTAAGTGTGGGGGTGTTTAGCTAAGGTTGCTATTCCTAATCCTAAAAAGGTTAAGATAGGACCAAAAACTATTGACTATATTTTTATCGGATGTGCTTAGAATAGCAATGCATATCGGTTTCTTGTTCATAAGTCGGAGATCCTAGATATACATGTTAATACAATCATTGAATCAAGGGACGCTTCGTTCTTTGAAAATATATTTCCGTATAACATAGTATATGAACCAATTGAGAATAATAAGAGGTCTCGAGATACTATATCTAGAAGTGATCCAATGGAGGATGAACCTAGACGTAGTAAAAGACAAAGGACTTCCACGTCTTTTAGACCTGATTTTTTAACGTATCTCTTAGAAAATGAGCCTCGGACATTCAAAGAAGGCGTGACATCGCCAGAAGCCCCATTCTGGAAAGAAGTCGTCAATAGTGAAGTCGAATCCATCTTGTCAAATCATACTTGGGAATTGGTTGACCTTCCTCCCGGTAATAAACCACTACAAAGCAAGTGGATTTTCAAAAGGAAAATGAAAGCAGATGGTACTATTGATAAGTATAAGGCTAAGCTTGTGACAAAAGGCTATAAGCAACGAGAAGGCCTTGATTATTTTGACACTTATTCACCTGTCACGAAAATTACATCTATACGAATGTTAATTGCTATAGCAGCTATGTACGGGTTTGAAATCCATCAAATGGATGTCAAAATAGCTTTTCTAAATGGGGATCTAGAAGAAGAAATATATCTAGAACAACCAGAAGGGTTCGTTGTTCCAGGACAAGAGAAGAAAATATGTCGGCTTATCAAGTCACTCTATGGGTTGAAACAAGCACCAAAACAATGACATGCTAAATTCGATCAAGTAATGTTGTCGAATGGTTTTAAAATTAATGAGTGCGGTAAATGTGTATATGTTAAGAGCACTTATAATAGCTTTGTCATTTTATGTCTCTATGTAGACGACATGCTTATAATGGGCAGCGATAGCGAGGTCGTCAAGGCAACCAAACGCATGCTTACAAGCAAATTTGATATGAAAGACATGGGGGCTGCATATGTTATTTTAGGAATTAAAATCCTCAAAACATTTGAAGGATTAGCACTATCACAGTCTCACTATATAAAAAATATTCTTGAAAAGTGCAAGAATCTAGATATCGTACCAGTAAAAACTCCGATAGATATTAATCTACATCTTTCAAAGAATACCGGTGAAAGCAAGGCTCAAAATGAGTATGCTAGTATACTAGGCAGTTTAATGTATGTCATAAACTGTACTAGGCCGGACATATCTTGTCTTGTGAGCAAGCTAAGTCGATTTACTGTTAGTCCAAATGAAAATCATTGGAGAGCTATGAAACGTGTATTGGGCTATTTGAAACATACTGAAAATTATGCTTTACATTACACAGAGTATCCTGCGGTACTTGAAGGATACTGTGATGCAAATTGAATAACCGGCACAAGGGACACAAAATCCACAAGTGGGTATGTGTTTACACTTGGTGGGGGAGCAGTGTCTTGGAAATCGTCCAAACAAACTTGTATTGCGAGGTCTACTATGGAAGCAGAATTTATTGCTTTGGACAAAGCCGGTGAAGAAGCAGAGTGGCTTCGAAATTTCTTAGAAGACATTCCTAATTGGCCTAAACCTGTGCCGGTTGTGTGTATTCATTGTGATAGTCAAGCGGCAATAGGTAGGGCAAGGAATGTCATGTATAACGGTAAGTCTCGACATATACGTCGAAGGCATGATACTGTAAGACAACTACTCTCTAGTGGAATTATTACAATTGATTATGTGAAGTCAAAAGATAATATAGCGGATCCATTAACAAAAGGCCTAACTAGAAATACGGTTGTGAAAACATCAAGGGAAATGGGTTTAAGGCCTATAAAATAAGGCATCATAGTAGAAACCTTACCTAGTTGATTGGAGATCCCAAGATCTAGGTTCAAAGGGACAACCAAGTTATGCAGGCGGTGTAGAGTCTTGTTAATTTTTACTCATTCCCGTATGAAGACAGTACTAATATATGGAGGTTAAGCGTAAGCTTTTAATGATTCTGAATCGGGTATGTGATATACCACATATTCAGAAATCACCTATGTGAGTGTGAAGTGAGGGCCGCTTTTGTGAGAATTTGAAAGGCCGAATTCTTTAAAGCACTTATGAAACCAGGTGGTGTTCATGGCCAAAATGAACATAACAGTGAGAACCAACTTTGTTCGAGAGATAATTGTGTGATTTCTATTGTCTAGGCTTACATCAAAGGTCGACGGTTCAAGGACATCAAGTCTCTTGATTGACCAAGTAAGTCCGATAGGTCTCACTAGGGAAAGTTCAAAGTTTCAGACTACTTATCCCGATGCAATCATCTCTCATTGAATAATCGCATACTGCATCTCATGCATTTACGAAGAGTCGTGACAACTGAATTTCTCATTCATGTGGGGGATTGTTGGGACTTTGGTTTTAAAGACCCATAAAAAGTTGAATGAGAAATGAAGGTTCATAACCCTTCATCAGAGTTGTTCGGTTCATGTCCCTTCATGAAGGTTCGTAACCCTTCATCAACCGTACGGATTTGTGACTCTTCGTCGACGTTCACAACCTTTCGTTCATGACTCTTCGCATCATTGTCTATAAATAGAGCATTGACCGTCACATTAGAAAGTACTGCCATTTTTTCGTCATTTTCATTTCACTTTCATCATTTGTACGATTATTCTACAAAGTGCGTTCGAAGGTTTCCTCCGAAGAAGTACCGCTTCAAAGGAAAGGCGATCCGTTCTATCCTGGGAGGCAATTGTCCAACAACCTTGGGTACCGATTGAGGGGGCAAATTTGTCTTAAGGACACAACGCTATTTCGTTGGGCTCGGATCATTCATCTACATTCGGATTACTCACTTGTGTTTGGATTCGGGTTTGTCGATTAACCTTATTTTACATATACGGACATATATAGGCGACAACACAAAATTCCTCAATGGTGGTGTAAGAACGATCTCGGACTACTTGGATGACTCATTAGCAGGGGCGCTTGGTTATATGAGTTGTCTAGTTTCGACATTGAATTTATCATTGAATGACACAAGAATTACTCAACTATCTGACTCCCCCGACACATTGGTCAACCTTGAGTACTCATCTTCTTAAAAACTGCTTATTGATGAAGAAACTTCCCTACTTTGTCAGAAAATGCAGGTCCCGGACTGAGCTAAATATATCCTATATGAAAATCTGGGAAATAACTTATTCCATTGGAAGCATTGAGAGCCTAGAAGTTTTACGAGCGTGTTCCCTTTCGGATGACGGCGTACTTGCACTCTTGAAACTTCCAATAAGCTAGGAATGTCTCCGGATCTTTCAAGTATTGAGAGTCTAGGAAAAATGTTAGATAACATGAAAAATAACAATTGTAGAAAATATATTGGAAAAGATGAGAAAAGTAAGATCAATTGTCCGATGCGTGCAAGCACTTCCTTAATGATAATTCCGCCCCTGGGAGTACAAAACGCGATGCGCAAGGCTCCTAGCAGCTATCCTTCAAAGATATAACAGACCTTCTTCTATGTCCCGTACTAAATATTAGATAGAGCACGAACAACATTATATGTATAACCCAACAAATAAGATAATGAAAGAAGGGAAAAACGCTCCTATGTAATCCAAAGTCCTAAGAAGATTGTTTCTTAAAATTCAATTTATATTCAACCAAAATAGAGGCGTTGAGAAACCGTTATAAAGCCGTTGTAAAATAATGGAGGTATATAAAGAGATAAATCACCTTGTATATGGTCGTTATAAAGTCGTTAGAAAACTGTTACATGACGGTTGCAAGACCATTATACAACCGTTATATATTAATGGAGGACAGAGAACGCTGCCTATGAGACTCTCTCAAAGTCTAAGCTCGTCGGCTTCCGAGCTCGCCAACGCCCGAGCTTGTCCTTAGAAAACCGTTACAAAATGAAAATTTTATAGGCGATCATAACTATTATCAAAGGTTTTAGAAATACTTCAAAACTACTCAAATATCCAACAATCCCCCACATATTTCAAAAAGTTTTGAAAAGTATAAAAAATAAAAAACAATGCTGAGTTATTAGAGCACAATGCATTGAAACTAGTGCTTATTAGGCTATGAACCAGCCCTAGAAAGAATGAAAAATAATCCACGAAATCATTGATGAAGTCCAAGCATTCGATGAACCAAGAATTCCTTTTTGTGAATTATAGTTTTCACCAATCACATTCCACTCCCACAAAGTTTGTTGTTTAACGCGGTTTGCGCTAGTAGGCCATGCGCGTACTTGGTTTATTCATAAATGTTCTAGAGATTATTGTCAATAATTCTCATAGGAGCGGCCCTACTCCATACTTATATAGGTGATTCAATTAAGTATATTCTGCGGCTAAATACACCACCAATAATAGCTATGGAATTCATTAAAAGCTTAGGTCAACCTCTTTTTTCTTGTAGTCTTGCACTATTCTCACCTTAGAAGGGACATAAATTTTTATAATGCATCACTAGATCAACAAGTGACTTGTTATTACCCATATGAACCTAATTCATGAGATTGTTAATCACATAAGTTGGGTTACCATCACCATTGATTTTCTTCAACTGGCTTGTCCTATTCCCCTCATTGCATAATAAGAGGATTGGCCAAAATCACTTCTAACTTTACATAGTTGATAGACACAATTCCATCTTTAAGTGGCTACTTTACCACATCACGTCTTAACCGAACGTCTCTTTCTATCATCAAAAGCTTTACTCTTATTGCCGCTTTACAATAGTTATTGCCACTTGGCAATCACAATGCAGACACATAGGGTGTTGATTTCATTCTCAAAGGAACATATGCTAAGAAATTTCTCAATTACTCAGCCTCATTTTCAAATCTGAGTTTGAGAAACGTTTTCCTTTTCCCGATAATTTGATCGGTTCTCAAATCACCAATATAAGTATTTTCTTTTCTCTTGCCCCTACTAGAATGTTAGAGGATAAAGCACTATGTACCACCTATTCTTTCGTATTTGCCACAATATTGGCTTGGGAAATGACGTAACAATAATTTCATCATAATCATCTGCTTCCACCAAGTCGAGTTTTGGTTTAGTAGGATTGTCATTTCCCCCACAGTGTTGATTACGTTGAGAAGGGAATGAGGACGATCGAAGAAAGGTTTTCTAGTAAGAAAGCTCTTATTCTTCTTGACGACGTCGATGACAAGAGTCAACTAACTAGACTTTTGGGGCGATGTTGCTTTGCCCCTGGAACTGGATACTTATAACCAGGACAAATGAAATGGTTCTCCATGCATTCGAAGTAAAATGGACTTATTTAGTTGATGGAATGGATTCCCATAGATCCCTTCAGCTATTTAGCAAACATGATTTCAGACGAGACTACCCTCCAATTGAAAAATTGGAACAACCTAGGGAAATTGTGAAGATCGCCCAAGGTCTCCCGTTGCTTCTTGAGGTTATGGGTTCCACTTTATCATTACGTGGACAAAGAAAAGAAATATGGGATGATTACTTGATGAAGTTGAAAAAAGGAGACATCAAGAGAATTAGAAGCACGTTGATGATAAGTTATGAAACATTAGATCCTAGTCAAAGACAAATATTTCTTGATATAGCTTGTCTTTTCGATGGATATGATAAGAGTACGGTAATGTACATGGGGGAAGACTGTGGTTTATGCCCAACGGAAGGTCTTAAAACACTTCAGTTGATGTCATTGATTAAAATTAGAGAAGATAATAAATTGTGGATGTATGATCAACTAAAAGATCTTGGTAGAGAAATTGTTTTCGAGAAAGTCATGGGGAATTAGATGAGAGAAGTAGGTTGTGGAATCACAATGACGTGTTGGACATACTACGAAGGGAGAAGGTAAATCCTAGGTCCGATTTCTTTTGTGCACAAGATATTCTACATCTTAGTAATCAGGGGCACTCTCCCCTCAATGAAAACAATCACAATTTATTCTACATACACGGTTTTAAAATCTCCACATATTTCACAAACATTTCTTAGGATACTAAATTTTCAAAACCGATGTGAGAGCAAACTTAAACATCTTTAGATACGCCAAATTATCTTCATACAAACTTTGCCATAAATTCAAAGAAGACCCTACATTTTTCTCTTAATTAGCTACCCGCCTCCTTCTTTTTCATTAATTTTCTTGTTTGCTCATTTAGAGAAATGAGAAGCTTGAAGCCCTTTGTTTGAAGTTTGAGGATCGGTCGGTGTATCGTTTCACTCTTGAAGGATTTGCAGCGCTACCAAATGTAATTTTCCTTGGTGTTGATAGCGAACCCCTTGCTTATGACGAAGCCGACCGTGTTCGCTCCCAAGCTACACTTCTTTTGTATAACTTGACCACGTCGCCTAAGGACTTTTTACTGTGTGACTAACTCCTTCCAAATTTAAGATGGCTCTCTTGGCATAATTTCCCTCGGCGAGTACTCAAGATAAGAAAATTTTTGGTGTGTAATTTAGTCATTCTTGATTTTTCGAGGAGTAAAATCACTCATGATTGGCACGGATGGAAACATATCAAGGTACCCTCAGCTCTAGATAGGTTTTCTAATTAGTGTATATGTTTTCTTGGTGTGACAAATTTACCGACATTTATCTTACTGTGTTGCCGAGAGCAGAAAAATTGAAATTTCTTAACCTTTCGGGGCGTAATCACTTGATCAAGACTCCTGATTTCTCCGGATTCTTAAAGTTGGAGAGATTGATTCTTGATCGGTGTGAAAAATTGACTGAAATCGACCAGTCAATTGGTCTGTTGGAGCACTTGGTTTTCTTGAACGTGAACTTCCGTAGTGAGGTCCGCCTTCTACCACAAGCGTTGGGTAGACTAACTTCTTTGTTGAAGCTTTCTTTGGACGGTACAAAAATTACTCACCTACCCAACTCCATTGGAGCGCGGACAAACCTTGAAAGCTTATCGTGGACTGGATGCTGGGGAATGGGCGGACTTCCGCACTCCATTACCGAATTACAATCATTGACTCGGTTGGATCTATGGGATGCGATAATCATGGAGTTCCCCGACTCTATGGAAAGTCTAGAGAATCTTGCATATGTACAATGGACAACAATTCCTGATCTTTCAAGCTCGATCAATCTGAAACTGCTGTTACCGTGGATGGTAGTGCCCTTTATCTCTAGTCCGTCCGGGTTGGTACAACTGCAAGATCCCATGCCTTGGTGGATTGGGAGGCTATCCAAATTGGAAGTCTTGACGCTGAGGATCCCAGGCATGACTAACCTATCTCCCGAGTTTAAGTGCGCTCCCTCGCTTGAAGTCTCTTCATCTTTATAAATGCGATGCTCTGGTATGCATTCCGCAGATTCCCTCTAGTGTCTCGGAGCTTCATGTCAAATATTGTCCGTCTCTTACCACACTTGATATCTCCAATTTGAAGAACCTGTCGGAACTATATGTCCTTGGTACCCCCGTGGTGGATCTCTTTGGGCGGGAAGTGTTAGACAATGTGCTAGCATGGAAGACGGATACAAGTGAGGACCACTCGACCCCCGGAATGGAAGATAATTTGATGCAAAAGGTGTTTGAAGTGCACGGAGCAAGACTCTTGCCGACAATCTAGATTTGCCTCTGTTAAGTTGAAACACTATGTGTTTGATTTCAAGGACACAATCCGAAAATTGTATTAGAAGATATCCCACGTACCTGGATTTTTCGATAAACAAGAAAGATATTTGTTGTCTCTCTCTTCTCTCTTTCGCAAACCATGTAAATGAACAAGTTAAGCTAATTGCATGATGCATCATGTAAGTAAAGAGCACGCGAGGTTGAGCCGCGTGGATCACGAAATAGGACAACTATACGTCTTTTGGCGACAAATGACAATAATTAGATATGTATATATAGATCGTATCGGATGAATGATCAAACATCTCTGGCGGGTAATATTCTATATTGTTCTCAAAATTCTTTTCTCTGAATTTAAGTTACATTACCTGGTTACAATTTTACCAATTCAATACTAAACCTTTTAAATTAGCCGATTCAGTCTTAAACATTTTCACCTTTTGTCAATTCAGTCTTATTTGCTGAAAATTGCTGACGTGAATGTCGCTCTACGTGACACCACCGGCGCTTAATATTTTTGTAAAAAAAAATTGAATTTTTTCAATTTTTTTAACTCTAGCTTGAAAGCCGACGGCCCCGCCAATTTGGAACTAGCAAATTTAAAAGGTTTAAGACTAAATTGGCAAATATACGAAAGATTTAAGGCTTTTTTGATAATTTTCCCTTTTAACGTATGGCTCGTGATTTTTCAAAACTAAGGAACAAATTGAATGATTGATGAGTTTTATGATTATATAAATACCAATTATGACACAATGTTTTTCAGGTATAAGAGAGTAATAGATGACCTTTATGTTTAAAGCGTTACATGGATATAAATTATGAAAAAAGTATTTTATCATATCTCACAAGTAGCAAATTTCTAATGATTATATTAAATAACTTCACATCCCATTTGTGACAAACAAATTATATAAATAGTACTTTAAGTTAAATCAGCACGATACTTACTAGGAGTTGAACAATCTAGAAAAATCTTTTGTCGCTACTAGCACACTGATTTAATTAACCAAAGATTATCCATCATCACAAAATAGAATTATGTTACAAATGTATGAATACAATAAAATCAAGACATAATAATAGTAAGTAAATAAGTAAATGAAAATCATCCACTATTACTGAAAGTCTATAGATCGAAAACAATAAATTTTTAAAAAGGTTATAATCCACGGTTGCTCACATATCACAAGTAAATATTCCAAAGTGCGGATTCATTGGTAAATCTTATTATTGAAATCCTAAATCTGATCTGCAATTATTTTATAATCGACGAGAACAAAGTTCGACATTTGGTGTTACACATACGACTATATAGTTGATAACAACATAGTAAATTTGCACAACATACGTAAAACCGCACGACAAAGTATGTTGCCATATTTCACAAATAAACTGCTAAAATACCCGAAAAAACATTACATAACAGGATAGCTCATATTTGACAAACAAGTAACATAAATATGATCTAAATTAGATGATAACACATGTTTTACATGCAAATTGACTGATATGGCTCATGTGAAGTGAGCTAACTAAGCTAAAAGTGCCCGAAAATAGCTCGATTCTAAGAGGAAAGAGTTATAAAGGGAAAGTCTTTTGGCGATGCAGTTGACCAATTAGATGATCACTAAAATCGATTCTAATCATATCTCCAGCAGAGACAACTGCCCGATCTATGCCCAAGAAGGTTTATGGCAATCCGCCATCACATGCATTCTACAATCTTCAGAAATAGATTACAATGAAATAGTCTTTCCGGAAGAACACAAACAGAGCAACAAAGTAAAGGCCATAAAGTAGTGACTCCTCCTCCTGCAGTTTAGATTACTGGAGGCAAGTGCCGAAGATGATGTGCCTAAAATGGCATTGCATTTCATGTTTCTTTCCTTTCAGACAGAGACGAGAGAAAAAATTCTTAACAAGATTCGGTGTTTACATCAATGCGGAAGACACAAACCAAACATCGTCAATTTAACACGTAACTCTCCAAAATCCCACATTTGAGCTGCATTAATATAGGTACAGATAGGCATATTCATGCTCGTTGTACATTCCGAGTAGACAAGTACAAACTTCTGCAGATGGAAAAACCAGCCACGCAGCAACAACCCACTATGTAACATCTTCAAGATGGACAATCTCTTCAAACAGAGAAAAGAGGAGCGAGAAATCTTTATTTGCATGTAGGAAGCTAGCATTTGCCCGGGAACAACTAATCCGCCCTTGTTGGATCTCAGAGGCGCAGCACTCTGATACCAAAAGTTTGAAGAAGGAGATTTGGAAATGAAGTTTATTCACTCATACTAAAATGATTACAAAACACATCTATTTATAACCTTAAGATATGATTCTACGTCTACTCTAGACACACGAACGTACACGTCTAGATACATAACATTCAAAGCTATATTGAAAGACTAGAAACAATAAATAGACATAATTTCTAGGTAATAACTCCCTAGATTCCAAGAATCAAGATGAACTTGGATTACGAAGGGTCTCCTTGAGACCCGAAAAATCTTTTGACGTTTCCAACAGCCTCCCTTAAACCGAGCTCATCTTGACCATGCCTATCATCCTCTTGAATTTAAGGAAGGAGTCTGTCTTCAACGGCTTCGTGAACATGTCAGCCACTTGGTCTTCCGACTTGCAATACTGTAGCACAATCTCCTCAGACTTCACTAGATCTCGAATGAAATGATACTTTATATCAATGTGCTTGCTTCTTCCATGAAAGACCGGATTCTTTGCAAGGGCTATGGCTGACTTATTATCACAATAAATCACCGTCGAATGCTCCTGCTTATGACGTAGCTCAACGAGCATCGAACGTAGCCTGATCGCTTGAGTAGCACAATAACCCGCTGCTATGTATTCTGCTTCTGCACTAGACAAAGCAACCACCCGTTGCTTCTTTGAGGACCAAGAAAAAATTCCATTTCCTAAGGAGAAAACATAACCGGAAGTACTTTTCCTTTCTCCAACATCGCCTCCCCAATCACCGTCTGTATATCCCACAAGCTGAAAATCATTAGAAGAATTATAGAATATACCATCATCCATAGTACCTTTAATGTACCGAAGAATCCTTTTTGCCGCCTGCAAGTGTGATTGTCTAGGAGTCTCCATAAATCTGCTTACCATCCCAACACTATAAACAAGATCCGGCCGAGTAGAAGTCAAATATCGTAGACTCCCAACTAACCTCTTGAAATAAGTGGGATCAACTTCGGAACCACTTCCGTCTTTTGTCAACTTCAATCTTTCCTCCATTGGAGTGCTAATTGGTTTACAAGTAGCCATCTTGAAACGATCAAGAATATCCTTGGCATACTTTTGTTGACAAACAAAGATACCATCCTCCGATTGTGTGACTTCAAGGCCAAGAAAATAATACATGAGACCCATGTCTGCCATCTCGAACTCACGAGTCATGGCCTCCCCGAAGTTACAAATCATCTCTTGACAATCTCCAGTAAATATGAGATCATCAACATATAAGCAAACAATGAGCAATTCACCATTCAAACCAACCTTGACATATAAGGTATGCTCATATGGACAGCGAATAAAGCCATGATGCATGAAATAAGAATCTATTCTGGTATACCGGACTCGTGATGCTTGTTTGAGGCCATAGAGAGCTTTCTTCAATTTATAGACTAAGCCCTCCTGTCCTTCCTTGACATAGCCCTCCGGTTGATCCACATATACCTCTTCCTCAAGTACGCCATTGAGAAATGCGGACTTGACATCCATTTGGTGGATTTTCCAATGCTTCTGAGCAGCCAAAGCAAAAATCATGCGAATAGTATCCATTCTTGCAACCGGAGCAAATACCTCAAAATAGTCAATCCCGGGTTTCTGTTTGTAACCCTTGACTACAAGGCGAGCCTTCAACCGATCAACATCGCCATTAGGCTTATACTTGGTCTTATAGACCCATTTCACGCCGATGGACTTCTTGCCTTCTGGAAGAGACATGAGTTCCCACGTATCATTCTTCTCGATCGCATGTATCTCATCATCCATAGCAGTAACCCAACCATCATCTTGGGAAGCCTCCTTGAAGTGTGTCGGATCACAATCCGCAAAGAGAGCAAAATTGATAATTTCTTCATCGGAGGAATCATCATCTTTCAACAAAGCACAATCCCTCAAACGAGCAGGTAACACTCGTTCTCGCCGTGGACGTGAGGATGTTTCGACGATATTTTCGACAAGATTGTCGACAGGATTTTCGACTGAAGTCGATTGAGTCTCTGCTGTCGAATTAGGTTGCATCAAACCCATTGCTGGTTTAGATTGACTATCTGAATTGGGTTGAACTGACTCCTCCTCATCGAGGATAAAGTGAAACTACCTTTTTTCTTCCGTGTTCCACGTCCATTCAGCTTCCTCATCAAAAGTGACATCTCGATTGATAACCACTTTCTTTGTTACGGGATTATACAACCGATAACCCTTTGTGTCATTACCGTAACCGAGAAAGATGCACTTCTCACTCTTCTCATCAAGCTTCTTGCGAAGCTCATTTGGAACATGGGCATAAGCAATACACCCAAACACGCGAAGATGCTGAACCGAAGGGATTCGACCACTCCACACCTCCGCCGGAGTCTTGAACTCAAGACCTTTAGTAGGACATCGATTCAACAAGTAAATAGCACAGGCAACCGCCTCCGCCCGGAAATGTTTAGGCAAATTTTTGGAATGGAGCATGGTACGTACCATATCGACAATAGTGCGGTTTTTTCTTTCCGCTACTCCGTTACGTTGAGGAGTATACCGTGCTGTTAATTGATGCTTAATGCCGCACCGCTTGAAGAAACCATCTCCAACCAAGTATTACGTGCCACGATCGGTTCGAAGAATTCGAATTTTATGCCCACTTTGTTTTTCTACATAGGTTTTGAACTCCTTGAAAGCATCGATGGTATCTGATTTTTGCTTCAAGAAATAAACCCATGTTTTTCGACTAAAGTCATCGATAAAGGTAATAAAATACCTGTACCCCTGATTCGACGACTCACCGAGCGGTCCACAGAGGTCAGAGTGCACTAGCTCCAACGGCCTTGAAGCTTTCCATGATTTTCCCGAAGGGAAGCTTTCTCTGCACTTCTTCCCAATAACACATGGTTCACATATCTCCTTCGGAGAAGAAATTTCGGGTAGTCTACGTACCATCTTCTTTTGAGATAACAGCTTCAAGCTGTCGAAATTCACATGTCCGAACCGCTTATGCCAAAGCCATGTCGAATCTTGCACCGAGGCACTAAAGCATGACGTAGCATAATTAATATACAAAGGAAAAAGTCGATTTCGAGCCATTTTTACCTTTGCAATCAGCCCTCCTTTGCCATCATGAACCGTGCAAAGTTCATCCTTAATGGTCATGAGATAGCCTCGCTCGGACAACTGTCCCATGCTTAGGAGATTTTCTCGAAGACCGAGAACATAATGGACGTCGGAAATGCTTTGAACCGACCCATCTTTTGCCTTGATTTTAATTGTCCCCTTTCCCATAATAGGAACTTTGGTATTATTTCCGAACCTCACCTCTGAACGAAAGGTGTCATCGAATTTCGAGAACAATTCCTTCTCGCCGCACATGTGATTGTTGTATCCGGTGTCTAAGTACCAAACATTCTTCTGGTTCTCCACCGCAGAATTACATGTGAATAAAAGAGCATTATCTTGCTCACCGTCACCATCGACATGTCTATTGACAGATCTTGCTACGTTTGCATGAAACTTTTGACCGCCGGTCTTCCCGCTTCGACATTCAGATTTATAGTGCCCATATTTTTTACAATTAAAACACTGAATAAGGGACTTATCTTTTCGTTGTCCGGCATACTTCTCGTGCCGCTTTGGATCTTTCCTTTGATTAGAAAGATTCTTCTTTTCACCGAGCAACACCAAGCGGCTTTGCAAAGCTTCCTCCACCATCTTGGATTTCTCCTTGAGTCGCTGCTCGTGCATTTGTAGAGAGCCCACCAACTCATCGACGGACAAGATGGAGAGATCCCGTGACTCTTCGATGGAAGTCACAATATATTCGAACCGCAAAGTTAGAGTCCGAAGAATCTTCTCAACGATCTGTTGATCAACAATAGTCTCACCATTGGCCTTCATTTGATTGACAAGAGCCAAAGTCCGTGAGAAATAGTCGGAAATGGACTTTGACTTTTCCATCTGAAGGAGCTCGAATTGTCGACGAAGAGTCCGAAGCCGAACCTTCTGGACCTTCTCAACGCCTTTGTATATGTTGGTGAGAGTGTCCCAAGCTTCTTTTGCCGTCTTGGAATTCGCCACTTTTTCAAAAATTGACGAATCTATTGCTTGAAAGATGTAAAAGAGAGCCTTACGATCTTTCTTACGATTTTCTTTTTGCGCCCTCTGCTCCTCCGTTGTCAAATCTGCCGGCCCTTCCGGCTCCACGAATCCTTCTTCTATAATCCGGGTCAGCTCCCGAAACCCGAATAGCACCTCCATCTGGATCTTCCAATGCTCAAAATTCTTCCCATCGAACCTTGGGATTTGAGGTTGGACCATCCCGGCACCACTCACAGAAGCCATCTCACTCGAGAGTAGATTTCACAAAAACTTAGCCAAATCGGCTAAACTCGCCAAACCGGCTCTGATACCAAATGTTGGATCTCGGAGGCGCAGCACTCCGATACCAAAAGTTTGAAGAAGGAGATTTGGAAATGAAGTTTATTCACTCATACTAAAATGATTACAAAACACATCTATTTATAACCTTAAGATATGACTCTACGTCTACTCTAGACACACGAATAGACACGTCTAGATACATAACATTCAAAGCTATATTGAAAGACTAGAAACAATAAATAGACATAATTTCTAGGTAATAACTCCCTAGATTCCAAGTATCAAGATGAACTTGGGTTACGAAGGGTCTCCTTGAGACCCGAAAAGTCTTTTGACGTTTCCAACAGCCCTTGAAAAAAAAGAGGACCGCCTTACCCAATCTTCAGTCGCACTGTCAATGCAAAGCAAGACGTGCATTTTGTCGCTATTTTTGAGTCTGCAAAGTCAAAATGAAAACAAGTCATAATTTGGCACATGGTTGTTCAATGATATCAGGAACCAACAACAATCCTGTTGCTTGGAAATCGTAAAGCTTAAGGACAATATGGAAATCTTATTGATGCACCAGGTCTGAATTTCTTTTTCCGCACCATGGCTCTCTAAATAATCACAAGAACTTAATAATCTACCTGAAAGAGATGCACCATTAATGTCTAAGCCAATCACGCATTTGTAAAGTATGGTGCCACAACATGCTTCATATATATCAACTGCCGAGTAACGTGGTATTTTTACAAAATAATGTAGATGTAAACGACAGTGGCACAGTGTTAAAAAAAAAATGACAGTGGCACCATTGGTCCAATAGTAGATTGTTATATTATCTGTGCAAATGAAAAGGGAAAATTCCTTTAAGCAGAGGCATACCTTATGTCAATTTATGACATAACTAATAGGAAAGATGGAAGAGTTTCCCAATTCTTTTACTCTACCTCGCCTTCAACTAATTCACAGACAACAGAATTTTACTGTCAAATGTTTTTTAAACTTTGTCCTCCAGAAAAGTAACAAGTGGAGGGTATATGGAACCCAACCCCCCCCCCGGCACAATTTACTAGCCATTTTCTCGCAGGGCTGAATTGTATGGAAAACTGAACAGGCGGTCGACCATCGAGAAAGACATTAGCTCGGAAGCCCATCACTACGACACTATTAAAATATTAACAGTTAGAAAGACTATGCATGTCATAGTCAGATAATCCAATACCAATTGTTCAAAAATTCGCTCACAGCATAAATTAAACTCGCAATCTCACGAATGCAAGATAACCCTATTGTTATCCAATCAATCACCTTTATGATCACAACATATGAGGGAACATTTCGGATGTATCGTTTGTACCGAATGTTACAAAATTAGGCTGATTCTTCGCAAGAATTTCAAATACAAATGAAAAATTAATTATCGATTTTTCTCATTTCTATGAGCACAATGTTATTAGTCCTTTACTATGGTTTGAAGTGAAACCGTATGGATTTGCTTCGTAGAACAATGGGCTTTGAGCTATAATGAAGTGGCATTTCATTTGCAAGTAAATATTGACATCTTCCCACAGATAAATAAAATCACTTGTATAAGAAAGTTGCAGTTTTGGTTTGTCTATATATGGTGAATTGGTGGTGATAAAGATGGCATTAGAGAAGAAATCTCCTAAATATTTTTATATCATGCACCTTTTCTTTCTAGGGGGAGGTTGGGTACAAGACAAATTTAGACATAGAATGTTTGACTATACCTCCAAATCACATTTTTCAAAATCTCATTACAATTTATGGTACTTCTTCTATGGATTGATCTTGTGAGGGGTCTGGTTGATCGTACAAAAAGGTTTCGACTTGAAGCAAATCCTCGGACAGCTCGATCAGGGGAGGCGTTCTAACGGTGACCAGGGGTTGGTTGGCTGACGGTGCGAGGAGGTCAGAACCAGTCTTTTTCCACTTTGGTCGGCTAGTAGAACCTTCCCTGGATTGATCCTGGCGTTGATAGGGTTTGTGGAGCGCGGGACGGCCTACACCAGGATAAACACCAAGATCTGTGTAAGACTTAGTCACCAAAGCCCCAAAGGAAAGAAAAAAAAAAACAAAAGGATCAGAACTCGCTTGGTGGCGTTCTCGGGACCCGGTCAGGAAAGCTTCATCAGAATGGTTTCTCGGGTGTTTGGAAAGTAAGGTGTAGCTTTTGGCAGCACCATGAGGAACGGGAAATATAGTCTAGCCCAATCCTGAAGTATCCAGAATGGGCCATAGAAGGTACCACAGGTATTCTCACGTATAGAAAAAGATAACAATGATGAAAATCCCTACCATAGAGGAACGGTTGTTTTGGGATAGGAAGGCCGAACAATTGTCAGAAAGAGGTGGCTGCTAGGATGGTACAAAGTTCGACCAAAAAAAAAAAAAAGGATGGTACAAAGTTCAAAACAAACCCGCTTGCCGATAAGTTTAAAAGAATTCATACCTTGATCCATTTAAAAGGGGCATCCACTGACACGCAACATTAACTTGGGCTGTGACAAGCAGAAAGGCCCAGAGGATGATGTTAACTTGAAAGCCCATTGCACTTGGAGCACGTTAGCGTCTAAAGAGTAGGTTGTCCCTAATGAGTGGGTAGGATCGGAAATACCGGTGACGCTAGATGGTCGGCACGCGACATCATGCGATAAGGAGAAAAAAGCTAATACGCCGACCTCTCGAGGGATAAGTGGAAAGGTTGCTAAAGTACATCCAAGAATTGAGGCATAGACTGACATCCTAGAAAGTTGCGGCCACTAATGATTATTCTTTGTAAGCGGCAATAGTCGGAGAAAACACTTTGTAAATGATCCGCAATCAATAATACTTGTAAGTTTTTTCCTACAATTTATTCTATCAGCTCTTTAGTCCTGCCTATCGTACTTTGTTTCCTTTATTTGTTTACTTCATATTTTAGCGAATCGCCACATAATCCGAATCATTCTAAAAGCCGAAGACCAGAACCTTCGGTGACTTTCGTCGTGGACCACTTCTGGCGAAACAGAACATAATGGGAGGAATGGAATGGTAATCGAATGAAATGAAGTGGAATGGAATGGAATGAGAATTATGATCACTCCGTTCGATTGAAGGAAGAAAAAATCATGCGAACGGAATGGCATGAAGATTCTTTTGCTTGGTTTTTCAGTATGGATTCCAATGACTTCAATATTCCCTCAAAATTGTAATTTTATTGCACTACAGTATAATTGTTTTTCATAGTTAATTTGCAAAAGAAATATATTTTATGACACTACAGTATAATTGTTTTTCATAGTTATAATGATTTTCACAAAGTTGATTTTGTTGATGCTACTGCATGCTCTTTTGGGAACCCCGCCCGCCTGTTGAGACGGTTTAGAAACACGAATGTAGGCACTAAAGGCAATCCGGGAATGGCGGGCGCAGGCGGTCTTATTCCATAACGATGGAGATTAGTGTTTGTTCTTCAGTACAAGCAGAGCTTTGGGACAATGGTGAAATTGGCTAGATTCATTTCTCTCGACAGGAACTTAGTACTGTAGAAACTCTGGACCATGCTTATAATGGTTCTCCTATGATCTCCCAGCTTCTCACAAAGAATCTTGCAAGCAGTCTATCAGGGCCGGGCGCCTCATATGGGTGTGTATTGTTCAGTGTCATCAAATTCTCATCTTTTGTCGGAAAAGTATTGGCTGTGGGGGATACTAGTTTTCCAAGAAGGCATCAGATTTTTTATTGACTCTGAGTCTGATATCAGTCTGTGGAATCCGAATTGGAATGGTCTTGGTGTGCTTCGCAGCCTTATTGAAGGCCCTCTTGCTAGGGAGGAGGAATTATGAGTCAAGGGTTGAGTAGGGGATGCGTACTTTACAAGAATTGCCTTTGGTATTACTGATTACCTGAAGAAACTTGTCACTGGTGTTCCTATTTGCCACAGGGAAAATCAAGAACATTGGGTTTGTTGGAACTTGGTGTTCTAGAGGCATATTCTGAGAAATTGTGTGGTTACCAAAAAATTCTGGAATGAGCTTGGTGTCCTAAGGGCACGTCTTGCTCATTTGAGCTGCCTATCAAAGGTTGGATTAAATCAGATGTCCGATCGAAGCAATTGTGTGAAAATCCTGGTATCCCGTGGTGTATTCTATTCCCTATGGGACTGTGGTCTCTACGAATTGCAAGAAAAAAACCATGCTTTTGGCAAAGACAGATCATCAATGAAACCTGTAATGATAAATCTATCAAAAGCGGCTAATATCTTGCTGTCAATGGCAGTAGAATTAAGCAGAAACACGATACTACAGTGCATTTCAGGTGGCTTCCGCTACTGGTTGACTGGTGGAAGTAAATCACCGATATTGTGGTGGGTGAAGCCTACGGATGTGCTGGAGGAGGAGGCCTGATCTGAGATTAATCACGGCCATCAAAAACTTGGTTTTGCATGTCATTTTGGTACACAAAACCCAGCAAAGGATGAGTGTAGGGCACTAAAAGATGGCCTTCAACTTGCTCCAGCGTCAAATGTGCAAAAGCTTGAGATTCAGATTGACGATGCAGATCTTGCGAAAGCTTTTTGAACATGATTGTGGAAAATCCTTCACTAAAACGAGTCTTTGATGTTCGCAGGCAATTTTTGGGATAGCTGCAGTAGTTTCGAATCACGCAGATATTCCCAGGAGGCCGACAGATGTGTAATGCACTTGCCGAAATTGGGAAGCCACAGAAAGGAATTCTTGTAAGTACTTACAGGAATTCCTGATGATGTTGTTGGGAAGCTTATTTTGTCTCATGGAAAAAGGAGAATGGATTCCTAGAACTGTGTCTGTTGCTAGTTAGCTTGCTTTCCTAGGTTTTGTTGAGCTCCCATATGTTCATGTTTTAACCGCATTGTATTACCAAAAAACAAAAAACCAAAAAGCCCATGCAGAACCAAAATTACTGACGACAGGGGAGGATGGAAACATATAAAGGCAGTGCATAACTTAAGTAGGTTAAAACTAGTACAACTACGGAGTCATCTTCATTAGCTACATTCTTTTGAAGAGCCTCGTTTTCTTAGACTTGTGATTTTGTCAATTGCTCTACTGCTAGCCGGAAGTAGACAGACGGTGTCCACGAGGGCATCCTCACAGTCATGGTAAAGAGGGTTTGAGTTATTTTCAAGGTTTATTTTTAATTTTAATCATGAAAAACAAAAATGTATTTGGAATCGTGGATAATATTTATTTGAATTCACGTTATATCCGAACGTCAACAAACATTGCAAGGGATATTTAGAATCGTGTTGGGCCACTTCACCACCTACCTGTTAGGATATATGTGTGAATTGTGTTAAGTTCCGCGTCAGAGAATTGACGGGATGTGCAGCAGTTAGTATTTCTCTAATGGCCCATAACTCATTAGCTTCAACTTTGAGTGAAAGTCCAGATGGATATGTTGACTGGTATCTAGGTTTAGGATTCGAGATGAAAAAGAAAAATTGACCTTTCCACGAAAAAGGACCATATATTTTAGGCAAGTATTCTTTTTTTATTTTCATCATTAGCCTGGATACAACAAAATAATTCTATTCTATCGAATAAGTACCTTGTGTCACTTGCTCGAATATTTAGTATTCTCTTATTTATTACATATATTTACTATTTAGGCAGAATACCGCCATTTGAATTTGAGCTCTCTTTTAGCGGTCCCTTAGTAGATGGCCATAGAAGATTAGACAATCCCAGTGGGTGGGCATAGGGGATTAGATAACAATTGTGAGGCACGAATCCCAAATGTTTTCGTTGACTTGTATTATTGCACTGATGAACCTTATTCAATGCTCTAGGTGTGAGGAAAAGAAAAAACTGCATTATCAGCTTCACAGACTGGAGTGATGGGGCAATGTTTCTATTGACCAATTCTTGCAAACGGGTCGTTCAATTGTATTATTGCACTGATTAACTTTATTCAATGCTCTAGGCGTGGGGAAAAAAAAAACTCTGCATTATCAGCTTCACAGGCTGGAGTGATGGGGCAATGTTTCTATTGATCAATTCTTGCAAACGGGTCGTTCAATTGTATTATTACACTGATTAACTTTATTCAATGCTCTAGGCGTGAGGAATAAAAAACTCTGCATTATCAGCTTCACAGGCTGGAGTGATGGGGCAATGTTTCTATTGACTTCTTCTTCTTCAAAGTTGATTTAAAGGGTTCCTTCTACCGGGCACATCCAGATTTGAGGTGCTTGGGTTCTCTGGTTTTCGCTTTCTGAAGACGAAGTTGCTCCTGGCTTTCCAAACTTGCCAAAGGGTACTGGCCAGAAAATCGAAGCTTACTGAGGTATGACTGAAATTAAGCAACCAATCTTCCATTCGGGTCGGGCCTTTGAGGTATATATAATTCGAATATTCAGTGCAGGATCCGTCCATACTTGACTGGTCCCGGGGCAGAGCAAGTTTCTACAAATCGCAGGTAACATCTCCGACTATGTTTTTCTTTAGTAAAATTCCCTTAGTGGGTAGCGCATTTTGTCAAGTACCCCACAAGAAAATTTTGATTTTTTGGGGCTTGTATTAGTCCTCCAGATCCTTTTTCCATGACTCTCGGGGAATCTGGTAGGACGTAGAGGCTGAGATTCTACTTTGCCATTCAATCTCCTCCCTGATTTTGATGTACCCACCCGTGACCGTGGACTCCCCTGACTTGGTGTTGGTCCAAACCAACTTGCCCTCTTTTATCTGTGAATCCAGTGGGATTGTGAGGATTTCATTGGTAATCTGCTCAGGTTCGTTAGAGGCTGTTCATTCCAAGCTGATGTTTCTCGAACGGTAAAATCAGAGACCTTTTTCGGTTCATCTCTGTTTGCCGGATCCCCAATTACTCCTCTAGGCAGCCACCTTACTTCCTTGATACTGATATTTTCTCCATTTCCTACCGTGCATCTCAAAGAAGGATTGATTGCTTCTCTACCTATCAGATGACTTTGCCAACCCACGAAGATTGATGTCCCTTTCCAGCAGCCCATAAATCACCATGAGGAAAATAAAGGCCTTTTGCTAATTGGCACCATATAGAGGGGGGAGATTCTATCATACCCCACGCTTGTTTTCCCAACATCCCCTCGTTGAAGGAAATTAAATGCCGAAAACTGAAATCAATATCGCCCTTTGCAAGTTTAAGAATCTCCAATCGTTTCCAATGCAAACCAGGTTTTTGTTCACTGCTTCTCCACCAGAAATCTGCTATCCTTTTTTCTATGTTCCATCAAATAGAAACTGGATTTTTAAAAACCCACATGGCATATTGAGGAAATGCTTAATGAGAACTTCTTGGTACTTGGTGGTTACCCGGTCCTGTACATGTAGACACCACAGTTTTCGTGAAATGTCAAAATTTTGACACGAGGCTTAACTTTTCCTACCAGTCACTATTGGTTTATTAGTTATCTTATTATCTTTGTGGAGAAATTCAACTGTCCCGTAAGGCCTTTTTACATTGCATTTATGCATGTCCGGTGACTTTCAGCTTCGTAGAGCTCAGAAATCTGCTTTTACTGAATCGGTGCGAGTCAGGTGCTTCATTTTCTCTGCGACTGGTTGCAATGGAAGGGTGTGACTATGAAGTGTTTTTGAGCTTTAGAGGACTGGACACGCGCAAGGGCATCACCGATCATCTCTACACCCGTCTCGGAGAAGCAGGGGTCCGTACATATAGAGACGATGAAGATCTCCACACCGGTGAAGAGATCGGCCCGGATCTCCTGGGAGCGATTGAGCAATCGAAGATCTCCATACCCATCTTGTCCAAAAGTTATGCTTCCAGTAAGTGGTGTCTTATGGAGCTGACTAAGATGGTGGAGTGTAGGAAAAGGAAGGGGCAGATAATCATGCCCATTTTCTACTATGTCGAACCATCCGAGCTTCGATACCAAACCGGGTGTTGTGGCGAGGCCTTGCTTGTGCACAAAAACAAGAAGCGAGTGGACGATGAGACCATCGGAAAGTGGAGAGATGCTCTCAGTGTGGTTGGAGGGTTAAAGGGATGGAACATAGAGAACGTGGCTAACAGGTTCCTAATTATCTTATCGTATCTCTCTTTCTTATCAACCTATACAACAATCCGTTGCACTTGTGTGATTGTGTCATTGAAATAAGCAGACATATTATCATTCGTCAGAATTAACTTATGTGTTGTGCTGCAAATGAATGGATCACGGTTCAAAGCACTTGAGACGTGTACTATATGCTAATGATAAAGTTTTCTTGAGAAGGAGAAGCTTGTTTACACATCAAAAGCACCCGTAGACATCATCAGCCCTTTTTTTCTTATTCGCAAGATGTAGTGATCACCTACTATACTTTGATGGTTGCATCACTGTTCGAGTACTGCACAAGGTTTGAGCACTGCCTAGCAAGTCCAAAATTTTGTTCCTTCTGTTGAACGAATTTAGTATTTTCCGTTAGCATTTCCTGTTGCATCCTCTGGCTTCCAGAGACTGCTATCAATTCCTGATGTCATATATTTCGACTTGTCTATTCTAACTTACTTTTCTACTTTGCCTTGGCCTTTCTCGTTGTTTTTTGGTTAGGCACGAAGGACAACTAGTTAAACAGGTCGTTACCACGGTTTTAAGTGAGCTGAAGAAGGCTTATTTGGAGGTTTGTGACTTCTTGGTTGGTATTGACGACAGTGTGAAAGAGGTGTTGGGGATGATAGACAGCGATAAGGACAATGTAAAGACTGTGGGAATCCACGGAATGGGTGGCATCGGAAAAACTATTCTTGCCAAGGTAGTCTACAACCAGCTTTCTCAGGAGTTTGCTTACACTTGTTTCCTTGGTGGTGTTAGAGATACTTCAAACTCGAAAGGACTTGTGTATTTGCAAAACCGACTAATTTCAGATCTCTCAAATCAGACACTTCCAAGTGTTGATGACGTTGAGAAGGGAAGGGGGACAATCAAAGAGAGGTTTTCTAGTAAGAAAGTTCTTGTTCTTCTTGACGACGTCGATGACGAGAGTCAACTAATTGCACTTTTGGGGAGGCGGTGTTGCTTTGGTCACGGAAGCCGGATACTTATAACCACAAGAGATGCAATGGTTCTCCGTGCATACAAAGTAAATTCGACTTATTTAGTTGAGGGAATGGATTTCCCTAGATCCCTTCAGCTATTTAGCAAGCATGCTTTCAGAAGAGATCACCCTCCAATTGAAAAATTGGAACAATCCAGAGAAATTGTGAAGTTCGCCCAAGGTCTTCCGTTGCTTCTTGAGGTTATGGGTTCTACTTTATATTCACGTGGACAAACAAAAGAAGAGTGGAAGGAGTACTTGACAAAGTTGAGAAAAGGAGACATCAAGAGAATCACAAGTAAGTTGATGATAAGTTATGAAGGACTAGATCCTAGTCGGAGGCAAATATTCCTTGATATAGCTTGTCTTTTTTATGGATATGATAAGAGTATGGTAATGTACATGTGGGAAGACTGTGATTTATGCCCGATAGAAGGTCTTGAAACTCTTCAGTTGATGTCTTTGATTAAAATTGGAGAGGATAATACGTTGTGGATGCATGATCACCTGAAAGACCTTGGTAGAGAAATTGTTCTTCAAGAAAGTCATGGGGAATTAGATAAGCGTAGTAGGTTGTGGAATCACAGTGAAGCGTTGGACATTCTACGAAGGGAAAAGGTAAATCCTGGGTCCGATTTCTTTTGCCCACGAGAAACCACATTTTAGTAATCACGGGCACTCTCCCCTCAATGAAAGCAATCACAATTTTTCCTACGTACACGGTTTTAACATCTCCATATATTTCACGAACATTTCTTAGATTTCTAAATTTAAAGTTTCAAAACTGATGTGAGACCAAACTTAAAAATCTTTAGATACGCCAAATTATCTTCATACTAACTTTGCCTTAAATTCGAAGGAGAACCCACATTTTTCTCTTAATTAGCTAACCGCCTCCTTCTTTTTCATTAATTTTCTTGTTTGCTCACTTAGAGAAATGAGAAGCTCGAAGCCCTCTATTTGAAGTTTGAGGATCGGTCAGAGTATCGTTTCACTCTTGAAGGATTTGCAGCGCTACCAAATGTAAGGTTCCTTGGTGTTGATAGCGAACCCCTTGCTTATGATGAAGTCGACCGTATTCGCTCCCAAGCTACACTTCTTTGGCATAACTTGACCACGTCGCCCAAGGACTTTTTATTGTGTGACCAACTCCTTCCAAATTTAAGATGGCTCTCTTGGCATAATTTCCCCCGGCGAGTGCTGAAGATAAGAAAATTTTCGGTGTTTAATTTAGTCATTCTTGATTTTTCAAGGAGTAAAATCACTCACGATTGGGACGGGTGGAAACATATCGAGGTACCCTCAGCTCTAGATAAGTTTTCTTATTGGTGTATATGTTTTCTTGGTGTGAAAAATTTACTGACATTTGTCTTACCGTGTTGCAGAGAGCGGCGAGATTGAAAGTTCTTAACCTTTCGGGGTGCAATCACTTGATCAAGACCCCTGATTTCTCCGGATTCTTAAAGTTGGAGAGATTGATTCTCGAAAAGTGTGAAAGATTAGCTGAAATCGACTCGTCAATTGGTCTATTGGAGCACTTGGTTTTCTTGAACTTGAACTTCTGTAGTGAGCTCCGCCTTCTACCACAAGCATTGGGTGGACTACCAGCACTCACAGAACTTCTCCTGGATGGGACTTCCATACAAGAAATTCCTGATTGGTGGGGTATGGAGAACCTGGAGAATCCTCATGTTCAGATTTCACCATCAACAAGAGCTGGGGATTCACTCAATTGTCTGACCTCATTGTTGAAGCTTTCGTTGGACCGTACAGAAATTGCTCACCTACCCGACTCCATTGGAGCGCCGACAAACCTTGAAAGCTTATCTTTGAATGAATGCTCGAAAATGGGCAGACTTCCCCACTCCATTAATGAATTACGATCATTGACTCAGTTGGATCTACCGGAAACGGGAATCACAGAGCTCCCCGACTCTATGGTAAGTCTAGAGAATCTGAAAGAGTTGAAATTATCGTGGATCGAAGCGTCATGGTGTCTCTCTGCCCTGCCTAAACTTCCTGTAAGCTTGACTTCTCCGACAATCATGCATCCAAATTTGACAACAATTCCCAATCTTTCAAGCCTGATCAATCTGAAACGACTGTTATTGGCGACGGAATTGCTCGATATCTCTAGCCCATCCGAGTTGGTGCAACCGCAAGATCCCATGCTTTGGTGGATTGGGAGGCTATCCAAATTGGAAGTCTTGACGCCGATGATCCCACGCATGACTAACCTGTCTCCCGAGCTAAGTGCGCTTCCTCACTTGAAGTCTCTTCATCTTTATAGATGTGAGGCTCTGGGATGCATTCCGCAGATTCCCTCGAGCGTCTCAAAGCTTCATGTCGTAAAGTGTCCGTCGCTCACCACACTTGATATCTCCAATTTGAGGAACCTGTCGGAACTCTATGTCATCGCCACACCTATGGTGGATCTCTTTGGGCGTGAAATTTTAGACAATCTGCTTGCATGGAAGATAGAAACAAGTGAGGACTACAATGACCCGGAAATGGAAGATAGTTTGGGGCGAATGTTGTTTGAACAGCACGGGTTCGCAAAACTTTTGCCCCCGCTCTAGATTTGCCTCTGTCAAGCCGAAAGATTATGAGTTTGATCTCAAGGATACAATCTGAAAATTGTATTAGAAGATATCCTACATGCCTGGATTTTTCGATACACTTGAAAGATTTTCTCTCTCTACTCTCTTTGACGAACCATGTAAATGAACAAGTGAAGATAATTACATGATGCGTTAAATAAGTAAAGAGCGCGAGAGATTGAGCCACGTGAAACTGGACCTAACAAAAGTCCAATAGTTATAAACTCATCTAGAAATTTTGTCGAAACGTAAGATATTCTTCATAGTTTTAATAGGCATTACAATATACATACATAATGGCAGGTAAATACAACTAAATGCAACTTAGAGTCTCATCTGTTTTCCATTTATGAGATTTCTTTAAGATCTTCGATTATGTATGTATTAATTGCATTCTCTAAAGATAAATATTTCAATTGGTTTTTCGCCAGACCAAAAGATATACCCGTTCATACGTGTCCATCTGTGTAACGTACGAACATATCTCTGGTAGATACATAAAAGTGAGTAAAGCTCGCGTGATGTTACACCACATGGTGTATGTTTCACGTCCGAGCTTTACCCCATGCTTTGGTTTTGAAGGTCACTTCAACATATGGCTCGTGATTTTTCAAAACTAAGGAAAAAATTGAGGGATTGACGAGTTTTATGATTAAAAAATTGTATATATACTCATCATGACACAATATTTTTGAGGTATAACAAAGTAATTGATGGCCTTTATGTTTAAAGTGTTACATGGATACAAATTATGAAAATATATTTTATAATATTTCACTAGTAAAAAATCTCTAACGATAATAATAAATAACTTCACATTCACATTTGTAACAAACAAACTAGATAAATAGTACTTAAATCAGTACGATACTTACTGGGAGTTGAACAATATAGAAAAGCCTTTTGTCGCTACTAGACCACTGTTTTGGAGGATTAATGAAAACTTATCGATCATCACAAAAAGAATCATCTTACATGCTTTTACAAATGCCCGAATACAATAAAATTGGGAAAAGTGTCCAAAAAGTCCTAAACCTATTGCATTAGTGCCAATTCAGTCCTAAACCTTTTTTTGGTTCCAATTCGGTCTTAAACCTTTTGTATTTGTGCCAATTAAGTCCTAAACCTTTTATTAGTGCCAATTCAGTCCTAAACTTTTTACAATAGTGCCAATTTAGTCCTAAAATTTTTGGATTTATGTTAATTGAGTCAATTCGGCCAATTTTGATTGGAAATCAACGACATAGACGTCAATTATCCTACGTGGCACGGTTGGCGCTAACGTGAATATTTTTTAAATATTTTTTTTGATATTTTAAATAATTTTTAAAAATAATTTTGAAAAAAACTAAAAAAATGCTTAAAAATTATTTAAAATATCAAAAAAAATATTTAAAAAATATTCACGTTAGCGCCAACCGTGCCACGTAGGATAATTGGCGTCCATGTCGGTGATTTCCAATCAAAATTGGCCGAATTGACTCAATTAACATAAATACAAAATTTTTAGGACTAAATTAGCACTATTGTAAAAAGTTTAGGACTGAATTGACACTAATAAAAGGTTTAGGACTTAATTGGCACAAATACAAAAGGTTTAGGACTGAATTGGCACAAAAAAAAGTTTAGGACTGAATTGGCACTATTGCAATAGGTTTAGGACGTTTTTTTATCATGCATCACTAGATCAACAAGTGACTTGTTATTGCTCATATGAACTTAATTCATAGGATTGCTCATCACATAGGTTGGGTTACCATCACCATTGATTTTCTTCAGCTGGCTTGTCCTATTCCCCTCGATGCATAATAAGAGGATTGGCCAAAATCACTTCTGATTTTACATAGTTGATAGACACAATTCCATCTTTAAGTAGCTACTATACCACATCACGTCTTTGTCGCGACCTAAAAATTGATTTTTCAGGTTAACGGATTATTAGGTTAATTAGATTAACTAACCTAATTCGGACTCTCTCAAGTCCTACCGAATCGCAACTTAGGTTCAATTACATGCCAACATTTTAAATTAGAGCCGCCACTAATCTTTTGTGGTAGGTAGATCAGAAACCTAAATAAAGTATTCGAGAGAAAATACTTTATTTCATACGAACTAGAGATTAAATGGATTCGGGGACTTGGTAACATTAACTTTTCAATTAAATGCCCTTTCGGTACCCGATTTTCATGAAAAATCCTTAGTTTGATGATTTGGATTAATTTTTTTGGGGGGTTTTCTTTTATTAAATGTAATGCTAATGCAATCTACCTATATGACATGTGAGATGTAATGATATGGAAAAAATGCGTGACATGGCATAATGACGTGGCAAATATGCATGACATGGAAAATATGATAATGCAAACTAAACTATAATGCTATGCAACGTGAATGGTATTTTTTGGTATATTTTTGTGTATTTTCGGATTTATGAAAAAATAAAGGTAAAAACTACCCTAACGTGAAGTAACATCTAAGTTAATTTAAGGAATTGATTTCTCAAAGTCTAATTTTATTAGACGTTATTTTCATGCAAAAAATGAAGAGAAATGTGATTTAGCTTAAGAAAACAAGACATCTTTTTTGAAATTTTTTTTAGGAATTTAATTAAACGAGAAAAGTATGAAATTTGAACAAAAATAAACAATTTTGCCCGTAATCCACCTTTAATTCCGAAAATCCAATTTTAATTCACAACATTCCCCGAGATTAGGGCCAGCACGTGAATATATTATAGAATTACCTTCGTCCCTATGTACATAGGGCAAACCTTGAAATTCTATTTAGGAATTAGCAATCCGCTCCTCGAGATCGAGGATTTGATATCTAATTCACACGTACGGGCACAATCGTACTTCGTGATCGAAGTCATATGTTGCCTTTATGTACGTTTTCCGAGGGACAATGCACTTTGGGGGAGCATGAATTATGGACATGATTGCTTATTTAAGTGCAAATTTGGGAAAAGTACACCGAAGTGTCATAACTTTTTGTACGGCGTTCACTTGAGTGCCATAACTTTTAAAAATCGTTCACTTGAGTGCCATGTTGACGTGGCAGCCGGAAAGTTACTGTAGACACCGGAAAAGTTACTGTAGCACGCCGAAAAAGTTACTATAGACGCCGGAAATCTGACATGGCACGCTGGAAAGCCGACGTGGCACGTCGGAAAAGTTACTATAGCACTCAAGTGAACGATTTTGCTCCGACGTAGCACTCAAGTGAACGATTTTGCTCCGACGTAGCATTCAAATGAACGATTTTTGAAAGTTATGGCACTTAAGTGAACGTTTTGAAAGTTATGGCACTCAAGTAAACGCCGTACACAAGTTATGGCACTTCTAGTGTACGTTTCCCGTGCAAATTTTAACAGACAAACAACCACATGAATAAATAAATATGCATAAGGACATAAAATGCAAAAGCCAAGGTTGATCGAAGGTGATACACCAAAGCAATGTCTCAAAAGTCCTTTCGCAGTCAATTAAAAGTTCATTCTTTTATGATCAAACGGGTTTGCTCTATCAATTTTTAATTACAAATTGATGCACGTTTAGCAAGATACAATAGTATAGGTGCAAGTTATCAACTCAATAAGCATAAATCCACAATCTAAAGTTTCAACATGTTGCCTTTTCCAAGCTAAAAATCTGCGCTGCGTAATCCGTCCAAAATAGCCGCTTTTTAGCTCAAATTTTCAACAAATCAAGCTCCTAAATAGCCAAGACTCCACCACCAGAGGTAACTTTGTTAGATCTCAAGTAACGACAAAAGAACGAGCTGTTTTACCACCCAAATAAGGCTAATTTGTGCGCAGACAGAGTGTTGATGACTTCGAGCGTGCGGATGAACCTTAGATGTCGACAAGGCTGCACGAGCTAAGTTGGGATGACGCAAGGCTGGACGATGGGGCTGGGACGCTGCACTTGATGGCAGAAGGTGGCAGCGTCTCGGTGTATGGCGGACGACAAGACGGCGTCGGAATGATATGCCGCGGGGGAAGATTTTCGACCAAAGCTTGCTTGGACCTGAACACCTCTTGCCTTTTGCCTCTCTAAGCTCACGTGTATTTTTTTATGACAGCCTCCCCCTCCAATGGTCTGGTGGTCTCTCCTTTTATATTAGGAAAAATGTGCATCTTGAGAGATGGTCTATCCTTTTTGTAAATATTCATGCATATCTTCTTGATTTTTATTTCTTTTTGCTCCTTCAGCTAATATATGAATATATTCGGCTTGATTTCCCCACGCCCAGACCATGATTCTTTCTCTCTTTATTGACTTATTTTTTTTTAATGAAAATCTCACGTGAATGATTGGCTTTTCTCCGCAAAGATTCTTGTCTAATGCCACGACGTCAGAATACTCCACATGTGAAGCGCATGGAATTTTTAGACATGAGCCTAAACGAACTTACTGAAAACTCACGTGTATCAATCCAAATATTTCAATTGAGCTTCAAATATTCCACCGTCACCTTTGGTCCACAATAACGCAAATACAATATATGTTAAACTAAATTAAATATGCTAGGCATGAAAACTTATTTTTTGTGAGAATTAAAACTACCTTTTTTTTTTAATGCATGATAATTGATTTAAAGAAAAATCAAAATTTAGGTGTCAACAGTCTTAACTGGATGTCTCTTTCTATCATTGAAAGCTTTACTCTTATTGCCGCTTTGCAATAGTTATTGCCACTTGGCAATCACAATGCAGACACGCAAGGTGTCGGTTTCATTCCCAAAGGAACATATGCTAATAAATTTCTCAATTACTCAACCTCGTTTTCAAATCTGAGTTTTAGAAACATTTTCCTTTTCCCGAGAATTTGATCTGCTCTCGAATCACCAATATAAGTATTTTCTTTTCTCTTGCCCCTACTAGAATGTCAAAGGATAAAGCACAATGTTTTCACATATGTGCTTGGTAGAACCTGAGTCTACCACCTATTTTTTGTATTTGCCACAATATTGGCTTGAGAAATGACCGCAACAATAATTTTTTCATAATCATCTGCTACCACCAAGTCCATTTTTGGTTTAGCAGGATTGTCATTCCCCCACAGTGTTGATTACGTTGAGAAGGGAATGAGGACAATCGAAGAGAGGTTTTCTAGTAAGAAAGTTCTTATTCTTCTTGGCGACGTCGATGACGAGAGTCAACTAACTGGACTTTTGGGGCGATGTTGCTTTGCTCCTGGAAGCCGGATACTTATAACCATGAGAAATGCAATGGTTCTCCGTGCACTCGAAGTAAAATGGACTTATTTAGTTGATGGAATGGATTCCCATAGATCCCTTCAGCTATTTAGCAGACATGCTTTCGGAAGAGATTACCCTCCAATTGAAAAATTAGAACAATCCAGGGAAATTGTGAAGATCGCCCAATGTCTCCTGTTGCTTCTTGAGGTTATGGGTTTGACTTTATCATTACGTGGACAAAGAAAAGAAATATGGGATGATTACTTGATGAAGTTGAAAAAGGGAGTCATCAAAAGAATCAGAAGCACGTTGATGATAAGTTATGAAGCACTAGATCCTAATCAGAGACAAATATTTCTTGATATAGCTTGTCTTTTCGATGGATATGATAAGAGTACGGTAATGTACATGTGGGAAGACTGTGGTTTATGCCCAACATAAGGTCTTGAAACTCTTCAGTTGATGTCATTGATTAAAATTAGAGAAGATAATAAGTTGTGGATGTATGATCAAATAAAAGATTTTGGTAGAGAAATTGTTTTCAAGAAAGTCATGGGGAATTAGATAAGCGAAGTAGGTTGTGGAATCACAATGACGCGTTGGACATACTACGAAGGGAGAAGGTAAATTCTGGGTCCGATTTCTTTTGTGCACGAGATATTCTACATCTTAGTAATCGGGGGCAATCTCCCCTCAATGAAAACAATCACAATTTATTCTACATACACGGTTTTAAAATCTCCACATATTTCACAAACATTTCTTAGAATACTAAATTTTCAAAACCGATGTGAGAGCAAACTTAAACATTTTTAGATACGCCAAATTATCTTCATACAAACTTTGCCTTAAATTTGAAGAAGACCCTACATTTTTCTCTTAATTAGCTACCCACCTCCTTCTTTTTCATTAATTTTCTTGTTTGCTCATTTAGAGAAATGAGAAGCTCGAAGCCCTTTGTTTGTAGTTCGAGGATTGATCAGAATATCGTTCCACTCTCGAAGGATTTGCAGCGCCGCCAAATGTAAGGTTCCTTGGTATTGATAGCGCTTATGATGATGCCGACTGCCGACCATTTTCTCTCCCAATCTACACCTCTTTGGCATAACTTGACCACATTGCCTAAGGACTTTTTCTGTGCGACCAACTCCTTCCAAATTTGAGATGGCTCTCTTGGCATAATTTCCCTCGGCGGCGAATACTCAAGATAAGAAAATTTTCGGTGTGTAATTTAGTCATTCTTGATATTTCAAGGAGTAAAATCACTCATGATTATTTTTACCAAAAAAGAAAAAATCACTCATGATTGGCATGAATGGAGACATATCAAGGTACCCTCAGCTCTAGGGAGGTTTTCCTCTCGTATTCTATTTTCTTGGGGTAACAAATTTATCGACAATTATCTGTGTTGCAGAGAGCGGAGAAATTAAAAGTTCTTAACCTTTCGGGGTGTGAGCACTTGATCAAGACTCCTAATTTCTCTGGATTCTTAAAGTTGGAGAGATTGATTCTCGAAAAGCGTGAAAGATTGGCTGAAATCGACTCGTCAATTGGTCTATTGAAGCACTTGGTTTTCTTGAACTTGAACTTTTGTAGTAATCTCCGCTGTCTACCAGAAGCGTTGGGTAGACTAACTTCTTTGTTGAAGCTTCCATTGGACAAGACAGGAATTACTCACCTACCCAACTCCATTGGAGCGCCGACAAACCTTGAAAGCTTATCTTTGAATCGATGCTGGGGAATGGGCAGGCTTCCGCACTCCATTAATGAACTACAATCATTGACTCGGTTGGATAGATGGGATACGGGAATCACAGAGTTCCCCGGCTCTGTGGAAAGTCTAGAGAATCTGAAAGAGTTGAGCTTATTGTGTTCCCGAGGTGTCTATACCCCGCCTAAACTTCCCGTAAGCTTGACTTCTCCGACAATCACATATCTAAAATTGACGACAGTTCCCGATCTTTCAAGCCCGATCAATCTGAAACAACTGTTACTATGGATGGAAGCGCCCGATATCTCTAGCCCATCCGGGTTGGTACAACCGCAAGATCCCATGCCTTGGTGGATTGGGAGGCTATCCAAATTGGAAGTCTTGACGCTGAGGATCCCACACATGACTAACCTATTTCCTGACTTAAGTGCGCTTCCTCACTTGAAGTCTCTTCATCTTTACAGATGCGATGCTTTGGTATGCATTCCACAGATTCCCTCGAGTGTCTCAGAGCTTCATGTTGTATATTGTTTGTCGCTTACCACACTTGATATCTCCAATTTGAAGAACCTGTCGGAACTATATGTCCTTGGTACCCCCGTGGTGGATCTCTTTGGGCGTGAAATTTTGGACAAGCTGCTAGCATGGAAGATAGACACCAGTGAGGACTACTATGAGTTCGAAATGCTAGATAATTTGTTGCAAATCGTGTTTGAACTGCACGGACACGCAAAACTCTTGCAGCCACTCTAGATTTGCCTCTGTTAAGCTGAAACATTATGAGTTTCATTTCAAGGATACAATACGAAAATTGTATTAGAAGATATCCCACGTACCTGGATTTTTTGATAAACAGTAAAGATTTTTTTGTATCTCTACTCTCTTTCGCAAACCATGTAAATGAACAAGTTAAGCTAATTCCATGATGCGTCAAGTAAGTAGAGTGCACGCGAGGTTGAGCCACGTGTAGCGCGAAATAGTACAACTATGCGTCTTTTGGTGACAAATGAAAATAATTAGATATGTCTATATAGATCTCATTAGATGAATGATCAAACATCTCTGGCTGGTAATATTCTATCTTGTTCTCAATTTGTAAGAAATGAATGACAAAAATATTGTAAATGCTTAATAGGGATTGGACAACGTAGAAATATCTTTTGTCGCTACTAGACTACTGATTTAGAGCTTTAATAAAACTAGTCCGTCGCCACAAAAGGAAATCGTATCGCAAAAAGAGTTATAAAGAGCAAGTTTTTCCGCGATGCAGTTGACCGGCCTGATCTATGTCCATAAAGGTTTACGGCAGACCGCCATCACATGCCTACAACAATCTTCAGAAACAGATTACAATGAAACGGTCATGCCATAAGAACACGAACAGAGCAATAAAGGCCAAAAAGTAGTGCCGAATCCCGCAGTTTAAATAATAGGAGGCAAGTGCCGAAGAACTGATGTGCCTAAAGTCATTGCATTTCATGTTTCTTTCCTTTCAGACAAAGAAACGCACTCATCAAGATTCAGTGTTTACGTCGATGCGGAAGAGTTGCAACAGGTTTGATCAACCGAAACATCATCAATTTAACACAACTCTTAAAATTCCACACACAAAATCGCTACAAACATGTTAGGCTGCGTTAATATGGGTAGAGATAAGCATATTCATACTCACTGTAGATTTCGAGTAGACAGGCACAAAACTTCTGCAGATTGAAAAACCAGCCACGCAGCAATAACCCATTTAAGTAACATCTTCAAGATGGACAATCTCTTCAAACAGAGAAACAGAGGAGCAGAAATCTTCATTTCCAAATTGGAAGCCAGGATTTGTCGAGGAAAAACATATCCGCCCTCGAGAAAAAGAGTACCGCCTTACCAAAGCTTCAATCGCTCTGTCAACTGCCGAGTAACGTGGTATTTTTGCAAAATAATGTAGATGCAAATAACAGTGGCACCATTGAGCCAATAGTGGATTGTTATATTATTTATGCAAATGAAAAGGGCAAATTCCTTCAAGGGGAGGCGCACCTTATTTCACTTTAGGACATAACTAATAGGAAAGATGGAAGAGTTTCTCCGTTCTTTTTCTCTACCTCGCCTTCAACTAATTCACCGACAACAGAATTTTACCGTCAAATATTTTTTGAACTTTGTCCTCCAAATAAGTAATAAATAGAGGGTATCCGGAAACCCCCCCCCATCCTTTATGCAATTTAGGATGCGTTTGGTAACGTTGTTGTTCTCGGGAATAATTTCCGTTCAGAAATGATTTTTTCTATTTCTATTCTCCAGACGAGTTTCTAAGCAAAAGAACGTGTTTGGCAACTGCATAAAATTTCTATTTCCGGAATAGAAAAAGAACAAAAATGCATTTGGTACGACCCTAAAAATTTATATTCCTAATTTTTTTCATTTAATTATAAAATGTTCGTGGAAATGTGGAGATGTGGAGACTTAACATTTATGTTTGGATAAAAATTGACTTTTGTAAGGAATTAACTAATCAAGATATCCTAAGATGGCTTAGAAAATCCAACGTGATAGTTGGTAGGGGTGTCAAAAATATCGTAGCCAGCCTAACCAGACTCGAAATTTTCGGGGTTGTTTGGTTTGGGTTGTTCAAGTAAAGAGTAAACGATTTCAGGTAATTTGATGGTTCAGGTCGAGTTTGGCCAGTTTGGTTCGGTTCATTCCCTCCCCCGCCACCGCCCCCCCGGTCTTTTTTTTCTTGCCCTTCTTTTTCTTCATCCTCCCTTTTCACCTACGTTCCGAATAATTCTAAAAAAGCACTAGATTTAATCAACATATAATTTTAAGATTCAATTAGAAAAATTGATAATATATAATTCTGCCTTCCTCTTCGACTCGCACCACACCCACCTTCAATATAAAAAAAAAGGACTTAATAAAACTCAATTGTTAACATAATTCATATATGTAGACACAAAGCATTTAAATACAAATTTAGATGTTCTTCCTTTGTTGTCAATTCTTTCATGATGGATATGGATATGTTAATGCTTCTTTTGTAAAATGTATCCGACGGTGCTGAAAGAAAACTCTTAATGTGGAAATTAAAAAAAAAATCGATTATTTTGATTGTATGTTGACATTATTTTGATGACGAATCTACTCTACATGCAAAGATGTCACATAGCTGTACAACGTGCCGAAATTCTCTTTTTTTTTATAGAAATGACGTATTGGCATATCGTGTTGTGTCATGTGGTGTCTCATGTCACGTGTTGGTGTCGGTGCTACTTAGCTCATCACTCCAACACTATTAAAATATTAAAGTTGGAAAGACTATGCATGTCCTAGTTAGATAATCTACCACGAGCCGCTCAAAAATTCACTCACGACATAAATTGCACTCGCAATCTCGTGAAAACAAGATGATCTTATTGTTACTCGATCGATCATCTTAATGATCACATATGAAGGAACATTTCAGATATATCATCTGTATCAGACGATATTGAATTAAGCTAACTCTTTGCCCTATTTTTAAATGCAAATACAAAATTAATTATCGTGTAAAATACACAGCGTGCAGGCAAAAACATCATTCTACCGCATCAGATCATGTCATGTCAATCATCAGACGAATAGATGGAACTGTTTTCTCGTTTCCATGAGCCAAAATGGTATTATTAGGCCTTTTAGTATGGTTTGAAGTTGAAACCGTATGGATTTGCTCTGTAGAACATTGGGTCTAGATCTGTAATGAAGTGGCATTGGAAGTAAAATTGACTTATTTAGTTGATGGAATGGATTCCCATAGATCCCTTCAGCTATTTAGCAAACATGCTTTCAGAAGAGATTACCATCCAATTGAAAAATTAGAGCAATCCAGGGAAATTATGAAGATCGCCCAAGGTCTCCCATTGCTTCTTGAGGTTATGGGTTCAACTTTATCATTACGTGGACAAAGAAAAGAAACATGGGATGATTACTTGATGAAGTTGAAAAAAGGAGACATCAAGAGAATCAGAAGCACGTTGATGATAAGTTATGAAGGACTAGATCCTAGTCAAAGACAAATATTTATTGATATAGCTTGTCTTTTCGATGGATATGATAAGAGTACGGTAATGTACATGTGGGAAGACTGTGGTTTATGCCCAACAGAAGGTCTTGAAACTCTTCAATTGATGTCATTGATTAAAATTAGAGAAGATAATAAGTAGTGGATGCATGATCAGCTGAAAGACCTTGGTAGAGAAATTATTTTTCAAGAACGTCGGGGAGAATTAGATAAGCGAAGTAGGTTGTGGAATCACAATGACGCGTTGGACATACTGCGAAGGGAGAAGGTAAATCCTGGGTCCGATTTCCTCTGTGCACGAGATATTTTACATTTTAGTAATCGGGGGCACTCTCCCCTCAATGAAAACAATCACAATTTATTCTACATGCACGGTTTTAAAATCTCCACATGTTTCACAAACATTTCTTAGATTACTAATTTTCAAAACCAATGTGAGAGAAAACTTAAACATCTTTAGATACGCCAAATTATCTTCATATTAACTTTGCCATAAATTCGAAGAAGACCCCACATTTTTCTCTTAATTAGCTAACCGCCTCCTTCTTTTTCGTTAATTTTCTCGTTTGCTCATATAGAGAAATGAGAAGCTTGAAGCCCTTTGTTTGAAGTTTGAGGATCGGTCAGAGTATCGTTTCACTCTTGAAGGATTGGCAGCGCTACCAAATGTAAGTGTTGATAGCGAACCCCTTGCTTATGACGAAGCCGACGGTGTTCGCTCCCAAGCTACACTTCTTTTGTATAACCCGACCACGTCGCCTAAGGACCTTTTATTGTGCGACCAACTCCTTCCAAATTTAAGATGGCTCTCTTGGCATAATTTCCCTTGGCGAGTACTCAAGATAAGAAAATTTTCACTGTGTAATTTAGTCATTCTTGATTTTTCAAGGAGTAAAATCACTCACGATTGGGATGGATGGAAACATATCAAGGTACCCTCAGCTCTAGATAGGTTTTCTTATTGGTGTATATGTTTTCTTGGTGTGACAAATTTACTGACATTTATCTTCTTGTGTTGCAGAGAGCAGATAAATTGAAAGTTCTTAACCTTTCGAGGTGTAATCACTTGATCAAGACTCCCGATTTCTCTGGATTCTTAAAGTTGGAGAGATTGATTCTCTATCGGTGTGAAAAATTGACTGAAATCGACCGGTCAATTGGTCTATTGGAGCACTTGGTTTTCTTGAACTTGAACTTCTGTAGTGAGCCCCGCCTTCTACCATAAGCGTTGGTTAGACTACCTTCTTTGTCGAAGCTTTCTTTGGACGGTACAAAAATTACTCACTTGCCCAACTCCATTAGAGCGCCGACAAACCTTGAAAGCTTATCGTGGACTGGATGCTGGGGAATGGGCGGACTTCCGCACTCCATTACCGAATTACAATCATTGACTCGGTTGGATCTTTGGGATACGATAATCATGGAGTTCCCCGACTCTATGGAAAGTCCAGAGAATCTGAAAAAGTTGAAATTATTTTCTACCCGAGATATAGCCCCGCCTGAACTTCCCGTAAGCTTGACTTCTCTGGCAATCGCATATGTACAATGGACAACAATTCCCGATCTTTCAAGCCTGATCAATCCGAAACATATTCTATCGTGGATGGTAGTGCCCTTTATCTCTAGTCCGTCCGGGTTGGTACAACTGCAAGATCCCATGCCTTGGTGGATTGGGAGGCTATCCAAATTGGAAGTCTTGACGCTAAGGATCCCGGGCATGACTAACCTATCTCCCGAGTTAAGTGCGCTCCCTCACTTGAAGTCTCTTCATCTTTATAAGTGCGATGCTCTGGTATGCATTCTGCAGATTCCCTCTAGTATCTCAGAGCTTCATGTCAAATATTGTCCGTCGCTTACCACACTTGATATCTCCAATTTGAAGAACCCGTCGGAACTATATGTCCTTGGTACCCCCGTGGTGGATCTCTTTGGGTGGGAAGTGTTAGACAATGTGCTAGCATGGAAGACAGATACAAGTGAGGACCACTGTGACCCCGGAATGGAAGATAATTTCATGCAAAAGGTGATTGAGGTGCACGGAGCAAGACTCTTGCCGACAATCTAGATTTGCCTCTGTTAAGCTGAAACATTATGTGTTTGATTTCAAGGATACAATCCGAAAATTGAATTAGAAGATATCCCACGTACCTGGATTTTTCGATAAACAAGAAAGATTTTTTTTTCTCTCTCCACTCTCTTTCGCAAACTGTGTAAATGAACAAGTTAAGCTAATTGCATGATGCGTCAAGTAAGTAAAGAGCACGCGAGGTTCAGCCACGTGGATCACGAAATAGTACAACTATACGTCTTTTGGTGACAAATGACAATAATTAGATATGTATATGTAGATCTTATCGGATGAATGATCAAACATCTCTAGCGGGTAATATTCTATCTTGTTCTCAAAATTCTTTTCTCTGAATTTAAGTCACATTACCCGATTGCAATTTTACCAATTCAATATTAAACCTTTTAAGTTAGCCGATTCGGTCTTAAATATTTTCACCTTTTGTCGATTTAGTCCTATTTGCCGAAAATCGCTGACGTGAATGTCATTCTACGTGACGCCACAGGCGCTTAATATTTTTATAAAAAATTTTGAATTTTTTCAATTTTTTTAACGCTAGCTTCAAAGCCGACAGCCCCGCCAATTTGGAACCGGCAAATTTAAAAGGTTTAAGACTAAATTGGCAAAAATATGAAAGATTTAAGACTTTTTTGATAATTTTCCCTTTTAACGTATGGCTCGTGATTTTTCAAAACTAAAGAACAAATTGAATGATTGACGAATTTTGTTATTATATATATGCCGATTATGACACGATGTTTTTCAGGTATAAGAAAGTAACAGATGACCTTTATGTTTAAAGAGTTACATGGATACACATTATGAAAAAAGTATTTTATCATATCTCACAAGTAGCAAATTTCTAATGATTATATTAAATAACTTCACATCCCATTTGTGACAAACAAATTATATAAATAGTACTTAAGTTAAATCAGCACGATACTTACCAGGAGTTGAACAATCTAAAAAAATCTTTTGTCGCTACTAGCACACTGATTTAATTAACCAAAGATTATCCATCATCACAAAAGAGAATTATATTACAAATGTATGAATACAATAAAATTAAGACATAATAATAGTATGTAAATAAGTAAATGAAAATCATCCACTATTACTGAAAGTCTATAGATCGAAAACAATAAATTTTTAAAAAGGTTATAATCCACGGTTGCTCACATATCACAAGTAAATATTCCAAAGTGCAGATTTATTGGTAAATCTTATTATTGAAATCCTAAATCTGATCTGCAATTATTTTATAATCGACAAGAACAAAGTTCGACATTTGGTGTTATACATACGACTATATAGTTGATAACAACATAGTAAATTTGCACAACATACAGAAAACCGCACGACCAAGCATTTTGCCATATTTCACAAATAAACTGCTAAAACACTCGAAAAAACATTAAATAACATGATAGCTCATATTTGGCAAACAAGTAATATAAATATGATCTAAATTAGATGATAACGCATGTTTTACATGCAAATTGACTGATATGGCTCATGTGAAGTGAGCTAACTAAGCTAAAAGTGCCCGAAAATAGCTCGAACGAAGGGAAGAAAGGAAAGCTTCCAAGAGGGAAGAGTTATAAAGGGAAAGTCTTTTGGCGATGCAGTTGACCAATAAGATGATCACTAAAACCGATCCTAATCATATCTCCAGCAGAGACAACTGCCTGATCTATGTCCAAGAAGGTTTGGCAGACCGCCATCACATGCATTCTACAAACTTCAGAAATAGATTACAATGAAATAGTCTTTCCAGAAGAACACAAACAGAGCAATAAAGCAAAGGCCATAAAGTAGTGGCGACTCCTGCAGTTTAGATTACTGGAGGCAAGTGCCGAAGATGATGTGCCTAAAATGGCATTGCATTTCATGTTTCTTTCCTTTCGGACACAGACAAAGGAAAAACTCTTACAAGATTCAGTGTTTACATCAATGCGGAAGACACAAACCAAACATCGTCAATTTAACACAGAACTCTCCAAAATCCCACATTTCAGCTGCGTTAATATAGGTAGAGATAGGCATATTCTCACTCATTCTCCGAGTTCTTACGGACCGATTTCTCTCCTCTTTTCCCATGCCCTTCTATAGTAGAATATGTACCATCTGAGCATGAGATATTTTCTCATTTTTTTAATGCATTCACATCACAGCCACGCTTCCTATCATGGGATATGCCTTCATCATCTACACATCCTACTCATCCGGAACCACATCCTCGCTCTCGGTACAATTATAGACCCGCCGAGCAACGGAAAATATAATTGGGGTTGAGGATTGTTATCTATTATTACAATTTTGATTTGCTGGATTTTTTTAGCTCATGGATTGTTATCCATGTTCTTTTAATTTGGATATGTCATCTTCATATATCTTACCAATTTTATTTTATGAATATTTTTTTATTAATTATTTACATACTAAATAAATAAATTACATAAATACTAAATTATTTATTAATTATATATCTTAATAAAATTTTCAATTAATTATTGATAATTATGTTATAAAAATAAGCTTTAAAAGAAAAAAAAATTATGTTTACAAATTTATATAAATATACATGTTATAAATATAAAATAATTTAAAAAAACTTAAAATATACGAAATTGGAAAAAAAAAAAAAAAGTGACCCGTGCGGCGGGGCCATTTCTGTAAATAAAAAATTTTTAGCCCCGATTTCGTAAAAAAAATTTAGCCATTTTCGAAAAAAGCCCCACTTCACCACCTACCTGTTAGGATGCAAGTGCGAATTGTATTAAGTCCCGCGTTGGAGAATTGACATGGTGTGCAATAGTTAATATTTCTCTGTTGGCCCATAACTCATTAGCTTAAACTTTAAGTGGAGGTCCAAAGGGATATGTTGACTGGTATTTAGGTTTAGGATTCGAGATGAAAAAAAAATTAAACCTTCCACGAAAAAAGGACCACATATTTTAGGCAAGTATTCTTTCTTATTTTCATCATTAGTCCGGATACAACAAAATAATTCTATTCGATCGAATAAGTACCTTGTGTAAATTGCTTGAATCATTAGTATTCTCTTATTTATTATATGTATTTACTATTTAGGTACAATACTGTGGTTCGAATTTGAGCACTCTTTTAGCGATCTTACAATGGATGGGCATAGAAGATTAGACAACCCCAGAGGGTGGGCATAGGAGATTAGACAACCAATTGTGAGGCACGAATCCCAAATGTTTTCGTTGACTTGTGTTATTGCACTGATGAACCTTATTCAATGCATTAGGTGTGAAAAAAAAAACTGCATTATCAGCTTCACAGGCTGGAGTGATGGGGAAATGTTTTTGTTGACCAATTCTTGCAAACGGGTCGTTCAATTGTATTATTGCACTGATTAACTTCTTCTTCTTCTTCGACCCAAAAAAAAAAAAAAAGACTTCTTCTTCTTCTTCTTCAATGTTGATTTAAAGGGTTCCTTCTACCGGGCACTTCCAGATTTGAGGTAGGTGAGTCTCGCCTCCAGATTTTTTCCCTTCTTCTTAGCCCAGTGGACAATGAATTGATTCTCTCTGCCATGGCTGTTCTAATGAGGTGCTTGGGTTCTCTGGTTTTCGCTTTCTGAAGACGAAGTTGCTCCTGGCTTTCCAAACTTGCCAAAGGGTACTGGCCAGAAAATCGAAGCTTACTGAGGTATGACTGAAATTAAGCAACCAATCTTCCATTCGGGTCGGGCCTTTGAGGTATATATAATTCGAATCTTCAGTGCAGGGTCCGTCCATACTCGACTGGTCCAGGGGCAGAGCAAGTTTCTACAAATCGCAGGTAACATCTCCGACTATGTTTATCTTTAGTAAAACTCCCTTAGTGGGTAGTGCATTTTGACAAATACCCCAAGAGAAAATTTTGATTTTTTGGGTCTTGCATTAGTCCTCCAGATCCGTTTTCCATAACTCTCGGGGAATGATCTGGTAGGGCGTAGAGGCTGAGATTCTACTTTGCTGTTCAATCTCGTCCCTGATTTTGATGTACCCGCCCGTGACCGTGGACTCCCCTGACTTGGTGTTGGTCCAAACCAACTTGCCCTCTTTTATCTGTGAATCCCGTGGGATTGTGAGGATTTCATTGGTAATCTGCTCAGGTTCGTTAGAGGCTGTTCATTCCAGCTGATGTTTCTCTATCGGTAAAATCAGAGACCTTTTTCGGTTCATCTCTGTTTGCCAGATCCCCAATTACTCCTCTAGGGCAGCCACCTTACTTCCTTGATACTGAATTTTTTTTCTTTTTCCTACTGTGCATCTCAAAGAAGGATTGATTGCTGCTCTACATATCAGATGACTTTGCCAACCCCACGAAGATCGATGTCCCTTTCCAGCAGCCCATAAATCACCATGAGGAAAATAAAGGCCTTTTGCTAATTGGCACCATACATACCCCACGCTCGTTTTCCCAACATCCCCTCGTTGAAGGAAATTAAATGCCGAAAACCGAAATCAATATTGCCCTTTGCAAGTTTAAGAATCTCCAATCGTTTCCAATGCAAACCAGGTTCTTGTTCACTGCTTCTCCACCAGAAATCTGCTATCCTTTTTTCCATGTTCCGTCAAATAGAAA